>NC_141695.1:1459472274-1460072274 GCF_964263255.1 Lissotriton vulgaris | reverse complement strand
GTGTCGGGAGGAGGGGGGGGGGGTCATGGAGCCATGCAGTCTGCGCCCCAAAATGGGGGGGGTAAAAAAAGGGGGGAGGGGGGATTGGCAGGGGGGTTGATGCATTCCGCTTAGGCGAGGTACTAGATGGGTGGCAGGACATACAAGAGTTTGTTCAGGATACAGGGGGTTATCGGGACTCGACCCTGAGGTGGCTCACACCAGGTAGAGGCTACCGGCCTTCTCGGGCGGGGGGGGGGAAGGGACAGGTGGGTCTCCCGTCTGCGTGGACTGCCGGAGGCTGTGGAGGAGCATGGCCCATTCCATGGAGATGGGAATTTTACGCGCGCCCCTGGCTTCTTCTTCCCTCAGAGCATCTTCCTCCGCTGCCGCCCATTTACCAACCGCCCCCTTCCATTGTGCTATGGGGGGCCCTCCGGGGACCGCCAGCGCATGGTTATGCATCTATTCGCCAACAGGAGCGCTAAGGATACGAAGCGCCTATGCACCGGTTCTTGTTTAGAGACGTGGAGGATGCCTAGTGCGCTGGACTCCCAGGTGGCCAGTGTAGTGAGACCTGTGAGTTCCGACAGTGTGTCGTGCACAACCCGCCAAAAGGGTTGAAGGTTGGGACAGTCCCAAAACATATGACGGAAATCCGCGGCAGGGGAACAGCATCTGGGGCACAGGAATGGTGTGGAGGGGTAGAACTTCTGCAATCGCGCTGGGGTAAGGTACGCTCTGTGCAGTATATAGTATTGGATGTTTTTGAAGCGGGCGTTCCTAGAGACGCGTTTTGGGGCCTCAAGTGCTTTAGTCCACTCTGAGTCGTGTAGAGCGCGGCCTATGTCCTCCTCCCATGTAGCACGCAGGGCCGTCAGGGGAGCATGTGAGAGTTCCCGGATGGATTTATATAGCCAGGTGACCAGGTGGCGACCCACCCCCATATGGAGGATAGCATGTATTACTGGATGCGTGTCTGGCTCGCCAGTTTGGAGATTGAAATGGGGCCGGTATCCATCGAGCAGTTGCCTATATCTGAGGAATTGGCCCGGGGGGAGCCCGTATTCTGCGACCAAGCGGTCGAGTGGTTTCAACTGACCCTCCTCGAAGAGTGATTCCAGATCCGTGATGCCACATTGGGATCATTCGGCGAACAGTGGAGCCGTGAAGTAGGAATCTTGCCTGGGGCTGCCTATCAAAGGTAGCAGCGGGGAGTACGGGAGCCTGCTGGGGGATAACCGGTGGATCCGCATCATGCACCGGCACGCTATCGCCACTTGGAGGGGGTATGTGCGCCGTGGCTTGGTGCCCGGGAGGAGTAGACGGGTGAGTTCCGGGGTCGCGATTCTGCCGGTAGAGGTAACAGTCTCCTGAGGGTAACGGTCCGCCGTCCAGTAGGACAGCCATTGGAGCTGTGCCGCGAGGAAATATGCCTCGAAGGACGGAGCCCCGAGCCCCCCCTGCGTCGTGGGGAGTTGAAGGGTTTTCAGGGCGACCCTGTGTCTGCCTGTACCCCAGATGAGGGTCCCTAAGAGGGAGTCATAGTCGCGGAAGAAGGACCTGGGCGGTATCACCGGTAGATTTGTGAAGTGGTAAAGGAGTCGGGGAAGCATCACCATTTTAGCTAGGGCTATCCGCCCTATCGGGGCCAGCGGTAGCTTATTCCAGAAGGCGACTGTCGGGCGCAGACTAGCCAGTATCCTGCGGTGATTGCCCTCAAAAATGTCTGCTGGAGAATGGTACAAGCGGACACCGAGGTACCGGGGGGCCTCCGCGGACCATGGGAGTTTATGTGGTCCTAGCTCGACTTCCCGGGGGGCAGGTCCGGGTGTAGAGGGTAGACCGTGGACTTGTCCCAGTTCACCTGTAGTCCCGAGGCGTCTGCAAATTCCGCCAGTGCTGCCCCAATGGGGGTGAGGTCCGTGTTAATATCTCGGACATATATGAGGAGATCGTCCGCGTACATGGACACGCAATGGGTGCCGTCTGCAAGAGGTATGCCCCAGTCTACACCTTCCTGGTGCAGCCGAACCGCCAGCGGTTCGACCGCCAGCGCGACTAAGAGAGGCGACAGGGGGCACCCCTGTCTTGTGCCTCGTCGAACTTCAAACGCCGGTGAGATGCGTCTCCCGATACGAACTCGGGTGGTGAGATCGGTGTACAGGAGGTGTGTGTATGCCATGAGTGTCGGGCCGACATTGAGGCGCCGCAGGACCGAGAACAGGTAGGGCCAGGTGAGGGTGTTGAACGCCTTTTCAAGGTCCATAATGAGGCAGGCGGCACGGGGAAATCTTTCACGCACTTGATCTTGAATATGGAAGACTCAGCGGAGGTTCTGGGAGGTATTCCTCCCTGGGACGAAGCCGCATTGGTCAGGGTGGACCAGCGGGCGTATGACCTGTGCATATCGATCAGCTAGGATCTTCCCTAGGATCTTACAGTCAGCCGACAGGAGCGTGATGGGCCGATATGACCCCATGTGGAGCGGGTCTCTGTGGGGCTTGGGAAAGGTGACAATCACTGACTCCCGTAGCGACTGAGGTAACCTCCCTAAATGGAGAGACGCCCCGAACATCCGTGACAGACGGGGGACTACTAGGGGAGAGAATGTCGAGTAGTATTCCAGTGGGAAGCCGTCTAGTCCCGGCGCTTTAGTCTGAGACATGGCACGTATCGCCTGGGTGATGTCCGAGGGAATTATCTTGGCGTCGAGTGTGCGCTTGTCGTCATTTGATATCGTGGGTAACGTCAGAGGGTCTAAAAAATGTTCCACAGGAAACGGGGAACAGTGGGCCGGAGCTCCGTACACTTGCGTATAATGGCGCTGGAATGCCAGGAGAATCTCGGCCTGCGATTGCACCAATACACCTTCCGGGTTGATAATGTCTGTGATTGGCTTGATTTCGGTGTCCTGCCTCGCCATCCAGGCCAGAAGCGCCCCGGTTTTGTCTCTGTCCTTGTGTACCCTAGAGGCGTATGCCCTGAAATTGTACTTTCGGAGGTCCGCGCAGGCAGTCTGATACTCCGACTTAGCCTCGGCCGTGAGTACTGCGTGTTCCTCCGAGTCGTCGGGTCGTTTAGTGAGTGCGGCCAGAGCTTGCTCTGAGGTTAAATGTGTCCGCTCTAAGGTGCGGCGGACCCCCACTACCTATTTGATGCATTCTCCCCTCGCCACCACTTTAAACGCGTCCCACTCCACCAGTACCGATGATGCTGTGTTCTCGTTGTGTGTGAAGTAATCTTGTATGCTGGATTTGTGTGCGTCTCTGAAAACTGTATCCGATAGGCATTCTCTAGGGAGGCGCCAGGTGGGGACCGGTGGGTGTGGGGGGCGCCAGGTAAGACGTATGATGTGGGCGTCGTGATCTGAGAGGATCCGACCCAGGTATTCTGTAGATGTTATCTTGGGGAGGATTGGTGCAGAGCAGAGGAAACGGTCTAGGCGAACTCGGAGGTTGTGCGGAACCGAGTGGAAGGAGTAAATGCGAACCAGTGGGTGTAGGTGTCGCCATGCGTCAGTGAGTGCCCAGTGCGTGGTCCATGTCCTAAAGAGGTCTGCCTGTCGGGGGGCCAGGGAGTGTGTGGGGGGAGGATGCGAGCGGTCCAGGGAGGGGCTCAGTGTGCAGTTAAAGTCACCTCCCAATACCCACGGAACTGTAGTGAACTGGGCCAAAACGCCCGTGAGGTGATCCCAAAACTGACCCTGGTCCGTGTTAGGGGCGTAAATGCTGCCAAGGAGTACCCCTTGCCCATCAAGTATTCCCTCCAGAAGCGCGTACCTGCCCTCTCTATCTACTACTCGCCGGAGCACTCGGAAGGGAGTACCTGGCCTTACCCAGATTAATGCGCCACGCGCAAACGCTGAATATTGTGTGGCACAGATGATCCCTCGCCATTTGGCCTGCAAACGAGCGAGTTCAGTAGGGTTAATGTGTGTCTCCTGCAGAAATGCTATGCCGGCTGACATGCGCCTAATGTAGGAGTATACAGAGTAGCGCTTACTGGGCGTGTGTAGGCCCCGTACGTTTAGTGTAAGGATATTAAGGTCTGAGTGGGGGACTGCCATTCCTGGGGTGATGTGATTGGGAGAGGGGCCCCCCTACAGCTCCCGTAGGCCGCCCGTGTATGTGTACGATATGTGCTCCTGCGCGCCAAGCTTCCTCTAACGTGGAGGGGGGACTAGGGGAAGTAACAACAACCAGAACCTCTGGTTGGCAACTGTCCCAATACTGAGGATACGTCACCGGGGGTGGTATGTCCAAACTAGTGTCCCACTAGGGGAGAAATTCAACAGAAATCCGTGGGGGTGGCAGCGTGTGTCGCTGCTGGGCCTGTGCGCGGGTCGGGCTCTAGCAGGAGAAATGTCTATCGCTCGCTAGCGCTTACAGACATTGGCAAATTGGTCTAGGCTTCTAGACGTCGCGCAATACAGCAGGCAACCATGAGAAGGATATAGCAGTTGACAGTTCAACCTTCACGAAGAGGTGGTATGTTGGCTGGCCAGGGCAGCGTCCAATGTGAGTGCCACAACCAGGGGGGAAGAGATTGGGCCGAATCCCGACATAGTTCCATCACTGTCCCGGTCTTTCTCAGGGGTGAACAGGTGTGGCTGACCTTCCAGGTCCGAAGCCGGGGGTGACGTGTGCAGTTCGGTCACCGCCCGTAGGGCGTCTCGTCGCTCCTGCATGATTTGTGTGAGGTCGGGTGAGCCCGTGGGGGAGGATGCCTGGGTCTTGGGGTGGCCTGATCGAGCACGGCTCGCGCCCCGTTTCCTGGATCGTCTGGAGTCATTGTTGCGTGTCCTCTGGGGTCCGGGTTTAGGGATCAGCGGGCAATTAAATTCAGTCCAATCCTGCGCGTCCGCTGCCGTATCGAAGAAGAGGGCTTTCCCTTTGTGGATCACTTTAAGGCGGGCAGGGAATAGCAAGGAGTATTGAAGGTCGTTTGCGCGGAGGCGCCTCTTGACTTCCAGAAACGTGGATCGCCGCTGTTGGACCTCTCGAGCATAGTCCGGGAACACCATGACGTGTTGGTCTTCCACTTGCAGGGGGGCCCCCGTCCGGGCTGCACGGAGCACCGCGTCCCGGTCTCGGAAGTGCAGGAACTTGGCCAACATGGGTCGTGGAGGAAGACCGGGTTTGGGTGCCCGGGCCGGGACCCTGTGGGCCCTTTCGATGGAGAAGTACGGCGACCGGTCGCAGTCCGGGGTGAACGATTTAGTCCAGGATTCCATGTAGGTCAGAGGGTCCGAATTTTCAATCCCCTCCGGCAGGCCCAGGACGCGGATGTTACAACGTCTTGAGCGCCCTCTAAATCCACTGTGCGCTCCTCCAGGGTCTCCACGCGGCGCAGGATCTCCTGCATGTCTGCCTCATGCGATTTCACCGTGGGTTGTAACTCAGTCACGATCCGCTCACCTTCCTTCACCCTGTCCGCCAACTTACGGTGTTCATCGCGGATTAGGCTAATGTCCGTCGTCAGGGTGCCCAATCTCTCCTCCATCGAGAGGCGAGACATTTCGATTGCCGCCAACACCTGGTCCAGTTTCGCTGATAATGTAGGGTCGGTTTGCGACGCATTGGCCTGCGTCCATGTTCTCGTCTGTGGCATCTTCTCGACGGCCGTTTCAGGGACCGCCGTCGCCTGAGAGGCCCTCGGCTTCCCCATGGGTGCTGTCAAAAGGAAGAGGGGGGGCCCCCCGGGTCGTCGTTCGCCTCGAGGGCGGTAGGTCGTCGCCTCACAGTGTCGCCGGGTAGGTGGCAGCTCAGTGTCGGTCGGCTCCCTCAGTTTCCTCCGGTTCTGGGGCGGGGTCCGCTCCGCTTCAGGGGAGCCCCCAGCAGGGGTGGCTTGCGGCCGCCGGGGCCGGTGGGTCCGACCGCGGGGGGGGGGCGTGTGGGCGTCCTTGTCTCTCCGGGGGGAGTGTGGCTCAGTGTCAGCGCTGATCGGTGGGGTAAAGGTTGGGTGGCATGGACCAGGAGCGTCTCCAGCGCAAGTGGGGCACTCCTACCCCCAGGGCGAGGTTCGCGTTCGTTCTCGGCGCTAGGCCTTCATGGGCGCCATTTTAGGGTCAGGCACCCGGGTCCACCGGGCTGATTGTGGAGGTGAACATGACCTGGGTCCCTCGATCGGGTGGCGACGTGCCCAATGACCTCCCACGGGGCCCGGAGGGAGGAGGGGGCCCCCGGGGTGCCGGCGTTGAAATCCTCGGGGGAGGGGGGAGAGATCAGTGCTCACCGCCCTCGATGATGGTTACGGGCTTCTGGAGTGTCCAGCCCTGTGCAGTTGGCGCGCTCGCCGGCTCCCCGCAGTCCGCAGTGGCAGGGGCCACCGGGGTGCCGGCGTTGAGATCCTCGGGGGGGGAGAGATCAGAGCTCACCACCTTCGATGATGGTTACGGACTTCTGGAGTGTCCAGCCCTGTGCGGTTGGCGTGCTCGCCGGCTCCCCGCAGTCCGCAGAGGCAGGTCGGTCAAATCCGAGGGTCGATCAGGCTCCCGGCGGGGAAAGAGCTCCGGTGTATTGGAGCCCCGGGGCGGCAGCCGCCATCTTGTGTGTCGGGGTTCCGGGACGGAGGAGGGCGCCGTCCGGTGCGCACCCCCGTGGGCTGGTTACACCGACTCCGCAGGTTTCTCCGCTGCTGTCGGCTGGCCGCGTCTTCCGGGGCCGCTGTCTAGGGAGCCGACTCTCTGAGGCTCACACGTCCGTCGGTCAGAGGTGCGCCCGCCATTTTCGGGGTCGGCGTCACCCGGTGTCGGGAGAAGACAATCTGGCTCGCGTCGTCTTCCCGCAGCAAGTTCAGGTCACTCGAAGGATGCCCCAGTGCGTGGGGGCATCACAGGTGCTGTATTTGGCGAGTTGAGGCTCCCGGCGATCTCGGGAACTGGGCAAGATGCTAGCCCGATCGCGGAGCCTCAGCAGGACACAGCCGCCATCGTGGCTTGCTAAGCCACGCCCCCCTCGTCATATCCTGAACTCTGATACGGATTTGGTACAGGCACTACAAAAATCCAATGCATAGATAATCATAAATTAGAAGGGATTGCAATTGATTTTATCTACTATAACAAATGTGATTTTTAAAAATAATTAGCAGTCTGATTCCTATCTTGCACCAGCACTATGAATCTGTACTATAAGATGATAATCGGAATGACTTTTATAATTCTTGTTTTATGAATATGTATTATTCTTGTGTGTTTTTAATCTTTGATGTATATCTTTTATGGTCCAAGTGATCGAAATAAAGACAGAAAATGAAATGCTTGCTGTTGTACTCTTTTTAATGGAAACTGAGTTTTGTATTGTTGTGACGTGTATGATTTTATTGGATGTTTTTAATATGGTGTATCTTTTATGACGTTCTTTGTAAGGATGAATAAAGAAAGAATTGAATTGAGTGGCCATTGCACACTCCCTCAGGGCCATCCGGGCTTCCTTCCACTCATCTTCCAGGACACTGATATCCTTCTCCCAAGCATCCCGCAACTTCGAGACGGTGTTGGGGGTACGTGGCAAAAGGGGCTCATACAGGTTAGAAATCTGGCGTTTTGCCATATCCTCTTTTAGCAGTTCCAACTATAGTGCATTGAACTCGAGTAAGTCCGAAAGATCACTAATATTTCAAATCATAGTTCCCCTGTAGGTCTTTGAATGAGCCCATATTAGTTACAACCATAACATCACAAAATGTTGACACTCCAATGAGGTCCCAGACTTTAAACCAATGCAATGAATGTACCTGACCAGGCCATGTTATCAGCCACAGTGTGCTTACCTGTGTGAATCTTCGATGCGAAACCAAGTTCCTCAGGGTGTCCCACACAGTTTCAACTGTAACCACTGCGGTATGGCAGGCGAAGGTCCAGTTTCCTGTCACGAAATAATGGAGGGGTAACATCTACCAAAAGGCAAGAGTATGGTATACATTGATCAGCTATTCATTAATTATAATTAGCTGGGATCCTCTATAAATACGATTTTGTAGCAGCAGGCCCAATATCACAATGAAGGTAGAAGGAATTTTATTCACCCATTAAAAAACCCAAACCTTGGTAATCATGTAAGACGAATATTCATTAGGGATACCATGTGGGTAGTATTGGAGCTGGTACAAGATGCGCCACAAGGATATAAATTATATAATTCTAAAGATGTCTGCTCTGCCCATAAGAGACAGATACAGGGTAGACAAACAATTAAGACCTGCACACAATTTGTCCAGCTGGAGGACCAGATTATGCTGCCAAGCCTTAGTTTGGTCTGTTGTTATATGAAACCCATATACCGGTAGCCATCATGCAATTCTTCCAGTCCTGCAGCCATTGCAAGGCGGATTCTTTCACCTTTGGCAGGTGTTATATTACTTCAAAAGGAGGCTTCCAAAAATGTAGAAAAATACACTTGGGTGCTGCATGCTTGGTGAATCTGGCGACGATAAAGCTAAATTGTGCATGGATGGATTGTTTCATGAGGAAGCATATTCAACTGCAAATGCCCCTTTTGTTGAAAGAAGGGTTCAGTTTGGCTTGGTTTTAGGGCTGCAGATTCAGTTTGCCATGAACCTAAAGTTCCAGTTATGAATTCAATCTTAGCTTGGCTATGGAAAAGCATGAAATTTGTGATTTAAGTATGCTGCGTGTTGACGAGGAACCATGTAAACCACTTAACAGTAAGATTGAATTAGATGGAAAGAAAGTAGACTTTACAGCATACTTTGGTCCCTGCTTCACCATGTTGGGAGATGTCTACTTGTTTTGACACTGAAAAAATAAGAATTTGGAACCAAATGAAGTAAGTGCTTTTCCTACTTCAAAACAGAAATTGACATTATAGGTTCATTTGTTAGTGTCATCTGTTTTCAAGGAAGGTGCATCTTCCTGAAAGTGCATGTTGCCATCAATGGCCAACATTTGTTGCACAGACACCATCAAGTTGGATATGTCACTTAATCTTAAAGCCAAAAAACCCCTATGTTTTGCAGAGATGTATAAATACCCACTTAATATAGAATTATGGAAGATGATCCTTGGATAGATTTCTGAATGGCATGGCTTGCCATGTAATACGTTAAATACAAGTATGGCCTGATAGTATGTCCAGTGAGAACACTAACTCAGAATGTGTGTGTCAGGCTTAGAGCCTTGGAAACTAATATTTTAATAGTAACGTTAACAGCATATCTAAGATTGCCATTTACTTTAAGAGTTGCAAGTTGCCATTATGATATGGCAAGCTGCACAGGAGTACCCCTTTCTCTGTCCTTAGAAAATCATTGGAGGAGAAGGACTCAGGGGGCTGCCCCCCCCCCCACG
Organism: Lissotriton vulgaris; assembly: GCF_964263255.1. Classification (NCBI taxonomy): domain Eukaryota; kingdom Metazoa; phylum Chordata; class Amphibia; order Caudata; family Salamandridae; genus Lissotriton; species Lissotriton vulgaris. Next base: position 1,460,062,982 of record NC_141695.1, on the reverse strand, counting down.
CATTAAACAATAATAAAATGGGTCCAGGGGATGACACTACTAGTAGGGAAGTGGTGGGCATTCCCTTCACTTCGCTTGAGGTGTTTGGCTAGCCGTCTCTAGCCGGCCAAACCCCTCATGCATAGTGAAGCTCTCTCCAGCCTCAGCTGTGTTGCTGGGTCTGGAGAGAGCAGACACAGGCTCCCAGTCTGCCTGGGAGCGCAAGTTGCCAACACTCAAGCCAATCCTGAAGCTGCTCTCATGCAAGAGCTGCTTCAGGATTGGCCGCAGGGCAGCCCACAGACCATGCACGCAACCTGGGGGTCATCCTCGACTCCACCCTCTCCATGACCAGGCAAGTCAATGCCGTCTCCGCGTCCTGTTTTAACATTCTCCCCATGCTCCGCAAGATCTTCAAATGGATCCCTCCCGACACAAGGAAAACCATCACCCATGCCCTCATCACCAGCAGACTCGACTACGGGAACGCCCTCTACTCAGGAACAACAACCAAACTCCCTAGAAGTCTTCAACAAATCCAGAACGCCGCGGCACGACTGATCCTCAACATCCCCCGACGCAGCCACATCACACCCAACCTGAGAGGCCTGCACTGGCTCCCCGTCAACAAGAGGATCACCTTCAAACTCCTGATCCACACACACAAAGCCCTACACAACACCGGACCCACTTACCTCAACAACCGCCTCAGCTTCCACACCCCCACCCGAAACCTCCGCTCAGCCAACCTCGCCCTCGCAACAGTTCCTCGTATCCGGAAAACCACAGCCGGTGGCAGATCCTTCTCCCACCTCACCGCCAAGACCTGGAACACCCTCCCCACCAGCCTACGACAGACTCAGTAGTGAGTTAACAATGGGGTATATCCTAAGAACTCTCTGACCTGGGTCAGTGAACATAAGTACGTGTGAAGTGGTCAGGTTCTATGAATTTTTGGTCAGGAATTAATCATAAATTACTTTTTTCAAAACGGAATTATTTAACATGAAGTCCCAAGGTGTAGTACACAAAACACATTTATTTCAACATTGTTGTAGCGTTATGATTAACACGAAAGCATTAGAAAACATAAAAACTAAAGAAGGACCAATTACTTCATTGGATCAAAACGAGGACTTTTTATGTTTTCTAATGCTTTCGTGTTAATCATAACGCTACAACAATGTTGAAATAAATGTGTTTTGTGTACTACACCTTGGGACTTCATGTTAAATAATTCCGTTTTGAAAAAAGTAATTTATGATTAATTCCTGACCAAAAATTCATAGAACCTGACCACTTCACACGTACTTACGACAGACTCAGGACCTACCGGCCTTCAGAAGACGTCTCAAGACCTGGCTCTTCGACCAGTAGCGCCCCCCTCCCCCCCAGCGCCTTGAGACCCTCCCGGGTGGGTGGCTCGCTCTATAAATGTACTGATTGATTGATTGATTGATTGATTGATTGATTGATTGTGCCCAGCTACAGAGCCATAAGCAGGAAAAATCCGATGCACGAGAGACGGCAGTAGTAGCATTAAAGTAAGGTTTTTTGGGATTTTTTTGTGCCCAAACCGTCTCCTCCTCCCCACCTCTCTTTTTCAGCCTGGCCCGCCCCACTTTGGCAGGGGACGGGCCGCTACTGGAAAAGGTATAAAGAGTACAGAGGGTTTCGTTGGGGCAGACACAAGCACTGATTGCTAGACATGCCAAAGTATCTCTATCTGACTGCAGACCGACTCCTAACAGAGGTAAGTGCAATATTTACATTGCTTTGCATATAAATGGTTAGTTTTAATAACCATTGAGCAAATCCAATAACCATGAGACTGACAACATATATACATACTACATATGAGCATGACTAATTTAACGGAGAGTAGGAATGTGTTATGTAAAACGTTTGAGACATTTCTAATATTCACTTTGTTTTAGATTATGACTACTACAATTACTGTGATAATTATCATCATTCTAATAAGGTGAGATTTCTGAATGCATAGGGCCCGATTTACAGAACTAACTTAAGACAAAATCCTAAACTTACAACTTTTGGTATTCACAGAAGTTAGGATTTTGTCTTAAGTTTGTCTTAAGACAAACTTAAGACAGACTTAAGACAGACTTAAGTTAGGATTTTGTCTTAAGTCTGTTTTAAGTTTGTCTTAAGACAAACTTAAGACGAAATCCTAACTTCTGTGAATACCAAGAGTAGTAAATTTAGGATTTTGTCTTAAATTTGTTCTGTGAATCGGGCCCATAGTGCATAAGAAAAATGGTTAATTGAAGAAATAAAACACAACTGTTTGCATGTCTACTGTTTTTAGGGACCAAGATTGGAATCAACATCTATTTAGAATACTCCCCCTGCAGATGAGAGTTATTCTGACAGAGAACACCACCTGTCAAAAACCACTAGAAAAGTGCCAACAGACAGAGCCCCACTATCTTACGATGACACCATCACAACATGAAACAAACATAATACACCACAAAGCAGCAGTAAAAAGTAAAACATTAAAGTTCATCCAGCAACACACTTTCCATGATGTTGAAACATTCCCATACATATAATAAAAGACAAACAAAAACATAGTTTGATCACTGCACCCATGAACAGATACAGCAGTATACACTCTATTGCAGATTAACATGGAATAAGGTACATCAGCACACAAACACTAAAACAGTCCAAATCCCATATCCCAACTGCAGTATGAGAACACACATATCATCTTATACCTATAGAACCTATCTGCAATGCTCTACAACATACACAACCAATAAAAACCTATTTTCTAAATACTGCCACAAAAACAGTAGATCCCAAATAACTCATAACGAAAAAGATTTCCCTCAAATATCTAAATTCTTGATTTGAATCATTGGAAAACCCAACACTATTCTCAACAGCAGACCCAATAGTTGTTGTCATCAGTGTTTTTATCAACGATGTCTTCAACGTTGTCATTTGAAATGTCATCAGGAATGTAATAAATTAGGTCAATTAACATGTCAGGGCAGCTGTCACATGTAAGGTCAAAAACACAAGTTATTGTTTGTTTTCCCAACAGTAGCTGGCAATTTCCGACGATAATCTGCTGAACTGGGGGCCAGCCAGGCCTCAAAACATCCAACCTTCTGCGGGTGGGTGTAAAGTAGGAGGAATGGCAACGAAGACTTCAAACTATTAAGAAATAGTTTATTTCAGGAAAAGGCTGCAAATCACAGGAGCACATCTATTCAGTACGAAGTCCAACAGTGTAATGTCGGGAATACAGTTTAACAAATACAACAGTAGTTTGTCACACGAGCGATGCACTTTTGAATAGAAACATTCTCTTCAAAAGTGCGCGCCACAGAACATGACATCGTAGTACTACAAAAACATGGGGCGCGCCTGAGCGTGCCATAGAATATTAAAGAGACACTTACTTGTACATTACATCTTCTCCTTTTTTACATAAATTAAAATGAAAAATGAAAAGAAACAGACAAAATCAAGAAAGAAAATAGTCTTTAAAACGAGTAGGAAGAGAACAATTCCTGTGGCACCTGTCAGTGGAAACATTATGAGAGTTAGCACCTACATGTGAATCAACAGTAGCATCAGAGTGAGGTTCTTCAACATTAGAATCTACAATAGAATTGGAATTACAATCTGATAGGCGAACACAAGGAGAACTGACATGAGAGTGTTCATCAGAAGTTGCACCTAAAGGGAAAAAAGAGCAAGAGGAGGAATCATTGACATATTTAGCAGTGGAGATCTTTCTTGCCTGATCTGGAGTAAGTCTTACAATGAAACGCTTACTCCACCACCCCTTTCGATCAAGAAATAGAGAACCCTTAGAAACTTTGAGAACTTGAGTAGGTAAAGAGAAGGTTGATAAACCCTTCTTAACCCTGCTGTTAAACTTCACCATAACCCAGTCTCCAACATTAAAAGGTTGATTAGAAGAAACGATTTTTGAATTAAAGTTTTTTTTCTTGAGACAATTGTTTAGAGGCAACATTCAGTTTAACAACTTCCTTGTCACGACAAGCTAAACAAGATTTATCATTAGCCTGCAAATCCTTTATCCAAGATGGGCAAATATTCCCATTTGGATTTCTTTTTCTCAAAAGTCTGAAAGGGGAAACTCCAGTGGTACTATGAGGGGTAACCAAATATGACCACAATTTGCCCCTAAGAAATTTTTCAACATCCAAATTAGAGGAAACAGCAGTCTGGATACCTTCCTTAAAAAACGTATTCATCCTCTCTATCAGACCATTCGAAGAAGGCGAATACAGTGCTACTCTAAGGTGTTTAATGTCATATGACTTTAAAAATGATTCAAAAGAAGAGGAGCAAAAATGAGAGCCATTGTCACTGACTAATTCTCTAGGGGGACCCTAAGAGAGAAAAAAGTTATTTAAAAAATTAATAACTACTGCAGAAGTGGGATTCCCAGAGAACTCAAAAACACACCACTTTGAATGGTAATCAATCAAAGATATAATGTAGCGTTTATCACTAGGTAACATTTCCCAAGGACCAGAAAAATCAATAGCCAGCTTTTGCCATGCCTCTTCAGGAAAAGGAACTGTATGCAAAGGTAACAGGGGTGTCTTACAATGCTTGTCCGAAATCAAGCATGTAGAACAAGAATCAATTTAATTGGAGACATCCCTATCTAAGCCAGGCCACCAAAAGTGCTCCTTTAACTTCCTGGAGGTACCCCCAATACCTAGGTGACCTTGATGAGCAGAGTCAAAAAGTTTTTTGCGAATGCTCAAAGGTGGGACACATAAATCACCCCTAAAAATGACATCATTTACAATAGTGAGTTCTTCAGAAACTTGTGAAAAAACCTTCAAGGAAGCAGGGAGTGAACACATGTTTGGCCAGCCAGCAACAATTAAGTTTTTAACATTAACCAGAACCAAATCTTCCGAACAACTCTTCAACCAATCAGCCTCTGAAATGCAAAAAGGTGAAAGAACTAATTCTTCTATAGATGCTACAACGCATTCAACATCATCAAAAGTATCATTTTCCTCATCATTTTCATCCAAACTCAATCTCGAAAGAGCATCCGCCCGTAAATTATTGCCACCAGATATGTGTTTGATGGTGAAATTATATTCATGTAACTTTGATAATATACAAACAAGTCTGGAAGAGGCCTTGCCTGTTCCATTACCATTGAGAAGATGAAGCAAAGGCTTGTGATCACTGAGAAGTGTAAAATGTGATCCCCAGATAAATGTTTTAAACTTCTCAATAGCCCAGGAACAGGCAAGGGCTTCTCTTTCGATGGTGCTATAATGTGACTCAGCCACATTCAGAGCCCTTGAGGCAAATCCTACAGTATTCTCCTTATAGGTGCTTCTTTGAATAAGTACCGCACCTAAACCTTTTTGACTAGCGTCAACTGCAATGGTGCATTGTAAGCTAGGATTGCCTCAACAATAACTTTTTTTATCGTGTCAAAAGCATTGTTAGCTTCCACAGACCAAGTAAATTTCACATCTTTTTTGAGCAGGGTGCGAAGAGGTTGAACAAACTGAGAATAATTTTGAATAAAACGTGAATAGTACTCTGCAAGACCAAGGAACGACCTAAGGGCGTCCTTGTCTTTTGGAATGACAACACTAGAAATTGCTTTAGTCAAACAAACTTTCGGTTTGATACTATGAGCAGAAATACAGTGACCAAGGTAGTCTAATTCTTTGACCATAAATATACATTTTTTAACACCCAAAGTTATCCCAACTTCCTTAAAGCGAGATAAAACTTTCCTTAAAACTTTGATATGTTCTTATTTGTCTTTTGAATGTATCAGAACATCATCCTGATAAGCCCGTACACTTGGGATATCATGTAAAATTGTGTCCATAAATTTCTGGAACACACTGGCGGCAGACGCCAGACCTAAAGGAAGTCGAAGGTATTTGAATGCTCCAAACGGAGTTATAAACGTGGTTAATTCAGAAGAGGACCTCGAGAGAGGGATCTGATGATACGCACTCTTGAGGTCCAAAAGTGTAAAAATTTTAGATTCTGAAATACCCACCAACAACTCCTGAATTCTGGGCAATGGATGGCAATCCACAATAATATTTTGATTAAGAGAACGCAGGTCTGCACATAGACGAATAGAAGAATCTTTTTTCTTGACGACGACGATAGGACTAACCCATAAAGAAGAGTTAGTTGGGACAATAATGCCTTCTGAAACCAATTTGTCCAAAACTTTTTGAGTTCATCCCTCACATTCAAAGGAATATTCCTTAGTTTATGACAAACAGGAATGGCATTAGGTTTAAGTCTGATTAAGTGCTCAAAATCTTTAATGTAGCCAACAGAATCTTTGAATACCTCTGGAAATTCAGATATTAAACTTTGAACTTCCACGTTTTCCTCATTAGCTACATTAAAAATTGAAGTCTCATTGACTTGAACAGGTGAATCAGAACCAGGGACCAATTTCAATCCCATTTTCGCTAAATCTTGCCACCCAACAATGAGTTTGCCATTAATTGCAACATAAACCTTTGTTGTAGTGGACCAACCCAAACATTCAATCTTGGTTACAAAATACCCTAACATATCAATATTATTCCCATTGTAAGCTTTAGGAATAAAATCTAGCTGCAACAAAGTTACATTTTTACTCCAACATTCGTTAAATAAAATATCAGAGATGATGGTAACTGGTGCTCCCGAATCCGCCATCATGTCCAATTTTAAATTGTCAACAATTTCATAGTAAGTAGGGTCTTTAACACGTTCAGTGTGATGATCCACTTCAACTAAATCAATAGATAACATTTTCCTTTCAGAAGGATGTTGGCAACAACTCACATCTTGAACAGAATTAATGTGGACATCATCAAAGGATGACTGTAAGGAAGACATGTCAACATTTGAAACATTTGCATGAGAATCTTCAAACGAAGAAAGAGAAGAAAGATTATTAATTCTAACTGTTTTCCTGTTCCTACAAACTATATTGAAGTGACCAGTTTTACTACAAAAAGTACACTTTTTCCCTAATGCAGGACAGGTAGGACTGTTACTAAGATGACTTTTTGAGCCAAATCTAAAACAGTATGAGTTAACCTTTCTTTGAAAAGGCTTAAATGAAGAATTCTTTTGAAGAACAGCATTAATCTGAATGTCTTTTTCATGTTGAAGCATACTCCCATCAGTGATGCATTTTGATGAGACAATTGACCTTTCAACACTCTTTGCCATTTCTAGAACTTCATTTAAAGTGGGGTCACGACAATTCAGAATTCTTTCCTGTATTTTTTTTTGTGAAAACAATTGTACACAAATTGATCTCTGAGGACAGTATCCAGATATGCCCCAAAATTACACTCTGCAGCCAAGTTTCTTAAAACAAAGATGAAATCCTCAACAGACTCATCTTGTTGTTGTTTCCTTCTCATGAAGTTGAAACGTTCCATCATGACGCTGGGCTGATCTATGAATTTTTTATTTAATCTTAAAATAATGTCTGTAAAAACATTCCATCCATCTCCATTACCCGGTGGTTGTTCAGAAATTGGAAGATCTCTTTCCCAGCAGTTACCAAATGACTGTATAAGATAGCCAGCTTCCTTTTTGCAGAATACTCATCTGCTCCAATTGCCACTAAATAATTCTCAAAGCTTTTAAAACATAATTTCCATGCCTCTTTAGGTTTACCTGGATTAGACAGAAAATGATTTAAATAGACGATCTGCTGATTAGTGGCCATAATCAACAAATAAATAAAAGAATAGGAAGCTTAGTAAAACTTCTTTAAAAAATTAAATTCTGCCAGAAAGTGTTTATTTGAATTGAATACATTAGTCAATTGTCTTATTTTTAAATCGGAGTTGAAAGAAATACCTTTTAAACTATGGATGCGCTCACCGTGAAAAAAAGAAGAAATTGCAATCGGAAACACTCACTGAAGCATCACCATGGAAACAGCTTCTTAAATGAAATCAAGATGGCCGCCGGAGCGTGAAAGAGCGTGGTGACGTTGTGATGAGTCATAAGACTGATGTCATCATGCGCGTCATGGTTAACTCACCGAATCAACAGCTCCGTTTAAAGAAATGAGAAACGAGAGAAATCCCAAATCACGGCTCAGTGAAAGAAGGTTTCCGGCAAGGTTTCCAGCTTAAAGATCAAGTGAGGTATATCGAGGTTCCAGCGAAGCGCATCTATCAAAGAAGGTATTTCAAGGCAAAAGTGCAAAAAATAGTAAAATGCTGCCAAAAGAATCCTTGTCGCCAATATGTAAAGTAGGAGGAATGGCAAAGAAGACTTCAAACTATTAAGAAATAGTTTATTTCAGGAAAAGGCAGCAAATCACAGGAGCACATCTATTCAGTACGAAGTCCAACAGTGTAATGTCGGGAATACAGTTTAACAAATACAACAGTAGTTTGTCACACGAGCGATGCACATTTGAAGAGAAACATTCTCTTCAAAAGTGCGCGCCACAGAACATGACATCGTAGGACTACAAAAACATGGAGCGCGCCTGAGCATGCCATAGAATATTAAAGAGACAGTTAATTGTACATTTCAGTGGGTCAGCCTACTTTTTGAATTTTATTCTTTGGGTATTCCTTTTGTGACCCCTGTATCTGAGTAAAGGGTGGTAATGGTGGTGGGGGAGGTCAGAGAAGGGTACCACAGCCCCCTTTTTGGCTCTTTTCAATCTATTTTTCAGGACGCTGGTAGCAAAGCATCGAGCCCTGTATTGGTGGAAGCAAAATCATTTTCTCTCTGTGGCCAACCAATCAGATGTCTTCTGCTCGTGGACATCTCTTTGGAATTAACAAAACCGACATGATGGTTGGGAGAAAAAGCTCCTTCCTCCAATCAGGTTTGTATTTTTTTTTTAAACATATTTTGGGCTTACTGAGGTACACAAACCTGGTTTTGCTTACATTTCCGATTAACGACCTGTAGGTCTGTATAATGTACTCTTCATGTCCAGCCTACAATACACGTTATGTTCAGATTGTTATGTTTTTTTTATGTTTACTTATAACTATGGTTAGGTGCATGCTATTTAGTGAGTAGTCTATGGTTGTCTAGGAGATTAGAATATTATTGTTCAGGTAAGCTCCAGGCAGGCCAGCTGGCCCCTGGCTGCTGATGATCTTCGATGCTGTTGAAGGGACCTCTATGCTGACTTCTTACTCATGGAATAAACTTCATTTGGATTGTGCCGTATTCTTTATTATTCAACCCAACATGATTTTGCGAAGAGCCACTGAAGTCAGCACTTAAGAAGACACTTCTGCGCTTTAAAGGATTTTACTCCTATTTCCAGGATTGGTGCAGCTTTCTTCTTGGAGTGTTTCCACCTCTGGTCACACCTTGGTTACTAGTCATGGAATTATAGTGACACTGGATACCTATTTATTGGTGACTTTGGCGAGGATTGCTCATTCCTGGGAAGCTCGACAACGGGGACCCTTGGATTTCTTTTTTACATTCTAATTGCTTGCTTGAACCTGATGCAGCGCTACTCCGGAAATGTTTTCTAAAACCATATCACCTTTCCCTAAAGTACCAAATCATACATTACTCATAAGTGGGGCCCAAGACACTGCGAGTTACTCACAAACACTTTCATCCTACTTCATGGATCGGTGTGATTCAAAGGAGAGCTGCTGAATCATAGCGGAGTGTCTAAATCAAAACTAAATATTTATACTATATACACCTGCAGTTTAAAGGAATTTTACCATGGTTTTTATTAATGAGACATTTTATTCAGACACACCACCATTATGGTCAATGGATCTGCTAGTAAAAATTATGCTAAGGAAAATACAAGACCAGCTTAATTCTCCATTTATCTAATTTTTATTAAAAGCAAAGTTTAGCATGTCTAACAGTTAATTCACTTTATTTATTTATTTATTCAAAAAATAACCTTACAAGAGTAAAGTTTTTATCTCAAACAGTTATATTCATTTATTTCAAAGATTCAGAAATAGACATTATTATTTAGGTTTCAGGACACAAGTATTAGCAAAAAACAGATAGTTCCCAAAGTTCATTTTCTCCTAGCTCCCTAACTAACATCCTCATCTAAAACTCAATTCTCATTCAAAGAAAAATAGAAAATGTATTCAAGGTCTTACATCTTAGGAAAAATCAGCATTCCATCAGCATCTCAGGAGGAAATCAAATAGAGAGTTTTTTCTTAAGAAAAGTCACGTCTTTTTACACCCTATTTCACTAACTTTATCTATCTACAAAAGTAACTGTCAGTACAAAACTCAAGTCCTGATTGGACAATTTGAGGGTGGATGAGCATCACCTCATCATTCTAATATTCATTTTTTGTAGCATCAGCTGAAATTAAAAAGTTCATTGTTTTAAAAATGTCCAGCCTAGTTTCCCACGTTCTGAAATTCAGATGTTCACATTTTGTTGGCAGTCACCTGGACTTTCAGGGCAAGCTGTCCTTGAACCGCTCTCGCTCAGGCAGCTCACATTCAATCTTGGCTCTAGCCGCACATGCGCAGTATCTTTCACTGTCACAGTAATCGAAAACCTCAATTTTTAGGTAGGCCTCACGAGCCAGAATGGGAACTATCATAGAAACAAACACAAATAAATGTTAATTATTGAAATATAGCCCTTCTGTTTACCTCCCCCCATACTAAGGTTTTCCCTGTTAGTTGTTACCTAGTAAATAAGCAACACATATGCATGGTATACTCGCCTGTCACCATGTTTTTGCCACGAAATACATCAACAGAAAGCACATTTATGCCGCTTTTGATTAATTTAAAGCTTTGCATTAATGAACACCATGACAACATTACTAAATTAGTCCGTTATAGTTTTCCATGCAAGCAGATTAATATTCCCACATGTATTTGTGTGTTCATTCTACACTACATTGATTAGAATATCAAACCACACAATTAATAAAGGTTACAGTTATGAGGAAATTACTTCACGAGGGGTATACAACATTTTGTTTCCTCACCTCGCTCCATCAAACCTTAATATAAAATTTGCTTCGAGACCCTGTGGATGCTAATTGAATTGACCTAACTTTCAACTTTATTCAAATCTCTTGCGAGCTCGCTTGAACTTTGATTTTACACGTTGGGCATCTTTAAAAAAGATTCTGTCACAAGCCTTACTTGGGTGTTGTGTTGCTGGAATACTGTGTTGCTACAAGCTCTAGACACTGGAACTGAGGCATTGATACGGTCACCTTAAAGGGATTTTCACAATTTATTTATTAAAGGCCCGGTAACACGCACACCTTCCATTTCGAGCGCAGTGATCAGCTCACCTTTAAGGATTTGCCTTTATTTTTTTATTAAAGATGAGTCTACCTCATTCTATTATCACAAATGATTTTTCGGCAGACAGAGCAATTTGCTTGAGTAGTGTGGTGATGCGCACACCTATTAGGAATATCACTTAAGTGCTCTACGTCTGGAGTGTTTTGGACAAACACAATGTTTTTGGGTAATTTTATTTTGATGTGTAAGAAAATGTAATCTTGTGAGGTACTTGTGTGTGTATATTTGCTTTGACACAGAGTATGGTCAAGCAAACTGTTAACTTACCAGCTTCTTTTCTGTCAGAACCAGGAACACCTAGAATTAAAAATAGCCAATAGTACAAGTCATTTAAAAGTTATTTAATAGCTATTGATGGAGAAAAGTTCTCACCTGTTTGGAAAAATGCAATTTGATATAATTGTCTAGGGTCGAAAAGGCAAAGAATATTTGATCATCAACCTCCAATAACCCCTTCTTTTTCTTCTGAGGATTGGGATGAATTTACTGAGGTGGTAACAAGACTAGAAAGTATTTTAAAGATGAACCTAGTGTGACTATAGAAAGGCTTAGGTTTTTCACACGTAAGGAACAACATGAAACTATTGATAATTTCTTAGCAGAATTAAGAGTTTTAGCATTGTCATGTGAGTTCGTTGGACCTATCCATCAAAATTTGAGAGACCAAATTGTAGTAAATTGTTATGATACAAGGGTTCAAGAGAGGATCTTATGCTGTAGGAACCCAAGGCTAGTGGAGACATTAGAAATTGCCAGAGAAATTGAACATTCTGTTTCTTCAGCTAAAGAATTAGGAAAAAACAAATCTATGTCTACTGAAGATGTCAATAATATTATGCAGAAACCCAAATCCATACAGAGTAGCAAGGCAGATTTAAAACAATCTGACAAGAATTCCATGTGCCTTAGGTGTGGCTCTAAAGCTCATGTAGCCAGTGCTAACAATTGTCCAGTTGTTGGGAAAACATGCTCAAAGTGTAAAAAAGTGAGGCATTTTACCAGAGTGGGCAGAAATGTTTCTAGAGTGATGGGTGTAGATGCTCAAGAAACACTAACTACATTGGGTGCTCTTAATTATGTGAATTCTGGTAACAGAGTGGTGCTATCAGTTGACATGATAGATACCACTGTGGAATCAGACAGTGAAGGTGGGGTTCCAGTGTGTGACATTAACATTGGAAGTGTGGATAACAAAGTCACCGTGGATTTTGGTTCACCTATGACTATCATTTTGGACAATCTTTTCTTAAAGGAGTGGAGGGGATCCGATCTGTTGCCTGCAGACATTTGCACAGTGGGGACGTTTGGTGATCAAGAGATCCATATTATTGGTTATTTTTGGGAAAATATGTGATTCATAGAGAGTAATTCACTCTAATGTGTATGTAGCTAAGAAAGGATATAGTATTCTGGAGTGAAGGGATCAAGGCAAGTTTGGGATGATTCTCAGACTTGGGATGGAATATTCCAGTTCTTTAATGACGACTGTTCATGACAAAGTGAGTTAGGAAGAAGATGAGCTAAAGAAACACAAGTCTATTTTTGAGGACAGATTAGGCATGGTTAAAGGGTACGAGCATAAAACCATTCTGAAACCGAATGCTATTCCAGTTGTCCACAAAGTCAGGCAAGTTCCATTGAGTATCAGAAGCAGGTTGAAAGAACACCTTCCTAAACTGTGTGGATGGTGTTATACAGCCAATAGACTCCTCTTTGTGGGTTTCTTCAATAGTTGTAGCATTAAAAAAGAAATCAGACGAACATAGGCTCTGCATTGATTTGAGATCATTGAATAAGAACATACAAATTGATTGTTTCCCTCTGCCAAGAATTCAGGATGTGTTGGCCCATTTGGACTTGCTTCAGCAGCTTCAGTTTTTCAAAAGCTGATGTTTCAATTATTGGGGGAAGAGAAGGATGTTTTGACCTATCAAGATGATATATTAATTTGTTCAGATTCTGTTGCACAAGTTACTTACTTGTGTAATGATATATCTGTAAGACACATTAGTTAGTAATAGGTTCCTTATCTTAGAATATCCCCAGGCATCAGGCTGGATCCGGAAAGTTTTTCTGCTTAGCAGTATCTCTGCGCGCCAGTAGGTGGCGTTAACCATGGGCGGAAAATCCGTTTCGCTCGCGGATTTTGCGGATTTTCGGTAAATTCGCAATCCGCGAGATTCGCGAATCTCCCGCAAAATCCGCAAATCCGCGAGCAGCGGATTTTGCTCGCACTGTTCGCGTGAGTTCGCGGCTTCCCAGTACAACTTCGCGCCCCGCGAATAAGTGCAAAATTGCAGAAATACGATCTTAGCAAAACTGAAACTACTTACCAGGTTCAAAAGTTCAGGCTCATCATTAGTAGCCATTTCCTGTAGTGCTTCCTGAGGGGCCCCTCCAGAGTTCAGTTGCCAGTTGCAACTATTATGTGACCCTGCTCTGAACCTCAGAATAGTTACACATATGCCACAAAGGTCCTGAATTACAGCTAAGGGAGACAAGCAGGAGCCAGGCTGGAAGTTCAAATCCATTAATCAGCCCCTAATTCATTATTGTCAGTTGGGGCAGGGCAGGTGTTGTAACTAATTTTGCAACAATGAAAGCACTTAGCAAGTACAAAAGATCACTAATCAGGAAGCACTAAGGAAACAGGTGCCAGCTAAAAAAATATTCTGTGACACATTAATCAGCCCCAAATTAATTCAGGTCACTTGAGGCAGGGAAGGTGTGCTTGCGTTGCCACAATAATGTACACTGACTGGACAACCAGAGGGTGCTGTGATGAAACAGAGGGTGGCATGGGTGGGCCAGAGGGTGGCATGAGTAGTCAGAGAGTGGCAGTGGTGACAGAGAGTGGCAGTGATGAAGAAGAGTGTCCCAAACAGGCTGGACACGTAGAAACAACAAGTTCACGAAACTTGCGACCCGAAAGGTAAGTTCGCAATTTGCGAAATTGTACAAAACCCTCGCGAACTGGCAGAAACCCGCGCAAACACAAAAAAAAAAAATCCGCAAATTCGCGAGAATTCGCGGATTTTGCGGATTGCGAGTTCGCAAATCCGCAAAATTCGCGAACGCGAGATTCGCAAAATTCGCCCATGCTTAGGTGGCGTCCTGCAGCTCCGTGTCCATCACTGGCATCGTAGGAGACTAACAATTGGTTCATAAAACTAGGACCCTAAAAGGGGAATGACCTCAACCCTAGTAACCAGTTCGCAGAATAGGGAGGATGGGCTGGGCGGTAAGGAATCTATCACTAACTAATGTCTCTTACAGATATATCGTTACACAAGTAAGTAACTTGTGCATCTGAAAGAGACACGTTAGTTATAGATTCCTTACCTTAGAATAGATACATGGCCAAGGAGTAACATACTTTGATGCACAGAACAACCCACGGGAGATGGTCCGTTTGTGCGTGGCCCGACCTTTTTTGGCGCCCACATAGCCAACAAAGAGCTGATCATTCACCCGGAACTCCTGTGTATGCTGCAGAAAGAATGCGAGCGCACGTTTTGGGTCCAGACGGTGAAGACTCTTCTTCCCTTGAAGGATGCGGAAGCCAAAAGAAGGTGGGCAAAGTGATTGTCTGCCCAATAAGAAAAGGGAGTGATAACCTTTGGTAAGAAAGATGGACGGGTCCTCAGAACCACCTTGTCTGGAAAAAGCCTGGAGCTCACTCACTCTGGCAGAGGTGATAGCTACCAGGAAAGCTGTCTTGAGAGTAAGAAGACGTAAGGCAAAGTTATGAAGGGGGCTCAAAGGGAGCACACATCAGAAAAGTCAAGATTCAAGTCCCACGGAGGCATTATGAAGGTCACCGGTGAAAACGGATGCGTGATGCCTTTGAGGAAACCGTTAACAACCGGGGATTTAAAAAGAGAAGGCTGATCTGGAAGCTGTAGAAAGGCAGAGATGGCCGAAAGATAACCTTTGATACTGCCCAGAGCCCTGCTAGGCCAAGGAGAGAAGGAACAGAATAACCTCAGAAAAAGGGGCAGAAAGGGGATCCAGGTTTTGCTGTGCGCCACAAATCTGTTCCACCTACAGGGGTATACCGTTTCGGGTGGAGGACAATCCCCTGCTGCTGCGACAGAAGATCCTCCAGAAGAGGCAGACAGATCGGGGGATCGATGCTCATACTGAGTAGCTCGGGATACCAAATTCCTCGAACCCAGTCGGGAGCCACAAGAATCACTTGGGTCCGGTCGCACCTGATCTTCTTCAGCACTCTGGGCAGAAGTGGTATAGGCGGAAAGGCGTACAACAGACCGCAGCTCCACTCGCGACGTAAAGCTTCTCCGAGCGAGTACCGCCTTGGAAATTCCAATGCGCAGAACTGATGACATTGCGCGTTCTCTTCGGTGGCGAATAGATCTAACCAAGGCTCTCCCTCCTGCAGAAAGAGACCTTGCACCACGTCCGAGTTGAGACACCATTCATGATCCATCAAGCGCCATCAAGCACCGGCGGCTAAGTTTGTCCACCCTGGTGTTCAGAGAACCTGCCAGGTGTTGAACCACCAAGGTAATGTAGCCATGTCCAGAGGCGCAGAGCCTCCTGACAAAGGGTTCAGGACCCCACCCCGCTTGTTGCAATACCACATGGCGGTGGTGTCCGTGAACACCTGCACTGCACTTCCCCGGACAGAGGAAAGGAATGCCTTCAATGCAAGTCGTATCTCCCGCAGCTCCAGAAGGTTGATATGGAGCCAGGATTCCGCTGGAGACCAGAGGCCTCTAATCTCCGCCTCTCCCATGTGGCCTCCCCATCCCAGGAGGAACGCATCCATCACCACTGTGTGCTCCGGTTGGGGAAGGGAGAGGGATCTGCCACTGACCCAATTGCGATTCGTGAGCCACCACTGCAACTCTCGTGCAGCGCCCTCCGAGACCTGGACGTGATCGGACAGGTTGCCCTGATGCTGTGCCTACTGGAACTTCAGGTACCACTGCAGAGCCCACATATGCCACCTTACATGTGTTACCAGCAGGATGCAGGAGGCCATCATGCCCAGAAGCCGGAGGGTCATCTTGACTGAAACCCGGGAGAGAAGCTCAAAGAGCGGAACCATATCCTGAATATCCCGGACTCGCTGCTCGGGAGGATAAACCCGAAACAGTGTCAAATCCAGAACTGCTCCGATGAAAAGGAGCTTCTGAGAGGGACTCAGGTGCGACTTTGGCACGTTGATGGAGAACCCCAGCAAATGCAGGAGGTCGGCCGTAGTCTGGAGGTGGGTGACTACTGCCTGGGGTGAGCCCGCCTTTAACAGCCAGTCGTCGAGGTAGGGGAAGACTGACACTCCTGACCTGCGCAGATGAGCCGTGACCACTGCCATCACCTTTGTGAACACCCGAGGGGCACTGGTAATGCCGAAGAGGAGCACGGCAAACTGAAAATGCTCCTGGCTACCGTGAATCGCTGGTAGAGCTGGTGAGCCGACAGGACGGGGATGTGAAAATAGGCGTACTGCGAGTCCAACGCCACCATCCAGTCTCCTGGGTCCTGGGCAGCCAGGACCTGAGCCATAGTCAGCATCTTGAACTTCTCCTTCCGGAGGAAGCGATTCACGTCACGGAGGTCCAAGATGGGGCGCAGGCCCCCCTTGTCCTTCTTGGGGACCAGGAAGTAGTGGGAATAACAACCACTTCCTACTTCCTGACCGGGAATGCACTCAATGGCCACCTTGGCAAGGAGGGCCATGACTTCCTGAAGTGGAGAAGAGCCGAATGATCCCCCGACATGCGGTGGTACTGAGGTGGCATGGCTGGATGGGAGGACAGAAAGGGAAGCGAGTAACCGTGGCAGATTATCTGCAGCACCCACCTGTCCGAGGTAATTTTGCACCAGTGGTGTAGGTGGTGTCATACCCTGCCACCCACCAGCATGGGGTGCTCCCTGAAGCTTGGATAAGGAAGGCTAAGAGGCAGATGCAGCGGGGGTGGAGGTGGACTGCCCGCTCGTTGGTTACCAGACCCACCCCTGCGGAAGCCACGTCCGCGGCCACGCTGGGGCTGGTTCTGCACAGGTTGAGTGGAGGAGCGTGCTTGGGTCCCCTTACCCTGGCCATAAAAGGAACGAAACCCAGACGTGGCAGGGGCCTTCGTAGAAAGACCCAAAGACTTGGCCGTGGCGCGCAAGTCTTAAAAGCGCTCCAGGGAATTGTCCGCCTTGTCGCCAAAGAGACGGGAGCCATCAAAGGGCTTGTCCATGAGCGAGCTCTGGACTTCGGGAAAGAACCCAGTGGAACACAACCAGGTGTGGCGCCGCAACACCACCGTCTTAGGAATCGCCCTGCCAAAACGAATCAGCGGTGTCTAAACCACACCTGATGGCAAACTTCGCAGCATTCTTGCCCTCCACAATCGCTTGGGAAAGGACAGCCTGGACCTCCTCAGAGCGCCGAGGCAGAACCTCTGCCACCAAATCCCACACTGCATGGGAGTAACGGCCCAATAAGCAGGTGGTATCAACCAACCTCAACCCCAAACTGGCTGAGGAAAACAACTTCTTGCCATATTGGTCCAGCCTCTTAGAATCCTTATCCGGCGGAGCCTAGGGAAAGGCACTCTGGGATGTCAAGGCCTTAATGACCAGGCTCTCAGGCATGGGGTGAGTGGTCAAGAAGGCGGGATCACCAGGCACCGGGCGATGACGCCTAGCGACGTTCTTATCCACCAGTGCCCCCGAGGCCAGCTGCAACCAAGTGCCCAAGAGGACTTTGATAAGGGCCTCACTGAAAGCAGCTCCGACTATGTAGGTGCCGTCTGGAGCACCTCCGTAAGGAGGTTGGTCTTAAAGGCCACCGTAGGGAGGTCGAGATGGGGAGCCTCCGCTGCTCGACGCAGCACCATAGTATAGGGTGCGCCTTCCTCCATAGTAGGCGGAGGTGAGGCAAACCCCAGGTCAGAAGACACATCAAGTTCACCTGCATCTTCAAGGTCATCTACCCAATCCTGCTTGGAGTCACACTGCCGTGCAAGGGGGTCCTCGGATCCGTCCCAGTCCTCGTCTGGCTCCGGGGGAGAGGGAGCTGCACGCGGCGGCAGGGCCGGAGCCAGAGAGGGGGTCAGCGGCGCCAGCCGAGGCCGCGCCACAGCTGCATCCCAACGTGGATCCCAGTCCGGAACAAAATGGTCCGGGAACAGGGGCAGGGGCGGGATAAACGGCACTCAATGTGGCGCCTGTGGCGGAGCAAGGGGCAGCGCTGGGGCTGGAGCCAAGGGCAGTGCCAGTGCCAGAGCCAGCGGTGCTGCACCTTTTGGTGCCGGGGCCAGAGCCAAGGGCGCTGGATCCAGTGGATCCATGGCTGGCGCATGAGGCGGTGCCGCCGGGCCCACAGGATCTGGACACAGGACCGCACGGCCCTCCGGCACGAGGCCGAGGCCTAAACAGGCGGTCTATGGCAGCAAGAAACTCTTGCACCTGTTCGGGAGTCACCGACGGACGCGGATATAGCGGGTAGGCCGCGGTACTCCCAGGCTCCAGAGGAGCCGCAGGGGCGGAGCCCCTGTGCCCCACGTCCGCCTCTGGGGAGCGACGTTTGAGAGCGAACGCGCTTTTTTCCACTTCTTTTTATGGCATCGCTTACCGGAATATGAAGGTGAAGACATCGAGTCCAAGGAGCGACGGCCCAGTCCTGCGAGCAGTCCCGCAAATGGCCCCTATACCAGGAGCGGCAGTGAGAGGAGTGCTGTATCTCTAGCACTTCCAGCGCCACTCCCGTAAGGCCTTTGGGGCCATGGCACGGTAGTCCCAGGAGTCATGGTCGGTCTCCAGGCAGTAGAGGCAGACATCATGGGGGTCTGCCACCTACATATTACGGTGGCACGACCCACAAGACTTAAAGACAGGCATTCCTACGTGCACCAGGAGACAAGAAAAGGAGACAAAAAAGTGGTCAAAAATTGACCGAGGTACGTGCTCAATCCGGATCTGAGCTTTCAGCGCAGAAAAAGAAAGAACGGACGTCAGCGCGCATGGGTGATGCCTAAGTGCTCTCCGTGACGTCATCTCGGCACCTACGACGCCAGTGACGGACGCGGAGCAGCAGGACGCCACCTACTGGCGCACAGTGGTACTGCTAAGCAGAAAAACTTTCCGGATCTAGCCTGACGCATGGGGATATTCTAAGGTATGGAATCTATCACTAACGTGTCTCTTTCAGATCTGTCATATTTGGTTAAATTAGATAAGAGTATTAGGCATTCTTGAAGACAATGTGGTAACAGTTAAAAAACGACATTGCAAATTTCTTGTGAAAGAGGTTGAATATTTAGGTCGTTATTTCCTCTGCCTGTATAAAAAGTAAAGAAGATCTTTTATATGCTATATATAACTGTACCCAACCCACAGAGAATGACCAACTGAGATGTTTTCTAGGGTTATGTGAATATTATTCACAATTTGTACAAAAGTTTGCTTTGGACAGTGAACCATTAGGAAAAATAATTAGGAGCAATGCCAAATTTGTCTGGTAAAATGAACAAACAGTAACATTTAACAATTTGAAGGCTATGATCATCAAATTGCCCGCTTTACAGCCTTTCAAGGATGATGCTCTATCTTGTGTTACCGTTGATGCCAGTAATTTAGGTCCTGGTGGTGTGCTCAGTCAAATGGTTGAAGGGGTAGAGAATACTGCTTCTCATAGATTGTCTATAGCTGAGAAGAATTTTAGAACCATTGAAATGGAAGCGTTAGCCTGTGTGTGAGGTGCCCATCATTTCTCTACATATTTGTGGGTGAGAGAATTTGTACTCGTCACTGATCACAAACCATTGGTTTTTTTGTGGAATGACAAAGGTTTAGCTAATGCCAGTCCTAGGCTTATTCGCCTCTTTTGAAAGTTGCACAAAGTTAATTTCCCAATAAAACATATTCCTAGTGGGAAGAACTACAGGGCTGACTTATTGTCCAGATGTCTGATTAATTGTGTGGCCGATGAAATACATGGGGAGGATAAGGAAATAGTCATTGGATTGGTGGATGGTTTCACGGTGGCTAAAGAGGTCATTTCACAAGATAATTGGGAACAAATGTCAGTTCATGATCATTGTCAGGAAGTTTTTAAGAGGAATATTACTTGTGGCTGGCCTAGAGAAGGTCAAGTTGGTGAGGATGTTAAATCCTATTTGAAGGTGAACATGGAGATGAATGTGGAAGGTATTTTTCTATCAGAGGTTCCATGTTGATTCCTCCCGCAAACTTAAGAAACAAGTGGATTGCTTTAGCGCACAAGGGACATGTAGGAGTGACTGTTACAAGGAAGAAGCTACGCTTGTACTACTGGTGGCCAGGTATGGGTAGTACAGTAGAGACTCTGGTGGGTAACTGTAGAAAGTGTTTTCAAGCAGAGATGCCTCCTTGCACCTACAATACTCCTTTTGTCCAATTACCTTCCCAGAGTGTCCTTGGGAGTAACTTGGCATGGATTTTATTGGGCCTTTTGGAGGTTTGAATGGTGGGAACAGATTTGTTCTGGTTGTGATAGACGAGTACTCTAAATTGATTTCTTTTAAATTCATGAGAGAACCCAACACTGTAAATGTCATTGATTTCCCGAAAGATTTGTTTTGATCAGAGGGTATTCCAGCATTTTTGTTTACAGGTAATGGAGTTCAATTTGTATCTGATAATATGAGAGTGCTCCTAGCGAACTTTGGAATTAGGCCTCTTACCACTGCTCTTTATAGTCTCAAAGGAAATGGTATGGTGGAGATGGTGACCTACATGCTGAAAGATGCTGTGCAGCTAGCCATTTCTTCAGGATTGCATGTAAAGGATGCAGTGGGTGAAAGGGTTTGGTTGTATCATAGCACACCCCATTCTACCACAGGGGTGACTCAATTTGCTTTATTGAGGAGGGAGACATTCTTTTAATGAATTTTCTCCTGAATGGGTTGTTAAAGGTTCAAGAGTTGATGATTCCATTCCAGGAAGTGATCAAGTAAGACATTGTATACAGAAAAGACACGTCAAATCCAAGGTCAGGTATGATAATTCCAAACGGGTCAAGGATAAAGATTTTGTGGTTGGTGAATGTGTTAGAATCAGACCACGATTCAAGAAATCAGGTTAAAAATTCTATCCAGGAACAAAAATTGTTCAAGTTGACAACATGCAGTAAAAGTTATAGGTGGTAAATGGTGAAGTAAAATGAGAGTGGCCAAGGTTAACAGAGACAATTTGGAGGTAAAAGTTAGTTGTTTGGAGACCAAATTGATGGATGAAATAGTGCATAGTAGTAAAGATATTCTGGTTGGGAGGAGTTCTAAGCAGGTGTGTTAGTGATTTGCTAGAGGTAATGGACCATACCTTGGGGTCTGGTACCAGCGGTAGCAATATGTAGTTAATTGATGATGGTGGTGATGGGGAGGAAATGGTGCGGGCATCCAATGCTGAATGTAGTGGGTATTTGTTCCCTGAGGGAAGGGATTCAAATGGGTCCAAGCCATGCTCAGATTTGCCTGAGGATGTAGTGCACTTTGAGAAATCGGTTCCTTCTCAGTCTAACAGTGAGCCTCATCAAAGACTGAAAGGCTAAGAACTAAGCCCAAATATCTTCAAGACTATGTGATTTGATTGTCATATTCGTTTCTAGTTACCTGTTTTGGTAAGGGTTGTTTTAAAGGGGGGAGATGTATTATGGTCATACTTAAAGTCATGTTTATTTTATGTCTACTTATAACTATGCTTAGGTGCATGCTATTTAGTGAGTATTCTATGGCTGTCTAGGAGATTAGAATGTTATTGTTAAGGGAATCTCCAGGCTTTGAGGTGCCGGGTTTTTAGGAACCCGGTGGTGCCAGGGGATAACACCCGAAGACCTCTGAGTTCTCCCTGTTCTGGACCACAGAAACACAGAGTCTTCTAGGTGAAGTCAGAGATCGAGTTTTATTGGCTGCAACCAAGTAACAAGTGTCCTAGAAGTACAACAGCATGGGATGTAAGTTCTCAGGAGACTGTTCGTTTTTACAGAACTAGCCTTCTCCTTTTATACAAAATATTACACTTCAGGCAAGAATTCTTTGTTTTATGATGCAAACATATACATATTTGTACAACAAAGAGTAAGCAAAGTCATGACGGCCAGCCTACAATTTTGTGTGTCCAGTTTGTGATAGATTACCCAGCTCGACCCAGAAATACCATCAGATATCGATGAAACCCCAATAAAATCGGGCACCTCCTCATCGTAAAACCGGCCATAAACAAGAAACATGGACAGGTGTATGTGTGTGGATAACATGGTTTGTATGTAGTGAATGGTTTATGGCATGTCGTGCCTTGATGCTATCTTACTCGGCCACTGGGCGAGGGACTGCCCAAACAGGTTTGGCTGGAGGCAGTGGAGTCAGCTCGGCCAGGTCATGGGGAATTCAGCTAAGGTGGACGTGTCCTTTCAGATCAAACTCGGCCTTAATCAATTGACTATATGAGGGCAAGCCACAAGATGGATGCCGTTCACAAAATGGAGTCCGAGGGTTTGGGACGGAAACCATGATTTAAGGGTGATAGCATCACTCAATCACGACGCAAATGCATAGGGATAATGTCCTAGTCATTACCGGTCTGTAGACACCAAATTCGTCGGGGCACGATGATATTTTGCGACACGAGTGTTGGGCCTCGGTACCATATTATAGCAGGGTCCAGAATTTCAGAACCACAGACCCTCCTTTTGCCCTCATATTAGGCAATAAGTCATGCTAATCTGAGTCCAAATCTGTATTCATGAAGTCATGGAGATGCTATTGTAGCATCATCCTGTTGCTCAATTCGTCCCTAGACACAGGCTTCCTTACACATGATGTAGCACAGAGGCCACATATTGCAGGAGCGCACTGCACAAACAGGCAGAACAGGAACAGAATGGCTAGGATCATCCCAACGAATATCAGTGTCTTCCATCCCCAGGCAGATATCAGTTCCCAGAACCACCCTAGCAAGGACCAATCTCCTTTGTCCACATGAATGGAATCAGAGATCTTGTGCAGTTTGGAGATGGCCTGGTACACTGTCGGAGCATTATCAGGGATGAAAATGCAGCAACTGGATTGGATCACTCTACATACCCCGCCACGGTCTGCAAGTATGACATCTAGGGCAACCCTATTTTGAAGAGTCATAAGTCGGTCCGACTGGAGCCCAGCAGTCAAGTTGCTAAGAGCACCGGCCGTTTCAATCACGGCGGACTCAACTACCCTCGTTAATTGGCGAATGTTCCTGCTGTTCACCATAGGCCCCCAAAACGGCAGAAAACCCTTTGCGAAGTCTCCAAACTCTTGACCCGCAGTGTCGTCTTGACTCACGACACCCCTAACTGTCCTTGTCCGATGGTAATCTGCCTCTGCCGTGTAGGTGGGTGGCAGCAGGAACGAGATAAAACATGTGCCAGAGAAGTCAGGGGGCAACCATGTATACGCTCTATCGTGGCAGACGAAATAGGTACCCTTAGCCGCTAAGAATGAAGGGGAGGATTTCTTTGCTTTCTGACTCTCAGCCAAGGAAATTCCATACTTAGTTATATTCCATCTGCTGTATGGTATAAGCTCATCTTTGGGAGTCGTTCTAACCGTGTCGATATCCCTACTCATTTTTCTGATTCCTGCCACTAGTGCCTTGTTGCTTGAATTTTTCCCTGGAACATATGGTTCGAGGGCGAACAGGAACATGGTCTGGAAAGCCCACAGAGAACCATAATAACTAAATGGCAGGACAAAATACAGAATACCCTTATCTGTTGTGTGTGGCATAAGTCCACATACCCAACAGTTCGTGGTGTTCACTACAGATTGGTGCTGGTGTAGGAGTTGGACAAATGAATTATTTACAAATTCTAACCTTCTGGCAGACTCGTGTTCAGGTAGAGGGTGGAAAGAATGCGGGGAAACAGTAGGAGGAGGTGTGGGCTGAGTGTTGTGTACGAATGGAACTCGAAAGATGAACAGAGCATAGCCAATTAAAAACATTATTATGCTACACAACATAAAAATGCAAATTACTAAAAATCGTTTTCTTGCCATCACAGCGCAAACTCTCTTTTCAAAGTTCATAGATCTAACAGGTCTCTCTACCCTTGGAAACTCCATCCTCTAGTTGCTGCCAGCGGTGGGAGTTTGATTCTGCTCAGGGGTGCTTCTGTTCAGTCCAGGGTAATTCTCTTAGACCAACCAGAACCGTGACCTAAACGTCTCCAGCTGCACTTCCCAAGACTGTCAACCGCGACCCTAGCAGCAGAACCGGATGGCGGTTCGAAAATCAAAAAATGAGCAAGTTCCCTGGGTGAGAGAGCTGTACAATCAAAAATAGTTCTTGGGGGAAAAAAACCTTATTAGTTTATTTTTATTAGTTTGTTTTTCTTGGCCTCAGATTATACCGTTGTTTCCCAGGTATGGTGTGGTCTTCAAACAATGTTTCAGGTTCTGTAGTGTCCAACTGCATTGACGGTGGCACAAATCCTTGCAGAACTCGGTTGCTCTCCTTTTCTGCACCAGTTCCTTTTAAACGTGCATCACTGAAGGGCACGAAGCGTGGCACAGACTCAGTTTTCGAGTCGGCGACGCCGTCCTGGACCCACCGGTCATAGGGAAGGGGCAGCGGGACCCGTTTGCAGTGGGCGCCGTGCACCCAATTCTTCTATCCTTCCACCCAAACGGCTGATCTCGTGGAAAGAAGGACGAGGTGTGGGCCGGTCCACCTGGGCTGTTCGTTCTTCGTGCGCTGAAAATTCCGCACCAGTACCCAGGTGCCAGGTTCAATGGTGTGGCCTGGATCATCAGACGCTGGCGGAGTGGAACTGTGAACCTGTTGGTGTAAAACACGCAATTTAGTTGTCAATTCGTGCAAATAGTCAAGCAGTACAGGGTGCTCTATCTCACTTAGTTTCTTGGGCCTTGGCACACCCCAGATGTTGGCTGGGCGGCCAAACACAATCTCGTGAGGGCTAAGTCCTAACCTAGAATGGACAGTCATTCTGGTAGACAGGAGTGCTAAAGGCAGGGCGTCAGGCCATTTAAGACCTGTGCTGGCTTGGATCTTGGCTAGTTTCAGCTTTAACGTGCCATTGTAGCATTCTAATAAGTCTACTCTCCCTTTTGTCTCTTCTTCTGTCCTAAAACAGCAATCATGCATTTCGACCTCATCTGTCTCTGTTGGAATGGGCAATAACGTGGCTGGGTTGAGTGTATCGCACCTCTTTATGTGAATGTGACTCGCTAACAGTGTCAGCTCATAACTTGACAGTCGAGCACTAGTTAAGTGCTGTGCCTTCGTTCTGTTTAGCAAAATGTCTACTGCATGTGGGACCATAACGATCAGTGTATTATTCATTACTAACCCAGCAGACTGTCGAATACAGACAGCTGCTTCAGCAGTGGCCCTCAAGCAACTTGGTAATGCCTTAGCTACAGGATCTAGAGTCGCTGAGAAATACGCGCATGGACGCTGTTTGTCCCCAAAGGATTGTGTCAGGACTGATAATGCGCAACCTTCCTTCTCATGGACGTATAATGTGAAAGGTTTACTGTAGTCGGGGTTGCCCAACACGGGAGCCGAACATAATGCATCACGCAACTCGTGAAAACTCTTCTGACAATCTTCAGACCAGGGCATAGGATTGGGTGTATCTTTACAGATTAGTGCCAGCAAAGGTTTAGCCAACAGTGAGAAGTTTGTTATCCATTGTCTGCAATATGATGTAATGCCCAAGAAAGCACGCACTTCTCTCTGTGTCCTTGGGACACTCAATCTTGCAATTGCCTGTATTCTCTCTGGGGTCAGTCTCCTTCCCTCCTTCGATAAGATGTGACCTAAGTAGGTCACTTCTTGTCGACAAAATTGCAATTTCGAAAGAGAGACTTTGTGCTTCATGTCACATAGATGACGCAGCAATGACAATGTGGCTTCCTTGCAAATCTCTTCAGTATCTGCAGCGACTAGCAAATCGTCTACATACTGAATGAGAGTCGCACCATCAGGTAGAACAATCGTGTCAAGTTGTGATTTCAGAGCTTGACTGAATATAGATGGACTTTCACAGTAGCCCTGAGGAGCGCATTTGAAGCGGAAGCTTCGTCCTCCTAAATTGAAGCCAAAAATATCTCTGCTCCCCTCGGCAATCGGGATGCTGAAGAAAGCGTTCTTCAAATCAATCACCGAAAACTAAGTGGCTGAAGCTGGAACCATTGTCAATAGGGCAGTAATGTCGGGAACAACTGGAAACTGTGGCACAATAATCTTGTTCACTTCTCTGAGATCGATCACAAATCTGTACACAGGTGGCTGCGAAGGATCAGTACGCTTTAAAACAGGCAAAATAGGACTGTTACAAATGTTGCCTGTTGTCTCTTCAATGACGTCTTTCTCAATCAGATCGTAAATGATCGCTAACAACGCCTTTTCACATTCGCTGGAGATCTTGTATTGGGGAATACGTGGCAACCTAACATTAGCTCTCAAAGTTATGACATATGGCGCTATCTCCAAAAGACCCACATCATTAGAGCCAGTAGCCCAAAGTATGTCCGGAAGAGATAACAACTCTGTTGGAATACTTTCCCTTGACAAATACATTGGGGAGATCACTAGGGTAAGTTGTACTCCCGAAGGAGAACAGTACAAGGTCGCATATAATCTCTTTAACAAATCCAAACCTAACAAGTTTTCGCCACAACCTGTTGTAAGAATGAGGGGTGCTTCTAATTCACATGGGCCAACAGAAAGGGGCATAGGGCTAGAAATCAGGTTTCTAACAGGGGCACCAAAAAAACCTACTGAAACATTCATTTCGCCAGACAAAGGTGCGCCAGGAAGTTCTGAGTGCATAATAGAACTTTTTATAGCACCAGTATCCAGCAGAAAAGGTCCTGACACTCCTGATGTAATCACCTCAACATAAGGTCCATTCTGATCTACTGGAACTGAAACAACTCCCTCTCTTTGTCCATGGCTGTCCTAGCAATTATTACCCTCATTCTCGTTTTCTGCGTAATAGTCATCAGCATAGTACTGAGCTGACCTGGAAGACGCATTATTCTGTTGATCAAAGCTGTTCATGGAATTCTGAGGCGGAAAAGAAGTAGTATTCTGGGGGAAATTTCCACGGCCTCTACCCCTAGGAGCCTGTTGAACACCTCTACCTCTTGCACCAGAAACACCATTTAAACGTCGCGATAAAGCTGGACAGCTATTCTTGAAATGACCCTCTTCCTTGCAATACGCACACTGATTCGGACCATACGGTAAACGCTGTTGAGAAGACTCATTTCTTTGTGAGTTTCTTGAATACTGCTGAGGTTGCTGATAATCGGGCTGACTATTATTACGAGGTGGATAAGCTTGCTGGAGAAGGACTTTAGTTTTCAAATCTTTAGTCTTTTTGTCTGCCTTATCTAGCTCGTCTTTGCGCCTATTTTCGTAGTACTGGGCTGTGGCTAAAATCTGCGCTGACGTGGAAACAGCCCAAGCACTCTCTGAATCTTTCAATTTATTACACAGTTCGGGAAGCAGATTATGCACAAATTTGTCTACAAACAATCTTTGGCCACCCTCGGTAGCCATATTCTGACCACTATGATCGACGAAAGTCTCTTCAAATCTCGTGAAAAAGTCAGACACATTCTCATCTTTTTTTTGCTTGCACGCAGATAACTTGTCCCAATTTACACGTAATTCAGGCATTAAAGTTTTCATATGCGTGATAATTCTACCAAAGGCTCGGGTTTAGAAACACCAACTTGTCTAGCATCAGCAACAGTAATATTATCCCATGTGTCACCTAGTTCTTGATCATGATCTGTATGACGAATCTTACTCCATAAAGGCTGTGGAACAACATTCCCAAACAACATGTCTACATCTGCTAAATTCATTATACATGAGCTGGCAGTCTGTGATAACTCCTTATAATACCCTGCAGGATTTTTACGAGGATCAGGCAATGTCTGTTTGAGCGCCAAGACTTCAGATCTTTTCCAGGGGACATGTACCCATACACGCTGGAAATGTGGCAGAATTGCTGGGTTTGCATTCGCATCACCTTCCCTCCAAACTGGAGGAACCTCTCTCATGGGGTACTGTCGCTGCTTTTTCCTACCTGACATGTCATCCTCATATAGTGATCTAGAGATGTTTCCCTTACCTATAAGATAACAATAAATCTATTGCTCGTTCAACATCCGCACCTACAATCACGCCTTCATAAAATTTGAATTGCATGCGGAATAATTCCTGCATTTTGCGTTTGGGATCATTGTCTTGCAAATCTTCACAGAGATATACACACATCTCTTCGAATACATATCTCTGGGTGGGTGCATCCCACTGACGGAAGACTTCCACTACAGACTGAACATCATACTTTACAGTATCAGTAACCCATTTACGTGCTAACTCATTCAGCACTACTCTTTCCTCATAATCAGGCAGTTGACTACGCAACTGTCTACGTCCTGTTTTAGGGGTCGTTTTAGGCGACCCAAAGAAAGGTGAGAACAGACCAGTGACAGTACTTGCCACTCTCTGTCGAACAGAAGGAGAAGCTTGCGGAGAGGCAGATGCGCCAGAAAAGACAGGCTGATGTAAGGAGGAAGTCGAGGCAATGGCAGAGGAAGTCGAGGCAGTGGCAGAAGTAGCATCATGATAAACAGTTGGAGCAGTAGGCAAAGTCCCAGAAACAGTAGATGGAGTATGTAGCAAAGGCGGCGGCCCTTGAGAGGGCTGCGCCGGAGAAGTAGGAACCAGCTGAAGAGGAGCTGGTGCTTGTGTAAGAACTGGAGTTCGTGCGCCGAGGCGCGGTATAACAAAGCGCTTCGGGGGTGCAGTAGCATCTAGTGCATATGAGGGTGGTGAACTCAGTAAATGGGACATTAATGGATCCTTCTCTGATGTCTCTTTTGAACCTTGTCCTTCATGGGGCAACATTGGGTAGCATTTATCTACTGCTAACTTCTTGCTTCTGAGCATTTGTTCACTTTCTTGCTCTTCCTAATTATCCCTGTATGCAATGGCAGCTTGCACCATTGACATACCTCTTTTATTTTTCTTAGCTAATTTTATTTCTTTCTGTTTGGCTTCTTTGCGCCATAAGCGAAAAGAGTCAAACATCGCCGGCCGGGCTTTCTTCTTAAACAGTTTGAC
Source organism: Lissotriton vulgaris (assembly GCF_964263255.1). Lineage (NCBI taxonomy): Eukaryota > Metazoa > Chordata > Amphibia > Caudata > Salamandridae > Lissotriton > Lissotriton vulgaris. Next base: position 1,460,033,520 of record NC_141695.1, on the reverse strand, counting down.
CTCGAGATTATCTAAAATTTCTGCGTCAATGCTACCATATTGGGGCCATTTTAAGACACCATCTTTTCTGGTGTATGGTGGAGAAGTGTGGCTCAGGGGTTAGAGGTGGCAGACCCGGAAGCTGAGATCGGCCCTGGACCAGGGTTCAATTCCCGCCTCGGCGGGTCTTTGGGCTCAAAAAAAAATTCCACGGACTCGATAATTCTCGCTCCGGTGCCTTCTCGACTCACGGGTTCACACTCTGCGACTCTGGGCAATAGCTTGCTTGATCTCCACAACGGCCCCTCGCGGCGGGATGCCTGGCTTTCACCTTGTGGATACCCTGCCGGGGTTATCTCACAGGGGAATACCAGGACGGGTTCCCTAAGCAAGCGCCGGGAAACCCACTGCGGGTAGCTGTGCGCTATATAAGCTCAAATACATTTACATTTACTTCATTATATGTGATAGGGCCTACTCCATGCTTTATATAGAGCTCATATGTTGGAGTTCCAATCGGAGGAACCGGACACGAATCCTCTAATCAGGAGTCCTTACTACAACCAAGACAAAACAAGTTTCCAAGTCTGCTAAGACCAGGCATCTTCGCTCGCTAGTCTAGCTTCAAACTTCAAAGGATTATCAAAATACGATATTTTCGTGAATACACGAATCCCTTGGTTTTGGCGCTTGCAAGTTCCAAACAAGGTGTATCTCAAGGATACCAAAACTAAGAACAAACTAAGGACTGGGAGACGCTCCACTTATACTTAACTGAAGTATTGAAGATCGATGAGTCACTAGAAGACTTGTCTATCGTTTCGCTCTACCAAGGATCACTGGGTCCAAAACAGGGCGATAGTCAGGGCAGCAGTCCTTCGTAGCCGTCGGGACGCGGGGAACCTCGCAGCAAAGACCTTCAGAACCACGTCGACATACAGGGGTCGCTGAAGTGGCTGGCCGTCCTCTGGAATTTTCACACGAAGCTCCTCACGAACATTTGGCTTGGACCGTCACCGCTTGATACCGCCCCGAGTTGGGCGCCAACTGAGGTGCCGGGTTTCTAGGAACCCGGTGGTGCCAGGGGATAACACCCGAAGACCTCTGAGTTCTCCCTGTTCCGGACCACAGAAACACAGTCTTCTAGGTGAAGTCAGAGATCGAGTTTTATTGGCTGCAACCAAGTAACAAGTGTCCTAGAAGTACAACAGCACGGGATGTAAGTTCTCAGGAGACTGTTCGTTTTTACAGAACTAGCCTTTTCCTTTTATACAAAATATTACACTTCAGGCAAGAATTCTTTGTTTTATGATGCAACCATATACATATTTGTACAACAAAGAGTAAGCAAAGTCATGACGGCCAGCCTACAATTTCGTGTGTCCAGTTCGTGATAGATTACCCAGCTCGACCCAGAACTACCATCAGATATCGATGAAACCCCAATAAAATCGGGCACCTCCTCATCGTAAAACCGGCCATAAACAAGAAACATGGACAGGTGTATGTGTGTGGATAACATGGTTTGTATGTAGTGAATGGTTTATGGCATGTCGTGCCTTGATGCTATCTTACTCGGCCACTGGGCGAGGGACTGCCCGAACAGGTTTGGCTGGAGGCAGTGGAGTCAGCTCGGCCAGGTCATGGGGAAGTCAGCTAAGGTGGACGTGTCCTTTCAGATCAAACTCGGCCTTAATCAATTGGCTATATGAGGGCAAGCCACAAGATGGATGCCGTTCAAAAAATGGAGTCCGAGGGTTCGGGACGGAAACCATGATTTAAGGGTGATAGCATCACTCAATCACGGCGCAAATGCATAGGGATAATGTCCTAGTCATTACCGGTCTGTAGACATAAAATTCATCAGGGTACGATGATATTTTGTGACACGAGTGTTGTGCCTCGGTATTATATTATAGCAGGGTCCAGAATTTCAGAACCACAGCTTGGCAGTTGGCTCCTGGCTGCAGATGATCTTGGATGCTGTTGAAGGGACCCCTATGCTGACTTCTTATTCATGGAATAAACTTCACTTTACAACTTCATCTAAATTGTGCATCATTCTTTATTATTCAACCCAACAACTTATTAAACACTAATTTATCAAAAATTAATTAATGGTTTTACACCAAACTAAGTAAAGGGCTTCCTTGAATAAAGTTCTACGTACATGCCAGGTTAGTGTATTTCCGTCCAGAAGTATTTTCTGCATCGAGGAGCACAGAATTCCATGGAAATTAAAATAGGAGGAGGAGGCACGATGGCGACCGTGTAGCAATGCTGCAGCCAAGCTCCCACTCCTGCTCAACTTACCTTATTTTTTTCTGGAACACGGGCTCGTCTCCCATCACTGCTGCACAGATTGGTCAGGTGCCGGTGCGGCATGATTACAGGGCATAATTTTGCTTGCCTCGAGAAAGTCATGAAGGGTTTTGCCGGTGCATCAAACAGGTTTCCGTCCGGCTAACCCGGACGTGCAACGTTGCGCTAAGCAGGTGGGCAGACCTTGCAAGAAGGATCTCCGGTGCGGTCTCTAACCGCAGAGCAGACACTGCCTGGTTGTGCATAGCTTACCTTATGGCCCCTAAAGCTGCAAAAAGGTAGAGTGAGAAGGGAAATGCGCTGCCTACCACAGCGTGGGCTGCTGCACTGGGGGGCAAGACAGGAGCCTCCTCAGGATCAATCAGGTAACGGTGCAGGTAAGCAGATAGACTCTCAATCTACTGAAAATCAGTTTGAAACTTTGCGTGTAGCGTGAAGGAGGAAATTGCCAGATTGGACAATAGGCACAGAAAAAGTAGCCCTGGGTACTTTCGGTTCCTGAGGTAGGGGCTTTCTGTTCCAGTAAAGAAACCCAACAAACCCCACAGCCAGCAATCACAGTTTTTCACAGTTAAAAATACAGCGATGGGTCTAGCTTCCCAGGAAACTTCTGATAATGGATAAGCTGATCTTTGCCCAGGTCAGGTCGCTGCTGATCTGAGCGGGGGCTCCCTGGAGCTGCAAGAGGAGACTGAGGTAGTGGTGAAAGTGGTAACACCAGGTACTCTGGGGCAGCCCATTCAAACTGAGCTAGGAGGACCAGGAGAGGTGGCTAGTAACCCTACTGAAAGTCTACAGGAAGCCCCTAGAAATGACTCCATGTGTTTACCTCGGTCTAGTACCCTAGGAAGAGTCATGGGCGAACTGGAGTATAACATAGAGCAAGGGGGCTGGGACGCAGCTGCTGCTCCAATGGAAGGGATGGACAAATTATTTTCCCTTACGGATGGCTCAGGCTAAGTGAATTCTAACTCCTGTTTGAGCTAGGATGGGCGCAGCTCCTCTTATTCAGGTTCTAGTACACCAGAGGCATCGGAAACAGCTCTTCAACATCAAAAGTACCGGAAGACTTCTAAAGGTAATACAGATTCTCGAAAAAACAAAGATAACTCTTCAGCTGGAGTTGGGTTAAAATTGGATTATTCTCACAGCAGGATATTGGGAGCACCAAAAGTACATGCAGCCTCAGTGAAGTGAGAATTTCCAGTCCTGCAGGCTGTGGGGGACATGGCCTTAAATCCATCTCTTGGCCTGATATTGGAGTCAATTAAAGAGCATCAGGCGGAGACCCGGGCAGATGGTAAAAAGGCTATGAGGGCAACAAAGAACCTGGAAGGCGCGATAAGGTAGATCGGTAAGGCCTGCTCCGAGATTGGGGAGAAGCACAGCTGTATTGAGGAAAGGACTTCAGCTGTGGAAACTGATATGTTAAACGTGAAGGAGAAAGTTAAGTCATATGTCGCTCAATTGACCGATGTGCTGTAGAAGATTGAGGACTTGGAAAACCATCAGAGATGGAACAATCTCTGCTTTCTTGGGATTGAGGAAGGACTCGAAAGGGATGATATTCAATCCTTTATGCTGGACCTCCTCAGAAGAGCATTCTCTGAACTGGCATTGCGGAACTGGGAGTTAGAAATATAGTGGGTTCACCGTTTCCTGCTAGTCCGGCATAAGCCTACCCAGGGTAATAGAGATTAAGAGCAGCCAAGGGCTATACCGTGTTTTCAATGTTTTGCTTCTTTGAGCCATTTTTGAGAAAGCCCACCCTAAGGCGGGATGGAGATATCGGGAATCCTCTTTTTTTGTCCGCCCAGATTTTTGACATACAATGGCAGAGCGCCGATGGCGCTTTCAGCAATTAATCAATCTTTTCTGGAAGCTGTTTTTGAAGCCTATTTGTTGGCGCCAGATAGATTAAAAACCATAGTCAGATGGTCTGTTAAGTTTTTTACCTCTGAGATTCAAGCCAGAGAGTACATGTGTGGCTTGTCGGGAGATAAAGATAATGTTTAGCTCATTGGGTGTTTCTTTTTGTAAATCAGTTTTAGCTGCGTCCTCACCAGATTAACTTGCTAGTTGGTGATATATGGGCCCCCAAGAAAATTGCCTGGTGGATGAGCAAAAGATATATTTTTTTTGTTTGTTCACTTTTTTCCTTTTGGTGTGGGTGGGGTGGCAGAGGATTGGTCTGTAGGGGGGGCGGGGTTGGCAGTGTCCATTACCAGTCTCCACCACACAGACCCTGGTGGGTCTGGTTGTCTCCATTGGTGGGGGGGGGGCTGGTTGGGGGGGTGGGTTTTTTAGGATGATTGGGGCAGGGACAGGGTGGGGGGCAATTGTTTAGGTTGACACTGTATGGGAAAATCAGCAAATATGTTTTAGTAAGGCTGTTTATCTTGCGGCATGGAGGGAAAGTTGGGGGCGCGATCGTAAAATTGGTTGAATAAATTATGTCTGTTATTGAGGGACATTACTTTTTGAGATCTGTTCAAGTTGAATCTGTGGGAATGTGTCCCTGTTCGGGCCCTGTTAAATTTTGAGGTGTAGTGCATGTGGATTGGACAAGCTCTGCATTGCTACTATCAATATTTTTGGGTTGAACAATAAGTTTAAAAGGAGAAGGGTACAAGAAGACCTTACATTTCTAAGAGCAGATATTTACTGCTTGCAAGAGACCCATATCACACGCTGTGCATTGTTAAATTCCTTACAGTTGAATGTAGTTTGTCACAGAACTCAGGATGCCAAGACTAAGGAGATTACCATTTGAGTTAAAAGAAATAGAGTGTAAAGTTAGCAGTGGGTCCTTTTCGCTGTGCTCGATATATGCCCCAGTTGTAGATGAATCTAGACTGCTTAACCTTTTAGCAACTAAATTACGATCTTGGCCTGCCCCGTATTTATAGTCTGTGGAGACTATGTATTTATTATTTAAATGGCTCAAGAGCAGGGCGTGGGGGCAATGAAGCTTGTCATGCTAGGCGCAAACCTCAATCATTTAGATCTTTCAGGAATCTAGTGGAGGACATCAGCCTAAGGGATGTGTGACCTAGCCTGAAAGCATCTGATGCTGGGTGCAGGAGTGTAGGGTCTGCAATCCTATGATCACCCCAGATTTTTGCTTTTTGCTTCACTGGTTTACGACTTCTCTGGCTGTGGGCCTGCTAATCAGACCCACAGCCTTGCTGTTCTCTCACTAAATTGACACGTGTACCTTAGGTGCATTTACCAATTGGTACTGGGCCACCTTATCAGACCCTGTAACTCAGGGCATAGGTGTACCCAGGGCCTACCAGGGGCTGCAGCATGTACTATGCCACCCCTGGCTGGCCATCTAAATCTGACACAACTGGCTGCACGACAGCTGGGGCAAGGTGGCGTAATCACCCCTTGCTTTAGATATAGTATACCTATATCTAACCCTAAAATGGACACATAGATTCCTATCAGTCACTCCTATGGCAGGCCTTGACAATCCTGAAGGCAGAGTGCTTGGAATCATGTGAGATGGTGCTCTGGCATGAGCTGAGCCCGTTTGCAGCTTGCGGAACCAAGTCCTAATAGCTGTTCCATGATAACGCATATCATATATTCTTAAGTGCATTATAATCCTCGCAGTTATGTGCCAACTCTGGTATCGCTTTATCAAAACATGTCGAGTAAGGTGTCATACGAATTGGAATACTAACCCCTCGCCAATTCTGGCGACGGGGTTAGCATTCCACCCTTCTACAGGGACACGACATGTATGTAACTGTAAACCCCGGTTAAAGTTAACTCGAGCCTCAGCATCACAAAATGGATGCTGCCACCACAGACACAAGTCTGACCTCCTGCTGCTGGGAGTCCTTCCAGCGAGGGAGGCTTGGACAAAGGGTTTCCTGTCAGGGGCGGTGCTAGCACCATCCCAGACAGGGTTTGTGTATCCTGGGTAGGCAGGGCTTTAGAGGAAGGTGACTGCAAGTGGCACCCCGGTGCTCACTATGCATCTGCCGGCTAGAACCAGTTCCAGGGGCACACCAGCCCCTGAGCTGGGGAAAGTCCGGAATGGGAGAGGGGTGTAACCACCCCCTTTCCTGGTCCCACCCATGGGCAGGACCTAGTCGCGTGCCAGCCCCTTATCCTAGTATAAAGATAGGAGCGGGCCCCCTTCCAAATTAGATCATCTTTGAATCCTGAAACTACTTTCTAAGAAAGGAACTCAAGACTTCTTCTCAAGATTTTTCCCTTGTGACTAAGGAGTAGTCACCCTGCACCCGCAGGCACCATCTAAGAACACTGCGGTTTGCTGCACGTCCTTCCTCCGGAATCCGACCGACCACAACGACGAGACCCGGCTTCCCTGGCACCTCTGACCTCTACCTACATCTTCAGCCCAGCTGAGATCCGTGGGTGTGACTAGACCTCGAGGGACCGGCCATCTTCAGAACTGCACGACGCTTATCCAGCACGACCGCCGAGGGATCCTCGAGTGAGTGCTTCGGGGTTCGAGAAGCCCCAACCCTGAGCAGCTCCAGCACCAAAGTCCAGCCCCCCAGCATCCACCAGATCTGCGTGGGGCCCTTCTGCTCTTTGCTGCTCACCGCGTTGTCCGGCTACTTGCCTGCTGGCTTGTGGCCCTCTTGACGATGCTCCACGACGACAACACCGCTGGTCTGGTTGCTCCAGACTGGCCCTTGCTCCCCTCCAACAGAGGAGCACCCCGGACCCTCCTGGTCCACTCCAGACGCCATTTTAAGTCCACCGCGTGGGCTTGCATTTGCCAAGACTTGTTGCCCCAATCCTGGGTCCAGCGACGTCGACAGCAGATACCATCGTGGGACAGCTCGCACCTCCATCCTGGTCGCCGACAACGCCTCCTGGTCCGTGAGACTGCAGAGCCCAGCGTCGCCCACTCACCTGGTCGAGGTGACTTCAGCCGGTGCCATCCTGGTGCCCATCTAATCACTGGCTAGTGATTCAGAACTTGGTCCCCTCTGCTTTCAGGTGTCTTCCATCTTCGATCCAGGCTTGAATCCCTCCGAATCTCTTCACTGGTCGCCTGCCAGCAACTTCTTCTTTCAGGCTCCATAGACTGCAACGAGGATTCCCGACGTCCTTCCAGACCTATGCATCCGCAGCCCCTGGGCTAGGTAAACTCAGCATTTCGGTGCTCCAGCATAGCTTTGCTATCCAAAGGTCCAGATCCTTTTTTGTTTCAGCTCTACCTAGTCGGATTCGTCCGATAACACTAACTTTACGAAATCTAGCATCCATAGACTTTGTCCCGCATCCCGCGTGAGAGTGCACAGTCTGCACCCTATCTCCCTAGGCCTCCTGCTAGTAATCTGAAGGTTCAGTAGTCAAGTCCTAGCGATCCCAAAGACTATTAGAGTAGTACTTACCTGCTAGTAATTTCGCATTCCACTTTTAGAGTATATGGTTTTTTGTGCCCCTCGGGCATTTGTGTAAATTGTGCGACTTAGCGTATTTTCCTAAGAGCTTTGTATTGTGCTTAGCGCCCTGTCCTCATAAAGAGTCCAGGGCTGTTGTGTTCTAAATAAATATACTTTTATTTTCATAACAACTTGTGTGGTGTCCTTTCACTTGGTGTTCAAGGGGTATATGTGATGGTATAACAGCTGGCTTAACACGCCCTCTAGAGTTTAGCCTAAAGACTGCTCTTGTCCATGCTACTAGGATAGCTGGTCTAATGGTTGACTTACAACCAATCATCAATAAGGGTCGTTTGGAATGATACACAAGGATCACTAGAATAGTGAGCACTACATATCAGGCCAACTTCTCACACTGGGTACTCCTTCTATTCAGCCCCACATGTTAAATTTGCTAAGCTGGATTAGTTCTTGGTCTTGCCATTATTTGTTAGGGGTGCTCAGGTATAACTTTTTCCAAAATGAATGTCTGATCATAACCAGATTGTTTTGGAAATCCCACTTGGAGACGGAGAAGTGTGCCTAAGAGATGGACCTTCGAGAGGGCTCTTTTGTCAGACCCAGAGTACACAAGTTATATAAAGAGCTGGATTCCGGAGTCATTTAGAACTAAACAAAGGTAGCTTCTCTCTCAGGATGGCTTGGGACGCTTTCAAGGCCGGTATAAGAGGGAAAAACCTTAAGTTTAGTATCGCCAAAGAGATGTTGGGTCTGGGACAGAGCAAAGAACTTAATCAAAAGCTTAGTGGCTTGAAGGCAGAATTGGTTGTAGCTGTTGCTTCCGGGAGAGATCTTACCCCCGTACTGAACCTGATAGCTATAACTAAGGCACGGCTGAACAAATTACGGCTGAGAAGATCGCCAGGAAATTCATGGCTAGTGACCAGTAGTGCTATGAATATAATGAACGGGTGGCGCGATTTTTAGCAGTCAGGTCAAGACAGGCAGGCAGCTGGGCACATCAGTCAGGTCAGGAATAGGCAAGGCAGCATGGTAACTGATCTCGCTGAAGTTAGAGAAGCATTCTTGGAATTTTACGCTGACCTTTATAAAGCGTCCTCCATAAAATTTAGAGGTATATTCGGACCCGGTGACATTTGCCAAAGCAACCCAAGGGGAGAGGTCACTTTTAGCGTCAGATATTTCACCAGAAGAATTCCAGGTGGCCCTCAAGGCTCTCCCATTTGGGAAAGCAGTGGGTACAGATTCCATACCTCGGATATTCTATAAGGTTTTTTCCGTAGTACTCCTCCAAGAAATGCTGGAGCTTTCTAGGCAAGTTAAAAATGGGGCAAACCCCCCAGGGTCCTCGGGTACCGCACATGTGATCATCGTTAAAAAAAGGTAAGGAACCTGTGTCTTTGGGCTCTTATTGACCAATCACATTGTTAAACAGTGATGTGAAACTCTATTCTAAAATCTTTGCCAGCAGGCTGGGCAGTATAATACACAGACTGGTCTTGGTTAGGCAGCCTGGGTTTATTCCAGGGAGAGGGACCTCAAATCATGTATGGTGAGTAATATCACTGTTCAATGCCACTGAGGTCCTAGAAGAACCTATGGGAGTCGCCTATGTTGGATGGCAAGAAGGCTTTCAAATAGGTGTCGTGGGAGTACCTCTGGAAGGTTATGCAGGCCAGTGGCTTGAGTGGGTCTTTCATCCAAGCAATCCGGGTGATGTACTTTAGCGCCGTAGCCGGATTACAGCTAATGGGAGGTGAGTTGGATCCCTTTCCGATAGAAAGGGGAACGAGGCAGGGCTGACCAGTCTCCACTCTGTTATTTGCTTTATACATTGATCTCCTCCTTGGGCAGGTTATCCAGAGAGGCATCCAACCTCCTATCAGCCTGCAGGGCTGGGATACAAAAATACTTGCCTATGCCGATGATGTGGCAATAGTTACCAGTGATCCAGATAGGGCTGTACGTTCCATAGAAAGGACAACAGAGGAGGTCGGAACTTACTCAGGGTTCTTGATAAACCAAGCAAAAATGCAGTTAGTGATAAACAGACATACGCTGGCCAATGATAGCTGGGTAGTAGAGGAGGCTACCTATCTGGGAGTTAGTATCAAAGCAGAAGTGGAGCAATTAGTCGAAATACATTTTACTCCTATTATTGAAAAAACTAAGAAGGATTTTAGACAATGGGATAATTTAATTCTCTCAACAATGGGAAGATGTAACCTTGTCAAAATGATACTCCTTCCAAAATTATTGTATGTTTCTCATACAATCCCACTGGAGGTTGATAATGCACGGTTTAAAGTAAATGAAAGAAGTGGCAAGATTAATCTGGGCATATGGGAACACTAGGAGGGAAAATACATTTTTATGTTTACCCAGAGACAGGGAGGCTGGGCACTCCCAACTTTAAATTCCGCCCAACTTTAAATTATATTATCTAGCGGTAGCTCTGCAATTTTTTTCCCCCTTATTTAACAATAAGGCAACTGAAGTGGGGAATGCAGGTTATGTTCCTTCGATTTATGAGCTACTGATTGGGCCAGCTGCCAACGGCTGTCTACTGAAGATTCTTAAGCTGAGTTACTATAAAAAGACACAGTTTAAGATTGTAATGGCGGCATTCCGGGATTGGACAGGCATTCGAAAAAAACTGGGGGTTGGCAGGTATAGTTGGTACACTCCGCTACTTTGGAACAATCAACTGCCCGGAATATTCCATGACAATTGTTTAGCCAGATCAGAACAAGGGGGCTTTGATAGGATCTGCTTACAGGGAATCATATCGCATAATTTGAAGGAGAGTGACAGATTTAATATCGGGTTTCTGGATTTTTTAACATTTTTACAGTGGAGGGATTTCCTATTGAGAAATGTTGGGGCATTATCAGGCTTCGCTTAGGTTTCCCTGATGAATATTTTAATATGGGCACTAGCTATTCAATCTTACAAATATATGGGTGCCTGCTGCAAGTTGTTCTAGATGATTTGAAAAAACATAATGAAAAATGGCGGGCGAGGTTAAACTTGGAAAATTCTGGTTTTCCAAAATCGCTGGGTGTGACAATTTTATGCTCATCGAACTTGCAAAAGCAACAATATATATAACGATTTTTGATTTCTATAGAACACCCGCCAAAATCGCTAAATGGGGCAGGTTGTCTGGTACCCGTTGTCCTAGATGTCGCAAACTCAGCCCAGACCTGGTACACATGTTCTCTTCTTGCCCTTGCCTAAAAACAGTTGGTTTAGATATTGCAGGTTTTTTAGTGAAGTCCTCAAGGTGACTATATGCCATCACTGCAGCTTATGTTGTTGGGCGATGGTGAATTAAATATATGTGTTGAGGTTGAGTTAATTTTTATAGCTATGGCGGTTTATAGGCTCTGTGTTGCCTCTGCCTGGCTTGATCCTTAACCCCAGACATTTCAGCAATGGAAGGGGCGTTTTCTATATGTTTACAATTAAGAAAAAGCACTTTATGAGCGAAAAGATAAGAGGGCGGAGACTGAAGGGAGGAGTATCTGGGGAGTTTTTTTGTGCTGGGTAGCTTCGTATAAATGGATAATAGCTGCTTGACTGTAAAGAATAAAGGGTATGGGGTTGTAGAGTTTGGTGAAGGACATATATGGTAATTCTGGCCAAGCTGGTTTGTTTGGATGCCCGTACTGTATTATGTCGAGCCGATAACTTGACAAAATCTATTTAAGATTTAACTGCCGGATCTGTCCTTATTTAATATATTTATGTAACTTTGCTGTTAAAGTTTTGCTAATAAATCATTTTTTATTAAAATAAAAGAAAGTTAAAATGGGAAATGAAAATTGGGGTCAAAACCTATTTTTTTTGTACCCTACGTGATAGATCGGCACAAAATGTGCACCTCTACATGACGGAGCCGGCTCCATCATTTCTTTAGGGTTGGGATAGCACTGTCAACTAGAAAGGCTATTTTCAGATTCACACCTATGAATCTTTCAGGCAGAGGTGGCTCCTCTGCAATGGCGGAGGAGTGTTGCGCCACTCGCTCAGAGCCGGCAGAAGCTGAAAAATAAAACGATATTTCATTATAGTTTTATTTTTCACCTGCTGGCTGAGCCAGTGTGCAGGGACGAGTCATGAGAGGGAGCAGTGGAGTGTACTGCTAACTGTGCATGTCTGTTTGGCCAGCCATCTAAGGCCGGCCAAACAAACATGCATAATTAGATTTCACCAACCCAGCTGTATAGCACAACTGGGTTGGAGAAACAGCACAGACTCTCTGTGCCCGAGTGGAGCATCGAACCAGCCCGCTCAGGCCAATCCCTGCACTGCTCTCATATCATGATATCATGAGAGCAGCACAGGGATTGCACATGGAGTCTCTGATGCTGTCCCAGGAGCTGCTGGGACCAGGAAGCAAGCGCAAGGCAGCAGAGGCATCCTCAGTTAAGTTTTATTTTAATTTTTAATGTATTTTTCTACCCCACTTGTCCTACCCCTGTCCCACTCCTGTTTATTCGCATCGGCCGACACTGCTTTTAGGATGAACCTCTCATAGACAGGCTCTTCTCATATGTAAGCCCCTGTGGGTCTTAAGAGCAGAACCAGGTGCTACCAGTTCTGGAGAAGTAGGTAGGCGTTCAAGGCAGAACTAGAAACAACTAGCAAATGAGGGAGCAGTAGACGATCGACAACTGATAAAAAGGGGAAGTCCTACCTACCACACAAGATCAATAAGTTGAGGTGGAGAGAGGGATGCAGATGATGTACAATGAAAATGGTAATATTAAACATGCTTTATGCTTGATGCAGGCACACGTTCCTGGACCAGATACATATGGGGTGTAGGAGTAGGAGTTTAGACCCAAAATACAGATGGAGGAGTTTGGAAATGCAAGAATAATGGTACATTGTGTAGACCAGCAATCGTCAGACGAAAAAGTATATTAACAAAGAGATTTTTATATTTAAAAACAAATAAACCAGGACTTCCACACTGCAGTGAGTCCTTAGCAAAAGATCACATACAAATACAGCAAGGAATTATATTTTGCTGATTTTCTCATCCTGTTTAATACTTTACAAAAAATAATAAATAAGAGTAAAGTATATGTTTTCCCAGTTCATGCTGATCCTCCCACCCACCAGCTGCACAACATAATTGTTACATAGACATGAAGGCTAATATCATTTCTTTATTTACCCTAAGTCAGCAGCACTTAAGAGCAAACAAATCCATACCACAAACAACACCATAAAGAGGACAGAACTATAAAAGCAGGTACCCAAGAAGAATGTGGCTTCTTGAATTTTTATTAACTAAAAGGAAACTGCAGCAGCACTATAAAAAAAAGGAAGCAGCAAAGACCATTTTCGACAAAAGGATCAGATGAGAAGGCATCCATGAGCATAAAAACAAACTGGTAGGCTCTGGGAATGTGGCTTCTTGCATGCTTTTAACTAGAAGGAAACTGCAGCAGCACTATAAAAAGGAAGCAGTAAAGTACATTTTCGACAAAAAGGATCAGACGAGAAGGCCTCCAAGAGCATAAACACTAACTGGAAAGCTCTGGGAGCCTGAAGGCACATTGTGGGCTTAAGATGGAGGAGGTATGATAAGAATAAAAATAGCCATTAAGAGTGGCTTGTCGCAGGAGGGGTAATATTAGCTTTCCGGTCTTATGCACACTTTTGATTTCCAACCGGGAAAACTACATTGTACTTCAAGGAACACAAAATAATAAACAAGCTCAAAAATGCCTTAGAAGAACATTTGCAGCACTGATTTCAATAGGCTTAAGAGTATAAATGATCAGTTATCCACCTTAAAAAAATACCTTGCAAACTGCCTTCTAAGCGGAAGACTTTATGAGCCATTGTACCTCGAGTAGAAGGTGCCCTAAACTTACCCAGGTCAATCTCAGCCAACCAGGAGGACCAAAACCAGAAAGCAAAACTGGGGGAACAAAGCTGGAGGTGGCACCCAGGAGTGCTATACAGTTACCCTAGCCTGACTGCAGAACCCCAAGAGTCTTCAATAATAAGCACCCATATGTATATTAATAGTAAAAGTCTTCAGGCTAATTTTGAAGAAGGTAGAAGATAGTCTACAGGAGAATCTGTTTGAAAGTGAGCTGTAATGAGCAGAGAATGAGCCATTAGAACCCCTTGCATTACAAGGCTTCTAGGGAAGAACGTTGAAATTCCACCATGGTGTCTCAAACTGTGGAAGAGCAGATATAGAATCAAGTTTGAGGTCTCGGGTAATGGTCCACTGGAGTTCTTGCCCTTGGGGGAAGAAAATAAACTCAGGGAAAACTGACGCGTGTCCCCATATGCCTTGTAGATGTTTGCTAACATGCCAATGTGCTTAGATATTTTCTTAATAAATTAATCTTCGAAAAGCATACCATTGGAGTTTGGACTATTTTCAAAGCAGACCCAGTTGACCAGCTTGGAGTTCTTCTTGAGCAGAAAACTTTCTCCTTCAAGGAAATGGTCATATGGCATTACCACTTAAGCATATGGCTGCTAAATTCTACCGTTCAAAAATGTAAGGTTGAAGGTTGTTTGGCCACATTCTATAGATTCTAAAAGTCCAACGGCCTGTCACATCAAAGAGCCTGTGTTGACAGGATTTTAGGTCTCTTGCCAAGCTCTTGTAAGGTTCTTGGACTGACTTAGTAAATCATTTTTAGATCTAACTAGAGGAGGTACAGTGAATTAGGGGCAGGAACCCTATGGATTGATGCATCTTTGTCCATCACTTTAGATTGACATGTAAATATTGAATTCCACATTCTCTGCCATACTAGTATACTAGGGCTGGACTGGAAACACTAAGGCAGGAGCGGACACTGAATGATTAACAGGTCAAAGATGTTTCCCCAATCAGTCCAGAAAGTCCTTCAAGTTAGCAGATGTGGATTAAGACTCGTCTGCTGATTTGCAGCTGGCTATGGAAAGCTTGTTGCTAGGTTCAAAAAAGGATTCATCAGAGGAAAAAAGAGCAATCAATGGGAGACTATTTGGCATGTGTCCCACTGCAGGGTTGCTCTAGTTAAACTTTATCTGCCGCCCAATTAAGGTGGCCAGGACGTACCAAACATTGAACATTTCTACCCGGCCTCCCAGCTACAGTGGGTGTCCAGGTGATTGGCAAGTTGCCAACTGGAGGACATGGTGTCGGCTTCTCCCCATTGGGATGTGCCCTGAGTGGTGCTCCTGTTCAACCTCAATACTAGAATGGGATGAGACAGCCGTCCCTGCTACGCATGGCCTCAATCAATCAATCTAGGATTTGTAAAGTGTGGCAAATTACCCATGAGGGTCTCAAGGTGTTGGAGTTGCTGCCTGCATTGTGTTGAACTGTTCATTCGGCCAACCAGGTCTTGAGTACTTTCCTGAATTGCTGGAGCAAGGTGGTGATTCTGAGGTGCAAGGGAAAGCTGCTCCAAGCTTTGGTTGCCAAGTGTGAGAAGAGCATTCTCTGCTTTTTCCTCGGCGGATCCAAGGGGTGTCTCCGAGGAAGAGGGATGGGGATCGTATGTGTATCGTTGGTTAGTGGAGGGTCTGGCATTTGTTGATGTAAGCTGGTCCTTCGTTATGCAAGGCTTTGTATGTGTGGGTCAACATCTTGAACTGGCATTACTTCTAGAACAGAAGTCAGTGCAGCTTCCTGAGGTGGTGTGCGCTTTGGCTATGTCTGGGGTGGTCGAGGAGGAGTCTAGCCGCTGTGTTTGTATTCTCTGTAATCTCTTCAAGAGGCGCGCGGTAATTCCTACGTAAAGTGTGTTCCCGTAGTTCATCCTGCTGGTGAAGAGGGCCTGAGTGACGGTCCTTCTGGTGTTATCTTGGAGCCACCTACAGATCTTGCGAAGCATGCGAAGGGTGCGGAAGCAAGTGGAGGAGACTGCGTTTACCTGTTTTTCATGAAGAGCTTACTGTCCAACATGATGCCGATGTTGAGGGCGTGGACGGGCCGAGTTCAGCAGACCACCATGCGTCGTTCCATGAAGAGGTGGACCCAAAGATGAGGACCTCCATCTTGAGCTTGAGGCTGTTGTCCTTCATCCAGTCGGTGATGTTCATCATACATCTGTGGAAGTTAGCTCTGGCGGTGGAGGTGTCTTTTGACAGCGAGATGATGAACAGGGTGTCGTCGGCATAGGAGATGATGTAGAGTCCGTTGAGAAGCATACCGCTGCCTCAGACGGAATCTCTTCCTTACATGATTGGTGCGGCCTGCTCTTGGGTTTACTGGAAGGTGCGGCAACCACCTCACAACAGGAACTAGGTCACTGGCATGACGCAGGGAAACACACGTTAGGCGACCTTTACAGGAGGCACTCCTGCCCTTGGAGGAGCTCACAGCAAACATTGGTCTACCCCCAGGCCAGTTCCTTCTGCATAACTCCATCATTAGGTCACTGACAGCACACTGGGGTAACATGCAACAGGAGCCAGATATGCATGTAATAGTACAATACATCTATGTGCTGGGAAATGGCCACCATCTTGTCAGCTGGCTTGCAAGCTACCTGCGTTCTCACAATGCTACCTCCCTTGCGAATTGATTAGACACCGACCTGGATTGACCACACAACAATAGGAAGCAGCAGTGAATTGTGGGGTATCCTATGCTAGTGCCTCATAATGCCAGTTTTGCCTGATAAAATATTATATGCTACGGAGGGCATACTTCACCTCCACAAAAAATCTAGATATACTTACAGCGCACTGACGCAGCCTGTCCATGCTGCCACGCAATAGATGCAGATTTACTCCACATGCTCTAGGAGTGCCTGTCGTTCTCCCAGTACTGGCACAAGATTGCAGCCATCTGGCCATATGCATGGGATTTACAAAACTGCATAACTGGAGAACTTGCCTATCGGGGCAGTTGCACTAGACCAACAGAAACAGGACCACAGCTCGGTTCATGCATTTAGCAACATTACTCGCTAAGTATCAGATTATATGCAAATTAAATCTCCCAACCGTACCACACTATCTGCCTGGGAACTCTCCTTGAATGCGTGGGTGCAGGTCGAGAGCAGGGCAATACAGAGAGGACGCTCTGGGGCTGCGCAAATATCTCATAGCTGCTGCATTGGATACCCTTCTGACAGAACTCAAGGCCGGCGTACGCGGTGGAGATCATCCCCCTACAACAGAACCGGAGGTACCGACTAGCTGTCTCACATAGAAGTCCGGAACCCATGACATGGTAGGCATCACAAGGTCAGGCTCCCACATGCTGTTGCAGTGATGGATACTGCAAAACTATCTCTGAACTATACAGACAGGTGTATGTTAGTTCTAACCAACGTTATTGTGAAAAAGGTTTTATCTCGTAACATTTGTCCATGGTTCCGTATTTTGTGTTTACACTAGATATCCAATAATACTGAAGTATTAATCTACAGCTCCTGCAAAATAATAGGGAACTAAACTGATGTTGATCCGGGCTTGTCGCAATATGCTTGATGTTAGCAATATATTCTGCCTCTGAATTTATGCATAATACTGTACAATGTGCTGTATGCACAAAAATGCGCAATAAAATTTAGAAAAATAAAATAAAAAAATCTGAGAAACCCACAAGACTCTATATGAGACTCCCGTATAAAACAAATACATTGGGGTAATGTATGGATCTAATGGGTTAATCAGCTTGGATAGTGTTTCAAAAGCCCCTCAGAGTTTTTGTAAACAGTTTACCAACCATGAAATGTTTGTTTAATCTCAACCAAAATCATGTCCTGCTTTGTGATTGCAATATTCAAATTTTAGAGGAAAACGATCCCAAAAAGCTAGATTTTTATAGTGACTCAAAGAGTATGTGTATTCAAGAAATCAACAACGACTAACTACCATCCGTGAGGTGGACATTTCCACCATACAGAGAAGAACTTGGACAATATCCTTCAACCAGCATGATCAGGTTTTACATCTGTTTAACAAATACAGTTATAAATGGATTGCAATTGACAATCTGAATGTGTTTTAGTACAGCTACTCTCTGTTCACAACTCTTGATTCTCACAGGATACTTCCAGTTTTAACAATTCAACATAAAATATTTACAATTTCCAGTAAGAGTATTTAGGAAGCTCTTAAACCGAAGGACCCTACATAGGTGGTCTATAACAGTTGTGAGCAGAAGGGATACTTGACCGGAGCACAGTCCATTCTCCTTCCCATTCAAACCACAAAAGGCAGTGCGATTAGTGTGTGCTGTGCACTCTACTGCATTCCGTACATTGGCTTGGATGTGTTGCTTGTAGAAGTCATGGCTTATTCTATTGATGTCTGAAGGTTTGCTACGTTTGCTCTGGGTTGTTGCTAGCAGAAGTTACAACTGCTTTATTGACAGCAGAAGGTTCCCCTGTTGCTACAGGTGCTGGCCGGGGTACTGGTTTTGGGATGGTGATTGGAACATAGACATTGGAAGCACTGTGTTCTTGAAGGTACTGGCCTCCTTTTTCTTCGTAGTCCTGTCTTGTTATCCAGCCCTCCTCATTCTCCATGTGCTCTAGTGCCCAGTCTCTGGCCTCATACCAAGTATCTAGGATGGGATTGGATGCCATGTTAACCTGCAATACAAAAATAGATTGGGGTAAGTTTAACTTTATATTTAGAAATAACATTCAAGGGACACCAGAAGTGATGACAATTTCTTATAAGATAATCTACAGATAAGCACCTATGCAGAATTGGGGGCGTTGTTATTCTCAAGAATATGAGGAAATGTGAACCTGAATAGACAGGACTGGCAATAAATCAAGTAGAAATCAATTAAATAAGCCTTCTTGAGTCTGATATTATGTTAGAAACCATAAAGGTTTAATAGAGTTTCAGATCATTACAGGTGGAAAAGATATAGTTTATCAGTTAAATAATTTCATGTACAGTGAATTAGCAGGTAGCTCAGTTAAATTAAAACATTAATAGCCAAATGGAGCAAGAGGTCTGACAAAAGGTTTTGCCTCAAGAGAAATGTCAAAATTATTGTAAGTCCTAAGCATGAGATAGACTGGCTTGGGTCTGCTCTCTAAGAATCAGGGAACGTACTCTCGCTTACATCCAAAATGAGCCCTCAATTATAGCAAAATACACAGTAAAATTCATACCGTCCACATGAGGTGAGCAAACAGACACAAAGGCTCAGCAAATCAGAATACAGAAATGCAACAATACTGAACACCATTCCCTAAATGAATAAAAAGGAGTCTCCGTTTGCAATGTAACGGATGTAACAGTACTACAAATCTTGTTACCTGTGAAACAATGACAGACTTAAGAACGTTGAAAAGGCTCACTGTGCTTCAGGCAGGAAGAACAGGTCGAACCTTGAATAGCAACTTTTTGAGAAGACAACACCAACCACCAAGTGGTCCTAAGTATTTGCAGAAACCATTGGTTGGTAAATCTCAGTTTCCGCTGTCATCTATTAAGAGTAAATTCGGCTGCAGTGAAATGGGAAGTGTGTATATATATATATATATATATATATATATATATATATATATATATATATATATATATATATATATATATATATATATATATATATATATATATATATGACCCACAAGACGGTAACAAGAGACAGAATCAAGATATATTCTCTGACAGGCGGTCAATGCAACCAGTATTCACATACAATTCAAATAAAATTAAAATTGTGAAAACGGAATAGATAGAAAATATACAACAATAACAGAATAAGATCTGTCAGCTGCATGGTACACAGGAATCAAACATACACCATATAGAAAATTAGTCTCTAAGTATTATATAGTTTCATAAGACCTCATTTCCCATTGACTTTGAAAGCTGCACGTTCCAATAAAAAAAATGAATTACGGCTCAAGATAAGGGCGGGGATTGGGTTACTCACTCTTGCGCAATGCAGAGACTGCAACAATCATAGAACTGAGTAAGATAGGCACATTTACAAGGGATGCTTGTAAGATGGTGCCGAGCAAGAAGTTCAAGGAATTAAAGACCACATCTGCCCTTAATTTCTTAGCTGCACAGCTCATAACCCCCCCCCCCCCCCACCCCAAAAAAAACCTCTGTGGAAGAGGGAGCATGTCACAAACATGTGGACAATATCTCCTGCCCAGAAGCCAAAACATGGGCAGTTAATAATACCTTGATTTCCTTTAACCCATTTGGTAAGCTGCTCTGGAGTATAATATAGGGCCTGCAAGTAGTTTTAAATGGTTGCAGCTTTACCCTGGTCGAAAGAATTATTACAGAAGAGCTAGTAAATTCCAGCACGATCATTTGGGCATCCACCGTCTGGCCTTACTGCCTGGACCATTTATCAGCCAGTCTCACCAGCTCATTCTGCCTAAAAGCAGTAAAACAACCATAAAGCTTGTTTGATCTAAATCATGGGCCTTCCCTTGAAAAAATATCCAGTAGATCATTATTCTCTGAAACAGAGGGTGGATTGTGAGTTAGGTAATCACCTACCAGTAGATACTTTAAAAAAAGTGTTATATAGGAATGCTAATTCCCCTTGTAGATCTGAGAAAGAGCAAATAGTAGAATACACAATAGGAACAGACAAGGAAAATGAGCCTTCTCTGACTCCCCTCCCAAAACTTATAACTCACCAAAGAGAGAAGGACTAAGACAAAACAACAAAAAAAGAGACTAAGAGCAAGACAGAAAATACTACTCTTGCTCCCTCTTCTCACTATGTGCTACTAATAATTCAAACACAAAAGAGGGACAAAGCAAAAAGAGAAACGATTAATGGTCTTAATACTGCACTCACACACTTTGCAGTGTCATGCTTCGTCATAGAGCTGCATCTGAAGTCCAGGTGCAGAACAACACTCTGGACAGAGCGCAAAGAATTTTTTTAAATATATAGTGTAGTGAGGGAAAAGAGGTGTATAAAAATAAGAAGAAAAATTATTAATATAATTTTATCCCTCACTTGGGTCTTCACTTCGCCTTCTACGTATTACATAGAGGTCACCATTTACAGAGTTTACAAGCTGATCGCCTAACCCGGGACCGTCGTGGGGTTGTGGTCTTATCGTCACACTTACTCCAAACACCAACGGGGGTTATCTCCCAGTCAAGGTCCACCGACGTCGGTGGCCCTTGACTGGGAGAGGGACCCCCATTGGTCTTTGGTTCAGCTTGTAAACTCGGTAAATGGTGACCTCTATGTAATACGTAGAAGGCGAAGTGAAGACCCCAGTGAGGGGTGAAATTATATTAATTGAAGGGATGCACACCCTGACGAAGGCCGCCGTGTCCCTTGGAGGCATCTTTGGAATAGGCTGAAACATGTTGGTTATTGCAGTTGGGATATGGGAAATTGATCTCCCCTTTACATCCCCATCCTTGATCTTTTAATCCTATCGAGGGGAACCGAGAATAAAGGTAATTGTTGGTATCCTCTGAGATAGTTTTACTTGCACTTCAGGATCCCTTCTTGCGGGAGTATTTTTCCCTTCTTTTTTCTTCTTATTTTCAAACACCTCTTTTGCCTCACTACACTATTTATTTAAAAAATTCTTTGCACTCCGTCCAGTGTGTTGGTCTGCACCTGGACGTCAGATGCAGCCCTATGATGAAGCATGAAGCGGCAAAGTGTGTGAGGGCAGTATTAAGAAATGTAATCGTTTTCCCTTTTTGCTTTGTCCCTCTTTTGTGTTTGAATTATTAGTAGCACATATGAGAAGAGGGAGCAGGAATGATATTTTCTGTCTTGCTCTTAGTCTCTTTTTTTGTTGTTTTGTCTTAGTTCTTCTCTCTTTGGTGAGTTATAGAGAGTAAATAGTGCCAAATCAGAAAAAATAAAGTTTTTAACCCTTTATTATGTCAAATGTAATATGTAGGATTGTGAAAAATAGAGGGAAACAGGGAGCTGTTATGTACTTGCATATACAAATGGATAGGCATAATAATGCATTTTCTACACCATTCAAGCCAGGTAGACAATGCATCCCGAATAATCTTAAATCTCACACGCTTAAAATAATAGAGATCATTGTGAGAAAAGGAACTACAAACATCTCTTCCCAAAGCAATTTGGTACATATGAAGCCTTAACTATCACAATTCTTAGTCACAAGACAACAAATATGTTCCCCAAATGCGGCCCAAAATTATTGTTCGAAATCTGGTAATGCGCATCCTACCCCTTCCTGGAGCAACTTTAAAAGGCCTCCGGCATGTCTTGCCCGCTGGCAACACCAGAGAAAGCTAATAGCCGAATCAAGGGGTTTGAAAAAAGAACTAGGAACTAGAAGTGGAACGGCACAAAATAGATACAAACACTTAGGGTGCAAATTCATTTTAATTATATTGCATCTTCCAATTAATGAGACAGGCAAACGGTGCGAAAGACGCATAAGCAAGATACATTTGGAAAGAAGAGACTCAATTGAGTTTGAAGATTTCATACATACTACTTGATATAACAATATCAAGATAGGCAGTGGGTAGTTTCCCTGGAATCTGATAATGTAGTTGGTTGATTTAATAAGACTTGCGTTATATTTGTGTTTTGCTTTCAGCCAAGATACCCTTCAAAAGTCTAGTGCTTCTTGCTCAATAAGCGCTATACCAGACATTGAATTTACCGATATATTGCAATTCCATCCTCTTATACCATTAAATGAACTATAGTGCCATTCGCTGCTATAGGCGTTTGGGAGTGATTATTAAAAAACAGTCTTAAAAATTGTTCTAAATATAGAATGAATGAATTGCAGCAACAACGGACAACAATGACTGCCCTACTTAATCACAAAGGCTTCATAAGCTTCTCTGCCAATAAACTACCTAGGTATTTGGATTTCGTTAGAGGAAAATTATACAATTCATGTATTTAGCATCAAATTCCATTTTTGCCATTGTAGCCCATTGACGGGGCCAGAAGAAACTGTTGTAGCCCTTCTCTGTATGGGGGAGAGATCATACGCACATATATCAGAAGATTATTTTTAATGTCGGAGAGTGCAATGGCTCTTAGTATGTACGGTAGTATCTCTGCCAGGGATGAAGCCATGTTGACATGAACTGGCAATTGTATCAATTACTGCGCTAAGTAGCCATAATTCTAGTATCGAGTTTCGTATCTCTGCTGATAAGGGAAGGTAGCCGACATGATCCTCTCTCCAAGAAGGGCTTACCCTTCTTTAAAAAGACTGCAATATTCAGAGTCCCAAGAAGCAGGAATAACATGGTTTTGCTTAATGCTCTTAATAATCTGGAGTGTGCCCATAAACATTTTATAGTTCTACATGAATACTGTTCTGGCCCGCAGTTTTACCTGAACAGAAAGAAAGAATATCAGCAGTGACTTCATCTATAGTTTTATCAGCCTCGAGCAGGTTAGTTTGTTTTTCGCTCAAAGCTTAATTTCTGTAGTTTCTAACTAATGGGGAATTGCATGTGAAAGTAGATTGTTTTCAGGGCTATAAAGAGATTGATAGAATACACCAAATTGTTTTAAAATCTCTTGGGGCGGGAAGACAATTTACCCTTCATAATTTTTCATATATTCTATACTGGATCTGCTCGTTTTGTCTTTGATTTTATAGGCCAAGATTTCCCCAGCATACTCTTCATTCTCATAATCACACCCCTTCTGCACCATGTAAGAAGCAGCAGTTTTCTCACAGAGCCAAACTAAGTCTCGGCTACGACTCTCAACCATACGCCAAAAATGGTCTCTTTTTGATCACCCTTTAGTAAGATTGTGTTTGGGTGAGCATGGTCTAATTTAGATAAATCAGAATGTAGCTGGGTTTAGGGAGGGACATGCACCCACCCACAAAAGAGTCTTTGCTATACCCAAACTGCACTTCTATAGTTATTTCGGAAGAAAGGACCCAGAACAGTAGTAAATGTACTTTGGCTCTGAGCAGTAGTAAACCCAGCACCACACATGGCCAAAGACTTGAACGGCAGCAACCTGATATAGCAATTATTGGAGACAGGGGCTTTAAACAGAAACCCACAGAGACAGGACCTAATGTTAAATTAATTTATTTTAAAAGTTGAATTGAAACATTACACACATTTATATAAATATATCTATATATAGATTTTATTTATTATAAATTATTTTAATAATCATGAAACATAAAAAATAATGTAACTAATATTCAAAAGAATTTAAGATTAATTCGACATAAAAAATAATTTCTACTACTTAAGTAGACATTTTCTAATTTAGGGGGGATTTTATTCATTGGCATCTTATGAAAATTAATGTCATTAAATATATTCAAAATGAAATATTCTATTTAAAAATGTTGTTCATATTCTGTAGGTTTTTATTTATTTTCTTCTACATTAAAAAATATTTTAAATAATTTTACAATAAAATGTACATTAAAAACAGTTTTAGTATTTTGTTTTATTTAATAAACTTTTCTCTATACTTTAACATAGGGAGATCTCTAACCTGAGGGGAAGAGACGTGTGCCTACACATGAAAAGTTACAAGTAATAACCTTACACTCCTAAATTAGTGGGTGCAGAAATGCAAGTCTATACTTTTGAGTCATTTTACATTTGATAATGGTGAATAGGCAAAAGTAGTAAAGTTACTTAAAAGTATAAGAGAAGACCTTTAAATATGCCCAAGTTAATACATCTTTAAGGATAAGAACCAATGTCTCCAATTACTATTATTAGAAGTCTGGCAATGAGAAGATCGATGGAGTTGAAGGCATTGAACAGATTTAAAAGAACCACCACCTCAACAACATCTACACCAAGCATTTTCCATAAAACATGCAGATTGCCAGTTACCAAAAGTTCCTAACTACGTACAAGACAAGGGTGGCCTCTAAAAAAGCTTGTAACTCTGTTGTCAAATTATAGTACAAGACGACAGGGAAAATGTGGTTAGCGCCACTTGGAGATTGGGAAGATTTTTTATTAAGGGATTAACAATAGCTGTTTTCCAGATTGACTGTACTTCACCAAGTCGCAAAGAGATGTTAAACAGTGGAGAAGAGATCGCAAAAGAGTTGGGGGTCATTAAAATGGCATGGGATGTTCTTAACTTACATGGTGTCATTTAGGTTCAAAGCACGTCTGCCTTACAGGCTCCATTTCTCATGTGCCCCCACTCCTTTCATACCTCAGTTTTTCTCATCTACACCGAAGAGTCCAGACAGACAGGAAGAGTTGCCCTACTAATGAAATAGTTTTATGTGCAGTATAATTAAGTTACTTGAAAACCGATTTCTTAAGTACAGTAATGTTTCATAGATTCACAAGATGTTTTTAATATTTGCTGATGTCAGACCAGTAACTTGAACGGAAAATAATATACATAAAATTATATAATTTTTGAAAGTTCTTTTTTCCGATATTTGTACAGTTTGTTGTTTTATTTTTCCAGTCCAGTCATGTCAGCCTAGTAATTCAACTCTGAACCATCATCTTAGATTTTGAGCATGTACCAACTACTTAGTTGTATATGAGACTACAAAGTTTAGGAAACTCCTGAAAACTGAAATGTTCAAACTTGCACTCGACCTAACAACACAGAATACTGGTCATATCTGTAGTATATTGGACTTATTTACCAATCCCACATGAGTGAGTTCTAACGTCTCCTTTCAATCATAAAAAGTGACTTCTGTGTTTTTTCTGTCAGCCCGATGATGTAAGCATAATTATACATGTTTAGAATTATTACCAATCTTTTCTGGGAAGATGCACACATCTATAAAAGTTGACAATGGTGGCAAACCATATTTACTGGTAAACAATTTGTATAACACTGAATCTTTAGAGTGGCATGCTTGGGTAATACAGTCGCAGACAGCAATTATAGGAGTTGGGCAAGACATCTTGAAGACACACATTGTTAAGACAAGTTGTCTAACACAAGAATATATGGTTACATATGAAAAAGCAGAATGTAGCAGCAGATTCAAACAGCTAGACTACTGAAAACTCAACTACATAAATATCTCCTTAAAAACATTACGAACATATTAAGTTCCTAAATCCTGACAAACTCGCTTACCACCCACTACTGGGCTGGGTTAATTTAATGTTCTGCCTCTAACCCTAGCATATTTGGAGGTAAATGCTTGATAGTGATCTGAGGTCTGCGCCAACTGTTGATATGTATGCAAGGTCAATATATTGTAAGTCTCATATTTTTTCAAGTCATATCTTTGCTATTTTTGTTTTTTTCCAGACTATGTTTTCAAATGTTGTCTTAGGTAGCATTGTCTAAGCAGCGTGGGCAACAGAAGACGGAGGCATTTCCATGTTGCCACTTTGTTGCCCTAGCTGCTCCATTGGATGATATTTTGTTTATTACTTTGACATTCTTGCACATGTAATATCACAGGATGCAAAAGATTAATTGTTTTCTTTTTTTTGTAGGAATTTAACCTTAAGCCTCCCATGCTTTTTCACATATAATTCTGTCCAAATGTTTAAAATTCTTATATTGCTCTGACTCATAGGAGTTTGTTGTATCTCTCTTTTATGTTTATTGTATGACATGCACGTTGCATCTCAGTACTGTTATTAACAAGTTTATTGCCTATTTCAAAACCATAAATATTTCTAAAATGCTTTTGAAGTGTTAATACATGACACACTGTTTAGACTCGACACTTGAAGATGAACGAGCAATAATTAGTCAACTATTTAAAGATTGCAACGTTTTAATATCTTTAATGCTAGCTAAACTGACAAAATTCTCTCTTTCGTAAGTTACCCTCCTGTGCCCTGCATTTCCAACACTAAGCTGAGGAGGTGAATAGATTGAACTGGAATTGCAATTGACTTCATTTGTTTGAATAGCCAGCTGTAATTGCAAAGGATGGTAAGTGTCAATTGATAGTGGTCTGAGCTTCTATGGAGTTGAAGAATTTTCATCACCAAATCTTCCACACAGGAGTAAACAAACAATTTATTTTCTAAGGTGGCCAGCTACTACCACCACGCACATTTATAACATTCTCGGTGTGAGCTACAGAATTAATGGTAAGGATTTTTGAAAGGAAGTAGTACCTGCTCCAACCACCCATATAAATTTAGCGGCCGATTACACGACTGACATTGTCGGTTTCACTTCTGACTGGCTGCTTACAATACAGCCAATTGGAATTGAAACCGGACAGTCATTCCAGTTGGCTTCCATCAGAACCGGCCTGTAATCCATATGAATGGCGGTTTACGCCGTCTGGATTACGATACACGGTTTCCGGCAGGGTTTCCTTGCCGGCCCTTCCAACATGGAAACCCTGTTTGCATGTGAGTTTGGTCCCCTAGCAGGGCCCCCCCTTTTCTTTGCAGCCTCCAGGTGGGAGTCGAGGGGGCACCTATGGTGCCCCCTGTTAATCCCTGCACCTTGTGGTAGGCTCTGTGAGGTGTCTGCCACGGGGTGCAGGGATTAACACACTGCCATGGGGTGCAGGGATTAACACAACCTCACATTTCCCTATGGGAGCACATACTATGGCCGGTTTACGACTGGAACACATGCTCCCATGGGGAAATGTGGGAATGCGACCGCACCATGTGCAGTCGCATCATAATTTGGCAGTCGGGACCACCGTCCGTAGGTCGGTTAGCCCTGATTCTGTCACGGGGTCGGTTGGAGGAAACTCCAACCGACATGGTAATAGGCCCCATAGTGATGTTTGATATTTCACTGCAATGGGGATGTAGAGATACACAACCTGCAAAGTTAGGTCTCCATCTAATTTTTTTTAAATTTGGTGTTAAGGCTAATATTCTTAATATTTGTATCTTCAGCCAATTTTTTGCTTTCATTAGGAACGAGAATGGGTCTGAACTCTTCTCTCTGGATCTTTCCTTAAACAAAAAAATAATGTCAATACATCCTCTTTCTGCTTTGAAGAGGAGGAGGTTGTTTCGCCATTAAGTTACTTACTTATCTTTGGAGTTGCTCTCAATGGAACTGGGAGAATCTTTTTGGGGAAATTTCTAAAGAAAGATATTTAACCTTAAGAATTGTATTCTTCACAAGATTCAGCACACATCTGTCTCTTTTTATTTTTTCTTACTTTTCCAAATGGTTTGTGATGCTTCGCTACACATCAGTGACAGAGAATGACAAACTGAGGTGTCACTGCTTCACTGGAGGCTTTCCTGCTGCCGCCTAGCGCTTATAGATACTTCTCCATTAAACAGATTTTTGTTGGCGCCAAGGCTGCTTTGCTGCTGATGATGCTGGTCCACTACGAAATTTAAAATCTTGAAGGATAGAAAATCTGTATATGATCTACAATGGGGTTTCTTGTTTTTCTTGTCATTTTCATGGCCTACTGACTTCAGCGTTACAATTTTCATCAACCACATAAGCTTGCAACGTCTTTCATTTAACTGTCTTGCTCAAACAACAGTAGCTAAATTATTCTAGATATCAATCTAGAATGCATGGAATGATGGCAAGGACCGGCATCAGACCTTGATCTCCATTTAAGACTATGATATTCAACAGGTGTTGTAGGAAATGGGTGCAGAAAGAATATCGTAGAGTAGGAGGAAACTGCAGAGCTGGCACTGGTAAAGACATCCATGGTGAGACCGGAGAGGAAGGGGAGAGACGTGGAGAAAAAGGCGCTCTTGGGCAAGGGGTTGCTAAAATATGTACAGAGGGAGATACTGTGAAAGTCTGTGATTGTGTCCTTGAGGATTCTGAATATGAAGTCTCATGGAGCCTTTCCTCTCTTAGCATCCTAACCCACTCAGCAGAGAGGTGAATTCTGTTTGACATTGACTTTCATGATGAAATTGATGCTTTCACATGATAGCATTCTTTTACAGCAATGAAGACCAGCGCATAGTCAATGGATCGTGCTTTGATGTGATGGAGAGGGGTGACTCAGAAGTGTACTTGGTCCGGCAGGGAGAATGTCGCCACCTTGATGGGCCTCAACATCAACAGAGAAAGTTGTTCTCCACAGACAATACTTTTTTCAGGGGTATTTCTTTTCCTAAATCTCACCCTCTGGGAGGCTTTGAAGACAGTACATGGAATAATGATCGAAGGGAGTTATCCTCCATGCCCTTCACACCATCCTGAGGCATAGTCCTCATACATGGGTTGATGGAGTCCATAGAGTAAGCCTATGTTAAGCATCATCATGGACATTTTCTGTCAGTGATGGCAATCTTCAGGGCGGTATGATCAGGTAAGCAGATGTGACACAGGCTGCGAGGATCAAATAGAGCTTTTTTTTCTGTCACTGAAAGGACATTACGCAAAAAACAATGGCATTTTTATGGAAAAAAACAATATCTGGAATTGTTCACTGTATACTCCAAAAAGCAAAACATTTAAAACGGGATTTTTTCTGAAGGGGTGGAAAAGGTTTCCAAAGAAAACACAAAAAAATCAAGAGGGAGCGCAGCAGGATCCAGTCACCAGGAGAAAGAAAAAACATTTAGACAATCTGATGATGTATTATTAGTTATATTGCTTATGTGACAATTTCTCTCAACAACTTTGTTCAGCGCTCCACCTTTCTGTATGCTTCACTATATTTTTCCTCCCTCCCATTTCCTCTCTTACTAATATAGAGCTTCTGTTTCTTAGATTTGTTTTGGTAAGGGCTAGACACTAAAAGGATCTTTAAGATTCCTTCTTCATTGCCTGAAGAAAGGGCGACTCCTCCCACTAGCCACGGCGCAGCCCAACTTTTAATATACATTTGTGGCAGGTGTCCAGAATCTCCTTAAAACGGTCCTAGTTCGGAGGAAAGAAAATCACAAGGGCAAAAAAATCTCATTGGCAATCTAGGTAATTTTTTTATTCAAATTTGGATGGTGCTAGTATTGATAAGCAGGGCACTGAAACTACCTTGAACAGGGGCGGGGAAAGTGACAGGCATAAAAGTTTAAAAATTAGAGAATACAATAGGGAAGGCAGTAGAAATGAACTTATGGACAAAAAGACTTCTAGGTGGGTAATGAACGTGCCGAAAAATAGGTGAACAAATACAATGTGACATCCATCTCAAGGCAAAGACTCCTTGGCTCCGAAGACTCCAAGCTAGAAATGACATCATAGGAAAAATAGTTAGCATCCTCTTCTGAGTAGAAAATGTGGACAAAAACCAGAGAGGACACACATCTTGATAAGAATAACTTTAAGGTTAGCCACACCTCCTTCCGGAGGATGGTGTCTTTCAAACATGAGAAGATCTCCTGGTTTGACATCCTTCCTCTTTTCTATGCTCCTGCACTCTGACCTCCACCAACTCTAGCCAATGCTCACACGGACCACAAATAAACCCTCTGACCTGCAATGGAGATTTAAATGATATTTTATAATTTTGTTGTTATAACACTTTATAGTACTGAATTACACAGCATTTTGCATTTTTGTATATTATTATATTGTGTCGCTTTATTTAGTTATCGCTTCAGACGCCATTCTGGTGTGCATAGTGCATTACTGAATGGATGCTATACCATATGGGGAGTGGTTGGTTGCAAGAGTGTTCTTTTTGCTGTGAACCTATGTAGGATGCACTTTGGCTTTGCACATGAGTGACCAGATGGACTCGAATATTGTCATTGTTGTATCTTCCAATTCCAGTCTATTCATTTTGAAGTGTCAAGACCATCTTGACGAGTTCAGAGAAAGGGTCCTTCCTGTAATTTGGATTACTAATAGTAGCAGACGTGCCCATTACACAAAGGGTTTGGACGTACTACCCCAGAAAGTGCATGGCCTTGGCCATACAGATGGCGAGGCTACCTGATACAAACACCTTCATCGTCGTAGACTCAAAGTTTGGACTTGTGGTCCGAATAGCTTAAGTTTTACTTTCACTGAGGAAACCTCAGATATTAGGCTTTCAGGTAAAGGATGGGTCCGTGGCACACTGCGCCACCGGAACCAAGGTATACCAGACTGATGAGCCCGAACAAGGGCAAACCGGTTTTGGGTTGCTTGTTTTCCATTTCAGGGAGGAGCTGGTCTGGGAGTTTGGGTTGGGCTGTCCTACTGGTGCAAGGTCATGACTGATTTACATATTGCTGGGTCCAAACTGAGGTGACCTGGAGTGCAAAATAACGATGGACTGGTATGTGGCAAAATGTAATTGACAAGTGCTTGAGATTAATTTGAGCATTCTATCACGTCTATGTATTCTGTAACACGTACACCATCAGGCAAAATAGGCCAGAAGCCCATAATTGAAACGAGAAATATAGTTTCATAGCATAATTCAATTTAATTCAATTCAATAAATCGTTATTCGGATACAAGATATCCATAAAAGCACACGTCAAAATACCAGCAACAATACATATACTTTATAAAAATACACAGTATGTAGAGCAATAGCAGCATAAAAACAGTAAACAAATGGGGGCTTGTGATACGTACCAAATAACAATAAATAAAAATGCATTTGTTAAAAACATAGTGAGCAAAACAACGACTTCAAAGAACACATGGGAGCTTATAACCCTTAGCTGAAAGCAGCATAGTGTAGTAAAATAGGGTGCTATCAGATATTGACTATAAAGAAGAACATGATGTGCAAAGCTGCAACTTCATAAAAGCACTGACCGGGTGAGAGTTCATAACTCTCAGCAGAATTACTTCTTCACACTTCACAATTACAAATAATAGCGGCATGCATAAAAGCAAATGAGCTCGCAAAATAAAAAAGAAAAATCTGACATGGATACTGTGGCTGGGTATAGTTAGAGGTGCCTCACACACACAATAAAAGCCTGAGAGTAAGAGCAACTTCAGCCTAGGAAAGCCTGTCACTAGTGATTGCCTTATCGACTTAACAAATGAGCAAATAAGAAAAAATTAATTATTGTCTGAAACGATCTTCCTGCTGGATACTCTATCTACTTACATATAAGTCACCTATCGCATGTTACTCAGTACCAGTACTGGTGAGGCCACACCGGAGATATTAACATCATAATGCAATGGTCTACCTTCGCCTTCTTCTACACACTGGGGATCAGTGGAAAAGGAGGAAAGGCTTAGGCATATATTTTGGATCAACTGATTGAAAGAGCATTGCCCATTGCTCCTCGATGCCAAAACTTGCTTGCAAAGCAAGGGTATTTTCTGTTGTTCGGACTGGCAAATAGACCGACTGCAGGGCGACTCCACTGATTGTAAATGTAATCCACTTGTTTCTATTCTAATTCCGTCTGATATTTCTGACAGCCTGGCATGTGTTCTACAACAATGTCTATCCTGTGAGAAATGGCCCAGTTCCACGGCAGCTGAGCTTCTTCTGAATGAATTTTGGACCGTGTTTCTCTTTGCATGGCTATGTGAAACATATATGTTGTGTTGTCTGTTCTGATTAGGACCAGTTGACCTGCAATCTGTGGATGAACACTAGTAAACTTAGTCTTATGGCGCGGACTAACACATTGATGGGAAGCCTCTTTTCTCCATCTGATAAGAGGCCTCTGGTTGAAATCTCTAGCAGGTGGGTTCACCAGCCATCCATGGAAGCATATGTGGGGAGTAACAACCTCGCTGTTATCGGCAGAAAAGAAAGACCTGCAGTTAGGGTCACTGGAATCCTCCACCACATTAGAGCTTGCTTCAAGCCCCATGTGACATGGACCATATCTTCCCCTGAGGCTTCTACCTGTTTCCATAGTAAATCAAGCTCTTGCTGAACAGGTCTCATACTAAGTTTGCAAAACAGAATGAGGCCTATACATGATGCCATCAGGAATATCAGAGATTTGTATTGCCTCTCTGTGATTGATTTCCAGAAATAGTCTTTCCAATTGTCTATAACTTTCTCACTCTTTCTGCTGATGGAAAGGTTTTCTTCAACTAAGTGTCTAGTATTGCTCCCAGAAATTGGATCTCTTCTCTTTGTCAGCCAGAGTGACAACTGGTGACAATGGATTGTCAGACCAAAAGATCTACCTGGTCCAGAAATTGTAACAATCTTTCCTAAAAACAACTTACTGTACAGTAGTGCAGAAGATGGGGCTGGTTCAACAGGGCAGATTAAAATGTAAACAAGTTAAGGTTCACTGAAAGGTTAAAGCAGAGCCATAACAGGGTACTACCTCACACAG
The DNA here is from genome assembly GCF_964263255.1 of Lissotriton vulgaris. Lineage (NCBI taxonomy): Eukaryota > Metazoa > Chordata > Amphibia > Caudata > Salamandridae > Lissotriton > Lissotriton vulgaris. The sequence continues at coordinate 1,460,000,752 of NC_141695.1, read as the reverse complement.
AACATGTAGTAGAAATTTGAGCTATAGTGGCTGCTAAGAGGAGTGACAGAGCCTAAGCTTCTACCTCAGTGGTTGAAGTTTGGGGTCTTTCAAATGAGGTGGATGTGCTACTAAATACACTTTGTTGTTTCAGCCCTTTGGCCATTTTACATTATGTACCTACTGTATGATGTATATTTTACACTGTATACTGTTATTTTAACATATCGGGGATTTCCTGAGGATGGGGAATTATTCAAGATTGTGAATATGTAAAAGATCCAATGTTGGCGAACGATGCGAGTATGACATCACTAGAGCCATATCCACGTCAGTTTGTCTATTATTTCTGTGCCCTCGGAGGCAGAGGTGACAAAACAACATAATTTGCACTTGTGCGCTGCACTAATGTGAATTCTACAGCGTAATTCAAGGCGCCTCCCTCGTGATTGCCCAAGAAAATTACTCTGTTCTTAATGTATCAAATGTATGGGCATCATTAAGAGTACACTCTATATATTACTTTTTGTATTTTGCATCTTTCTTCCTGCTGTATGTAACCCTTCACGTGTCACCAGCGCCGTTCACCTTCTCACGAGCACTTGTGCACACGGTAGCACAGGTTACATGACATTTAACCCCTTCCACGCGAGGCGCGGTCCCGCAGTGCTCGTGACAAGCCCAGCTAGTCATGCTGCACAGTGGAGCTGGGCTCGTCACGACTCCGCCTACTCTGTTAGAATGCCCGCACAGGCGGGGAATTAGCCCCACGTGGGCCGTCCGCAGCAGTTATGACGAGCTCAGCTCGTCATGAGCACAGCTCCACTGTGCCTCATGACAAGCTGAGCATGCAGGGGGTTAATGTAACAGTGCGTTTATAATTGTTAACTTGATCGTATTAATAAATATATGTAAAATGGATTTCCTCAATCAAATGTCTCCTTCTCTCTTGTCTCCCTACTCCCCATCCACTGTTCGTTGCAATTTTATTGTGCTTTCTTGTAAATTGTCTACTAAACAAAACCCTTTGAGACACTGTTGTATGCTATGCCCTAAAGTAATTGGCACCTTTTTACTAAGGCCAATGATAATCCATTAGAGTGGGCTGGCCGGGGGAATTGATGAGGAATCTGCAGGCTGAGTAGCCACCAGAAAATGTATTACTGAAGTTAAGTAACTTTTTCTTCTGATGGATACTTCTACCTGCAGACGCCTCACCTGTTGTGTTGTATAGATTCCCAAGCAGTACTGGGCCTAAAGTAATGGTCAACGCAGGAAATCCTAGAGCACAGACCAGGCAAAATGGCCATCCCTTCTCACTTTAGAGTCCAGACAGCGGTGTTTGGTGAATGTGTCAAGGGAAGTCCATGCACCTGCCTGACAAATGTTAACTACAGAACACTTCTAACCAAATCTGGTAAAATGGGCCTGAATCCCATCAGGAGAGTCCTTCTTGGCAAGGGCGATTTTAATGCACAAAGTTACTCAAGAAACAATGTCTTCTGGATCACCTTTCCCTTCTTACTGAACGCATAACTGGCAAAGAGCTGGTCGTCAGATTAATCTCTTTAGTACGGTAGACGTAATTGCAAACTGCCTGTCTGGGATTCAGTCAGTGTTGGCGGACTTAGTCCTTAATGGGTTGGGACAGAGGTTAAAAAGTGGGAAAAGAGATAAATCGCCCCAGTCGAGCTAACTGACCATCGGCAGGAAAGGCACTTTAGTTTGCAGCACCAACTTGTCCGAGAAGAAGCAGGAGTAAGATGGGAAATCCTGTTGGGCTAGTGAAAGTGTGAAGTGAACAATCTCAGACAGATGAGCATTCAGAGGGTCAACACCATGCTTCACATACAGAGCACAAATCGGAAGCTGTACATACCAACAAGAGGCAGCTAAGATCATGCGATCACCCCCCCCCCCATTGCAGTTGAAAATAACTAAATTGCCCCTGCTCAATCTCCCAGCATGAAGGTGGAGACTCTGGAGGTTAGGACACTGAACCTGCTCATCAGACTGGGAAGAAGAAATGCTCTGAGATAAATACAGAGCGGGATACAGGTAGAGGAGCAGGAGCTCTGCATAACACATCTTTCTTGGCCAATTCGGAGCAATACAGGTGACTTAGGCCCAGTCTTGGTTGATCTGCTTCAGCACCGAATGAATCAAAGAAATTGGAGGAAACACACTAATTTCATTCAGTTCAACCAAATAGGGTCCCCCAAGGCTTTCTGCAGGAGATACTAGGGGGCAAATAAAATCAGCCAAGTTGTGTTGCTGCAAGTGGTGAAGAGATCCACTTGAGGCGTGCCACACTGGGCAAACGTTTTATATCACAACTGGGCAAAGATGACACAAAGTCAGACAGGCTCTGATGTTCAGAGAGCCAGCCAGATGGTTGGCAACCAGCCAAAGACCACTTGGGCCCCCCCCACGCCCAGAAGTCTCAGCACTTCCTGGCAGAGAAGGCAAAGACCAACTTTGCCCTGTTGATATACAATAGCGACGTTTTGTCCATCAAGAATTGGACTGACTGACTGGGAAGGGAGGAAGGAAGGCTTTGCGCATCAATCGGATTGCCCTCAGTCTGAACAGGTTGATGGGTGGAACCTGCTCCTCTGGAGACCACAGACCTCCGATCTCCAGCTGACAGTTGAGGGAGCTGTCATCACTGTGTCCTTTGCTAGTGGAGGGTAGAAATGCATTCCCTGTGACAGATGTTCCTCCACCTACCACTAAGTAATTGTCTTATTTTCCATGCAGACCCTTTATCGTTTTCCCTTAAGTTAGCATGAGCACATTGCAGGCTGCTCTCTGCTTTGTGCATGTTACTATACAAACGTATTTTGCTTCGTGCCACACCGTACTTTCACACAGAACCTGCTGTTTTTGCATTCTGTTCTTTTCTGGGATTTAGTCAGCACACTGTAGATAAAGTCATACAGCAATGCGCCTTGTTATTCTGTTCTGGTCAGGCACCAGCACCTAAACAAAACACACAAATGCAGCTCTTTTGGAACACAGACTCTTTGTCATATAGGTATGCACAGACATGTAAATAACCACTTGGAGAGAGGTTTTACACAGAAGAGATCACAACTACCCCTGAGATGTAGAACTTTCACTTGTGCATGCTAAGGTAGGGGGTTCACTGCAAACACCCAGAGATCATCTGATATATAATAACCTTGCTTCTGTAGAAGGGGAAGGGGGTTAGTTAGCCCTGTCTAATACCATGACAGCTCCTTCTATGATTTATGGATTACTTACTATGCTGACCGTAGTTGTGTTAAAGTTTTTTACTTATTGTGGCACGTGTACTGCATAGTAGAGCAGTTAAAAAAATTCTTTTAAACATTCCTAGTGTCTGTCAGATCTTATTGTGGACAAGTACGAGTGTCAGAGGGAAAGGGTGTGTCCTGTGACTGTGATTCCTGAGACAGTCGGGAGTTTTGCGTTCTGGAGTGTTTAATCACTTGTTCCTCTGTGAGTGAGTAGGATGGCAAGTGAGACACTATAGCTAGTCGGTCCCAGGCACATGGGTACTAAGGTGGTAGGATAACCAAGTCCCTGCCTACTAAGTTTCTATGGCCTCATGCATAGTTCTGTGCCTCTGCACAACCCTTGCAACATGATACTGCCAATGTTTGGCCTGGTAATTATTTGCGGGACCCCTGAGTAGCGCTTGTGCCTGTCCACAATACCCTTGCACCGTTTCCCAGCGACTTACGTGCTGTGGGGCTTTGCCTCCTCAGTTTGTAGGGACTTCCCATTGCTTAGGTTTTTCAAGTTTGGATTTTAAAAGGTGTCTTACCCACTTTTGTTCTACAGTTTGATTCCCCTTCATTTCCATATGGCTCAACCTGTTGTGATTCTGTCTCATTGCAGTGCAGCAGTTACTCAACACTTGTTGCAGCATGGAGTCCCCAATGCAGGGGGTCTCCTGTTTTCTTTGTGGTTGAAGCAGTTCCTGCATTCCGATTCAAAGATTTTACTCCTGCAGTTGATGCAAAGGATAATACTGTTCATTCTTATTCAGTGGCCAATGTTGCTGTGACTTATTGCTCATATGCGATCATTGAGCTTCCTCTAAATGGCCGAAGAGCACCAAATTTGGTTTAATGGCACCCTTGCCCATCCTCTTTCTTATGTTTGAATGGGCCCCTTAAGTGTGACAGTGCCCCATTGCACGTGTTGGACGGTTTTACTCCATATACACATATGCCACCGCTACTGTGGTGGATGCGCATTTGTTATACGCTCAAATAGTCCATCTATATAGACGCTTGATTCAGTATTTGTTCATGAGTTTCTGGCAGCTCCACCTGGGGCAGGGCAACCTGCAGGCTCCTCCTGGTGGAGGGCCTGTTATTAGCCTTGTAATTTTCAACGCTGTTAAGGGCAAACGTTCCCTTAACCGGGCAGACTTTCCATTTTGGATTGCTCCAAAAAAGTGATCAGCTTAATGCAGTCTTTTCCCTTACAGGTCCTCTGAAGAAACATAGGATCCTTACCATGTGTTTGCCTAGTGGTCTGGTCTCCCCACCCCTTGGCCAACTGCAACGCCTGTTGGACGGTGTTCGCTACAGTATAAATGCTTTGTTATGTTACCCCTCAATGAGCGTTCTTCCGAACTTTCTCAAACATGTACAGAACAAACATAGGGCAGGTCCTGCCCTAGGTTTGGGGATGAATCTACTAGGTAATTTTCCTGTGGTCTCCGAAATGATTTATTCTAATGTTAAAAATGAAGCAGCTATCCTTTGCACTGTGGCCGCAGTCGTGAATTGCCTGTTGTTATCTCTGATGTTTATACATCTTTGGGTCGTTCTAGTTTGGGGTCCATATCATCAGTGCAGTCTTTGGGCAAACCACCTCCTGAAAAGTAAGGCCGTCTGGTTTTTCCTAAGAAGTCTTGGGATAAATCTAGACAACAACAATACAAGCCTAGGTCTTGTGGCGGGTCACTGCCGCTGGACGCTTCTGACTGACGATATGATTTGCATGACCGCTCTAAAATTGAGACTTCGGAGCGCTTTCAGGTTCCTCATCCTCACTCCTTTCAGGAATCGATTGATCAATATCATGACAGAGGCGGGCGACAAGATCGCAGAAAAGGCGAGCCCGTGCAGCTCATGCGGGACACGCAATGCTCTTTTGACGTAAAAGTCAAGAGGGAAGAAACGCCTTTGTATATAGAGTGCCCTTCCAAAAGAAGAACTTTGCACCTTCAACAGCAAAATACGCCCCAGACGGTGAGAACCCTTCTCCTGGACAGGAGTTGGGCAGTGACTCTCCTCGACAGCGCAGTGGAAGTCACTGTAGTGCGCCAGACACTCCACCACTTTCTGGAGGCCAGAGCAACTGACACCTATGTTACAGTTGAAACCGCAGACACCTGCGTTGCACCCCCTGAATGACTTTATCATTTAGACATTCAGATTGAGGGTGATGTTAACTGTACCATTAATGCTATTTTATGGGATAATTTGACTTCTTCTTATGACATTTTGCTATCTGAGGTCGATTGGCCTCTGCCTTTATTCTAGACTGCCCTCAAGGCGACAAGGTGATTCTCCCTTCTTTTTCACATCTTGTCCTGGATGAGACCAAGTATGGTTATGCTTCTCACTGGGCTCTTGCACTAACCCCTGCCTTACACCGCAACCAGGCTGGCTGGGATAGGGATTCTCCATTACAAGTTATTCTGATACGTTCCAACCCACAGCCTCAATATCCAATTAAACAGGACACTAAAGCATCGATTAACGACATTCTAACGCAACTTGAGGATCAAGGTGATTGAGCCCTGTGTCTCTCCTATAAATAATATTCTTTTTCCAATTTTGAAACCTGATAGTTCTTATTGCATTGTCTTAGATTACAGACATTTGAATAGTCAAACACGCACTTTCGATGTGAAAAATATGCATAGTATGACTGATTAACAATATCGAAAACTACACTTGATATTTCGAAAGTTTTTTTCAGTCACAACCTGGCTCCTGAGAGCCGTGACTCGTGTGTGTTTACCACCCTCGGTTCCCAGAGGTGATACGCCTGTTTACCCATGGGGTATAAGAATAGCCCCAGTGTCGTTTAGGCACATATTGTGTTCCATTTACATGACATTGACCCTTAAGCTTTGTCGTATGTCGATGACATATCCCTTACCGATGATGAACCAAATCCTTATTTGGCCAAAGTGGATCGCATTTTTAGCGACTCAGGGAACTTTATTACAAGCTCAATGTGGCAAAGTCGAACATTGCGTTTCTTGCTGTACATTTCCTTGGTTATGAATTAACCAAAGAGGATAGGGGTTTGGCCCCTCATTTTTTTGAGAAATGTGCACAATTGCAACCCCCTTCTACCCTTCTACCCTCCGCTTGTTCTTTTATATGCCGGCAGAACATGCATTCCTAATTATGCTCAGCTAATTAAATCTCTTTATTTTTTTATACACTACTTTTTCTGCTTCATCCTGGCTTCCAGAACATACTGCTGTCTTACGTGACTTGAAGTCGGATATGCTAGTAACGCAGTTCCTACAGACCAGGATTAACACCACAGATTTGTTCATCCAGATCTTTCTGGGTGCAAGTGGTTTCACTTATGTAACATTTAATGAAGGAGACATGGTCCCCATTGCTTACAAATCACATCCGCACACATCTGCTGAAATGCGTTTATTTCTACTAAGAAACTTTTGACTGCGGTGCAGATGGGCATGCTTAAAGAACGGCCTCTTGCTCAAGGTAAACGCATCATTGTTGTTTCACCTGTGCCTGCCTGAGAGTGGGTCACAAAGGCTAGCGTTTCTAATTCAAAAGCCTTTAATCCCCCTTTGGATTCAATGGGCTACAACTTTGACATCCGTTGATGTTAGCTTTGTTTTTAACCCTTCCTTGAAAATGCAGGAGTTTCTTCAATATGAACATGTTCAACCTCTACTTTCTTCGCTTCTTCCTCTTGAACAGTACAAATGTATCATTTACACTGACGGTTCAGCACAACCCACCGTCGGCTCGAAGTAAACTTTGTCTGTTGCTTGGCTATTGTTGTAGGCACTATGATCGATGGAGTTTTCCACTCCAATTTGATTCATACACAGACACTTGGTGACTGTATGGCACAGTTGGCCAAGAGAAGAGCTTCACTATTGGCTCTCGAGCATTCAGATCGTGAGTGTCTCACTCTTTTGGTGTGCGACTCTTTTTGATTGCATACAATCTTTTAATGATTGTAGGAAGCTGGCTCTGTATATACTATACCAAAGTAAGGTATAGTGTGCACAGAGCCTGGGAGTCCTCTCCCTGAGGAGAGAGGGCCTGATCTTTTCGCTTTGTGGAAGCTGCTTTGCCAGTCTTCCTACCTTTCTTCTTGGGTGGTTGGGCCATCATTTCAGGCTCCAATGCTCCTTTTTCACCCTGTGTTAGGCATTGTGCTTGTGGCTTTACACAACCTATCTCAGGGATTTGCAGCATGGCTGCATGTGTCTTTCTTTCTAACTCACCTAAGGCCATGCTGAGGATTCTAGATAATTTCCAAGCAGACAGACGGCTGTGAGCTTTGGAGAGACCACTACCTGTTTCGGGCCAGCAAACCCCCCCCCCCCCCCCCCTTCCCCCAGTGTAATATCACCATTGCTATGGCATAGTTAGTGGCGACACTGTCAGCATTGGTAACTGGAAAAGTGTTTCCAGTTAAGTATTGCTCTGGGAAACCAGTGTATCTCTCATCATAGTGACACTGGCATCTGTATCCCTCAGGCCTTCTATCTTAGTCCCATTCACAAAGGGGTACTGCAAGTATTTCTTCAAATTAGGGGGCCAGGCAGCCAACGTGACTAACCCGGTCTTCCCTTCAGAGACTAAAACAGCCTCAGTGTGACCCCTGATTTATTCTGGACACAATATTGATCACATCTGGAGATTTGCTGTACCAGTAGAAACTAGTGGGGGACAAGAGGCTGGTTTGTTAGGACAGGCAGCATCTCCAGTTCAGTGTCCCTTCTTGTTACAGTAGAAACCCCAGGCCTTTGCAGGATCAACATTTTCCCCTTGTAACCACTAGTGGGTTGGGAAGAGTTCTTGGGCCCACCTCCCTGACCAGGATTTTGGGGGCCTTTAGAAGACTCTTGCATTTTATCTTTGGGTTTTTCAACCCCTTTGCCCTGGGGAGGCTTTGATACCCCTTTCTTTTGGTCACCCCCAAAGGTAGCCTTGGTTACCTTTGTCTTCACCCAGTGGTCTGCCTTTTTTCCCAATTCTTGGAGAGTTATTGGACCTAGTTCTGCCAGATATTGATGCAACTTTTCATTGATGCAGTTACTTAAAATATGTTCCGTCATAAACAAATTAAAAAATACTTCATATTTCTGCACTTTACTTCCAGTCAACCAGCCAACTAGTGTCTTTACTGAGTAGTCTACAAACTCTACCTAGGACTGACTCTGGGATTTCAGAGCCCCCTTGAATGTAATTCTGTACTCCTCAGTAGTGAGTCCAAATCGCTCAATCAGGGTGCCCTTCATGAGTTCATAGTACTCTGCTTCTGCCCCGGCAAGCGTCAGAAGTGTGCCTCCGCAATAACAAGAAAACAGTTCCCAACGGAGTGTCCACCCCCGGTGAGATTTCCTCACTTTTCTGGCTTCACAAGCCCTCTCACAGGCAGTACACCTCTTGGTGATATCATCACCATTCCCAAATGTAGGGACAATCCCTTTTGGGAGTTTAGGATCATACGATCCTTCTCTCTCATTATTCTTATTATTGCTGCCACCATTTATGGGACCTAGGTCCATATCTGCTCTCTCTTTTTCTAGTGCTAGGAACCTCGTCTCGATGTCTAGTCTCTTGGTCAACCTTACTAAAAGGTTGCCCACTTCACTGAAGTTGTCTTCACTGTCTTCTACAGAGTCGAGCCTACCTTTGTAGTGCCTGAACCCTCTACTCCCTGGCTTGGATGTGGGGATTTCAAAGTTCCCTCCCTCCTTCCTTAAGTAGTTGAGGTAGAGGGTTAAAGATTTCATCCACTTCACTACCTTCATCATACTGGGATTCTTCCTTGTCAGGAGAGGGGTGGTCCTTCTCATATTCTGCCAGAAACTCCAGAAGTTCTATTCTGGTAGGGTTGGACCCTGCTTCTATTAGTCTAGCTATACAGAGTAGCCTTAGCTCCCTAACCCTAAGGTTGGAGTAAGGAGTGAGGTTGAGCTCCGCAGCCACATTCCCTGGTTTACTCATAATTTCTCTAGAGGGGGGTTTCTTTTTAGAAGACCTACACTAACAGTGCTAATTACTGCCCCTCCCCTAACTTCAGTGACTTTTACTTTCTCTAAAAAATACAACAAGGACTTAATTCAAGGCCTTATCAAGACTTTTTAGTATTTTGAAAAATAATTAATTCAAAAAATGAGCTGTACTGAAGTCAAAATCTGGATTCTTGTCATGTGATCAAAGTTTTACTAAATTAGTCCAATAAATGTAAGGCTTTACATCCCACCACTGATCCACTAAAGTAGAAAGCTGGCTCTGTATATACTCTATATACAAATTCTCTGCACACGTTTAAAAGTAAATACATAAAGTTTCATAAAATATCACAATGATGCTTGTCTTTGTATTTTCAGATGTCTTTAATTCAAGATCTTAAGCCTTCTTAGACAACTCGTGTTTCGTCGCCGTTACAGGGTATTACCCTGCAGCTTCTTCAATGCTCAGGTTAGTTTCAAATAGTCTCTTAGTTCCGGTGATAATTGCAACCCGGAAGGGGTTTCTATCATTTCTGCGCCTGGAGAGGTAAACTATTAAGCCTTGTGTTTGAATATCTTAATGTGCTTCCAAGTGTAAGGAAGTTTCTTTTAGAAGAACTGCCCCATCCGGCAGAATTAGGTAGACCCCCTGGGATCTCCAGGCCTTGGATCTCCAGGCCGTGGAGTTGGCCCCCCATTCTTCTTCACATGCAATGAAAAGAGACAAGTCCCTTGCTAACATTTCAGCGGTCCCAGTTACTGATGGAATAAAGTTCCATTTGATGTATCCAGTCCTAAGAAGGCCCTGCAGATACCATAAGTTTTCAAAGTTTGGATGGGTGATGTCATAGTGCTTGTGTTGCATTTGGATGATTGGGATGTTGATACTGTGAATTCCATGCTTTCTTAATTGCAAAATTGCACTGTCTTTGAATCTGAGGATTTATATTTAAATTACGCTAACTATGCCAATTTGCTCTGTTATCAACATTATGGACATAATTTTTTTGCATTGAAGAAATGGACAGTGTTCTCAATATAATTATACTTAACAGGAGCATTACCCAACTCCACCTAAGGATAGCTCAACAACACAAGTTATAGTATACATATTACACGAGTTATAATGCTTCAGACCCACAATTATGCTATTTTAAATTGGTTCCTACTACCTAAAAGAAATATATGCTTACTCAAACAAAACTAATCTAAATATCTTCCATCATAGAGGAACTAGCCCTGAAAGGGTATGATTACTGGAAGGATAATATTGGCTTGAAATCATTTCGGAGCACTAAGTCCTGGCATGTCCAAGGTACAGAATCTCTATTTCATGCATGTCTAATATCTACACAAATAATTTTTCTAAATAGCACAATCCAACAGACTACTTGTCTAAAATTGGCTAAAATTAAAGATTTGAATACTCCTACTATTTCATCTTTTCCCACGTTTGATGATTGGCAATTTTATACAAATTATACTGAAGACAAACTAAGTAGCATGATACAAACCAGTACCTTTAATTCTTCAGTTATGGCTTCGGGTGGGATGGTTATTATGGCCGATAGACATTAATGTTTGTCATACTAATTTTTCAAACTCCACTTCTGGGTTCAAATCAAATAGACCTCATCCCCGATATTCACAATCTGCGTACCCCAACACTTTTACTACTTAGGAACATTAATTCAACAGTGGTTGGAACATTCCACATTGTATAGTTATGCTTCATATAAGTACCCTAATATAGGCCCGGGTAATCTCATACACCTTCACCTACATTGTCTCCCTTATACTACGCAGTAACAAGCCTTTAGGATGAACCTTTACCTAGTTCTAGTCCTGGGTGCAGAAGGAGGGTTTTTCCTGAACAATAGCGTCCTATACCTTCAATGGACTCATACAGTATGAATAAATATTCATGAGGGTTCTTGGAAACCAGGCAGGGGCTACACCACTATATCTACGTACAAGGTTCATCCCATACGTCATCCTCAAATCCAACAATGCCCAATACATGAAATAAGGGACAAAGAAACCCTAGATACTTTTTTATATAAATACAGCCCATCTTGCTATGGTTGGTAGAGGGAACCCGAGACTTCCAGGCCGATACAATGACCAGAGACCCTGAGGCTCCTGCATGCAGGCACTCCAGCTGACAGTGGTCTAACACATCCCTTACGGGGTGTCCAACTCAAGACCAGGACAGGGTCCCACACTCTCTTCAGGTAATGGGGTTCGACTAAATTCTAGAGGGATTCTTAGCTTCACAGCTACTCACATGCTAGGTACACTTAGGTACATCTAGATGGGAATCGTAGGAGTACGCACACTTTTATCCTGCATTTTACATTAATGTATTTATTCATGCTTATTGCAAGATGGTAGAACCGTACTATCCTTTTATATTCACTGTACTGCTAATCATATAGATCTGCCACTGTCTAACGGTTGTTGCAGCACATTTATTTTACACTAGAAGAACTGTGCAATAAATTCTTATTGTAACACGCCCGACTGTTTCTTCTGTGTAACTCTCTGAGACCGAATAAGTGAGCACGAGTGACTGAGCGAAAAGTAGTACATTGTTTCCACAATCCTGAGGGACCAGGTTTCCATGTTCTAAAGTTGCCAGAAACTATTCGACCCCCCATAAGAGGAGATTCTAGTGGCGCTGTGAGCTAGTAATGCAAACAGGCTAACATTTTTGGTGGGGGTGCTCAGAGCCAGTCTGCCACAAAACCCACGGTTTATGTTATCCAAACGCGCAGTTCCTGTATTATTATTATAGGAATGACACGACAGTCTGCAGTGAAACAACATCTTTGAGAAGACGCAAATCTGTCTGATTTTTTGGGGGTTCAAAATCTCCCCCTTCTAAACGATATGTTTATGCGGCTTTTAATGAAATGTGGAAAATGTCGCAAATAGAAGCTGCAGCACATTTATGCCAAATTGATCAAGATAATTTGGATAAAGTACTTGCTGTGGTGGACACCAGTATTGATACTTTGCCATCACGTACTTATAGTTTAGATAATATTGCATCGTCTGTAATTGATATTGTGTAAAGTGATGTATCTACATTTTATCATGGTCAGACTCAAATTTGATCAATTATGCAATATAGCTGGACACTCCAAACACTTACGAAAGGGCCCGTTCCTTGGCATTACCTTAATTCTACTGCTTTGTTCTTACCTTTTAATTTGACCAATGAACAGCAATCAATCGCTATGAAAAATGCTAGGTATACCATGTTACACATAGAGAAACTTGAACAACTTCCCTTTACTATAGCAGAAACACTTTCAGCAGTCAGGTTAATACATGGGGTCATTTCATTGCCCATTTCTACCTTTCAGTTCACTGCCTTGTGGTCCCTGCCATTGCTGTCAACAGGCTGAGAGGGATGTTTTTCTTACAGGGGAGGAATGCGACTCTACTGCCGGTCACTCCCTTGTGTGTCAGCATGTAAAAATTCTTGGCGCATGTAATGCGTGTGGCCCTATTTTGGCTTGTTAGTTAAAAGGAAATCCTGTTTCTGTCATTATTACCAGTCTCGCATTGCTTTCGAATGGAAGCCATCTTGTCCTTAATAATCAGGACTATTGCGGTCAGCACGCAAGAAGTCCGTATGTGGTGTCTGTTTACTATTTAGTCACATGCTGCAACAACATCCTGTTGTCCCCGCCGCACGGGAGTGTAGATAGCTCATTATGGCCTTCCATTCCAGCTTTTAAAATAGACTTCAGTAAGCTAAGCAGACTCAAAGCGTTGTTGTTCCAACAAGAAGGGGCTCTCACTTAAGCTCACGAAACCTTCAAATTGCAGATGCTGAGAACTTCCAGTGAAATACAGTCATTTTTAAACATGAATCTCCCCCTACGTCGGTGAACTGATACATCAAATATTTAATGCATCTGATACCTTGGGCCTGGCACACTTTTTTAAACTTGTGGGCTCCGGCCTCGTGACATCTTTTGAATTTATTTATTGCATTTGTAGAGCGCACCGTCACCTGTCAGGCATCCTGGCGCTAAAAAAGTTAATGAGCTGGCCTACCCCCTTCAGGACCTCACCAAACCCTTAGATCTTAGGGAATAGTCATGTTTTTAGCTTCCTTCTAAAAGGCAGGAGATCATTAGTTTGTCTCAGCTCACCCGGAAGAGTGTTCCAAAGTTTTGCCGCAGCAACCTCAAAAGATCTGCCACCAGCTCTGACCTTTTTGAATCTAGGGATTCTTACCAAATTTGCCCCAGAAGAACGCAGTGTGCGGACAGGAGCATACCACTCAAACTTGCGTTGCAAGGAGATCGGACCAATTCCATGCAAGGCCTTGAATACCAGGCAAAGAGATTTAAACTGGATCCTTTGTTTCAGCTCTGCCAGAGCCAAAGAGGCAGAGGACCTACTGGACCAGCCTAGTGCTAATTTAGCTGCGGTTGACTGTAACCTCTGCATCCTGGCCAGCAGGAACCTAGGGGACTCAAGGAGGAGGGTGTTGCAGTAGTCAACTCTGCTAAGTATCGTGCTCCGAACTATCAAGGAGCACGCCAAAGGTGGCAGGAGTGGAAGGATCTTTCGAAGAGATCGGATGATGGCCAAACAACAACCTACTACCTTCGTCACATTCGTCTCCAGGGAGAGTTCACGATCAAACGTCACCCCTAAGTTACGGACTGAGTTCAACGGCTGAACCAAGTTAGGGGGGTCAGAGGGCCAGAAATTACTGGGCAGCCCAGGGGGGATCCCTTTTGGGGAGCAATAAAGCAGCTCCGTCTTAGACGCATTGAATTGCAGCGAGTTGTCCCTCAGCCACACTGTAGTGTACCGCATACAGTTATGAAAATCGTCAAGAGAGGTTGACTGATCTCCCTCCAAAGAGAGAATAAGTTGAGTGTCATCCGCGTAATTAATGATCTCAATATTGTATCGCTTCATGACACTCAACAGAGGTTTCAAATAGATGTTGAACAAAATGGGGCTGATGGCCGAGCCCTGAGGAACACCATGGGAGACACTAATAAACTCAGATTGAAAAGAGGAAAGGGAGACTGCCTGCAGCCTGCCTGACAGGAATGATCGAAACCACCTCAGGACACAGCCCTTCACTCCCACCTCCTCGAGTCGTGTTAACAAGATACCATGCTTAACCGTGTCAAAGGCAGCAGACAGGTCAAACAAGATAAGCACAGCTGCCTGCCCCCTGTCTGCCCGCCTCCACAGTTCGTCCATCACGGTAACCAAAGCTGTTTCCGTCCCATGGGCTGGTCTAAACCCAAATTGTTCCTCCTCCAAGAGCTTAGCTTGTTCTAAAAATGTAGACAGCGTGTTACTCACCACCCATTCAACAATTTTAGCGGGGAAAGGGAGGAGAGAGATGGGTCTAACATTTTTAGGACACTTAGGATCGAGAGAAGACTTTTTAAGCAGAGGTGTCACTAATGCCTGCTTCCATGTGAAGGCACCACCCCCTCAGTAAGGGACTGGTTGCAGATCAAACGAAGCGTGGGGAACAGGACTGCTCTTAATTCGTTCAAGATCTTACATGGCAGTGGGTCCAGAGGAGAGCCCGAAGCAATAACCTCAGCGATCCTCCAGACTTCCTCAGATTCCAAGATAGGAAACTCGGAAAGGGAGACCAGAGTAGCCCCCTCCAGGGGTGGGTGTGCGGACCCCATACGGTTATCCTCCGCAGCAAGGATAGACGACCCGGCCAGAGAATGTGGGACACCACCCAGATCCAGGATAATGCCATTGATTTTATCATGAAAAAACCTAGCAAGGTCATCACAAAGAATCTGAGAGGGGGAAATCACCCTCTTGACACAGTCTGGGTTGGTCAGGCTGTTAAGAATGTTAAACGTGCTTCTTGCACTGTTGGGGGCATTTAGTATTAAGGTGGCATAGTGGCCAGCTTTGGCCTTGTTAATACTCTTCCTGTATTCTACAATTTTTTGTCTCCAGGACAGCTTGTCCACCTCCCGATAGCCAGACCTCCATTTCCTCTCCGCCCGTTTACAGTCATGTTTAAGGACTTTTAACTCTTCACTTAACCAAGGCGAAGAAGGTCTGCCTCTGTTCCGAAGATTGTTGACAGGGGCATGAGAGTCAAGGGCCAGAGTAATTTTACTACAAAAGGCGGAGTAGTTCTCTTCCACCGGAGCCTCCGGGGAGAAGCAATCCTCTACCAGAAACACTGGATCCTGGACACTCTTGCGCAGCAGAGCCTTCCAGTCTCTGCCCAGGAAGACACCTGCCCGGTTGCTGCTCCGCTTATCTAGGTTAGCAATATTCATGTAGAACGTGACCAGATAATGATCGGTCCAGTCCATATGAAGGATCTCCCCAATGCACACCTGTTCATCCTCAGAAAAGATGAGGTCTAGCAGATGCCCTCCAATGTGGGTGGGCTTAGGTACACGTTGGAGAAGGCCCAAACCCTCACATGACCGAATGATATTGGCCAAGCAAGTGTTCAAAGGGCCATTTGCCCAGAGATTGAAATCGCCCAGAATCAATAGTCTGCGATGTGTAGCGGCCATGATGGTAAACATCTCCAGCAACAGATGTTGCTGTTGCACGCTAAATAGCCCCGGAGGACGGTAGCAAATAATCACTGTAACGGATTGGACACAAGGACTCTTGATTACGAACCCACAAGTTTCAACCCCAACAACACCATCAATGTCAATAACGGCTAGGTTCAGGGACTCTTTGTAGATCAATCCAGCCCCCCACACCCTCCCACGTGCTCTAGGTTTATGAAGGATTTTGAAACCCGGGGGGCAGGTAGAGCCAAGATCAACCAGGCAGTCAGGCTGCGTTCAAGTTTCTGTCATGCAAAGAATTGCAAGCTCATGAACTTCCATTAGTAGCTGGATTTCCACCCTATGCTTGGGCAGAGATCTAACATTCAAAAGTCCACAAGGAAGAATGTCCGTGGCCAAGAAATTGGCCAGAGGAGAGTCAGTTTCTGCTAAAAGGAGAGCTCCCCTACAACTAGCCTCTCTGCTGATACGGTGGAGTTCTGCACTGGAATAACCAAACAGGCCACCTACCTTCTCCAATTCCAGGACACCCGTGGGAGAGGCAGCATGGCTGGCGCTGCGCGCGCCCTTAGCGCCCGACGGGCTTACCTTAGGCGCGCCGTCGGCGTGCCCGCTGCGCGCACGCGTCTGCATAACTTTTGATCTCCATGGGCCCCGACTAGACCGCTACCTTCCAGAGAGGCGGGACCGCTCGCACGGACGGTCCCAGCCAATCAGAGGAGCAGAAGATGTCACGCAGTAATGCCGAGAGCGAAGGAATCACTTCCGCACCCCCGCAGTCAGCCTCTGTCCCCAGGAGTCCGCCCCAGCAGCCCCTAAGAGTCAGGAGACTACCACTACCAACAGGTAGGAACACACATAAAAAAACACACTGGCGGTTCAAAATTAAAAGCACCGCCTGAATGAATGAATGAAATGGCACTTGTAATGTGCTCTACTACCCGGAGGTGTCTAGGCGCTAGGCTCCACATAGAGAGAAGGCAGAAAAGAAGAAAGATTAGTGCTGAAAAAGTCAGGTCTTTAGTGCTTTCCCAAATTGCATTAGGTCAAACTATTTTTTGAGTAATAACAGTTTTTATACATTCTATTTTCTCCAGCTTCTTCGGTGGGTTCCCAATGCTGCTAGTCTTGATTTTGGGCGTTATAGCGCTCTTCCCACTGTTCTGCAATGGATGTTCCCTTTATGGTCCTTCCAAGGCAGACATCACTGCAGCTGTACCGTGAGCGCGTGCTAAAGCTCTTTGGAGTGGTGGCTCTGGATGCAGAGTTTTGTTTAACCTTCCGCTGCGCTTACTTCACCTGTGTGTAACCTGTGTTTCATTGCATCCAGTGAGCCTTTCAATAGGCTCTGGATATCTGCCTGGCTACGCCATCACAAGGTCTTGATTTCGAACTGTTGATGAATCCCATAGTGGGCCATTACCAGGACTGTTCCTTGGGCATGGGACTCGTTCATATTCTGCCGTTATGGCCATTTGCTGGCATTGGGCCCTATGCAACGGCACAGCGTCTTCTGGATCTCAGTTTCATCTAAATCAACACTGGTTGCCCAATGAAGCTCTTATCGATAACTGGCACTGAAGAGCAAGTCTGTTCCTTTGCACTGCTCGACTGGATGGCTATTTGTACCTAGGAAGGTTCGGATCTCTTACTGGAATCGCTGCTTTCTCAGTTGGAATCACGCGTTTTGGGTCCCGGCGACACTCTTTAATTGACTACTTTGATGCAACAAGATTTTATTTTCTTCTCCATCTTCACCCTGTTTTATTCCTATGCCCTTTATGTATGATACAATGACTGCACTGATGGTCAAACGCTTTGGTTTTGCTTGTGTCCTGAATTCTGTCGTCACTTTGGTGTTACCATCCTGACGAAGGGGAGAGTGTCTTATGTTCCATGTAGGCCCTTTGTCGTTCTCCCTTATAATAGCACAAGCATGTTGCAGGCTGCTCTCTGCTTTATGCACGTTACTATACAAACGTATTTTGCTTTGTGCCACACTGTACTTTCACACAGAACCTGCTGCTGGTTTTGCGTTCTTTTCCTTTAAGGGATTTAGTTTTAACACCGTAAACAAGGTCAAACAACAATGCCCCTTGTTATTCTGTCCTGGTCAGTCTCTAGCACCTAGTCAAAACACACAAATGCAGCTGTTGTTTGGGAACACGGACTCTTTGTCGTATAGCTATGCAGAAACATGCAAATACACACTTGAAGAGAGATTTTACAGAGAAGAGATCGAGACTACCCCCGAGATGTAGAACTTTCATCTATGCATGCTAAGGTAACAGGTCCACTATAAAACACCCAAAGATATTCTGATATACAATCACCTTGCTTTTGTATAAGGGGAGGGGTTTTAGTTTGCCCTGTATTACCATGACAGCACCTTTTATGATATATTGATTACTTATTATTCTGACCATATTTGTGCTAGGCATCTTCTTATTTATGGAGGCACATATACTGCATACTAGAGTACGATAGTTAAAATAAATATTTTAAATATTTCTCGTGTCTCTGTCAGATCTTATTGTGGACAAGTACGAGTGTGAGAGCGAAAGGGTCTGTCCTGTCACCGATATTCCTCAGAGGGTCAGGAGTGCGTGTTCTGGGATGTCTAATCACTTGTTCCTCTGTGAGTGAGTAGGAGGGCAAGTGAGACACTATAGCTAGTCGGTCCCAGGTTAATGGGTACTAAGGTGTTAGGATAACTCATTCCCAGCCTACTAAGATTCTTTGGTCTCATGCATAGTTCTGTGCCACCGCAGAATCATGTCCACCATAGTCTCCCACAAGATCACTATGGGATCCACCATACATCTCTGATTGGAACACCTGCCTAATTACTTTACCAGGAGGATGCACAAAGCCAGCAGACATAGCAGCGCAAGTATGTGACTAGGAGGATGTAGGCAGCAAACAGACCTAGCAGTGAGAGACTTATCAGGACTGGAGCCTGATCTTCCTCCCAAAACATCAAATATATATCCAGACTGTCTCAAATCCTCTGGGGAGAGGGATAGGTGACAGGAGGGAGGAGATGAGGCAATGTTGTGTTCACTACTGTCCCTATGAACAAGAGATGCATAGAAGCCTCTAGATGAGACTTTAGTACGTTGATAGAAAACTCCGATTTGAACAGCAGAGACCTTGTCGATTGGTGTGCCACAATCTTCGGCAAACTGTCTTTGAGCACCCAGTCATCCAGATACTGGTTTACTTTAATTTATACCTTTGTCCCTTTATTGGACACTGGAGTTTGTTACTAAAAAATATTTTTTAACCTCTTCGCTGCGGGGGTTAATCCCCCGCTGTGCTGGGGGGAGGGGGCGCGCACAGCGCCCCCATGCTTGTTACGAGCTGAGCTCGTCATGAGGTACAAAAGGGGTGGTGATGGACGGAGCATCTGAATCAATCAAACACTCACACCCAGTCAAAAGATCTGGGTTTAATCCATCACCGTTCTTTAGCCCACTCTGCCACCCCAGTTCGGACATGGCCTTATGCAAATCAGTCTGACCCTGTGCCTCATGGGAACAGTCCAGCCCGAACTGCCAAGCCATGTCTTCCCTGGACCGGAAACAAGCTTCCGAGGACCGGTTTTTGGCATTCCAGCCGTCTTCAGCCCGGCTTGCTTGAATCCAGTGGCAAAGTGAGCAAGGGACTCACGTCTGAGCATACCCTGCCACACTTATGGCGGCCAAGAGCGGTACAAAAGGGGGTGGTGTACCGCTTTTGGCCGCAATATGTGTGGCAGGGCTGAAGATGGCTGGAATGCTGGAATGCCAGAAACCGGTCCTTGGAAGCTTGTTTCCGGTCCAGAGAAGACATGGCTTGGCAGTTCGGGCTGGACTGTTCCCATGAGGCACAGGGTCAGACTGATTTGCATATAGCCATGTCTGAACTGGGGTGGCAGAGTGGGCTAAAGAACGGTGATGGATTAAACCCAGTTCTTTTGACTGGGTGTGAGTGTTGGATTGATTCAGATGCTCCGTCCATCACCACCCCCTTTTGTACCGTCATGAGCTACGGCGCTCCTGTGCTCATGACTAGCTCAGCTCGTCACAGGTGTATTGCCTCCCATGGAACGCTCAGCACAGCGGGGGAATTCTCCCCGCACCTGAGCGTTCCACAGGCCATGACGAGCTGAGCTCGTCATGAGCACCGGAGCACCGTGGCTCATGACGAGCTCAGCTCATCATGATCATCCAAGGAGTTGAAAGATAACACGCAGCTTGCATTTAAATTAGCCCACAATTTGGCTGAAACGGCAACAGACATTAATAAAATTCTTATGGTTACCCAGGACCACCTACAATACATACAAAATGCAATGTTCAGTACATTGTTCAATGTGGACAAAAATGAGCATGTCTCTACTTAAATGGGCTACCAATCGATAAACGGATCAAATGTAAAGTAGAATGCATTCTGCACAAATGCTTCTATAACAATTGCCGTTTCTTTCAAAGTATTGCCCTTCTCGCCTACTCAGATAAACACTATATTGCTCACAAATACAATTTTGAAACCTATGGCAGATGCTCTCTACGTGCCCTTGGTACAACACTTAGGAATTTTCTGCCTTTACATCTGTGACTAGAGCCAATTTACTAAAATCCAACAAGCAATTCAAAACCTGGCTGCAATACCAATAAACTCCACCATCTCCTAGTGAAAGTAGGTCTCAACCATAACACCTAGAGAGGATATAAGTGATGGGGCACTAACAAATAAAATAAAATACTGAAATGCAAGACCTCCTGAGATGGGCTGTAGCCTTCACAATAAACTTTGTGGATGCTCTGGATGCTGATGTTCATGAGAGGACTCTACATTGAAATGCAGGAATCTCTACTGTGAGACTGCAGGAGCAATATGTGGTATAGTCAGGTCAAGGGCACCAATCAAATCAACTGCTTCAACACCATAAGAGCCTGAGGCAGGGACAACCTATTTTCCTTGCACAGAAAAAAGTTCAAGAAGCAGAGGTCTGAGTTTGTTTCCACAAAAGGTAACGAAGTTCGAGGACCATAGTTACCTTCTTCAGGATAGTATGAAAAGAAATACCAATCAGGAGTGGCAGCCCCACAGGACAATTTACATCCACCTCCAGGGAGGGAACCTGCCACATCAGATGTCTGCTGTGGTGGCAGGAGATTGGCTAATTTGCTACTACCATCTGTGCCATGGAGGTGATGGTGCTATATTTAAATGGGATCAGAATCTTACACAAAGATTTTATGCATGGTTTGCCAGTAATTGATGCAAGAAGCCTCCTGCTTTCGGTAGCTTTCTTCCTGTAAGTCATTGTGCCTATCGCCTAGATATTTGCAGGATAACCTCAAATTTGGAGGCAGGTTCAGTAGAGGGTCCTGGAAGTTCTGGCAGCAGGTGCAGGTACAATGGAGTGGAACACCTGGCACAGGGACTTCTTTCTGTGCTGGCACCGTAAGAATGTCAACTAGCTAAGATTTTGGCACTGGGATGACTCCCAATGGCATCAAAAGAGCTCTCTACACAGCCATGGGGAGTGCATGAACAGCACAAAAGGAAAACCTGCTAGCGGGAGCAGAATGGAGTCCCAAATGGCCCCATAGGGCCTGAAGATGATCTAGAGTGATCCATAGTACACCGCAACATTTCTAGCATGGGGTGCACAAACAGAGTCGGATTGGCTCTCCAGCCGGAAACTCCAGATAGACCTGAAATTGCAACTATGTGGTTGGAGGTGGGGTGCTGAAAAAGGCTCTCTGGCCAGCTCCGGCAGCGCCACTAACAATGGCTCCCCAGTTGGAGTTATCAGTTCTGGAGAAGACCCTGATGTAGGCAAGGAGTTCTGTGGAAATTTACAATTGGAGTGTCTTTGAGCCAGAGTCTTCATGCCTCTTCCACTTGTGACATCTTTATTTCTCTTTGTAGGTGTTTTAGGAGGGTGATGACTTCAAGGGAGACCAGGATCTAGAACACAAACACATAGAGATCAAGACCGAAGCTTGTTGAGGATGCAGGCCATAAACAAGTTAGCCTCATGCTATTTAATAGCATGGGGCTTCAAGCTCTGGCACAGAGGTCATGACCTAGTGTCATGTCTAGCACCAAAGACATCCTCCTAAGAGTGGGTATCGGTCCTTTGCAGTTTAGGGAGGGCCTAAAATAGGACTTCCTAGGAGTGGACATTTTCCCTAGCCCTGTGTTAATGCAGGTGTTTATGAACCAGGGTAGGCGCTATACAGCACCCGTTACGTCATGCTGCCCTCGCATCCGGTGCCTAGATGGAGCCAGCAACTCTTACCTGTGCAGGAGAGCTATGAGAAAAGATTTCACATACAGTCTAGTGCTAGGGGAGATTCCTAGGATTGGCAGTTCTGGCTTGACTGTTCCTACTAGATCAAGTGCAAAACTGATTTGTATATGGCTGGGTCCAAATTGAGGTGGCATGGTGGGAAAGAGAAGAGCGAGTTGGAATGCTACCCCAAGTGACTACCATCGTATTTGTTATAAAGCCCAAAGTTACCACAGGTGTGCAGAGACATGGGTCTCGTGCTAACTATGCCAGTGAAACAAAGCTACACCCAGCTGATGAGCCACAATCAGGACAAAACTGGTCTTGGGTTAGTTGTGTTCCGTTTGGGGAGGACCGGGCCTGGGAGCTTTGGCTGGACTGTTCCTACTGGAGAAAGGTCAAGCTTGATTTGCATATTGCTGGGTCCTAACTGAGATGGCAAGGTGGGCAAAAGAAAGATTGTCTGGAATGCTCACCCGAGTGACTGCCAATGGGTACACTTATTATTCCTCCTTTCAGTTTTTGTGTGTTTTCCAGGGGATATTTAACAAGTGAGGAATCTGCAGGTAGAAGTATCCATTAAAAACAAATAATATAGAGAGTGTTGTCCTAATAGGACTCTATAACATGCAAACCTGGAATGTCGACTGGAAAGGTCTCATTTCAAGAAGCTCTTTCTGAATCCTAGATTTCAGCCCCGGGTAGATGACATTGCCACCTGTCAGGAAAACATTCTGCACCAGTTCATCTTGTACATCCTTTGGATACCTGTGGAAGAGAACATTTTTATATTACTCTTCTCTGCATCTGAGGCTCAGACCGATATTTCTATTTACTGAAAGTCAGAGCAGCAAATGAGCAAAGTGACTACTTCGATGTGCTGACAGACTATGATTTTTGGGTCAATACTAACACAAATCATGAACTGCAACCTGTTGTTTCCTCTCATGTGGGTTCATAGTACAACAATGAGTTCCAATCTCTAGTGTCTTAGCTACCCAGTATGTACCACTACTGCAGCATTACCTACCCTTTACATTCAATGTACTCAATGTATGCCATCTGGGACATGATGGAGAATCTCGACTAACACACTATGGCATGGCACATCAATGTCTACGCAGCACCACCTAATTTACTACCTCCCGCCCAGCCCTTAACAGTTACCTGTCCAGTAGAAGGTTACTTCTATTCTAGTAGATAAGCGCCCTACTCATCCACAGAACCATCAGGGTGATACTTCAAAGCATATGGAATCATAGCAGGTTTCTCTTTGATACTGCCATGCTTAGAACAAACTGTAAGGTATTTGCTTTTGCAATGATTTTCTCACCCTGCGGTCCACCACATATTGCATTACATCAGTTGGCCTTCATGTGAGTCTCCTATACCAGCCCGGAAAATACTGCACTGCAATTACTATTACATCGAGCACTTGTCTCTTTCTCGCATGTCCATGATATGCAGCATGTTCTATGACCATTATACAAATTAAACACAATCAGCAGATGTCAAAAACGACATGACTTCTGTCAAGTTCATCATGTGTTAATTAAGACTGAAATCACACATACTTGCAATTTATCACAAAAGCCCATAGTTAACTTACAAAGCTCTTAAGCTATAAAGACATAGGTAACACTGACTAGAAAGATAAACACGATTTGAAATCTGATGACCACCATCAGCTGTGTAGTCAAACATGCATACATGACATCCGTCCACTCTAGGCATCCAGTCTCTGTAAGCCATGTGGTTTATTAGGATAGCATGCACCTTTCGCCCATGTGTATAGCACACACAAATGGTTTTCTATTCCAGTATGCACCTCTTCCATGTTCTGCACTATACTAGGTATACTTCATTTAGTGAACGCCATAAATTCCGCCACGGCAAATACATTTTCAAATCTTACAGATGTCATTTGTTTAGATTTTACCTAGATAACAGAAATGCAACAATAGAAAGCAGTGACGTGTCTTGGAATGTTTGAAGTGTCTGGTAGAAGTGTCCTAAGACAGACACCTTGAACTTAGTTTGTTAGAGTTGAGATACGAAAATTCCTACTTGAAGAAAAGAAGGACTGGAGACAATGGAGGCAATATTGCTACATGGCAGAGGGTACCCTTCTCTCTATTCCATTTAAAGCGATAGGTGTAAATTTACTACAGGTGATGGAGCCTGAAGAGTACATTTGAAAATACCATGGAGTATTGGGTGGACACAACAGGATAGCCTATCTGTAATACCCTATCTCTTATAGTTCTTAAATTTGTAATGCTTCAATAAACTGCTAAAGAGAGGCCAATAATGTGGGGTGGTACTCATGGGTGAGAATTCCTGCTAATGAAATTTGAAAAATGTATTAAAATATTTGCATAGTTACAAATGAAGGTGACTGTTCTAAAGCTAAGAAAGAGGACTTAACACATCGGTGCATCCCTTACAGTTATACTGGGTGAGGGTTTACATTGCACAAAGGGCTATATTTACTAACATTAGGAATACCGATTTCCCAATTGAGATTCTCTCCAAAAAGCAATTAGTAAATCGGTATTCCTAATGTATGAAACTCTTTTGAGTCACAGACTGTCCAATTCTGTGAATCGGGTTGTTTGCCACTGGAAAAATGCTTTGTACATCTGGCTCCTTAAAAAAAGTTTAAAACTGTTCTGATTTCTCTGTTCCCAAAAATAACCACACAAAAAAAATAACTTTTCCATGTCAAGCTATAATGAAGATTTATTTGGTGAAATTGCAAGGTGTAAAATATTCCCTTGCTTGAGGACGCAGGAAAGTACCTACAATTTTTTTTAATTTTGCAGTACTGTACTGCATACATGCTTCTTGACTCTCCTGTGATGTCAATTCGTACCACTCCCCTGTTTGGGTGTTCTTGGAACAGATAGCCCATTCAGCCACAACCCAACAAAATACCCTCTACATTCTCTATGTTTAGTATGAAACACAGGAGGCAAAGGGAAGAATGCCCAATCACCCAGTGTTAACACTGCAATATGAATGTAATGAACGTATGTGTTTGATGTCCATTCAATAAACACATTCAACTAATAACCTCCCTTGTGGACTGGTTTTTATTTCGTAAATTGGTCGTCCCTTAATTACTGACAGCCACATTTCAGTTTCATGAGCAGTCAAAATGTATTTAATTGGGTAACACAAATTTCTCATTTCATAAAGCTTAAATAAACATGGCAAATAAATTAGCTTACTAAATGTTGGAAAAGTGCAAACTTTTCTTCTGGCTAGTAGATCGGATTACCAGTGACATTCTCTGACTTGATATGCTCCACAGTTGACAGGATCATCAAACAAATTATTTATTTACTTCAACATACAGTTCAAACCATGATAAGAAGAGCTAGCCAGAAATATCTGGCGAGGGTGCAAAATTGGCCATACTAGTCAGCAACAATTATATGGTCACTAATCCCAGTATGCGCTATCACAAACCTGCTTAGCATATGTTAGATGCTCCCTGCTGCCCCAGCATGCACCTCGTACATTGAATAACCTTTGCTATCCCTATCCCATCATGCACATCTACTACAGTGCACAAAGCCAGTATAGGCTGTATGCACCGCTCTCAAACCCACCTGTCCAGCACATACTGCATTGTCTCAGCTATGCCAGCCTGCTCCTCTCCCATCAGGGAAGGCTGGAAGATGATCTCTGGAGTTCGGATCCTTTCTGTCCCCAGGTACATCTGGTGATACTCTGCCAGGTTAAACATAGGCTTTGAAAAGAAACCATAAGTGGAAACATAATCAACACAAGCACGATATGGAAATATTACTAAATATTACCACACATTCTATCCACAGGGTCTCAAATTGGTGCTGCAGTGCAGATGTTAGTATATGTGTACCATAAGCAAATCACACAGTGGTTAGGAGATATCTCTGTCCACCGGTTGCTCCCAAAAAAAGGAGGGGACCTACAGATGACTTAAAGAAACATTGTTGACAAACAATCAGAATAAAAGTCATCTACACCTAGCAGAAACTGTAGTACTATACTCATTGCACTCGTTCAAGGAAAAAGAATCAGATGTTCCTATAATCTGAGATACAGTCGCGAGGAGTAGATACCAGATTTGGTTGTCATTTTTTAAAAACTGGATTTTTGGTATAGTACAGTAGGGAAAGGATATGAAGACATCAACTGACCAAAGTGATTACAACTGACAAAATTAACTTCATGGAAGTCCGTCACTCTTACTCAGCGGGGGTTAAATCCTAATTTCAGTGAATGGGCACTCCACCCTGTATTGGCTAGACCGGAAACTGCTTCAAAAGCTTTTGCCTCTGAGCTGTTTAAACTTGTACCGCTAGGGTTTGGAGTAAAGGGACCTACCACAACCGGCATTAAAAGACTGGAAAGCATTCAACCTAGGAGGAGAATGTGGTGTCAGCAGTGCTGCTTGAAAAGCACTAAGAAATTTGGATGTTAGAGTGCTGGCTTTGTTCTGCCGAAGTCTCAACACAGAGCAAAAAGTTTGTTACGTCAATTACATTCTGCTGTAGTTTTGTCTTGAAATCCAAAGTCATAAGCCAAGCTACACAGTACATGAGAAAACGAGAATACCTTGTGGCAATATCAATGACGCCCTGAAGATCAGGACTTTTTTTTTTTTAATGAAGTTTTATATAGCGCAAACTTGACCTGAAGTTATCGGGTATCAGAGCGCTTTACTTAGCACCAGGTGCGTTACATGAAGAAACGTTTATTTTTGCTAGGCACAGGGAGATTAAACCATTTGCCCAGAATCACAGGATTTTCAGCGTCATTGCCAGGACTCGAACCCAGTTCCTCAGTTTCGAGGTCGACCGCCCTAGCTGTTAGACCAACTCCTCTTCCCTTTTTGCTTAGCTTCTACATTTCCCAAGTGAATCATAAACATATACTCATCCTTGACATTCTCTGGGACAAAAGAAAAGCACTGCTCAAACTTGTGCCACAAATTACAGTTATAGTCGACCATGATGGCAATGGTATTAGCCTGCCTGAGGAAGAGACCGACAAATTGGTACACCCTCTTGGAAACATTTTTGAGACATTTTTACTCATTGTTAATGCGAGAGGATGTGCTTTGTTCTTCATTGAAGTATATATAGTCCAGAAGCAACATTTTTAAGAAAAAATTACAAATTCACTAATAAATCCAAAGGTCACAGGGACGTTATCGTTATGCAGCAGTTATAGTTATCTGAGCTAACTATAACTTACGCCCCTGCAATGCACTGCTTATGACCTCACACATTTGATCACTAATGGCATGTCAGTGATATCACTGATAACATCTTTGATGACATCTCAAATGACCTCACTGATGACATCATCCACAGAACCACTCACACACCATATAACCTCTCATACGTCCACTCACACACCCACACAACCACTCGCATACCCATTCACAAACCCTTTGACGTTTCACACACACCCACTCATTCATACAGCCACTAACACAATCAAATCACCCACCCATACAGCCACTTCTAGACCCACTCACTCACTCTTACAGCTACTCACACTAGCATTTACTCACCCATAGAGCCCCTCACTCACTAATACTCCCACGCACAAAACCAACTAGCCAGCCATTCACACTAGCACTCACTTACTCACACATCCATTCACTACACTTACATACCCAATTACACATCCATACAAAGTCACACACCCACTCACTCACAGATACAGCGAGTCACACAGACACTGCAAATCAGCCACTCGCACATACTCACTTACCCATACATCCATTCAAACAAACACTAACTTACCTGTACAGCCACTAACAGACCCACTCGCCCACCAGGAGCCACTCACACAGCCAGTCACTAAAACAGCCATTTACACACTCGCCCACCGATACAGTCACTAAGTCAGCCACTCACTCGCCCATAAAGCCAATCACACAGTCCCTTATACACCCGTATGGGTTCCTACTCCCCCTTATTAACCTACACATCCCCACACATACAGCATTCAGACACTCACTCCCACAATGATAGTCACACACCCACTCAGAAGACTCGTTAGAATGAGCATCACATATTACTAGTTTAGAAAGAATATTAATTTACCTTAAGCAGAAGCTTACTATACATCTGTAAGTTTCAGAATGATTTACCAAACACTTTCACTCATTGGATGATGTCACCAGTGAGGTCACTGACCATTGTCATGAGTGATGTAACATGCGAGGTCATAAGCAGTGTATTGCAAATGGCACAAGTTATAGTTAGCTAAGGTAACTACACTGCTGAATTTCTAGGAGTTAAATCTGAGCCCAACTATAATGTCTCTGTAGCCTTTGGTTTTTTTCAGTGAATTTCTAAGGTTTTTATCAATCCTATTTCCTAACTATAATTCATATGCAGGCATAGTAGCTGCACTCAAACCTATGAATTGACAATAGTTTTTTAAATAGTTTTGGGTCCTGCCGCTAGTTGGCAAGGTAACATGTTGAGATTTGGCAAGAGCTGGAACCTAGGAGAAAGCACTCTAAAAAGACTTGATATGCATATCATAGCATAGCCTTATAGGATGAAGGTACTTCCTTTGTTACACACCTGTGGCAGTTTGCTTCTGCACTTCTAAACCTCTAATTTGCAAAATCTTCAGAGGTGACACTTTTCGTTATATTAATTTTTAATCAGTGATGGAGTCTTTAAAATAATAAGGGGAGGGTGTTTGGATATCACGCATTAGAGCCCGAAATCATTTGAATGAATTTGTCCTTAACCTTCAAGAGTGGTTTACAAATGCCAAATGCTTTAAGGGAATACCACTGTAACTGAAATTTATTACAAAATATATTATTTCTTAAGACTCTTGTATTTCACCAAGTCAAGTCAAAGACATTTGTATCGCGCACACCTCACATCCAAAGAGTCTCTTGGCGCTTGCAGACGGCTCTGACGAGAAAAGGAGAGGCCTAGTTGGAAAAAAGCCAGGTCTTCAACTTCTTACGGAAGCGGCTGTGTTCTGAGATGTCACGGAGATTAATGTGCATTTTATTCGATAGGGCAGGGGCGAGGTGAGAAAAGGAACAACCACCATTTCTGGAGGATTGTATTCTGAGAGGAGTGAGCAGAGACTCAGCACTAGATCCGAGTTCTCTTCGGGGCATGTACCATGTTAGTTTTTGAGACCAATATTTTGGTCCCTTACCGTACATGTGTTTGTGGACAAGGCATAGCATTTTAAAGTGTATTCCTTTTTTTACTGGAAGCCAATGGAGGCTCTTTAGACATGGGGCCGACGGAGACCGTTGTGGTAAGTTGAGAACCAACCGGGCTGCGGTGTTCTGAAGGACCTGTAATCTATTTAGGTGGTGTTCATTTATAGCTATTAAAAGTGCATTCCCATAATTTATCCTATTTATGATGAGACCCTGGACTAGGGGTTTCCGAGCCTCTGCAGGAATCCAATAAAAAATGTTCCTAAGGCTGCACATAAGTCCGAAGCCAGTGCCAATGATATGATTTAATTGGTTCATCATGGACAATTTATTATCACTGTGAAAGCCTAGATTCCGCACTGATTGCTTAGGCATGGGACAGCTACCCAGATTTGTTGGCCACCAATCCTGAGCCCAATGTTCTGCAGCTCGACCAAAGAGCATGATTTCAGATTTACTACCGTTGAGCTGCAGGTGGTTAGTGCTCATCCATTTCTCAACCTCAATCATGCAATCTCTAAAACCCTGTCTTGTCTCATTTGGATCGGGGTGTCATCAGCGTGGGAGAGAACTTCAAAGCCGAAGGCTCTAATCACTCTAGCAAGAGGTGTCATATAGACATTAAAAAGTGTGGGGCTTAAAATAGAGCCCTGCGGAACGCCCATCCTAACAGGCATTTCATTTGCTATATTTTTTCCAATTTCGACAGCTGTTGTACGGTCAGATAGGTAGTTTGTGACCCATATTAGGGCAGTTCCTCTGACACTAATCTCCCACAGCCGTTGGATTAGAATGCGATGGGAGATGGTGTCGAATGCCGCCGACAAGTCAAGCAGGACAAGAATAGTGGATTGGCGTTTGTTTGAAGCCAGCCTAATATTGTCCACAACTTCGACCAGTGCTGTCTCTGTGCTATGAGATGCACGAAAACCTGATTGAGAAGGATTGAAAAGCTCTTGGTTTTCCAAATGGCTCACAAGCTGTCGGTTGACAAAAAATTTGAGTATTTTCCCGAAATACGGGAGCAGTGAGATCGGTCGATAGTTTAGAAGGATGTTAGGGTCAGCTGAGGGTTTCTTCAGTATTGGCCTGATTTTTTGCTGCTTTCCATATTAAGGGAAAACTGGCCTCCGCAAGAGATTTATTAAGGAGACCAGTCAAAACTTCCACCAAGGCATGGGCCAGTATGGAAAATAGTTTAGGGGAAACCTGATCGGTAGGGGACCCTGACTTTATTTTCAACCCCACTGACATGGTTGTATCCCTGTAAAATTTTTCAAATTCACTCAGAAGATGCGGAGGATCACATGGCTGGAGTGTCAGTACATACGGTTGCATTATAGTTTGATGAGGAGGAAATGAAACGTGAATAGCAGTTATTTTTTCCTCAAAGAATACTGAGAGGGCGTCAGTCCATTCTGGAGTATTGGGAGTTGATATGGGGTTACTCGAGTTGGTAAACTCTCTTAAGATCTGAAACAATTCTTTGGAAGAGTTTTCCTCTTTATTTATTCGATCCGTAAGAAAGGCTCGCTTTGACGTCCTTATATCACGCATATAGCCAGTGTGGAGTACTTTATAGGCTTTGCGGTCAGATGGATCTTTGCTCTTGCGCCATTTTTTCTCCGCAGTTCTGGTAATAGATTTGGTTGTTCTTAGTTGTTCTGAGAACCACGGAGCATGTCTAATCTTACGTTTGATATTATACCTGGGGGCGATTTTATCTAGTGTTATCTCGATCGCTTTATCAAAAAGAAGTGCTGCTGTACTAGCACTCATGGTAGGAGCTATTGAATCCATGTGGAAATGTTTGGAAAACGAAGATAGAGTAATTTTTTTCAAAGACCTACGTTGTGAGGGCTCCTTTTCGGAGACCGCTTCATTAACAGCGATGGAAATAGTAAATTTCAATAGATAATGGTCCGTCCAAAGCAGAGGAAGGGGGGTCAGCCATAATATTCGAAGAGTTTGAGAAAAGAAGATCAAGAGTATGGCCGGCCTGGTGAGTGGGACCTATGACCTTCTGGACCAAACCAAGGGTACTCATGTTAGAAATCAACTTTTCAGTATCCATGCTCAGCTGTGCTTCCGCATGAAAATTAAAATCGCCTAGCAGAAGGAAATTATCAGACGTCAGAACATGACGGGCAATAATCTTGAACAGATCATTTGCGAACTCTCCCTTAGTGCCAGGAGGTCGATAGAGTAAGGCTCCCTTCAGACACTATTTGCTGGTCCATTAAACAGATCTTTTGACTGGGTGTGAGTGTTTGATTGATTCAGATGCTCCGTCCATCACCACCCCCTTTTGTACCGCTTTTGGCCGCCATAAGTGTGGCAGGGTATGCTCACACTTTCAGTCCCTTGCTCACTTTGCCACTGGATTCAAGCAAGCCGGGCTGAAGGCGGCTGGAATGCCAGAAACCGGTCCTCGGAAGCTTGTTTCCGGTCCAGGGAAGACATGGCTTGGCAGTTCGGGCTGGACTGTTCCCATGAGGCACAGGGTCAGACTGATTTGCATATAGCCATGTCTGAACTGGGGTGGCAGAGTGGGCTAAAGAACGGTGATGGATTAAACCCAGATCTTTTGACTGGGTGTGAGTGTTTGATTGATT
Organism: Lissotriton vulgaris; assembly: GCF_964263255.1. Lineage (NCBI taxonomy): Eukaryota > Metazoa > Chordata > Amphibia > Caudata > Salamandridae > Lissotriton > Lissotriton vulgaris. The sequence continues at coordinate 1,459,968,846 of NC_141695.1, read as the reverse complement.
CAGATGCTCCGTCCATCACCACCCCCTTTTGTACCCCCCATTAAACTTAAACACAATGATTTCAGCCCAGTTGAATACCAAGTTTTCCACACTGACAATGTTTAAGTTATGGGTGACTGCAATCAGTAGTCCGCCCCCTCTGGAGTCAATCCTATCAAATCGTATTATTTTATATTTAGGAGGAAAAGCAGTGTGGACATCGGGAGTGGCGTTCACGTGTAGCCAGGTCTCAGACACAAAGCAGATGTCTGGCATTTCTAAATCGAGACGGCTCCATATTTCCAATGCATGTCAAGGAATGGAACGTGCATTAAATCTCTTACCATAGTTACAACATATTGTAAATGTCCATATTCTTATTTCATAGCTTTGTATTTATTACACAGTAATATTTTATGGTTTCTTATGGTTATGATAATGTTAGTGATAATGCTAGTCTGGGTAACTATCCAGTGACAAGGATGGAGAGGAGAAGATGGCAGCCAATGTCGGGTGCTTTCAAGTGATGCAGGTGAAGCTTGACTCTTCAGCCATGAGGACCAGGAGGTGTCGACGACAACCAGGAGCTGGATTCGAGCTGTCCCACGAAGGATGTCGAGTGCTGCAGCGTCGGTATCCCGATTGAACCCAACAAGCCTTGGCAACAGCAACCCATGCAAGATAACAAGATTGGCATCGGAACAGACCAGCAAGGTCTGAGGGACTCACCCTTTGGAGGGGAGTCAGGGCACGTCTGGAGCAACCAGGGAAGCCCAAGAAACAAAGGATTGACCTTCGTAGGGACCCACCAGTCGACAGACTAGGGATCGCGAAGGCGCCTCAAACTGAAATGCTGAAAGCGGGCCCACGGAACACTAGTGGAGTGTAGGCCCACAATCTTTGATGCAAAAGATGCTCAGGGTTCGGACTACAAGTAGCCCAATGCACAACTTCGGGAAAGCTCGGGAAGTCGATGCATTAGCAAATGTGCAGGATGTCCAGGAGTTCTGGTCCCACGTCACGTGATTGATACAGGTCTCAGCTTCCACTGGGGACTCGTCTCCGCCTCGGAGATGTCTGCAAGTCCGTGTCCTGTGTCGCAGATTTTTTGGGATCCGGCGGGAGCCTCGAAAATGCAGACTGGCAAGATGCTTCTTTGGTGCCAGTTTGAACAGGGGAGCCACTCCTTGACCCGAATGGAGATTTCTTCCGTCTTCCAGTCGATATGGAATGTCGAAGGTCCAAGATTTCTGTATCAGAGTTTCGTCCAGGGTAATCTAAAGTCCTAGGGACTGGGTTCCTATACTTGTACCAAGTTTAGGGGTTGGACTAACTCTAGGGTCCCACCTATGGGAGGACATGGGGAGAGGGTGGTTCCCCACTGTCCAGTTTCGCGCCAGAGCTGGGTCTGAGTGCCCCAGCAACCGGTTTGAACTGGGAAATGCACGGGGACACCTTGTGTGCCCCAGGCACTGTCTGAAAAGCATTCACTGAATGCAACCCACCCTGCCCCAATACACTAAAACCTGTTTGGGGAGGTGCTGGCACCTCCCTGGACAGAAAACCTATTTTCCAAGCCTCCACTGCCACAGTGTCCTCCAGCAGCAGGAGATCAGACTTGTGTCTGTGGCAGCAGCATCCATTTTGTGATGCTGGGGCTCTTTTAAACTATTACCGGGAAAGTGTGTACATGTCCTCTCCCTCTTGAAGAATTAAATGCTACCTCCGCTGCTTGAACTGGCGGGGGGGGCGTAGTATTCCAAAGTGTTTGACACCAAACAGGACATGTTTTGATAAAGCCATTCCAAAGTTAGCATTAACCTCGAGGATTATAATGCACTTAGGAGTATATGGCATGGCTGTATCACAGAACAACTATAAAGAAGGGATTCCGAAAGCTGCAGTGGGGCTCAGCTCATACTAGGGCACGCTCTCACACAAAACAAAACACTCTGCCTTCAGGATTGTCAAGGCCTGCCATAGGAGTGACTTATCAGTCATTCTTTGTACCTCACTCAAAGCCTCCCTCTATTACCTCCAGGTTTGTTCTCCTCTCCTTGGCGCTGCTGCTGAACTCCACCATACCTTTACAGACTTTCTTCAAGGACTCTTTTCTTATGTCTATACTCCGATTCAGAGAAAAGGTCTGGATTGTTTATAGAAGGTACATTTGGATAGATTTCAGTGTGTGATTTGTGAAATCTCTGGGATCGTGCCAGGGTAGTTCGAATGGCATATTCCCAATTGATTCATGAACTGATCTGTTACCTTCATTTCCCTCAAATTGTAAAGCGCTCTGATATCCTTCGGGATCAAGTATGAGCTATATAAAACTTTATAAATAAATAAATAAAATAGATGGTCTTGAGTTCCTTAGAGGTTTTGCTCCTGGACGGATTTGAACAAATGGCAGCAGAAATCACACTTTGGTCTAAAGTGGGGGGCGGGCAAAAGATATCGGGAAACCTGCCTATTTCAGCTGCTAGGGTGTCAGAAAGTTTGATTTGACGAGTGTTTAATTTTTTAGTTTGTTACTGGTGAACCTGAGACTGAGCATGTTAGACATATCAAAAGCATTGAAGGTAGAGAGACAGGATTACCATAAAAAGGGCAGAGATCCCGGCGACTGGCGGGGTTCAAGCGCCGACGAGCGCAGACGTGCTTGCCGCGCGCCGCTGCGGGCGTCCGGGCACCGCTCCTAATTAAGTAGGGAAGGGACGGCGATAGACTAGAACGCTAGTTGCCACTTCCGGTAATGCAACCAGAAGTGGAATATCGCCCGGACCGACCCTCCGTGCAAACGGCACAAGCCGTCACGGACCTGGGTCTGAGGCGAAGGCTAAGGTACAACCAGTATAATTTTTTCAAAGACATGTCTATCACGTAATATTAGTGAATGAGCAGGCAGGCATTAATTTAAAAATACTGGACAGGACTTCAACGGCGTAGCCCTCAAATATCAGGCAGCCGCTGCGCGCGTCGGCGCCCCGCTCCCAATTAAGTAGGGAAGGGACGGAGATAGACTACAACGCTACTTGCCACTTCCGGTAATGCAACCGGAAGTGGAATATCGCCTGGACCGACCCTCCGTGCAAACGGCACAAGCCGTGACGGACCGGGGTCTGAGGCGAAGGCTAAGGTACACAACTTTAAAAGACAAAGGTACGTCGCAAAGTCAAAAGCTAACAACACAGATTTTTAAAACATATCTATCACGTAATATTAGTGAATGAGCAGGCAGGCATTAATTTAAAAATACTGGACAGGACTTCAACAGCGTAGCCCTCAAATATCACTCTCCAACATGCATGCCTTGGTCAGGGTTCAACTCAATTTCTCTTGTGTGCAGCTATCAAACTGTCCAACACTAATCAAATGTGCCTGAAGAAAGAATCAAGTGGTTTCCCATCGCATCTTAGTTTGCAGATATATTCACCATAACACACTTACTTCGAAAAAAGGTCAGTTCTAGGTATGCGAGCTACCAGATAGACTAAAAGAACAAGTTACTTACCTTCGGTAATGCCCTATCGGATAGAGACTTCATATAGCTGCAGATTCTGTTACTTGGAATAATCCCCAGGCGTCAGACTGTATTAGTTAATTTTTTCATGAGCAGTACCACTGCACACCAGTAGGTGGCGTTTTACTCCATGTGGCGTCAGCTGCGTCATTCGTGCCAGAAGTGACGTGGCGTTGTCTATATAGGCGTCACCCTAGAAGGTTGACATTAGCTTCTTTTCATAACTTTCCACACCAGGAGTATGGAGCCATGGAGAACACTGACTACTGGTGTGCAAAACCTGGACCCTGAAAAGGGAAAAGCCCTGTACCGAAAAATTAATTCGTAGAACGGGAAAGATGGGTGGGTCGGTAAGGAATCTGCGGCTACATAGTCTCTACATAGTGTAAATTCCTAGGGCAACTACAAAATAAATATCACAGTAAATGATAACAATTATGAAAAACAGAGAGACAACTAAACATGTATATTCAAAAGTACAATTTTTTTTATTTATAGATAGTAATATGCTCAATATTTCATTATTAGAACTAGTACAAAATCAAACCACATACATACCACATATATCTCCTCATTCATACTTAATATTCATAATGTATACAATACAGGTATATTTAACACCTGAAATTCATGAATCAAAACATTATGTCAATGGTAAACAATTTTTGTATGATGTTTGTTTAAACATTTTCTGTAAACGGGCCTTGTATATAGCCTTCACAGCTATGTATCTGTGTCAGAGTGGCTGCAAATCCCGGACAGGTTCTAAGGGCGTTTCCGCATAAAAATGCCTTCTTCAGGAAAAGCCACAGCAGATAAAGACACTCTTTGTAAATATAACCAAGAACACACATGTATGCTGTCTCTCTTGGCAGAACACTATAAATAGGGTATACTAACTCCAGCTTTGAATCACACTCACTAATTTCGATATCCAGAAATTCGATTATGTTTGTGTCTATGTTCGCAGTGAAACAAAGATTCTCATCACACAAATTGATCTATTCAAGAAATTCTACAAGGACGTCTTGTTCACCACATCATACAAAGAAAATGTCATCAATATATCGCGATCAATGATTTATGGATTTGTAAAAAGGGGCAATCTCATTATAGATTAAACGATGTTTGAAGAAAGCCATATAGAGGTTTGCCACTGTGGGGGCACAAGATGCCCCCATACTTACTCTGTTTACTTGTTTAAAAAGATCCCCATTAAATTCAAAGGTATTTTCTTCTAAGACTAAGTGAAGAATGTCTAAGATGAACGACTAGTCACAATCTACAGAGTAATGGGTAATGACCCATTCAACTGCATTCAAGGCCCCCTGTTATGGTATATTGCTATGTAGAGACTCTATATCAAGGGTGACTAGAGCGTCTCTTGTAGCATTGAATGGAAGGCCTTCCACCTTATTGATCGTTTCTTTGGTGTCTTTAATGTGAGAGGTGGTTTTCGATATATGTGGGCGTAAAATACGGTCAATATACTTAAAAATAGATTCAGTGACCGACCCTATAGTTGTTACAATAAGGCAGTAAGGAGGGTTGTTGCAATCCTTGTGTATCTTAGGTACCCCATATATGCTTGCCACACAGGGATGGATGACATTCGAAAACTCATTCATTTTGGCATATGGTCCCCTGTTCTTGGGCCTTTTTGGCGAGACCTTGTATATTTCTCTGTTCTCTGACCGTTGGATCTAATTTCACCGGTAGGTAATGGATTGTGTTACTCAGGAGAGTATGCATGCTGGTAACATACGCATCACTGTCCATAACAACAATCCCACCTCCTTTGTCACAATTTTTGATCGTTATCAGTGGGTTTTTAAAGTTCACATAGGGCACCAAGTTCATCTTTTTGTAAATTTGGCAATGGTCGTATGTTATATTTGGTAGCTGCTTTAAGTTTAGCCATTACCACATTCTCAAAGATACTTACCTCTGGACCCACTTGGTCCAAGGTAGGAATGAATGAGGATGTAGGACGTAAACCTGATCGATTCTCTTCATTGATCACACTGTGCCTTCAAAGAATTTCTTTAATCGTATTTTCCGAAAAAAAGCCATGATGTCCTGGAATAATTCAAATATGTTAGTCCCAGTGTGTGATACAAAGGACAAACCCCTAGAGAGTAGTGCTACTGTGGTGGTTCCTAAGCGCTTTTTGATACATTAAAAATAGGTATTTCCTCTATGTTCTCCAGTACTGGGCATTGCGTGTGACCAAGAACTGGGAATTGTTTTGTTGGAAATTGTTGTGATTGAAATTGCACCGATATCTCGGTTGATACCTCGGTTTCCACGGGCCCAGACGTGCTCCTCGTCTCCCTAAAAAAAGGTTGTCCTATTGGGGAATTATATTGATGTATGGGTCTTTCGTCCTCGTAATTGAAATGATGTGGGCTATGTTCATTGTCCGAATCAGACATATCTGAAAATGTGGTTACTTTCTGTCTAGATTGCACATTACTCAGTACAGAGTCCTGATAATCTCCTTGGGAGTAAAAATGTTCATCCAGGTAAGCATATGTTTTTTCCTTAAAGTAGAATCGTATGTCTTTCTTTAATTTATCCGACCTTCTTTTGGTCAAATATACAGAATATGATGTTACTTCCTTACTTATTTCCTTCAGTTTCTTTTTTGCTTCATCTAGAGCATTACTTTTTAAAATCTTATCTTCTATAGTTATTTCAGTTGTCAGGATCTGTTCTAGCTCTTTAGCCGTCTCCACTATCAGAATCATCAGATCACGAAAACATCGGTTTGCGATGAGGGACCCTTTTTTCTAAAAATGGTCTTACTTGGACAAATAGCCCAGGGATGTTACAGACTTTAAGGCCTTGTGGTATAACTCCTGTCTTTAGATACTCAAGCATGTATTGTCAATGCATTTCTATTCTTAATGATAACAATTTATTGATGTCTTCTAGGCATGAGCGGGAAATCCGTTACGCCCGCGGATTTTGCGGATTTTTGGGAAATCCGCAATCCGCGAATTTTGCGGATTTCCCGCAAAATCCGCACAAAAAAATCAGCGGACGTAACGGGTTCAAAAGTTGAACCCCCACTCATGTAACTATTTTACAATGGCGCCAGCAAGCTGCCAGCGCCGTTGTAAAATAGTTACAAAGTTAGCTTGCACAGGAACCACTAGATAAAACGAAGCAGGTGCTGCTTTATTTTATCTAAGTGCTTCCTGTGCAAGCTAACTTTGTAACTATTTTACAACGGCGCTGGCAGCTTGCTGGCGCCATTGTAAAATAGTTACATCATACATGCCAACATTTCAGAAGAGCAAAGTGGGAGATTTAAAAAAAAAAAATCGGGAGAATGGGGCCTGGAATCGGGTTACTGGCATGTACGAGCTTTGGAAGTGTGTTGTGTGCAGGATCGGACATTAAAACGCCAATGCGCGCAATGGCAGGCAGAGAGAGGGTGATGCAAGTGCTGTGCACCCCCCACCCGTGGGCTTTCCAGGGAGCACACCCAGCCGGCATGTCTGTTACATGAGTAGGCTGTGCACATTGTGTTCGCACGGGTTTCTGCAAGTTCGCGAGGGTTTTGTACAATTTCGCAATTTGCGAAATTGTACAAAACCCTCGCGAACTTGCAGAAACCTGTGCGAACACACACAAAAAAATCCGCAAAATCCGCGAGAATTCGCGGATTTTCGCAATCCGCAAATTCGCAAATCCGCAAATTGCCAATCCGCAAAATCCACCCATGCCTAATGTCTTCATTGTTGGTAGAGGTTATGTTAGTTTTGTTGGTAAAAATTGTTCTGATTACCTACTAGTAAGGCATATTGCTCATCTGTGAAACCAAACGTCTGGAGAGTTTCCATGGCTTACAAATTAGTACAGTTCCTACTGAACTAGTGAGGATACAAACCAACCAAGTAGTGAAAAGAAAACGAAAGCCAAAAAAAATCACCTTAAAACGTGAAAAGAGATAAAAAGAAAATTTTCTAACTCAAATTACGAAGCAAATGGAACAATAAGACAAAACAAAACAAGCCCCAAGCAGACAGGCTACGGGTAAATTAATATAAAGACAAAGGGCCCCCTGTTACTAATAGGGCGTTCCTCCAGGCAGGGAAATAATTCAGTGTAAATTCCTAGGGTAACTACAAAATAAATATCACAGTAAATGATAACAGTTCTAATTAACAGAGAGACAACTAAACATGTGTATATTCAAAAGTACAAAAATAGATATTTATTGATAATAATATGCTCAATATTTCATCATTAGAACTAGAACAAAAACAAACCACATACATATCACATATATCTCCTCATTCATACTTAATAATCATAATGTATACAATATAGGTATATTTAACACCTGAAATTCATACATCAAAACATTATGGCCCACATGCATCAATCTCGGCTTTTGCGATTTCTAAATTGCAATAAAAAGCGATTCGCAATTTAGAAATCGCAAAAGCCTATGCATGATTATTTTTTAAATATTTATGCAATTCGGTAGAAATCGCTATTTCTACCGAATCGCATAAAAAATGCGATTTTGAAATTGCGAATTCTCAATCCCCATTCATTCCTATGGGCCAAAAGGCCCATAGGAATGAATAGGAATTGCGAATTCGCAATTTCAAAATCGCAAATCCTGATTGCATTTCAAGGGTGGTGAGGGGGGTTCAAATGACCCCCCCCTGCACCCCTGAAATGTATTTTTCGCATCATGTTGCACACACACATGTCCTAAGGACATGTGTGTCCGTAACATGAATGCTTTTAAAATGCGTTTTCTGTGTTAATTACACTTTTTGCAAATTTACCGAGTAGTTCAACTACTCTGTAAATTTATCCCTCTAATTGCGAATTCGCAATTTCAAAAGTATTCATGCATTGCTTTTAAGAAATCGCAAAATTGCGATTTCTTAAAAGCAATCGCATTTTTGGAAATCGCAAAAATGTTGCGATTTCTAAAAATGCTTGATGCATTCCAAAAAGCATTTTTGGAATCGCAAACGGCCGATTTTAAGGAATCGCACCGTTTGCGACTCCAAAAATGCTTGATGCATGTGGGCCAAAGTTCATGGCAAACAATTTTTCTATAATGTTTGTCTAAGCATTTTCTGTAAAAGGGCCTTGTATATAGGCTTCTCAGGTATGTATATGTGTCAGAGTGGCTGCAAATCCCGGATGGTTTCTACACGCGTTTCGGCATAAAAATGCCTTGTTCTCTGTAAATATAAACAAGAACACACATGTATCCCGTCTCTCTTGGTAGAACACTATAAATACAGTTTACTAACGCTTGATGAAAGCTTCGTATTTAAGTGACCAACAGATCCTGTAGTAGTTGAAAAGCTAAATAAAACAAAAACAAGAACAAAAGTAAAGAAAAGGGATGGTGAGCAAAGCACCAATTCAGTGAAAAAGCTCCCATTTCATCAGTGATGGTATAGAAAGTAGCAAGAGTGTGATTGCATGCTGCTATGACTGGACAAACTATCTTTGTGAAAGATACCCAGTACATAGCCACTATTATTTTCCTCAGAAAATGCTTATTTGTTATCCTGAATCATGCAAAAAAAATAATTCTTAATATATTACCCTCTAATGCGGAGTCTGTCTGTCCAGATGTTTGACAAAATGAGCAGTGTCTTTTCTAAGGAAGAAACAAGAACTGATATCTGAATGAAGTGAAATGAAGAGAAACATATTGTAAACACCTGATGTAGTGCTGATGCCATTCACTGGATGTGAGTCTATGACCAGATACATACCTGTGAAACATATATACAAGGCCCGTTTACAGAAAATGTTTAAACAATCATACAAAAATTGTTTACCATGAACATAGTGTTTTGATTTATGAATTTCAGGTGTTAAAAATACCTGTATTGTATACATTATGAATGTCAAGTATGAATGAGGAGGTATATGTGGTATGGATGTGGTTTGTTTTTGTTCTAGTTCTAATGATGAAATATTGAACATATTACTATCAATAAATAGCTATTTTTGTACTTTTTAATATACACCTGTTTAGTTGTCTCTCTGTTAATCAGAATTGGTATAATTTACTGTGATATTTATTTTGTAGTTGCCCTAGGAATTTACACTGTGTATTATTTCCCTGCCTAGAGGAACTCCCTATTAGTAGCAGGGTGCCATATGTCTTTATGCTACATAGTCTCCACCGCATAAGGCGTTACTGAAGGTTAAGTAGCTTGATCATCTGATAGAGACTTCTAGCTGCATAGATACCCAAGCAATATTTCCTTGGAGGTGAGTCTGCGAACCTGATTTAGACTGTAAAGTCCTGCATCCCAACAAACCTAACTGTCCAGGCAGTAGTGCTTGGCGAACATGTGCAACAAAGCCCACATTACGAACTGACAAATTTCCAGAACCGGAACTCTGTGCTAATGCAGTGCCACAGCCTTTGCTTTGGTGGATTGCGCATGAAAGTCCTCCAGGGGTTGCTTCTTGGCAAATGCATAGCCGATCTTAATGCAGAGTACAATCCATCGGGAGATGGCTCGTTTCTGCACAGACTTCTCTTTCTTGGCTCTGACATACTCCACAGAGAGTTGCTCATCCACCTTGAACAGTTGTGTGTGGTCAAGGTAGAACGACAATGCTCTTTTTAGGTCCAGCCAGTGGCGAATGTCCTCTACCTTAGAGGGATGAAGCAGAACGTACAAGGTAGGCAAGGTGATGGACTGGCCCACGTGGAACGGGATGACAACCTTTGGCAAGAAGGATGCTAGAGTCTGGAGGACCAGTTTATTTGGATAAAAATGAAATGTACGAAAGCTGAGATGACAGTGCCTGCAGTTTACTGACCCTCCAGGCAGATGAAATTGGCACCAGAAAGACCATCTTGATGGGGAGGAGCCTAAGAGAGCAGTTATGAAGCGACTCAAAGGGAGTGCACATCAGAAAAGTAAGAACCAAATTGAGGACCAATTGAGGCATACCAAAAGGGAGCAGACAGGAATATGTGCTGAAGTCCTATAAGGAATATATTTACATTAAGGTACTTGTAAAGAACAGCTAATCTGGCAGTCGCAGGAAAGCAGAGACGGCTTATAAATAATACAGAACCCTGCTGTGCCAGGTAAGTATAAACAAAAGAATTTGGGAAAGGGTTGCAGATAAAGGGATAACCGGTTTGTCTATACATCTTGACACCAACTTGCTCCAATGGCCCGCACATACTGCCTTGGTAGAGGGACGGTGAGCTGTCAAGAGAACATTAAAAACTTTGAGTGGAAGGTCAAAAGCCGTCAACTGGTGCCGCTCAATCACCACACATGAAGGCGGAGCAGGTTTGGTTTGGGTGGAAAGCCCTCCTCTGCTGCTGAGACAGGAGATCCTTCAGAAGGGGCAACCTGATCGGAGGACTGATGGACATGCTCAACAGGATACCAATCTGGTCTGGAGGCACAAGCATGACTTGGGCCCGGTCGTTCCTGATCTCCTTGAGAACTATGGGCAGGAGTGGTATTGGTGAAAAGGCACACAGGAGGCCAGAGCTCGACTCGAGACGAAAAGCATCTCTGAGCGTGAGCAACATCCAGTGCGCCTGACTGCAGTGATAGTGCGTTCTCAGGGGTGGTAAGCAGATCTAACCAAGGCTCTCCCCGCTGCTGAAAAAGACCTTGCACAAACACCACTTGTGAACCGCTAGGCATCTTCATCTCAGATAGTCTGCTCTGCCATTCAGAGAGCCTGCCAGGAGTTGAACCACCAGGGAAATGCTCCGAAATTCCAGCCATGTACCGAGACGCAGGGCATCTTGACAAAAGGTACACAGCCCCCCCCCCTTCCTGTTTAATGCTGTACCATATGGCGGTGGCATTGTCCGTGAAAACCTGTACTAGCCTTCCTTTGATGGATGCTAGAAAGGCTTTCAATGCCAACCGGATCGCTCGTAGATACAATTGATTGATGAGGAATCCTCTGATCTCCAACTCTCCCAGATGGCCGTCCCAGCCCAGGAATTGTGCATCTGTCACTGCATTCAGATCTGGTTGGGGAACAAGAGGGGTCTGCCACCGACACAATCATGGTTGGTTAGCCAGCACTTCAGATCTTTTACAGTGCCCTTCAAAATCTAGACCATGTCGAAGAGTGTCTCCTGATTCTGCGCCCACTGGAACTTCAGGTCCAGCTGAAGAGCCCGTATATGCCAACATGCATGCATCACAAGCAAGATGAAGGAGGCCATGAGGCCAAGCAGCCTCAGAATCAGTCTCGCCAAATTCCAGGATAGAGGTTGAATCATCAGTATCATAGCCTGAATATCCGGACTTGCTGCTCCGGATAATAAGCCTGAAACTGTCCAGTGCCCAGAACAGCTCTGATGAAAGGGAGTGTCTGAGAAGGGATCAGGTGTGACTTAGGCACATTGATAGTGAACCCTAGCAAATGTCTGCCATTGTCTAGAGTTGGGAGAAGACTGCCTAGGACAAGCGTGCCTTCAACAGCCAGTTGTTGAGAAAGGGGGAAGGCTGGAACCCCTAATCTCTGCAGATGAGCTGCAACGACCACCATCACCCTGACAAACACAGTAAACAGCAGTTTATGTCTGTGGGCAGGCAGGAAGGGGATGTGGGAGTATGTGTCCTACAAGACCAAAGCTAGAATTCCGTCTCCCAGGTCCTGAGCAGAGAGGGAGAGAGAACATTCTGAATTTCTCCTTTTTCCAGAAGAAATTGAGAGGGCTTAAGTCCACAATAGGACGAAAGCCTCCATTCTTTTTGTACACCAGAAAGTAGTGGGAATGACAACTATAACCTACTTCTGATGTTGGCACCCACTCTAGGGCACCCTCATCCAAGAAAGCCTGTAGTTCCTGGCAGAGTAAAAAGATGTGGTCCTCCGTCAGCCTGCCGCGAGTACGTCGGAAGGGTGGAGGGGCAGTCACAAAGGGGAGGAAATATCGCTTCTGGACATTCTTAGAACCCTGCAGTTGGATGCTATCAACCTCCAGTGGTGCAGGTGATGGCACATACTCCTTCCCACAAGGTGCCCATGACGGTCGGAGGGCAACTAAAGGGGCTTCGATGCTGTAGCTGCTATGGGGTGGTGGAATTGCTCGACCTCTGTCTACCTGACCCACAAGGCCTGTGGGTACCGCATCCTCGGCCACACAAAGACTGTAAAGCCTGCTGGCCTTGGCGGTTGGGAAGTTGGAGGCACTGCTGAAGCCCCTTCCATGGCCACGAAAGGAGTGAAACAGGGACAGCGGTTGTTGAGAGACCATGGAAAGGCCCAAGGACCTGGAAGTGCCCTGCTGTCCTGAAAGCGCTCCAGCAGGAACCATCAAAAGGCATGTCCAGGACTGAGCTCTGGACATCTCCAGAAAAGCAAATCGTCCTCAGCCAGGCGTGCTGCCGTAAGGCAACAGAGTATAAAACAGCTCTGGCTAGCGAGTCGGTCATATCTACCCCACAGCGTATGGCAAAATTAGTGGTGTCTCTCCCGTCTGCAATAGATTAAGAGAGTATGGCTCGGGCCTCCTCAGAGACCATAGGCAGCACCTGCGCAACCGAGTCCCAGAGCGAGTGAGAGTATCGACCCAAAGGACATACGATTTTCACAGACTGCAGTGCCATGCTGGTGAAAGAGAACATCTTCCCTACGGTAGCCAGTCTCTTAGATTACCTGTACAGGGGAGTGGTAGACATATGTGCCAGGATTGAATTTGGAATTGGAGGCTTTGACCACCAAGCTCTCTAGGGTGGAGTGTGTTCTAAGTGAACTGGGGTCCCCTGGGGCGAGGCAATGGCCGCAGACAATTGACCTATTGACAGGAGCTCCAGTGCAGGGCTTGGATAAGGCCCCGAGTAAGACGTTCGTGAGGGCTTTGTTAAACAGGAGAAGTGGTTCGGATGTGACTTCTGGCTGAAGCTTCTCTTCTGCCCCCCTTTTTAGAAAATAAATCATTGAAATAGCCCCAATAGGCATAGACTTTTTTTCTATTACTAATAACATCGACATAAGAGGACAGGTAACAATCTTCCTTCTGATCCGGGTTCTGAGAGGCAGAGTAAGCACAAGTCGTGCACCCCCTGCGCAAGAGGTAGCGTCCACGCCATCGAGAAACGCCCCGACAGAACTGTAACGTATCTTTGTTGCAACATTTGTAATGCACAATGTATGCATGTATTCTCCCCAGCAGGTACCACCTCTCTGGATGCCCGACGAAGTTTTTATACAAACTCGGATAAGGTTCGCAACATAGGGGCTAAGCGGGGTGAGACTGCATGCATAAAAGTTGAGACGAGTAATACTTCTATTACGAGCCAGCCACCTCCGCCACAAAAAAAATGTTTTTTCATGCAATGTGCCCGCGGCGATCCCAGCCTCATAAAGGTTTTATACCTCAGAGAATCCCAACCAATACTATTTACGCGCACCACACGTCCTTCGGTCACCATGGGCGGAGTCGATAAGATTGTAACAGTCACCCCTGACACCATTAGCATCTCGGCATACACAATATGCCCGTGGCAAGAACAGAAGCCCAACTGATTGATGTTACCTACCATTACCATTCACGAGCAATACAATTTGCGCAACAAGAGCCTGTTACTTAACAGGAGCTCAGCCTTTAGGATAACGTAATGTACACTATTACACGCATGATGCAACCAACCCCGCCCTAACCCCTAACGCTAAGGGTATACTGCAATCCATTACTTTAGAAGGGCTATCGACCAATAGCTTAATACTTAGACCGTATGGTTCATTGTGTCACTGTAACAATTGATGAGAACAGGCCCATTACCATGTAGCCATCAACGAACCAGGACAGCACTGAGATGACTTGTCATAGCAATATGTGAGTAATGAACAATGGGAGATCCTTTACCATATAAGAATGAGTGAATTTTGTCATTGTATGCAAAGAATTGCCATTTTTTAGATTCCTTATATTTCTTCAATACAATGGTACACGAACAGCACCCATCATAGATACTGCACATATTGATGCTATCTGTATATGTTTGTTTGTCATGTCTCCAGCTTTTACTACAGGTACTCACAGACCTTATCAAAGGTCAGGATAACATACCTAGACCAACCTTAAAACAAAAGGTTATTTCTTTTTTCACTACAGTTTCTAGGTCCTGAAGAAAGCCTACTTGACCCCTCCAGTGTAAATTAAGGCTGAAACATGTCGACCTTTTTATGGACATTAAACAGTGCGGAAGCCCCCTAACTCCCCTTCCTACGCACGTCAATATTTTTAATAAACCTGATTCCAGACCGAATAAAATTTCGTACTTTCTGGCCACCCAAGCTTTTTATCAAGAACTTTTTCACTCACGTTTTCATCACTAATCACTACTGTACTAACCAGTGGTTTGCCTCCTGGTGGAGGAAGCATGGGAACCAACCCGATGATGATGCTGTCACGTAAACAAACAGAGGGGGAGAACCAAGATATACCGCCATTCAAGCCTTGGTACGTGAATGAGGGTTTTTTATCGGTATCTGAAACTAATAACAAACAAACCCTGGTTACTCAGGACAAGTGATCCTTCCCCACTTTGATTTTTTGACGATAAGATTAAGGAAGCTGAATGGATCACAAACTCTTCCTTCTCCCCCTTTTGATTTAACACGCATCTCAGTCAAGACATTTATCCTGACAGCCACAGTGGGTAGCTCAAGGTCTAGGACATAAGCCGCCCTCCTCACCACCATAGCGAATGGGCTCCTTTCTCCTTAGCCACAGTATGAGGAAAACCAAACCAGTATCTGGTGGTGGTGTCCCATCCTCACACTAGGTGCCCTCTGTGATATCGAGGGGCTGGTATTCATTAGGGTGCGATGGGCCCTCCCAATCATCTCAAAGTCCTAGTCCAAAGGAGTAGGGCACAGGCTTCACTCTGGGCGGTCTGCCCCAAGGAAACGTCCGACAACGCCCATACAGCTCCCTATTGGCGCAGGGGATGAATATGGAGACGGCACTGCCAGTGGGCACAGTACGCGCCGAGGACGTCGGCAGTGGAGCAGGCGCCGGGAAAGGTCAAGGTGCCTTGACCAGCACAGCTCCGGATCCATCCAAGGATCAAAGGGGCTCAACTGGATGCGGGAGCGAACCTGCCGGCACAGCAAACGACTAGTAGGGGCCTTGCCCAGGCCAACTCGACCCGAAAATTCTCTCCCAAGCCCGCTGAGCAAGAAAGTGCTCTAGCATGGAAGAGATGCACAAATGAAGTTGGGTGGGGTGCGTTCCAGTTCCTGGAAACTCAGGGAGGTTCAGAGATGGCAGAGGTGCAGGCTCAACCGTGAAACAAGGCCTCAAAAGCTGACACTCCCTCTCCTCATGAGATGACTTTGACACAGATAGGATGAAGTTGAAGACTTCAACTTCTTGCTCTTCTTCCATTTGTGGGACTTATCCAAACAGCCAATACGACTTTGGGAACGAGGATGAGCACTGGAGTCGATCCGCAACTGATACTGGGACCTTCTTCTCGACTGGAATCAAGACCATCGCAGCATCGCTCGTCAAGCAGAAAGAAGCATGAGGGACTTCTCGCTCAAGGCTTGGGGAGCATGGCCCCATAATATGTGCAGTTCTTGGGTTGCGCTCACGGCACCAAAGACCGACGAGGTGTGGGTCTGTCACCGACATTTGCAGGTGACAGCCACCACAGGGCTTGAAACCAGCCTAACTTGTGGACATCCCTGCCACCCCAGGAGACAAAGTCTCAAATAATCATTGACAAAAATTAGAAAAAGAGTCAGTCAATAAAGACTGAGTTAGCTCTTCTCTGGATCTGTTCTAACTGAGGTGGTGCTTATATCGGCCCGCGGATGTCATTTCCGGTACGGTCGACGCCGATTACACCATGTGGAGCCGAATGATTCCACCTATGGTTTAACAGGGGTAATGCTTACGGAAAAAATCTGAATCCAATCTGACGCCTGGGGATTATTCTAACATAAGGAATCTGCAGCTGTAAGTCTCTATCAGGGGTGTGTATCAAGTATTGTGTGGCTCCTAAAACTACCAAACAGCATCTCCAGGGGTTGTACCTTCAAGTCATTCCCCTTCTATGCTGCATCTCTAACCACTGCTCAAGTTAGTAAACGTGATGAGACTAACTGCTGGAGATCAACAGGACTTAAGACGACTTTAAGCACACAAAGAAGTGGAAGTGAGCCCCTTCTTAAATAGGTTCATGTTGCCTACAAGGTTTGGTGAAATCACATGTAGACAACTCATACCAACTTCTCATGTTTTCCCTTCTCTTTGTTGGTTTCATCACAGCTTTGCAACTCCGCCGCCTACAACATTTATGTCTTGCAGCAATGACATTCAGAGGTATGTCAGTATTTGCCAGGAGCAAAAGGAACAAATGATGGACAGAATGCAAACATTCACCCTCAGTCACAAAGATTTGGGTTTAAACCATAGTTCTTTTGCTCACCACGCCACCTGTTTGAACCTAGACATATGTTATGTTATGTTATATAGAGTTTAATTAAGCGCTCAGCTACTCGAACCGAGTGTACCGGCGCTGATATGCAAATCAGTCTTGACCCTGAGCCTCATGGTAACAGTCAAGCCCGAACGGCCAAGCAAGGTCTTCCCTGGACCGGAAACAAGCCTCCTGGGACCGGTTTCGGGCATCACCTCTCATCAGCCAGGCTAGTTTGAATCCAGTGGTGCAGTGAGCACGGGACCCACATCTGGGCATACCTTTCCCACTTAGGGTGACAAAAGCAATAGAAACAAAAGATGGACAGAATGCAAACATTCACCCCCAGTCACAAAGATCTGTGTTTAATCCATTATTTTTTGATCACCAAACCACCCAATTTTTAACCTAGCCATATGCAAATTTGCCAGGAGGCTGACAGCTCACAGTTCCAGAGCGTTCCGGGTTGCCTAGGCAGCCTTTGAATGTGGGATGTAGTGAGAACATGAGACAACAACATGAGCCATGGTATAAAACTTGAGCTTCATGTTTCAACAATGAACTGCAATGGACACCATGACTGGTTACTTCCCCAGCTTCATTGACCTATCCAGTCAATATACATCATCCGTCGTTCTGCATTAGCATTTGGAAGAGAACGCATGAAGAAAAATGTATCACGCTTGACTTTGGTACCTGCTCGGATAGTCACAACAGCAAGGCAGCATCCAATATCCTTGCATGTACACTCCATCAAGACCTTGCAGAGAATACAAATTACCTTCTTTTTTTTCTTGGATTTGAGTAGACACAGACATAGCATTTTAGTGCTACAAATTACCTTCATAGTATGACTGTGGTGTTTTGAGGGGTCAAGAAATGTTTTTATCATTACTTTTTTTGGGTATACATGTGGTCAAGAGAAAGGTAGTGATCTAATTACTACCTCCAATGTATTAGTTCCAGGGGAATAATTCACCAAACATGTAAATAGGGAGGATTTTGCACTGCAACACACTGAATATGCTAGCCCCTTAGCAGAGACTCTTGGTGTTTGTCAAAAATAAGGAGGCAATAAGAACTACAGGTGTTGCAACTGGGTAGGTTGAAGGTGCATGGCACAAATGTTCATCCAGTTCTGTTACTTAATGTGGTTCCGCTGTTCAATTAATGAAGAAGAGGGAGGAAACTTTTAAGAGCATTATAATCTCATCAGTAGTTTCCTGGCGCAGCGACGACCTTAAAGATCAGAGGAACTGTAGAGTAGGAGTAATCACTTATATTTTGAGGGCTTTACACAAGAGAATACCATGCTGTAACCATGTGTATCAGGGCAGCAGCACTACCTTGGTCTATCACAATTTTACGTTTTTCAATGCAGCCCATGTGTGCTGATTCAGACAGAGAAGAGACTGACATTCTGACTAAACAAAGAGATGAATGCCAAACTGAAAAAAAAACTGAAATTTAAAGTTTAACATATTTTCCAACCACAATAAAAGGGAAAGAAAGAAGAGAAATTGGGTGAATACTTCATAGCAAAGAATGCTCTGCTGAAGGCGTCTAAAAGGAGTGCTTACACAAGATCATGCTTCCATGCAGATAGCACAGAGACAGAAACAATCAAAGCATTGTATAGTTCAGAGATGACAGTCATCACAGGTGTAGGGGCAGACAATTCAAGCAAATAAATCTGGAAGAAAGCATCAATGTCTTGACATACAACTCTCCCTTTCCAAAAATCAATATTTTGAGAGGGGACCTGTTCTCAAATCTCTCACAGCTTTATAGCCAAGCTCGGGGAAACCCATTTTGCTGGACAGAGCTAGTCCTTTCAATGTAGATCTATGATCATCCTTCACTATGATGCGAGGTTTGTCTTTAATCACCCTAGTCAACTGAAGAGATTTTGTGTTTTACATGATAATTTCAAGTTGGCTTCGATCTATTTCACATCTTCACTTACATTTAGCATTTCATCTGGTGTGGTGCCATCTGGTACATGAAATGACATGCTCCTGTTACTTATGCGATGTCGAAGTACCGCCAAATTTTTCCTCCGACGTCTCATCAAAATTATCTTGTACACATCATGGTCACTGCTCTTTGTACAATATCTCAACGGATATGAGTTGAGCAAAGTTAGTTACTTATATTTGGCGGGGTACTTTCTAAAGTATAATTTAAAGTTATGACTAAATCTCTTGATTTTATGCCATGCCCCAGTGAGGCAAACTCTAGGCAAAGAATGATGCATTTTATGTGTTTCTGTGGATTTTATGTTCTGTATTCACAGCATTTTTGACCATCCTTCTAAATAAAATGACATATTAATAACCAGAGAACCGCCCTGAAATTTTTTTCAACTGATGGATGAAGAGGAGACTATTCACATGGGCACTATTCTGCAAGCAGCACTGAGAGCTTGCGGCACCATGAACACTGTATAGATCTGCTGTAATGTTTAAACCTGCATTCTGCACTCCAAACACTTTTTGTAAGGGGTTTGTAATTTTTATCTTCTTTATGTTTTTACTTATAAACCGTGTTTTAAATTATTTACACTATATGTATTTTATTGCATTACACTGCACTCTTATGGAAACATTCTGTATTCAAATAAAGAATTTGAAATTGAATTGACTCAATCTCTAGTAATCCATGGGCAAGAATGGAGATACTGGGGCTTTTTCATTGTATTTATATACCCTTTTATAGATTTCCCCCCCCCCTCCCCTCCCTAAAGAGCCACTGAACCGCACTGTCCATGTAGACTGGAATCTAGGCGACACCAGTTTACCAGATTCCCTGCCCTTCTCTGCCATGTCTGGCTTTCGAGCATAACCGAACCATCAGTCAGTTTCAACTTTATTTGAAAGTCGGAGGCAATCATAAAACTAAATACATGAAAACATAAAACATACAGAAAAATTGTTTAGCCATATTCCAAAACACAGTATTAAACGTCAACAGACAAGTAGAACTACTATATATGCCCCACCACCGTATAGCCTGCATACAAGCTCTTACTCCTATTAAGCAGCTTAATCCCATGGCCTCAGTGTTTTTAACAAGAGATGGGCTGTGTTCGCTCTTCTACCACACAGCACTTTGCTGCAGATCCTACTGGCATCAATGACTGAGAAAGCAGTTAGTGTGTTTGGTATAACTCCCTCTTACAGGGAACATCAGTTGTTGTATGACTCGCAGAGGGGACAGCCTGTAGTGCACCTTCTCTCTTATATAAAGCTTCACATCAGTCAGCCAGACAATACAGCTGGGAAACTCTCCCTCTCTGGACACACCCACATCTCCAACTTTATGAATCTTGCAGAGCCCCAAGGAAAGAGGAAGCAAAATACAACAGAATGTCTTTTAAACCTACCACCTCTACAAATATGGAACTTGCCATCTTACTCTGACATTCAGGAAAAAGTTTTAACTCAGTTTCTTCCATAACCACTAGGTCTCCTGAATTACCAAGATAATCAGACCCTTAATGGCCATGTGCTCTGGAACGTGAAGGATTCATAATCACAACAAGCAAGTTCATGGTTTCATCACTAACAAAATTAAACAATGGTTCCAGTTAAATCATAACAAAAGGAGAACATAGTTACTGAAACTTGTCTACACTTCTAAAAAGTAATGAGAACTGGATGCGTGGAACAGACTGCCAGTAGGAAACTGATTAAATCAAGAGAAAGGCAGTGAAAATTCCTTGCCAAGCTATGTTATGCCAAAATCATTTATAGAGTGCTGGTCACCTAAAGCCGCCATAGTGCTGTTGATCAATAAAAAAGGGGGGTGGGGTGGGGGGCTGGTTAAAAAAATACTGCTTTATAGGGTACGGCCAGGATTTTAACGCCTGTGCAGAGTTGAGATGTTCCTTCAGCATGAACTGGCATGGGTAGTGAAGTAATCACATAGCCAGAAAATTGTAGAAGAAGGGAGTTTATTCCAGACAAACAGCTTAGACAACCACAGAACTCAAAAGTCCCTCTTGATATGCCCAACTCCCAGATACAGAATGTACAGTGAAATAAGAATCATAACAATTCTAAAAGGAATGTTAAAGAAATGCTAACATGGAATACTACACACCTTCCCCCCCTTAAATTTTTTTTTTTAAAAAACAAAAACAAAAAAAACAAGAATAAATGCATAATGATCAGTGAATAAAATCACGTAATTTAACAGGAGAGTGTTTGATGCAAGAACTTTTCCTCAATTCAATCACACTACTAGGTTCCAGAGTGACACCACCCTCACATTTATCAAGGTCAACAGAGGAGCAAGGGACACAATCTAGAGAAAGATCATGACTCATACAATCAGAAGTTGCAGGATTAGAAACTGAAGAATGACCATCAAACGTGTCAAGCATGGCCGGATAATACTCATCATTGTGGCAAGGTTTGGAATGGAGAGGTTCTTGTAATTTCACAGTTTTACACAAAGAAATACGCCTAAAATTCCAAACTTTGCCTCCTTCAACCCTGACAGCTTTACTAAAAACCTCCAAAACTTTGCATGGGTCAGACCATTTAGCCCACTTGTTGCTGTAAAGACCACCACACTTGACACAAACTAAATCACCTACTTTAATTTTAGAATGAGAAGAGGACGATCGTAAAGAACTACCACTCATTTTTTCCTGATACTTCTCAACTCTATTTCTGACTTGAGAAAAATCTAAAATAGAACTGGAAGGAATTTTGGTTTTCATCCACCAAGGTAAAAGTTTTGAACCAGGTTTCCGACCACGTAACAATTCAAAAGGAGAAAGACCTGTAACTGAGTTAGGAGAAGTGCGATAAGACAACAAAGTCGCACGTAAAGCCTTTCTCCACTCAAGACCACTTCTGACTGCTAATTGAATTGACTCCTTAATAACTCTATTAAAGCGTTCTATTTGACCATTGGCCTGGGGGTTCTAATTGGAAACTCTTTTATGTATGATTCCACATCTATCAAGAAACGAGACAAAATCTTTGCTGATACATTGCGGACCATTGTCTGAAACAATTTCAGCAGGAATGCCTTCCCTACAAAACACTTCATCCAAAAATTCAATAACTTGTGTTGAACCAATTTTGTCAACAATCTTCATCTCCGGCCATTTAGAGAAATAATCAATTAACACCAATGCAAAGACATCCTTGCAGGCAGAAAAATTCAAAGGTCCAATAATATCAATACCAAGTTTTTTTTATGGACTAGAGACAAATTCAACAGGAGTAACATCAACAGACACAGGTTTAACAGATTTGTCGCTCAAAGCACATGGAGAACAAGATCTAACCCATTTGTCAACCATGCCATCAACTCCTGGCCACCAATAAAATTCCCTTATGCGCCTTTTAGTGCTGGACATGCCCATATGACCTTCATGAGCCATTGAAACTAACCTTTCTCTTACAGACTCAGGAGGAACAATCTTGTCACCACGAATTATAAAACCGTGATCAAACATAATCTCGTCTTTTATTTTATAAAAAGAAGAGATAACACCAGACAACTTACGTTCCTCAGGCCGACCTACTTGCATGAATTTTACAACAGCAGACAAAACATTATCCTGACACGTTGCAATTTTCCATTCGCTTTCAGAAATAGAGTCAGATACTTTTGAGTTTTCACCATTAACGTCTTCAATAGAAAATGCTACATCGTATTCTGTACAGATATTGGCAATATCCAGAGTGTCAGATAGAGGTAACCGTGACATACAGTCAGCATGTACATTAAGACGACCCGGAACATATTCAACCTCGCACTGGAATTCTTGTAATTTGGCGGCTAAACGTGCCAGACGTGCAGTTAGAGTTCTACCACCACCAGCTGCTAACATGTTGATCAATGGCTTATGGTCAGTTCGCAAACGAAACTTGGTACCCCACACAAATTGCCTGAAATGTTGTACGGCCCAGGTACAAGCCAATAACTCTTTTTCTATTGTGGAGTAGTTGGATTCGGCACCACGCAGAGTTCTCGAAGCGTAAGAAACTACAAATTCTTCACCATGGTTTTTCTACATAAGAACAGCACCTAACCCAACATTACTAGCGTCAACAGATATTATACAATCTTTACCAATTTCAAATGGGCGTAAAAATGGGGCATTCACAATTTCTTTTTTGAGTAGGTCAAATGAACACTGTTGTTCGCTATTCCAAACAAATTTTACATTTTTCTTAAGCAAAGATCTTAAAGGATGAACCTTGGATGAATAGTCTTGAACAAATTTACTGTAAAATTCTGTGAGACCAAGGAATGAAACAAGCTGTTCTTTAGATGATGGAGCTGGAGCATTAGAAATACTCTGGATATGATTGAATTTAGGTTTGATACCTTGGGAAGAAATTTCATGACCAAGATATGTCACCTTACTTTGTCTAAATTTACACTTTGAGAACTTTAAAGTCAAACCTTTTTCCTGTACACATTGCAATACTTTATCTAACTTTTTATCATGGTCTTCAAAATCTTTTCCAAAAATTAAAATGTCGTCTTGGAATGCGACAGCGCCATCACAACCTTCTAAAACTTCTTTCATGAGCCTTTGAAATACAGACGCTGCACTGGCTAGGCCGAAAGGCATACGGCGATACTGAAACATACCCTCAGGGGTAATAAAGGTAGTCAAAAACTTTGATTCTTCGTGCAAAACCACCTGGTGGTAAGCACTGGCAAGGTCTAATGTGGAAAATACACAGGCACCAGACAGTGTGGATATTAATTCGTGGATGTGAGGTAAAGGATGTCGGTCAATCCAAATTTCTTTATTTAAACTACGGAGGTCCACACATAGACGAAGTTCGCCATTGCTCTTAAGGGACAAAACCACTGGAGAAACCCAGGGAGAGGATTCTGTGGGTTCAATTATTTTTTTAGAAACTAGATCAGCTAAAATCACTTTAAGTTTATCTCTGTAAGCCAGTGGTACATTCCTAACTCTGTGTCGGATAGGAATAGCTCCATCCTTGAGAATGATTTTATGTTGGAATTTGACAAACTCACCTAAATTGTCAGTGAAGATAGACGGAAATTTACTTTTAATTTTAGTTAAAAATTCATCACTCTCAGGGGGAACAACGTACACCGGTGGAGAGGCATTAGGATCCAGCTTAATGCCCATTTCAAACTGATGCGGCCAAACAAGGATAGATGCACCCTTGGTAGCCACATAGACTTTCCCTCTGGTTGTCCTATCTTTAAACTTAAGATCAGCCCACATGAACCCATCTAGGTCGATTTTACGACCAGTATAACCACCTGGTTGAACATCTGGAGGAAGTAGTTTAGTGGCATTCCAAAATTTGTTAAAGATATTCCTTCCTATAATAGTGTACCATGCACATGAATCAATCAACATAGATATCTCTTTAAAATCTACCAAAATATTGTCACTAGGAAAATTTTTACATTCAGTATCCCCGACACATAGTAAACTATTAATTTCTGACACATGTTCAAGACCTTCACTTTCCTCACTTGTTACTATATTAATCTTTTGTGTGGATTTACACATTTTATTGAAATGTCCTGACTTCTTACACTTAATGCAAATTTTATTCCAAGCAGGACATCCTTTGTAACTTCCAACGTCGTCATTGCAACCACATCTATAACATATTATTGGAGATTTGTTTCCTAAGGACCTATTGTCTTTTCCAAAATGCTCTTTCTTATTGAAAAAGAAAGGAGGTTTTTTGAAGGTAGAGTTTGTCTTTTACTATTGCCACCTCAGGAATTACTTCCTTACTTTTAGTTGCTTGACCTCTAATTTCATTGACAAAAATTTCAGACTGTTCAATACCTTTAGCAATATTGAGTACAGCACATAGAGAGGATTCTGTTCCCATCCATAAGCGCTCTTGTATTTTCTTACTCTTAGTCTTCATCATAATTTGATCTCTTAACACTTGCTCAAAATTAATAGTCTCAAAGGCACATGAACTAGCTAATGTACGTAATGCAGCTACGTAATCTTCGATAGATTCGTCTACTTTTTGTGCTCGTGAGTAAAATTTAAACCTCTCCATGACAGTGTTGATCTTTCTACCAAATCTTAAACTCATCTGTTTAACAGTTACGTCAAATACATTGATATCACCAGAACTCTCTATCTCGGGAAGATTTGCTAACTCCTTCAAACCTGCTCCTCCTAAACAGTTTTTTAAAAGAGCGAGTTTCCTTTTGGGAGAACACCCATCTTCTTCTAGAACGTCTACATATGCCAAAAACATGGGATACCATAAGTCCCATTCCATTTTTGGTTCACCTGCTGTTGGTAAAAAATGTGGAGGAGCAATAATATTAGACATGTTGAGTAATAGGAAATATATAAACTTAATAAATAAATCTTAATAGCTTAAATATACAAATTAAAAGTTAAGTAACAAATTAAAATAATAAAAGTAGTCACCGATGTCTTTGTAGATGAAACTTGGCGTGAATAATTTTTGAGTCCGTCAGAAAATGGAGATGAATGTTAAATATTGTTGTTAACACAACTGTACTAGTACTAATAAACCTTTTTTTTTAAAGAAACGAAGTACCAACATGCAGAAGTAAAGAAGTAGTAAGAAGATAGAGATCGCGTTGTTTTTCTTTGTGACTGGCGTTGCTAAGCGTAGTTAGGAAGCAGACTTGAAGGAAAATGGCTGCCGATGACGTGATGCGTACGTATTGAGGTCACAACAATAGGTGCGTGTTGGAGTCAGCGCGTCAATCAGGCAGCTTCTCTGCGCGATAGCTTCGTTTGTGACAATGCGATGAACGAACGCTGTCAAGGCAACAGGTCGCGTGCAAGAACAGCGTAAGGGATACACTTTATATTTTTAAAAAATGCTGCTGGTCTGCCTTCACGCGTATGCAATCAATCAATCAATCAATGACATTTATAGAGCGCGCTACATACCCGTAGGGTCTCAAGGCGCTGGGGGTGGGGGGGGGGGGGGTGCCGCTACTGCTCGAACAGCCAGGTCTTCAGCTTCTTCCTGAAGGAGAGGTGGTCTTGGGTCAGGCGCAGGTCGGTCGGGAGGGAGTTCCAGGTCTTGGCGGCCAGGTAGGAGAAGGACCTTCCTCCTGTAGTCGCTCTTCGGATGCGGGGGACGGCGGCGAGGGCGTGGTTGGCTGATCGGGGGTGGCGTTTGGGAGCGTAGAAGTTGACTCGGCTGTTGAGGTAGCTCGGGCCTTGGTCGTGTAGGGCTTTGTGTGCGTGGGTGAGGAGGCGGAAGGTGATTCTTTTGTTGACGGGGAGCCAGTGAAGGTCTCTCAGATGTCCGGAGATGTGGCTGGTTCGTGGGATGTCGAGGATGAGTCTGGCTGAGGCGTTCTGGATCCGCTGGAGTCTCTTCTGGAGCTTGGCGGTGGTACCGGCGTAGAGGGCGTTGCCGTAGTCCAGTCGGCTGGTGACGAGGGCCTGGGTGACGGTCTTCCTGGTCTCGGTGGGGATCCACCAGAAGATCTTCCGTAGCATGCGTAGGATGTTGAAGCACGCCGAGAACTTCGCAAATTTAATAATGACAGCTTTGTGAATTTAACAATGTCCACTCTGCCTCCAAGCGCCCCGCTTACACATCAATGTCAGACGGCACGTTGAATTGCCCTGGCTTTAACACAATAAATACTGCAAATTGTTTTCTTCTCGCCGCTATGTTTGCGTATGAATCTCAGACCACACGATAATGTTAGGTAGCCGCTTAGCTTCCACTTGGCTAATTTGACAGGATTTGACACAACAAAGAGCGCACTAGATTGTGTGCGCAAGTTCAGATACAACGCCCGACAAAAGAGCATACAGTCTCGGGATTTCAACACAGTTTTCCACAGACACAGCCGCTGGTGCAATCAAAGCACATGCTTTACAAACAGCCGCTGGTGCAGTCAATACACAAAATAAGTCAATAAAAATACCTTATGAGATAAGTGAACACTGTTTGCCAGAGAAGAAAAAAAATAATGATCTTCTTGGAAAGCTCTTCTTCTTGATAGGATTCTTCTTCTTTATAAATCCCACATCGTCGCCAAGAATGTGAAGTAATCACATAGCCAGGAAATTGTAGAAGAAGGGAGTTTATTCCAGACAAACAGCTTAGACAACCACAGATCTCAAAAGTCCCTCTTGATATGCCCAACTCCCAGATACAGAATGTACAGTGAAATAAGAATCATAACAATTCTAAAAGGAATGTTAAAGAAATGCTAACATGGAATACTACAGGTAGCTCCTTTCAAAGCTCAGCAGTAAGGTAAGAAAAAGAAGGGGCACATTCTATACTGGTACTACGCAGAATCATGACCATATAAAAATCACCCGAATAGAGAAGGAAACTAGGGTAGCAAGAGATTTGGGCATTATTAAATTCTGAGCCCTCTTTTCAAGAGTCTGAGCAACAGCTCACCTCTTCCAAGTCTCAAGATGAATGCAGCAAGTGAACTGGCAACTTGAGCATGCAGCTGGAAGGCAAACACAAAGATGAGAAACACAAAGGAACTCTATGTATCACTGTAAAGAACAGATGATCAAGTAGCCGAGGTTGGTAAATTGTTAGATGGTATTTTATTCAGGTTAAAGTAATCAAATGGAGAACCCCACCGGGAGCAGTATGATCTCTGCTCAGGCTTTAATGACTTTATGATTCAACCTAATTATCCTTCAATAAACCTACTTGAATCATCACAGCTCGGCTAACGATCTTATTATTACAATCACACATGGAGAGCCCAATGGGTGGCAATTGTGTAGCATCAGTGCATTCGTGCCTGCCCCTCCACTGCCACAAAAGTTACACTTTAAAGATGCACAGCAAGCAAATGAATGACACTAGAAGGAAGAGCACATCCGGTATTTAGGAGGAAATGACATATGGAGGAAATGACATATGAGCTGCAGTTTTGCTATATACCTGCACTGTGGTAGCTGGCCTCTCTGTTTCTGGGGCCTCCTCCGGAAATAGAGGATCCAGGTCAGTTATGGTGTCCATGTCTTCCAGAGAAGTGTCATTACCCAACGGTTCCAAGTCCGGTACCTGAAAAAGAATAAGCAGATATTGGTAAAGGCCTATTGAAACATGACAGAAAGAGAGAGAAGCAGGAAGACAGCGATGGAGAAGATAAAGGGAAGAACAAGAAAGAGCATGTGGGAGGGATTAAGACTGGGCTAGTATGAGTGTCGGAGACTGAGAAGATAGAAAAATAAAAAGAAATCGAATGAGAGAAATGGAAAAGAGGAAGAATGAACAAAATAAAGAGGGAAAAAATAAGAACAGAGCAAAAGTAAACTCTCAGATAGAGCATTTCCTGTTAAAGTCAATGTGGCAGATTGCCCAGTGCGATTTCAACATGCATTTTCAAGGCAACATGCATTATGCCAACCTAAATCCCTTCCTTTGGTCTTTAGCCACAACACCCCACACACCTTCATAATCTTCATTAGGACCACTGGGCACATAGTCTGAACTCGAAAATATCCGCCATTAATTGCCAGTCAACCAAGGTTAAATATTTCTTTACCTTACATTAATGAGAACAAGGTTCGATAACTTGGAGGAACGAGTATGAAACTAAGGCAATAGTGAGCCTTGTGGATAAAGATGTGAATCTCCGGTGTTACACCCCACCACTGTCAAGCGGTACTCCCTGTAGTGTATTTGTTAGAGCTCTGTAATGCTACTCTATTACAACTTGTTATACACGGAAAAGGTCAACAGTGCGAAGAGAGCATGCTAGTGAGAGAAATGCATTCTTGAAATACTGATGACAAATCAGAACAACAGCTTCTGTTAATTTTCAGGGAGAAACAGCCACAAACTTCTATACTTAAAACTCTGCAGGCCTTTACCACTGTTTGAAAAGTGTAAATTTCCCGGTGTACAATCTTTGTAGCTAATTAACTTTAACAAATAAAAACGGAAGGTCAACAACAAAACCACAATCTGACGATTTTCAGTTTAAGAATACTTTCTAGGACTCTAATCTGTAAGAAATAATTTAAACAATTTCATTTTGAAGATCCAAGGCATTTATGGTATAATGCAATAACAGAAACATTTAACATAACATATTATGGAGGCGAATCGTGCCACTGTAGTTAGGGTGAAACCTTACTTCATAGGAAATCTTGTTTTTGCACCACTAATGGGATTTGCAACCACCTCTACACGAACTGAACAAAAGCTGAAAGATCAGCATTCAAAATTCAAGCTTTCACAGAGCAAAATTTGGCGGAGAAGGAACAAAGTTGTTAAAGTTACAAAGGGGCCTCGGCGCATAACCAGTGACTTTTCCTAATACCTCGAAAATAGCCAAGGATTACTTTTTGTTTCCGGATCTTTTTTTGGTTTGGTTAATTTCTGTCCAAAACAAAAGACGCAGAGTGCCAACTGTGCTTGCGCCGGGCTGAAATTTGAGTTGAAGGTATAATTGTTAGAAAGTGCAGGAAACGCTTGTTGCGTGTTTATCTAGGTTCCTGATCGATACTGTGACCTTATGCCCCTATTCGGCTATAAATCCATTTATTCCCTATATTGGCATAACCGTTCAAGTGCGATTTTCTGAAAAGTCATCTCTGGCCTCACACGAACAGAGCCACATTCCAGCATAGCTCCCTCTGCCACTTCCTTTGCGACCAATTAGTGCAATGACAGAGCAGTAGTCACTATCTGATATTCCTAGATAACACTCCGAGTTCTTCAACAAGATAAAAACTCAGCAAACCTGGAAATCCCCACTTGCTATGTTTTGATTAGTAATGGAACTCTAATGAGCAACTGATAACTATCACTTCCTAGTGACATCTTTAATTGACGTCTTATGTCCAGCAAACTTGCGTCAAACCCGGCACCTGTCAGGTATAAATATTACCAACGTTGCCTTAAGCAATGCCTGTTGTACGAGCTACTGAAGCCAGCTGCCTGCACGACCCCGTGTTGGTAAATCTAGCACTCTGTCGCTGCAGCCTGCTATCCTGTGGTGGTGAAGCTGCTGATACCATTATCGCCGCTAAAGCGCGAACTATGGTGCAGTACGCTTAAGGAGCTGAACAGCCGTCCCTCTGCGAAGACATCCAGCAGATTCCAGCTGCCCGCGGACGCTGTCCCCCCTCCTTCCTCGACGCGCTGAAGAGACCCGCTGCCTTTCTCGTGCAGAGAAATCCAGCCACGGCGTTTCCGGTTTACCCTCGCGGGTGACTGGGATATCGAGAGAGACCCCTGAAGGAGATACCAATCCTCCATCATTCTATTCAGAGGTATGGTGTTGACTAAACCCTTAGACGAGAATTCTTGAAGCAAACCTTGGCAAAACCAACTTAACTTAAAGCTACTTACTTACTCCCCTTTCACGTGTTAGGCTTAGGTCAGGCACACTGGGGTAGGCTTAGTTAGAAGCACCAGTTGAGTATGTTAGCCTAATGTATATATGACTGTATATATGTTTTATTACTTTTAAACCATTGTATGGCTAAGAAACCATATCAATGCTTTTACAGTTCTATTTCGCAATACTTATCTTACTGTACGTACTTTTTATAATAACAATTATTGCAATTGTGGCAATACATTTCTCTTGTACGAGAAGAAAGACTGTTCAATAAATGTTAACCCTTTATTGACAAACGCCCGTCTCTCTATTCTCTACATCTCGTGAAAGTAAACTGCACTAGACTGACTGAGTGAAATACATGTCTATTGTTTCACACGACCCTAGAGATTGACTCTTGATCTGAGGAGCAAAGTTGTCATGTTGCACGGTTGTTGGAAAGCTGAATCCCTTCTTGTCTGTGCCAAGGAAGCTGATCACTTCCTATGCAGAGAAGAAAGTTTCCAGTGACCTCTGAGCTAGTTGGTAACACAACCCAATTAAGTTTAGCATAGTCAGTGGAGGCCTGGAATATCCGCAGTTCCACGTCGATACTACTGTTTATGTTATTCCAATGCGCAGGGCCTAGTGGGAAACTAGGAACTACACTACACGCTCAGCAATTCTTCTGTAGTTTTATTCAGGAGTACCTACACAGAGCACCACCCCAGGCAGCAGCTAAAATCCAACTGCAAAGATGGATCTGAGGAAGATAGAGCATTGTGTTGTCATGGATGACACATGGAATGTAGAGGTGCTGCCCAGCAACAAGAACAGAAGTCAAAGGAAGTAAAGCATAGCTAAGTAGATAGCTAGCCAGGAGATGAGTAATGAAAACACAGCTAGATGTGGCAAACTAAAACCCACAGCCATAATCCATCACAAATCAATGGAAGCGGAGGCCACTGAGCATGTGAGGAGTTGGTGCACGGTTCTTTTCATAGATAACCCAAATGTTCATAAACACTACTGGTAGCGAGCATCAGAGTTGATGAAGCGAACTTTAGAGATAAGTTAAGAATCAGTTCGCAGATTAAAACTCCCATCATTTTTAATACATTAATGAGTGTTGCATGTTTTTGTATTAATTCAATCTAGAATAATGTGCACCTTCACGAACACGTGGGACTAATAATATGTGCTTTTGTTGCACTTGTCACTATGTTTTAAATAATATATTAACTTTGTCTTTTGTTTTGTCAAACATTAACTGCGGCTGTTTTAAATAATAGCATGTGCATATTCTTAAATGTGCTTTTGTTTTTGTCGTGTCTTTCATGTGACAATGTTTTGTTTGTCTTTTGTGCATTAAGCTAGGTAACATAGACTAATGGGTTAACATTAGTCAAGGGGGTGGGTAACAGAATAATTATCATTACTTGAATTAATTGATGTCTTGTGTTTCCTTGCATACTAGAGTCATGCTAAAAGAGGCCTGTGGCCTATTTCTAAAATGGATGTCCGAAGCCCTGTCGAGTTGGGCCTTGCACAGCAGAGAATGAAAGAAAACATTTTCTTCATAATTCTTTGAAAAATAGACTTGCGGAAGCTGAGCTGTGCAGAGCGTTGAGATATTCTTTGTAAAACTTTCAATGCCAAGGACAGGACATTGCAGCGGAAAAGCTTGGGCAGAGGAAGCAGCATATTGTTTCATTAATTGTTGCAAGCCTCGGAAGAGCTTGTGACACACGTAGTCAAAGGACAATGCCACTCTTAAGGAACATGGATTTTGCAATGTGAAAGGCGAATAACTTCATGGACTGACATTTCTTGACCAATCACGCTTCGAGTTGGTCATTGTTTTGTATTCTTTTAGTAAGTTTTAGATAGAGAAAAGGTATAAAAATTGCCCCCTTAGAGAGAGCCTGGTTGGCTCGTTCCTGTGCTCGGGAGATGCTGTCGGACTTTTGACTCACGTAAGATCCTCTCGAACTTATGATTTTTCCCTTTAGGTTTCTTTAGCTAAGTTAGGGAAATAGAGTTTAGGGAATGAGTACTAATTTGTTTTTGCATTTTCACATTTTGATTTGATTTAAACTGACAGTCTAATGTGCCTTTCTAATTATACAAAGCTGAATAATAAAATGCTAATAAAGAAATAAATTACTTAAAATGCTCTTTGCTCAACAAATAAAGTTAATAAAATAGATTTGAAATGACAAGCTGGTCTTGTTTGTTTCGTTTGAGTTACCATTAGTTAATCCATTGCCTATGATTTTTGACTTAATTAAATGCATAAAGGTGTTTTGATCAATTAGGTCATATGATTCAGCTGGTCAATTCATGTCTCGGTTATCTATGGGCCTAGTGATAGATTTATGATTAAAGGTGAGTATTGTAGTGTAGAGATGTACATATGAGACTGAATTTCCTTTGGCCCGCTGGATCACAATCAAAAGCATGCTGAAACGCTGCACCAATGACTAAGCTGTCGCCCCTACATCACAAAAGTACAGGCCTTAAGTTATGTTTGGTTAAAATTCTGACACGGGCCTAGATTCACACACACACACCAAAACAAATGCATGAACAAACTTTGAATCGTCAAATTCCATTAGTTGATGGTCCAACTGTCACAGCTACCACAAAATGGCCATTCGTTTTGTATGCTCAAACACCACAACAAACTCACAGTAGAAGAAGCACTCATCCTGGTGGGCCCAATTGACTACACTTCTAGGCTAAAAGCTACGTTGAGTTTAAAAGTCACCATACTTCAATGTCCATCAATTGACCTAACACATTCATTTTTTTTGCGATTCTCAAATTAAAACACATCACTATAGCGTGGTGGGACTCCCCCCACCCCCCTCCTCAACCTTAATTAACATCTGTTTAGCTTTATTTTATCCAATGAACGTGAACACGAGTACACTTGGATTACGTCATGTATTCGATTACATTACCATGAAAACCAAGACCACTACATATTCCAAGAGTCATACTACGCACTGGCCACATGAGGGCAGCAGTACAACATAAATTAGCCCTGTAATAGATTTTATTCCATTTAGATAAGTAAGGATGTAATTTAGGATTGAGTCTTTACTATCGATTAGCTATCTAGTTATTTTTCAGGTGGTTTATTGGTCGTGGTCGAGGTCCATTCCACAAGAATTTAGGAATATTAACCCGAAACGTTTATCTTTTGGGAGGGGAAAGCAGAAGCAACACAGGTTTTATATGCCAAGTGAACCTGTGCTTGATGAAGCAAGGTCTTGTGGAAAAAGAGACTTGCTCAGAAGCAATCCATCCGTTTAACTCACTAACAAGTTATTAACCCCTTCACTGCGGCGGCTATTCCGCCGCAGTGCTAAGGGGGAGGCGGGGCCGCTCCGTCACGGCACGCGGGTGAGCTGTGCTTGTGACGGAACGGCTCCGTCACGGCCCCGCCCTCGCTTCAGAACGTCAGCGCAGGCGCAGAATTCGCGCCGCGCAGGCGCGGTGAGCGGGCCGTGACTGAACCGTTCCGTCACCAGCACATCCCACCTGAGGCTCGTGACGGAACGGTTCCGTCACGAGCATGGGAGGGGTTAATAAAGTATGGTGAAAACTAATATGCATTACATGAACATTGTGGGTTAGTGAAGCTTGCGTATGCATGTAATAACGCAAATAACAGTGTAATAGGACTAATGCCGCTTTAAACGGGAATTTCGTTTTGCGCATGCGTCAACTACATCTACGTAGGATAACGATGTAAAGCTTGGAGGGAAAATCTTGCGCATGAAGCAGAAGCTTCTAATATGGAGTCTTGAAGACTCGCATTCAGGGCACCTGCTTATCTGAAATAAGAGCAAACTATTTTACTCATGCAGAAGTTGGGAAAAGTATTAATAAATAAAATGGGATAGAGTAGAGGTAGGTGGTATACAGTGCAAACACTTTACTTGAGAAATTAACATTTGTCTTTTGACTTTTATCATTAGTGCGTATTTGGGCCTTTCTCGCATAACTGAACTGAACGGAGTGACGTAATGTCCGTGCATGTCCTTTGGAAGGGAATCATGAAACTATGACAGTACGTTTGAATTGGAGCCAAGGACAAGAGAACAATCCCGGGAACAAGATGGTGCAGAGTTCAACTGTGAAGAGTTGTATTCATAATAAAGTTTTAATGTTGCAGAATAAGATACAATTAGTACATGGGAATACAATTTATGAATAAAAAGTAAGGGGATGGGTTTGCGAACAATAACTGAATTGATTTTTAGGACATGTAAGCATGGGGTGATGAAGATCCCCCTTGACTGACCAATCAAATCTCGTATTTTCCTGATATTGAAACTATAGTGGGTAGGATATGAAGAAACAAAAAGTATAAAAGATAGCTTTAGTTAGTTAGAGAGAGAAGGTGCTGATGCTAGACGATGATGCTGGGAGATGCTGGAGTGCTGATGAAGAGCTGAAGAGACTGAAGGAGCGCAGAGCAGGGTGGAGGGAGCTGATTGCAGAACCTGAAGCAGAACTTACTATCCTGGTCAAATTGGGTCAGATCTGAAGATTGGGGAAGAAACGCGAGGAGGAAGTGTGTGTCAGAGAGGGGTGCGGCGCAACCGTCGGTATTCTAGAGAGGTCAACTATCCTGTCCAGATTGCTGTCCTGAAGCCTTTGTCTCCTGATCTATCTCAGGGGTCCCCTACCAGCACTTTGGCCAGGGGGATAGTCTTCCACACCATCCTTGGTAATTAGAATTTCCATTATTTGCTTATGTTCTTTATCTTGTCTTTCTGTGTTCTCACATTGAGGAATGATTATTGCATGAGTCCGAGGCAAATGCATTGTGTTTTATTAATTGAATTTTCTCTCCTTTGAATGATGGTGACTGCACCGTGTTGAGATCGTTCACAGGCACCTTACATTTTAGATAAAGATTTAAAACTTTCCTGAATCTGTGGTTATTTACTTCGAAAGTGTATAAAAGTTAGTTTGATAATAATTATCATCATCAACTAGTTCAACTAATGGTCCATCGACCAGAGGAAAGAACTTTTTGATCTAGCAAGGGATAGTTATAAATGAACGAAGGTATTGAATAAGCTAATCTTAACAGTTGGTGAAATGTATTAACTTGACCCCCAGCGGTTTACGCACTGTGAGTTTTATGGGCCCAGGTGAGTATATAGTAGTGGAGTAGCTGTTGTTGGTGAACCGCTCGATCAACGTCAGGCATTCGATTACCATGAAAACCAAGACTACATATTCCAAGAGTCATACTACGCACTCACCACATGAGGGCGGCATTACAACATAAATTAGCCCTGTAATGGATTTTAAATTCAGTTTGAAAATAATCCATATAGATAACTGGATCAAGTAAGAATGTAATTTATTGTTTTGTATTATAATTGCAATTATATAGCGCTTACTACCCCTGACGAGGCGTCAAAGCACTTTTTCGGCGAGTAGCACGCTACTCCGGGACCCATATTTAGGATTGAGTCTTTACTATCGATTATCTATCTAGTGATTTTTCAGGTGGTTTATTGGTCGTAGTCGAGGTCCATTCCACAAGGACCCAGGAATATTAACCTGAAACGTTTCCATTTTGGTAGGGGGAGAGTAGAAGCAACACAGGTTTTATAAGCCAAGTTACCTTGCGCTTCGTATGATGCGACATATTGAGCCATCCTGGGCTTTGTAATCAAAATCCGTTTGATTGCTGGAATTTTAAAACCCATATCTACAAGGTTGTGATGGGTTTTCTTTCTGATCCAGAGTGTTACTGAAAATTATTCAAGTGGGGGCTATTGTTTACCACTGCCGTTCCCAGTCCACCAATGAAGCTGGACTTAAAATGAGCCCTGTCTAACTGTTGAGGTTTACTCCTGTATGTGTCAAGGATTATTATAATCATTGACACAGCAGTTGACACGCACACTCAACTTCTAGTAAGTGTTATTTCCTAGAAGATGAAAAATGACTTTAATTTTCAGGTAAGTAAAAAGAATACCTAAAAATAAAACACACAAAGAAACCAGAAGTTGCCAAAGTATACTCTGTGTCCACGTTTTAATCAGTTTCGGCTATCATTCTTCCGACTGCCTTCATAAATGAGATCTTTAGGTAGAGAGATCGAACAACAAATCGCATTATCATAGTAAAATGAATTTAAGGTAGAAAGGTCTTTATATGACCTCAAGTGTACTAGTAATTGCAATATGTTCACAAGGCGATCATCTACTGTGCACATCACACTGCGATCTTACCCTCAAAAAGGACTGCAGCCCCTCGGTCGATGGGTTATATTATGCAGGATATTGTCAAAATAAGGCACATACCGCAAATAATTTTCCCCAGGAAAATGTCCTATAAAATATTCAGACGTCACCTGCCCGTAGGACCAATTAAGACACAGGTGACATTGTTCCAGCAATTGCACTAGTAAAAACCAAGAGCATATCAAATTAGGTCATGGGATCTGGTTCTCTATTCATTTTTAAAGTTAAGGTGTTGAATATAACACAGACCAAGCTACAGGTAGAGCTCTAGAAAGAAGAATAACTGATAAGGTTTGCCAACAAAAACCCTAAAGTTAATGACAGAGAGGGCAAGAGATAAAGGAAATTGGGGAGTGTTGAGACAAGGAGCACCTTTAGCACTATGAGGATATATTGTGAGATGAGAGGGCAGCTATGAGACAGGGACTCACCTGGAGCTTGCTATCCACCACCTCCACGCTGGCTTCAGCCTGCAAGATCTTCTGCTTGGTCTGCTCAATAGCCTGGCTCAGCTTCTGGATGTACGAGTGCAGCTCTTCGGCAGAGTCCATGTTAAGGTCCACCAGGCCTTTGTGGAACTGGTCCATGTGCCCATCTTCAAGTAGCTCCTGCGCAACAGACAACAGCCATTAATGCATCGCTCAAGTCAAATCCTCGTAAAAATAATTCTTAACTAATCATTGTTGGTAAATTGTGACACTAGTGTACATTTGTTTAAGTACAGTAGTTTGTATGGATTTTATGTCAATGTATTCTTTTTTTGTTTGCCCCTCAAGTAGACTGTTACAACATTGTTGGTACTTCAAACAGAAAATAAAAACAAATGGCAAGTGCCAGAACCACAGCTGAATATCCGCTGTGACCTTGCAATGTTAAAGGAGAACAGCTCTTCATCTCATGTGTTTAGCAGCTTGAGTTGGAGTTGCAAATTTAATATACCATAGCTTCTCCTGAAACTTTGCCTAGTGCACTGGCTAGTGAAAAGGTTAAAAGTCATGAATTTGATGTAGTACGCCATGCTATCAAAGCAAATTAATTTCTAAATAACAACTCACGAAACCAAGCTTGAGCTTACCATAGAGAGTTTGGCATCCTTGGCCCCCTAATCATTACAGCAACACAAGGAATTTCTGAGGCTGTCGCTTCAGATTTTTTGGCAGGATATCTGGCCTTGTTCCCTTCGAGTCCTCATCCATCGCAAGCTTGAAAGACTGAAATCACTTAGGAACACTTCAATACGGGTCCCTCTAACTAGACACAGATTCTGGTGAGTCGTCTTTTGTTACTTAGGAGAAAAGGCACTTGATATGTTATAGTACTGTTCTCTACTCACATTATACTGATACCCCACAACTACTATCACTAATTGAATTGGGAGGCAACATGGCTGCTAACAAGCAAAAGGCACCTACAACTCCATCAATTAAAGAAGTTTGTCTACGTGACTGTGGAAAAGATGAGCAGAGTACCTGTCCGCCTCCTACGAACAAACAAAACGTATGCAACATTCCAGCACCAGCAACTAATGGGATATAAAGGTCCCTAATCAAGAACTGTGAAAGGACCCATCATTCTTGTGACAT
The DNA here is from genome assembly GCF_964263255.1 of Lissotriton vulgaris. NCBI lineage: Eukaryota > Metazoa > Chordata > Amphibia > Caudata > Salamandridae > Lissotriton > Lissotriton vulgaris. The sequence goes on along the minus strand of NC_141695.1, from coordinate 1,459,930,739 downwards.
GTTGTTTCCAAACCACTATCGGTCTGCAACCACCATTTGCAGAAGAAAAAAACGAGTAGACCAATTGATGACCTTCCACGGAAAGTTCTCATGAAGAGGATGAACTGCTTGAATGAGTGTTAATTCTGAAAAAAAGGTCAATAGATAATAAATGATAAGAGAGATGAGAGATGATGAAGAAAATAGTTTCAGACTTAAGCTTTTTATTAAAGGGATCAAAGCAGAAATAGCCACCGGAGAACTGGAGAACCATGTACAGAAATTGTTCGACAGCATCCTGGGAGCCTCAAAGGAGAAGAACATTTTACATTGCATCCAAGGAATATGCCCCCTGATGTGCCAACCAAGGTAAACTTTTATCAACTGAAGTAAGAGATCGCCTTGGCGGCGAGATTGAGCGTGGATATACCATTTGAAGGAGATAAGATCTCAATTTCTCAAGATATTTCAGAGTACACACCAAAGAGAAGATGAGATCTCAAAAACATTATTTTTCACCTCTACAATTAAACAACCATTACAATCCAATGGTCTCGGCTTTGTTAAAGTTAAAGCTATTGGCATTGCAAATGGCATTTTTTAGTTTTTTTGTTTTTTTAAAAACATAAATAAATGGTATTGTCATTTACAATGGCAATAGGTGAGCATTAGAGAGTAGTAGAGAGTATTAGCGGACACAGAGCCACACACACACACACAAACACACACACACACACACACAGAGCCACACACAGAGCCCCACACACACACAGACAGAGCCCCACACGCTCACACAGACAGAGCCGCCCCCCCCCCAAACACACACACACACAAGTGGATAAGTGATTCTTCAAGGGAATGGTGCTGAAACTGAAGTCTTACTCCTGGGGCTTTGTCAGTCAATGTCCTACCAGCCAGTGTCTCCAAAAGCTCAATCTGTTAGGCCTAAGAACCTTGGCAGCTATGAAACTGCTAACTACTGTACATAAAATAATAAAATCAATAGAACTGAATTATCTTGCGAAACGCGATCCTACGAAGCCAACAGTATACAATACAATGGAACAAACATGTGACTGCAGAATGTTTGACGTGCAGAAACCACTATAGAAGCAACGAGAAATAAGCCGCTGCAATAAGGGGATGCGCGCGCCTCTCCACTCAAATTGAGGAGCCAATTGGGGACTGCCTCCATTACTTTTGGGGACTGGGTGTAAACCTCAAGTGGCAGGCCCAGACCAAACGGTGTGGCTGGTCGCTGCCGCTGGCGGCACAGAAGGTCGGGGGTCAGACGAAGCATACTTTCCATACCAGACACGTTGCCCTTGGCGGGCTTGGAGGAGATACCAGCCCATTGAGGCACGACCACTCTGCTTCCCTGAAGGAAAGGAGCCACAAAGCGAGTCACCGCGGAGGACATGATGTACAGCTACGGCAGAAGGGCAAACGACCGGAAGTGAAGCAGACGCAGCTTGCGGAAATGAACGTGAGCCCTAAGGCAGCTGGTGGCCACCTTAGAACAGGAACAGCTGCTCTATAATCAGTTTTACCAAACCACAAAACATTGTATTGCTCCCAAAGAAGAGGAGGGTGGGGCGGTCAGACTTAAAAAGAAAAAAGAAAAAAAATCAAGAGAAGAAATACTAATATACATGGCTACCTATGAGCGGCAATTGTATACTTGGATTTGGAAACATTAAACAGTCATCTTTTAAACGGGAATGCTTCTACAGTATTGTATTGCAATGTGTACTGTTTTCATTTTCGATCTGGAAAAAGTCAGGGCAGGTTACATTTTTAGAGCTTAAAGCCCCGTCAAAGAGCCGAGTTGGAGTTGCCACCCAAGTAGGGTTTCATGTAATGTGGTTAGCCCGAGGTCCCGAGCCAGTTGTGTCATACATTAAATCTATTGCACTCTGCCTCATCTGGGAGGGTGGGGGGAGAGGAGTCGATGTGTCTGCTCATGCTGCCTGCACGCGCCAGTCGGCCCTCTGATTGGTTAATAAGGAACACCAATCAGAGAGCTGACTTGGGCATGCAGGCAGCGTGATGAGGGGCGTGCTCTCTGCTGATGACGTCAGGGAGAGAAACAACACCAAAAACACCCCCCCGAGTCCGGTCTTGAACGGAGTGACGCCCCTCTCCTCCAATGACTGGCCTCCGTTTAGGAAGCCAGCCAATTGAGAAGAGGGGCGGGTTCAAGCCCCCATACCTAAAAACATAAAATCTCGCCAGCGAGACTGCGCAAGCGCAGCCATCGCTAGGCCGAGACCTAAAAATAACTATTGTTGGGGCTTTCCCCTCAGGCATATGTTCAGGTATAAATGTAAGCAACATTTAGTCTCTACCAAGCCGGAGCTGCCCTAATCCTGAGCATTTCAACTCCTGTGGAGGAGGCCCCACCTACTGCATAAAGCAATGGCCCCTGGTTAACACAATGCTCTAAGATAAGCTGTCTCCGGGTATAGAAAGACCAGGTAGGCCTCCTCTAAGGAAGATCAAACTTGGAATGTCCGTATCATCTCAAGCAACTTGACCTAATCCTTAGAGATATTTTAGCTTGGTTTGAATGGTTACCTATGCCTGGTTGTCACATCTAACAACAAGCATTTACAATGCAATGGTTTTGCCTTTGGAAAAGTTTGAGCTATTGGCATTGTAAATGACAAAATTTGTATGTATGTGTTGGTTTTGAAAACAAATAAATAAATGGCATTGTCATTTACATTGCCATTAGCTTAATCTCTCGCAAATGTAAGACCTATTGTACCCTACGGACGAGCTCAGCAGACAGCAATTACTAGCACACACACACACACACACACACACACAGAGCCATACAACACACCCAGAGCCAGCCACACACACACACACACCCAGAGCCAGCCACACACACACATTTCTGCAGTGAGGGTGAATATGCAGTGCTGCAGAGGAGGCCACAGTGTGCAGTGCTGCAGAGGAGGCCACAGTGTGCAGTGCTGCAGAGGAGAAGACAGTGTGCAGTGCTGCAGAGGAGAAGACAGTGTGCAGTGCTGCAGAGGAGGCCACAGTGTGCAATGCTGCAGAGGAGGCCACAGTGTGCAGTGCTGCAGAGGAGGAGACAGTGTGCAGTGCTGCAGAGGAGGCCACAGTGTGCAGTGCTGCAGAGGAGGAGACAGTGTGCAGTGCTGCAGATGAGGAGACAGTCTGCAGTGCTGCAGAGGAGGAGACAGTGTGCAGTGGAGGAGACAGTGTGCAGTGCTGCAGAGGAGGACACAGTGTGCAGTGCTGCAGCGGAGGCCACAGTGTGCAGTGCTGTAATTAGAGTCGGTCTGGGCAGTGATGTAATGATTATCACCTTGCAGTGTTGCCCTCTAGTGCAGTGCTGCTGAGGGGGGTACTGTTTGTAGTGTGGTCATGAGGATTATTCTGTGCATTTCTCCATTAAGCGCTTCTTTGTGTAGTACTGCACGGAGGGCTGTTCTGTGCAGCCCTGCAGTGAGGGTCACGCTCTACAGGGAGGTCTCTCCAGTGCAGTAATAATGGCGGTCCCTCTGTGCAGTGCTGCTGTGGGGGTGTCTTGGTATACTGGAGGGATGCTGTTCAACCCTGCAGTGAGGGTCAGGCTCTACAGTTCTGCAGTGAGGTCTCTCCAGTGCAGTAACAATGACTGTCACTCTGTGCAGTGCTGCTGTGAGGGTGTCTTGGTACACTCGAGGGACGCTGTGCAGCCCTGCAGTGAGGGCCAGGCTCTAAAGTGCTGCAGTGAGGTCTCTCTAATGCTGCAGTGAGATCCCGGTCGAGTGATGCAGTGAGGGCATAGTCTGCAGTGCTGCACTGAGTCAGTGCCACCATGTGCATTGCTACAGTGACAGTCACTCTGCGCATACAGGCCAACATTTTAGAGGAGGGAGGTGGGAGAGTCTATAAACACAATCGGGAGCATGGATTTACCCCTTTCACTTCTATTGAAACAGATGCTGTTCAGGCGGAAGACAGCCTAAAGAAAAGCATTTTTTTGCTCCAAAAATCGATAGCATCCTGCCGGAATCGGACCCACGAGCATGCATGCTCTGTGTAGAGCTGCACCGTGTTACCCCGTAGAGTTCTGAGGGTGAATGTGCAGTGCTGCTGTTAGGATCACACTGCCAGAGTACTGCAGTGAAAATGACTCAGTGCAGTGCAACAGTGCAGCAGTGATGTTGTCTGCGTGATGTGCAGCGCTGTCGGTTTCACGTTGAATGTTCCTCTGTCCCCTTCAGAAATAGCCTGAGCCCTTGTATGTTGTGAAGAATGATGGGCAGAGGCCAGACTGAAGGAAAGGAATGTTCGGGTTCCAAATTAGAGTGAAGTGTGTCCTCTTATTTCTCGTCTTTCCTTCTCCTAGTGCAGGAATGGATAAGTCACTGAAGGTTGGAACAAGGGCGGGGGAAGAGGGGCTGGCTGTGCCCGGCCGGACGGCGGAGCAAAACCCGGCCACCGGGCGGAGCACAAGGGCGGGGGAAGAGTACAGGAAAGGCTAATAACCTCGGAAACACAGATTCCGAAAAAAGAACGTAAATAAACGAACATAGACCTATGCTGTCCCCGAGATGGAATTAAGAGTACAGCACTAATGCAATCTCCAAACAAACGAACAGCCAGGGAAGTAACCGCCGACAATAGCAGTCACACTGAGCACGGACAGCGGGAGGGGGGGCGGGAACGGACAGCGGGAGGGGGGGCGGGAACGGGCACACGAACAGCGGGAGGGAAGGCGGGAACGGAGAGCAGGACATCGCGCAACCCACCCCTGAAAACGACACTTTAAAAATGGCGAAAACAAAGCTTGAAAAAAAATAAATAAATAAACAACCGCCCACCGCCGCATGACGATCGCAAAGGGGCGGGATGAGAAAAACATTGCCGGAACGCCCACGAATCGCCTCGAACCATGACAGACAGATCTCACTTCCAATGGCTAGCCTCCATTTATGGAGCTAGCCAATGGAAGTGAGAGGCGTGACAAAGGCACCATACTCTTCACAAACGTTTTCGCATGCGCGAACGCTGCTGTTCAGCGGACGCCAGGCGAAACCTAAAAATGGCCCTTTCCTAAGTTAACATTAAACCATGATTTTTACATTTTAAAGGTGGCATATAATATGGGGCCTGTGATTCTTGCATATTGTGCACAGTCCTGCTCTAGTTTTACTTACAGGTAGCTGCCCCTCTCCTAAATTGCTGCTTGACACCCAGTCCTACTTCCTACCTACTTTATTGTTCTCCATGATGTGGGCAAATGTATCATTTTGTTGCCCAGTTCACTTATACCCAGGTTCTGTTTACTGATTCAATGGTACAGTAGATACAAAATGGGCCATTTGATCACTATCGGAAATGGCATAAATTCAAACTCAATGTTGATTCAGGGAAAGTGTTTCCACCACAACTTATTATTCATTTATTGTAGGCATAATTACTATCAAGGCATATGATAACATTCTTTACAGTAATGAATTTGAATACCAATGTTTGAATACCACTCTGAAGCGCAGAACACCTGCAAAGTGGTATAAGATACCGCCACTCTGTACAGTGTACTAAAACAAACTACACTATGTAGAGTGTGCAGAGGCAGTAAGAAGATAATACTAACTCTCTTTTTGTAGTAGTGAAGGCGAGCATTTGGGCTTCTCAGAGGACAGTGTAAAGCATTTGTTGTACTTAGAGTCAATAAATGAGACACACATAAAAAGAAAATCAGAGGCCAATTTTATATAAAAACAACAAGGATTGTTTCTTTAAATAGGTTTTGAGAAGTAAGACTTCAAAGCGGAAATATACTTAGTACAGTTTCTACACTTGGATAAATACTTTGTATACTGGTGAAGATCCAAATAAATGCAGTGCAGTTCAAAGTATGCAGTACTTTCAGTATCTCTGCACTCAATATCGTCAGATAGTTACCATCGCACTCAACGGGGAGTGCAATGGAAGGGTACAGTTGAAATGGCGTTAATTCCGCTGGCAACCCGATTACTGTAGCAGTCGCCGACAGCAGGTCACTTTAAGCCAATGGATTTGGAACACCGTCAACCCAGCAGTCGCTTTTGCAGTTACTGGAGGGGGGTGTAGAGTCTTGGTAGTGGAGGTTCGCCAACTAAATTACCGTTGTGGTTACTGAAAGGAGGACTCCACCACGGAGTTTCAAATTACCACAGTACCTTGGAAGGTCAGAGGCGATCTTGGAAAGAAGGTTCATGGTCTTTGGGGGCCAAGGACTCTGGTACTTCAGGCAGTCGGGCTGGACCTGGGTCGGAGGTATCAGGGGTCGGTTTCAGGGATCACATGCAGCAGTCAAGCCACAGGTGTGATGCAAAGCAGACTACCCCGGAGTAGGCGGGTGTGCCAACGATGCCGCTGTAAGCAGTCGTCGCCACTGGCAAGAAGGTCCTAGCACCCAGGAGCGGGGCTGGTTCCAGAGTTGGTCGCTGTGCTGAGAGGATCCTTCCAGTTGATGGATGCGTGAAGGGGTGATTCCACCAGACTGGGGATCCAACAGCGGTACAAAAGGGGGTGGTGATGGACGGAGCATCTGAATCAATGAAACACTCACACCCAGTCAAAAGATCTGGGTTTGATCCATCACCGTTCTTTAGCCCACTCTGCCACCCCAGTTCAGACATTGCTATATGCAAATCAGTCTGACCCTGTGCCTCATGGGAACAGTCCAGCCCAACAGGCCTGGGAAGCTGCAAGGTTTATTTTCAGTGGTGGGTAGCATCGACACGGAGTGTGCTCGTCCTCGACCACAGTGTTTTTTTTTACCAGCGGACTAGAGCCTGTAGCCCAAAGGAAGGTTCTTGGCAATTTTCAGAAGGCTGGGGGGGGGGGGGGGGGGGGGGGGAGGGGAGGTTTCAGGAGAGACAGCAGATTGCAATTGTTAAGTCCTTGGCAGCATCAGACTTTGTGCTATTCTTCTGCGTCTGGTCTCAGTTCTTGAAACCCCGCTGTCTTCTTCTGTCATCTTCTTGTGTCCGTTGAATCTGAAGTCAGGTTCTCGGGGAGCCACCTAATTTAGGGGTGTTACTAGGGGAGGCCAGGTGGTAGTCAATGGGCTGTCTACCTGTAGGGTGTCTACATCTTTATGCTCACCCCATGTGGGGGGTGGGTATACCCTGACTGCTAATTGTCTACTAGCCCCATCCTCAAGATGGCAGACAGTGAAAAGTGGGGTCTACCTCGTCTGCCCCACCTGAGGGGAGATTACCTAATTTTCCCACTAGTCCTCCCGCCAAAATTGGAGCAGGATTGGGGGGACACCACCAGCTTCTAACAGCAGAGGAAGGGGCAGGGTTTAAATGAGACATGTCCTTTAAAGTTCCTTTTTCTGCAGAGGCAGATCCTGCAGGGGAGAAGATGTGTCCACCTCCGCCCAGGACAGCCATTGTTTCTGGGTCCAGAACCATGTCTGGTGATGGCAGGATGGCTAAAACTAGACAGACAACACCAGGATTTGGAAGGTTTCATGGGGTCCTCTGGCAGGCTCCCCTGTGTTTAGAAGAGGAATTACATTTTCCATTCAGGGCTGTACTGTCCCAAATGAACTAGGTTTAGTTCCTGAAGGCAAACTAGAAAGCAAAAATTTAACTTTTGGCTTTGTATTTATGGCCCAAATGAAAACAAGGAGGCTTTTTACTCAGACCTACTCCCTCGCTTTCAACTTCGCAGAGAAGCAGGTGCTCATGGGTGGAGACCTCACCGTCACACAGAACCCAGTTTTCGATCATTCAGTACCATTGACAGACAAGCTAATTCCCCAACCTTTTTGGTTCAGGGTTTACAAAATCTAGACTAGGTCGACATATGGCACCATTCCCACTCATAAGATAGGACTGTAACATTTTATTTAAATGCCCACAGATCTTCCTCCAGACCTCATTACTTATTCAATTTAGAACATACCAATACAACCTTTCAAATCAAATAAGATAGGTACCCAGATCCTTTGGCATCATGCCTCAGAATTGGTGATCTTTACTAACTCAGCATTCACTAAGTAAATGTTCATCACACATTAGAGAATGTACAAAACTTCGGTAACAATGTATCTTGCAGAGACGATTCTAGCCGCAGATTCCTTAACGTAGAATTATCCCCAGGCGTGAGACTGGATCCGGAAAACTTTTCTGCCACAGCATCCCTGCGCGCCGGGAGGACGGCACCACGTGACTCCGCCCTGACGTCGTCAATGTCCATGACGTCAGCGAAGATACATAAGTCCCACCCCGGCGCACCTACGTCCGTTTTCTTCTGAGAACTTTTCCCGCGCACAAGGCGGAGCCATCATAAACAAAACCGTGAGAATACTGGAACAGTGTGCGAAAACCCAGCTAAATAGAAACGCATGGTGAGGAACAGCAACATCCAGAATAGTGCCAGGTACTACAGCAACAAGTCACGGAATGAAATAACAGAGCGCAGCTACTAAAAGCAAGCCTGCAGACGAATACAACAGCCTCCTCGAGGGCAGGAAGCATATGGAGAATGCGCAACAGATGAAGAAGTCTGCAACCACCGCCCAGAAAAAAGTAGGGTTCCAGGGCCAGAACGACAATTTAGCCCTAGACAACACCAGCATGAAGAATCTCCTAAAAAGAACTGAGGGTCGGGATACAGTAAAGGGGCCTCAACCCCAAGGACTGCGAAAGTCAGAAGTGCAAGCCACACAAGGAAGCAGAGCACGAGCGAACCCCACATTGGAGACCAAGGTGCAGGGGAGCAGAAGCAAGCACGAATTCACCACTCAATCACCAGAAAGGAAGGAATGGAGCAACAACAAGGCAAGCATCCCTCTAGGAAGGGAGTAAGAAAAGGGCACTCGCAGAGGACAGCCGCCCTGAGGCAGGTGAGTGCAGAATGACCAAGAAGGGCCCTCACAAAAACGGGGAGGAAGGGCGGGTCGTGAAGGAATCTGCGGCTAGAATCGGCTCTACCAGATACATTGTTACCGAATGTAAGTAATTGTACATCAGATAGACTAATAGCCACCGATTTCTTAACGTAGAATAGATACCCTAGCCATACCCAAAGGGGAGGAGGGTCTGAGAGAGGGCCCCCTCAGCCCGGTAGAATACAGGGCCCCACAGGGGTTGAGTTATAAGGACAGGGAGAAGCACAGTCCCCCTCCAGGCAGAAGAGGACCTCACCAGCTCAAAAGAACACAGAGCCCCACAGGGGATGTGTTAAGGAGAGGAGATGAGAGGGGCGGCCCAACACCCACCAAGCAAAGAAGCAAGACAAGACGAAGGAAGAACAGTACACCCCAAGCCCTGTCATGGTACCAGGAACTCCCGCCAGAAGCCCAGAGGAATAGACAACGGCAGAGGAATGCCGAAGAAGAATCACCCCAAGACTCTAAGGAGAAGAGGCAGAACGGAGGCAAAGCCCTCCACTGGAACACACACGCAGTGAAAGGGACAGCTGAAACTGACACAGCCTGAAGTTAATGAGCAAGGCAGGAATGACACATCAGGCAACAAAGCAGACGTGGGAAGAAAGGCGTAGTCTTGAAAAGCCCCAGCGAAAACAAAGGTAGAAGCACAAGGACCCACGTCAAGGTCCCCGGTCGAAGACCAGCAGAGCAAGCGGCGCAGCTGACCGTAGGCAAGCGCCCGAGCTGAGGGCCAGACCACATCAAGCTCCAAACAAGGGCAAGGGCCAGTGAAATCTCGAAGAACCCCAAGAAGGGGACTGTTTCAGACAGAAACCCACCCACTAAAAAAGAAAAAGAAAAGTGGGACCAGCCGGAAGATAAGAGGAGGAACAAGTCGGATGGACCCATCCGTCAACACAGGAAATTATTCCCCCTGGAACACTAAACCGAGGACCAGGCCGAAACGGTGGACAGGAGGGGGAAACACCGCAGCAGAACGCCGAAGATGGCATACCAAGCCAGTCAGTCTATACCTAGAAAGACAGAACTGAAGCAGCGCCAGCTACGCCCAGGTAATGATCAAGAACCACACCAGGAAAGGCAAGAACCCACGAAGGAGAGTCCACACCCTCCCAGCGAAGGACATAGCTATGCAATAGCTATAAGTACCACAAATGGGGTATGACACGTCCCAAGAAAATTATGGGAACCACTCTTAGGGAAGAAATCCCGCATCAGAGAACAAAACTATAAACCCGCGGCAGAAACCACAGAAGGCTTAGTAAGCAGCCAAAAAGTATATTCTTGCCAAAAAGGGGTGGGGGAGGCTGAACCAGCAGCCAACTGAAAAAGGGGGCCAACCAAGGGACCCCAAGGGCACAGCAACCCACACAGAAAGTGTAACGGTCCCTCCAACCCCGGATTCCAGGAGCAAGTGGGATAACACCTCTCACCAAGACCCGGAGGATCAACAAACCAACCTACTGAGGAGGAGGCGGAGGCGGAGGCGGAGGAGGAGGAGGAGGAGGACCGAGGCCCGCAAGAAGATGCTGAATGGCGGAGTCTTCATGAGTATTAAACAGAAGGACCCCGTCAAAGGGCAGATCAACCAGACGCTCTCTAATATTTTTGGGAAAAACAGCATCACATAGCCAAGCATGGTGACGGAGAGCCACAGAGGTGGCCATAGTATGGCCGAGAGCATTGGCAACATCCAAGGCTGCATGAAGAATAAACGCGGCCAACTTCCTACCATCCAACACATGGCCCCGCAGATCAGCACGAGCACCCTCATGGGAGACATGAGAAAGAAGGGACAACAGGCTGGAAGTAGCCCTGGTCAATATGCACAAAGTGTTAAACACCCGCATGACAGCGCTGGAAGAAGCAAAGACATTACGCCCCCATGAATCCAACCACCGAGCCTCCAGAGATGGAGGAAACAACACCAGAGGCAAACACAGAAAGGCATTCCGCAGAAGAGAGCCTTGAGTAGAAGGGTGGAAGGAAAGACAGACAGGGTCATGCGGAGCGGGACGATGACGATTCATGAGTGCCTGAGGCACTGGATCGTCCGTGGCAGGATGTCCCCATAAGAGAATTGTGGAGTGACGCTTCAAAAGGAAGGAACAACTCCCGTACACCAGAGCCCTGGTGGAGAACTTCCAAAAGGTTGTCTGTGGGAAACGGAGTGACAGGTTCACCCATCCGCAGAATACCAGCGGCTGTGGAAATAGCCCATACAAAGGCAACACCGGCCTCAGTAGGGCGCAGCGGAGGAGAAAGCAATTCCTCCGTGGGTGACGATTGCAGACTGAGCCGTTCATCCCCAAGTCCAGGGGGGTCAGTCAGCCCCGGAATAGTGGAGGATCCAAAGATGAATGGGGAACACAAGGGGCCTCAGGGGAAGGTGGAGAGGCCGGTGGAAAAGCCAGCCGCGAGCCACAGAAAGAAGGGTTCGAGGATTTAGGAAGTGGGAACGGCGATGAGCCTTTCCTGGAAGATACGGCGCCTTGTCTCCGGGGAGGAACACAGCAGCAGATGACAGACCTCTGGAGAAGAAGGGACCTCAGGAGATGAATCAAGAACCTGACTCCGGGGCGGCTCCGTGGAGTCTGCACCGGCGCCTGATCGACGTTACTCGGCGCCGGAGTGGGCACTTGTGACGCCGGCTCGACTTTTGCCACCACGTGCTCTCCAGGAGAATGGAGCGGGGTCAACGCCAAAACGGCAAAGGAGCGGCGCCGACTCGGCCTCAGACGGAGCAGCCACCTGCGTCGAGGACCGAGAGGGACTCGGGAAAGCGCCCCAGGTCCCGGCCTCCACCGGAGCAAGGGAGGAAGGCTCCCGGTGCCGAAATGGTGCCGGCTCGACCTCTGGCGAGGCAGCCGCAGCGATCTCCTGCGATGCCACAGGGAGCCCCGTCGGGATGTGCGGCATGGGCGGGACGCCAGGCGTCGAAGAGGGGAGCCCCGAAGGACCGCACCTCGACGACACCACCCTCTAAGACTTGAAGCCGAAACATTCGGCGCCGGAGCCGCCGGCGACCCGCGTAAGGCAAGGGATCTACCGACGTTTCAGGAGGTGGAGGAAGGGCCAGAGAAACCTGCAGAGCCGCAGCGTAGGCTGTCATTTTGGCCCTAGTTGCCCCTGCGACGGGAAACTGCGGGTAAGGTGGCAACAAGCAGGGGCACATTTCCTGAGGGGTGTTGGCGCCCACCGCGGAAAAAGGACAGGGCCTCGGAGACAAACTGAAGGACCTACCAGCCGGTGAGCCGTGGCGAGAGATGATGTCGCAGACGAAACCGGTGGCTCCTTGCTTCCGAGGTAGGGGATGGACGCTGAGATGACCCAGACCTGAACAAGCGCACTGACAGCAACTTCATCTGGCGCTCCCGCCGTGATTTATCTTAAGGTGCTGGCAGGCGTCGCACTCCTCCCAGTTGTGGTGCTCCCCTAGGCACTACATGAAAATTGGATGATGGTCCGTCGCCTACATGGGACGTGCACAGGAGGTACACGTCTTGAAGCCAGAAGGCATTCGCACACTGTTTCACTAACGCCAAAGCGTGAAAAAGAAGAGAAGGCCTGAAAACAGGCCAGGACACAATCCGGATCCACGTTGCAGGCGGACAAGAAAAAAAAAACTGACGTAGGCGTGCCGGGTTGGACTTATGTATTCTCGCTGAAGTCACAGACGAGGACGACGTCAGGGCGGAGTCACGTGGTGCCATCGCCCTAGCACGCAGGGATGCTGTGGCAGAAAACTTTTCCGGATCCAGTCTCACGCCTAGGGATAATTCTACGTTAAGAAATCTGCATCTAGTAGTCTCTATCACATACCCTTTTTTGATTCAGTACTTTGCCTATTAATCAGAGAGGCTATTGAACACTACTTTCACGAAAACACAGACCAAGAAGTTACTTGGGACACAATCTGGGATGGATCCAAGACATTTTTAAGAGGGAACTTATATTACACACTGCCACTCCCCCCCCCCCCCCAACCCTCCCCCCCCCCAACTAAATAAGGCAAAAAAAAAAAAGCACTTGATTTGGAACATAGAATATACTAACTGATGAAAAAACATGAGTAAACTTTATATATATATATATATATATATATATATATATATATTATATATATATGATATAGATATATAAAAATATATAAAGATTCTCATACTAAAGTCGAAGAAGGACCCTGCTAGCTATGGCTCATATCAATCATCCCATTGCCTTTTTTAAGACAAATGTAAGCAAAGGTCCTTCTTAAAAGACAGGAGGATGTTTGGCCTACCTTAATACATATTCCGCATTCGCAATCAAACAGCATTTGTAAAGCGCAACACCATCACCCCAAGGGGTACCTAGGTGCTGTGTTTCCGTCAAATAGCAAAGTATTGAGTCTCTTCCTGAAGACCACCAGCAAGGAGGCTGTACGGAGCTAAAGTGGAAGGTCCTTCCAGGTCTTGGCAGCGATGTAGGAGAAGGAGCAGCTACTGCTGCGTCGGATGCTGTGGGTGTGTACGAGGGAGAGTGAAGAGGAGAGCAGGTGTCTAGCAGGTTGGTGGAATTTCAGTCGATGGTTGATGTAGGCAGATCCTCGGTTTATCAGGCATAGTAAGGCCATCGATAATGTCTGTTTGGCTTTAAACTTAGCAGACATTGTAACCAATTTAAAGACACAAATGCTCCTTCGCTTGCTTGACAAGGAGAAGGCATTTTTTTGGGCCAACTAGAATGATTTTAAGAAAAACATTGAGTAAATCTGGTTTGGGCCTTACTATCAAAACTTACATTTTAGCTAACTTCTGTAAGCCTTGCGCACGACTACAAGACAAGGGTGTCCACTTTTTATATCTCTTTTTTCTCCTGACATGGAACCCCGAGTACAAAAGATCAATAGTAACTGTTGAAATGGAAGCATTGGTTAAGGGTGATGATAACCCACGTCAAATAGTGATCACAATCCTTGTCAGGGTGAACCATTAAAGTCACTATAACAAACCTGCACTTAACCCTCGGGCAGCTTGGCACAACGCGCTCAGGCTTAACTTAAGGGTAATGTGTAAAGTGTTTATTTAGTGCTTATACAGTAATAAAGTGAAAGCACAACACAGAAAAAACTCCAACCAATTGTCAAAGATAGAGTAAATTTCAATAAATAAAATGACAACTAAACAATTGGTAGAACCGTACATATGAGTTTTTAAAGTATGATTTAGAAATAGTACTAAAAACAAAAAAAACGTTATCTGGTCAAGCTCGACTGGTACAAAGCCAAATTAAGGCTGAATCCGATCAGATAAAGGGACCATGTGCGACTGAGTATACGTTTTTATAGCATAAAAGTGGTCGTCGACCAGTTGTAAGTGGGGCAGGCTGCAAGCTGAATCAGACGCGGAGCTCACTATCAGTGAGTTGCAAAAGATGGGGTACTGGTAGCGATTACACGCAACTGCAGTCATGGTCTAGGGGGAAAGTTGGGAAGAACTCTCTAAGTAAAAATAACAAATGATGGACGACTGGGCATACCCTTCCCACTTAAGGCAACAAAAGCAAAAAGAGCAAATGATGGAAGGAATGCTAGACAAATCAAACATTCACCTCAGTCACAGATCTTGGTTTAATCCATCGTTTTTTTGCTAACCACACCACCCAAGGGTATGATCAGATATGGGTCCCTTGCTCACTGTGCCACTAGATTCAAGCTAGCCTGGCTGAGGAGGTATGATACCCGAAACCGGTCCCAGATGCTTGTTTCCGGTCCAGGGAGGACTCAGCCTTGCAGTTCGGGCTGTACTGTTCCCATGAGGAGTAGGGTAAGACTGATTTGCATTTGGCTGGGCCCAAACTGAGGTGGCATAGTGAGCAAAAGAACAAGAGATTAAACCCATATGTCTTGACTGAGGGTGAGTGGTTGAAAAGTTTCAGCACTCCATCCATCATCTTGTTGTGTTTACTAAAAACTCTTTAAGTCCAGATCTTGTAGTCTAGGAACAGAGGGAGGAGTACAGTAACAGCAGCCGAGGGTCCAGGACCTGAGGGGCACCACTTCATGGTTTAGATTCACTCGATTAGAGGCCAGCAGCAGGGTCCAGTGTAGGTCCAGTTGTAACTGGTCCGCTATGCAGTTGCAGGAGAGGTCTCTGGATGCTTTTTGTGTCCCTGTAGCTCAAACAGGGTGTGAGCCAACTAACCCGTGGAGTCACTTAAAAATGCATATACAGGTTGAAAGGAATAACCCAGAGACATGCTTTACAGTGCTACTTTACTGGGTGGCACGATGAGTGCTGCGTGCAATCGTAACGTTAAAAAACAACCAATAGGTTAATCTTATAACATATTCTACGGATTTATAAGTAACTTAAATGTGCCAATTCGGTGTATGCAAGTTTTAGGTGTGAAAAAAAAAAAAAGAACATAAGCACTTTTCGCACTTTACCCATGCCAACCAGTGGTAGAGTCCTAGGACCAAGAAAAATGGGTTCAGTTAAAGCAGTACAAACTTCCAACAGCAACTCTCATTCACGGTCCAAACAAATACAAATTGGCGCTGATGTTTGATGATGCCGATTCTTTATCACGCAAACCAACTACTCGATTTCCAATTTAGTTCGAGACCTTAATGACTCTGCTTAAGCCTCTGGTAACCTGATCAGATGTACCAAAGCTACAGACCATACTATCTACACTTGTTGCTATAATTGATACCTAGGGGAGGAATAATTTCACCATCTCAGCAAACTCCTTATAATACTCAGGGATTCACATAACGGCTTCTTCCAAGCAGCTTAATGATGCCAAAATACCCCAGAATTGACGTTCTCTTTAAAGACATTTAACACTGGAGAATAAGGTGTATCTTTTGGTTTGGCGGAATAGCTACAAAAGAAATGAATTTTTTATCCAAACACTTACATGTCTCTCAGACGTTGCCACTTCTATTCACGCCTATTGCTCTAAATCACATCTAGGATAAACTACTGGTACTGAACGAAAAACTTTGTATGAATCCATATATGATGGAGGTCTTTCAATCCCTCATCTAGAAACTTATATCCAAGGTACATATTTAAAACCATTTCAGATTGGATCCATCTGGGTAAACAGAAACTAGGAGTCAAGACAGAGTAGACTACCATGGAAATACTTGCACATGTTTTACCACAACTTCCACCTTTAACACATAGTATGATACAGCTGTTATACACTACAAATAAAACTAGGAGATACTGGACAAGGTGGTAAGATGTTGACCGGGTCACTACATCTCATTCCCCTTTGGCCCATATGGTGAATAATCTTGACTTTCTCCCAATCTATCAAAGAGAACGTTTTACTGCCCCATTAGCAACACTGGGCGATCTATAAGATGAGGGGCACAATAGATCTATGGCAAGATTATTCTAACATTTCCATCTAACCAGTGTGGATAAGTAAAAATATAAGCAATTAAGCAACTGAAAGCAGCTCTACGATCGTTAAATACTATTTAGACTTTCCTATCCAGGGATTCCACAAGAAGGGGTTTAGCAATTGTCAGAACCCCTTTCAGTGGGCCATAGGGCAAGCAAGAGTTACTGGGCCCACCTGTGCTGGCCGAAGCCTTTTACTCCCGATGTCCAGGGGCTTGACATACTATGAATCATGCTCAACTGGGCCAAGCCCCCCTTTTGTACTTGTCTCTCAGGCGGCGTCTGGCGAGCAGTCAAGGCTCCTTCGGGGGAAGCATGGATACTGGTCAGTAAATATGACTCATAACAACGTGCAAGTGTGCTAACAATAAATCAATGTCCTGTCAAATACTTCTTTTTACATAAAAAGAAGTAATTCAATTCTAATTCTACACATGCAAATGCAAAGGTAAACAACATCCAAAAGCAATAACACAATTCCTCCCGAGGTTGGGGCCCTAGTAGTTGTCATACCACTTCCTGTCCCACTATCTTTAGTGCAACGGGTTCAATGCTATTCCTCATTCCTGGCTGGACAAATTCAGGGAATTTTAGCTATTAGGGGTATTCAAGAGTTCACCCCTCTGACTGCTCTCGGAAGTTCAGTCACAAGAGTCAACAGTGTCACAGTACCAATCAAAGTAATTCCCTCTGGGCCCCAAAAGCCCAATTAATGGCTTACCCGCTCCAACGCTATGGAACCCCTCGACGGCACAGCAAAGTCCAGCTCCAGATCAGCAAAGGCGGGCTGCGCACAGTCACCCACTGCACCACCCAGCAGACACAGGCTCTCTCCTTCGAGCCACACTATCGGCTGATTCTAGCGATGGGGTTGTTCCCGTTCCGGTGATTGCACGGTAAGTCACAGTTTGTTTGCAGGTGGGGGGAGGTTGATCTCCATGCTCCGACTGGGCTATGGTGAAGTCCTTTGATCCCTCTGGCTTACTTTGGTGCAGTTTGCATTAAGCAGGCTGGACAAGCCTTTGTCACAACAGCAGTTCTCAGTCTCAGATCCCAAACCCTTGGCCTTAGTGTCTCCGGCGGCACTTTCTGGTGTACAGGGTCATCGCCGCGGCACTCACAAGTCTGGCCACATTGGCCTGGCACTGATCTTCACAGTGGCCTCCTCTCTAGCACACTGGGTCAAACACCATGAGGGTGAGCAGGCCCGGCGCCTTTCACACAATCCTTGCTCCTTTGTTCAGTCCACTGCGGTCCCTACTGGCACATGTGGTGGATTGATCCGGAGACCCCCATGGACTGCTGCCCAAACGGTGTACGAGTGGATTCCTAACACCTCGCACAGGGAGTCCTCACAATAGTGCTCCCTCCTGGACCTTGCTCCTTCCAACGCCCACCTCTTTTTCACAGGGCACACTGATTTTGGCAAGCAGGCAGACACTGGTACTCCAGACTAGGTGGCCTTCGTTTTCCTGGGTTATGTCCCCTTACCCTGAAGAGAGACTAGCAGGCCTGGGACCCCAGTCCTAGTAGAAGTCTGGTAGAGATTACCCTTCTCACACAGCCCATCGGACTGCTCAGCAGATGACAACGTTTGGGCTCTCAAACTACCCTACACAACATGTAACTAGCTTCTGAGTTTTTGAAGTTTTAACGTTGCAGTTCTGCTTCTTTGAAATGAACATCATTCCCCTTTCTTCTTCCTCCTGAGAAATGTCTATCACTCTGAAGGTCCTCTATTTAATGTACCAGTGCAGGCTCACTTGCATTGAATGTACATCCACAACACACTTACTGACAGCACGATTATCCTCGTGTATTATGTCACTGCAAGCATAACTACATGAAGCAAATGCATTCAGTCTGGGCACACTGTTCAGTACTGCAGCCTTTCTGTATTGTACTGGGGTGTTATTTTAAAAACACACACAATCAACCAATTGTGTAGTGTATTTCTTGCGAGCACACATGCAATCAGCACGTTTCGTTCATGCATGCCCTTCCACATCTACCCGACGTAAGCCAGGTGCAAGTTAAGCCCACATCATCTGAATTATTTTTAAAAGGGGAATGAGCCTCACTCCAGTGACGCAGGGTAAAAAGGTTCTGCTTACTTCTACTGATCACTACATGGTATGCTGCCGCCACGAGGCATGTGCTGTGTAACTCTGGTGTAAGCGTGATCTCTCCACCACTATGTGTCTAGGTGGACATTTGAGAGATCTGAATCACACCTGCAACTCTATCAATTTACAACAACTGATAATACAACCAACACACCAAGGGGGACATATATTGGACCTTGTATACGCCAATGCAGAAGAAATGAAAATTGTTGATATTCTGCCCCAAAGCTGGACGGATCATTATCTGATCCACTTCCATATCACACTGAATAAAACTAGGGATATTAATAAACATCCAGCGTTACGTCGGATAGGCAGGGAGTGGTCAAAACTTGAGGAAAATGATAAACTAGCAACTCTTCTGGAAAAAAATCTATTTGCTCCAACCAGCTCAGTGGAGGATAATTATTCTGCACTTAGCAAACATATAATCTCCTCCCTTGACTCAATAGGTCCACAAAGGATGCTTAAAGTCCGGAAAAAAGCTTAAGCCCTTTGGTACACTGATGAATTGAAGCTATTACGAGTGGCATGCAGGAAAGTGGAAAGAAAATGGAGGGAAAATTACTTGGTCCTAGATAAGGAGTTAAGATATATACAAACAAAGTATAAGGAGGCCATCTTAAAGACAAATGCTGACTTTTATGCGTAATCCATCTTAGGGGCCCCAAATAGCGCTAAGACCCTCTTCACCATTTTGAAGAGCTTGTCAAATCCTACCTGTATGATTAATAGGGTGGTCAATTCGCAATCACTCGGCGACGAGATTGCATCTTACTTTAATGAAAAAATCCTAAAAATAGTTGGTGAGCTTCAAGCTAATACGATCATGAATACAGATAATTCCCCTCTATACAAGGAAGGTCAACAGCGGGCAAGTAGTAGCCTGGAAAACTTCGAAATCGTTACGGAAGATGCTTTTCACCTTTTGGCCCATGGTGTTTCTTCCGTATCCACTCTTGATCCCCTTCCACACAGGTTTTGGAAAACTCTAGGTCAAGGTACCTTTCCTAGGCTAAATCAGATTTGCAACCAGTCTCTGGAGTTAGGAGAAGTTCCAGATGCTTGGAAGCAAGCTGTGGTGACACCACTACTTAAAAAACCCACGCTAGATCCCTTGCTTCCAGCATCTTCCAGAAAACTTTAGACCCATCTCGCTTCTCCCTTATCCCATCAAAATCATTGAGAAAGCTGTCAGTAAAACTCTTTCACAATATCTAGAGACTAACTCTCTGTTGGATGAGGATCAATTAGGTTTCCGCCCCCGTCATGGAACCGAATCAGCATTGGTCACCGTGATGGATAATTCACGAATGCGTGCTGACAACGGTAGTGACACCATTTTGGTGCTACTCGATATGTCAGCCGCCTTCGATACGGTGAGCCATGTGGTACTGCTGGAACGTTTAAATAAGATCGGGGTGAAAGGACTGGCACTTAAGTGGTTCCAGTCCTATTTAACAGGCAGACAGCAAATGGTAACACTGGCACCATTGACATCAGCGAAAACATTAGTACACCATGGAGTCCCTCAGGGATCTTCAATAAGTCCCATTCTTTTTAATATTTACTTGCAGCCTCTTTTCCCTCTGATTAAATCCTTCGGAATTGACCTAGCCAACTATGCCGACGATACCCAACTGATATTCTCTTTGGAAGGAAAACAGGCAATCTCCCTGGATACCTTTCAGGAGTGTATGGGTCGGACAGCTGAGTGGCTGAGAAGTAATTCACTTCAACTAAACGGAGGTAAATCAGAAGTGATATACTGTCTGAGTGCTAAAATTCCTAGGGAAAATCTAAACAACTTTAGACTTACCCCAACCAATGAACCTCTGATTTCAACAAATACCGTGCGAAATCTCGGAGTACTGATAGATAACAACCTCCAGATGGAGTCCCAGGTAAACAAAACAACTAGTACCTGTATATTATTACTTCGGATGCTGCGACAAGTTCTTCCACTGCTTCCTATCGAATCACGTTCTTCTGTGGTAAGCAGTATAATATCCAGCAGGCTGGACTACTGCAACTCTCTGTATTTAGGTGCCCCCCAATACATCATTCAGAGACTGCAAAGGATTCAATCAATGGCTACAAAACTGGCACTTAATAGACAACGCAGATCCTCATCCTCCCTAGCATTAAGGGGTCTCCATTGGCTCCCCATTCAGGAAAGGATCCACTTTAAATCTTTGTGCATGATATATAAGGCACTACATAAGTTAGGCCCAGTCCCATTGCAAAAGAAATTCAATTGGTATGCGCCTGTCAGGCAACTCAGGTCATCCAACACAGGCCTGATTAAAATCATTGGATCCAATCGCACCAGGCTAGGAGACAGAGCCTTTAGTGTGGCTGCCGCCCATCTCAGGGATTGAGAACGCTCATTCCAAAGGCAGGTCAATTCACTGATGCTGTTCAAAAGAAGCCTGAAAACATGGCTCTTCCCTAAGATCTGAGTTTATCTCCTGTTATATGCAACCTTTCTGCGGAGTGAGAGCTTCTTTTATTCAATCTCTGAGCGCCTAGATACCCGTAGGGTGATAGCTGCGCTATACAAGAACCCAACTCAACTCAACTCAACTACGAAGGCAGCACTTTGGGTGTCCCCCACGGTCCAACAGCACCGCAATCCGTGAGGTAGGCCTAGGTCATGGTGCACATGCATTATCCGTGTTCGCCTATGACAATAAAATCAGCATTAGGGATCCAGACAACAGTACAGTTGGTCACTCAAGACAGGGGTACCCGTCTCTTACAATGCAGAGGACTATTCCGTCCCAACAGCAATGTTATACAAATTGCTAGGCAGCCTACATCTAACTCCGAAGTCTACATGGGAGGACAGCAGGTGTAACATTTGGACAGGTTTAGTTAAAACCTTGATTTGCACACAACGCAAAGAAAATAGTTGCAAAATAATCCTTTGGTGGTACTTAAATACAGCCCACCTTCCTGCAATGTTTGGGTCGTCAGACAGTTGCTGGAGAAACTGGAAGAAAAATAGAACTGTGGGGCATTTCTGGTGGCCATGTATGCTCGTTCAGTAATTCTGGAGAGATTTTATATCAAATGAAAATAATAACAGCTGCTGATTTGCCCATGAATCCTCTCTCTTACTGGGAGATTTGGGAGAGGATTTAGACTACTCCTTAACTACTCTTACCGGCAAACTTATAACTCACTTTCTTCTGGCTGCATGTTGGACAATAGCACATTAATGGAAACAAAGACATCAGGGCTATCACGATAGAAGAAATTAAAAGGTTTGAATGTTGGGCTACCTATTATGAAGAACATTATCCTGCCATGTATTAGCTAAGGAAGGAGGTTCATTCCACAGTCATTTAAACCTGATGGAAAAACTAAAGAACCTACATCTTTCCAACATTGATTTTGTAGGGCTATTCCTAGATTACCAACAGAAATAGAAGTCAGAGTTATCTTTTCTTAAGATCAAAATGGAGACTAGGAACAGGCTGAGTAGGTGTTAAGTGGAAGTGTTAAGCGTCCAGTGTTTTCCAATTACCTGCACATACAGCAAACGGTCAAGTCGCTCCTGGTCGAGCAGGAGCTTCTCCTCACGACGGCGGGCATTCAACTCCTGCAGCCGTCGAAGCTGCTGTTGCCGCCGCTCTTGCTTCTCCTCTGCAGTAACTGCACTGCCAAGAAACTTTGTGGAAAAAGGCAGTTGCATTTTGTGCACATTGCTTTCGTAATACTCGGGTGATCGCCACTTCTGGAGCTCTGAAATGAATGATTGCAATCAGTGAAGATAAAAGAACTTGAAAGTGCAGCAAGCCTTGAACAAGCACCTGGTTCTTCAATAACACATTTATATCAAATGTACTCAACAATAGTAAAACTGTACTAACTTGCAAAACATTTGACCACAGCCCCAATTGGGTCACAATTATTCAAAAACCTATAAAACCTCGCACATTACACCTTGTATTCTTACCCTGGCCACTCTATAAACCAGCACTCTACCAATTATACATACAAAACACAGTAGCCTTGGGTCTCATCAAAGCGTAAGCTACTATACAAATCTACAAAACAATGAAGACACAATAATATTACTGTTGTACTGGTTTCAAATGCACAGGCTGGTTTCCGCCGCCAGAAGGAAATGCTACTTACCTGTAATCTTATTTAGCCATCATAGATACTGAAGTCATAAATCATGGAACATTTTTGCCCATGTGCAAGTTTCTGAAACTTCTTATAAACTTGATAAATTGGCAATGCATAATATAAAATACATTAGGCTGAAAAAAGATAATGCAGTCCAGGGACTCAAGCAGTCGCTGTGTCTTATAATACCCAGCATGGTCTGTTAGCCTGTTCTGGTTTATGCAGGAGACCTATCACACTATCCTCATATTTCTTCTTGTTTTAAAGAGATGAGGACAAAATGTTTCTGAATTCAAAGAAAATGTCAGTGAGTGAGAAACAAAATGACAGTAAACAATTCATTTTTCTGGCATGTAATCAGCATTTGGATTTGCTGCCTGAACTGAGAATCACATTAGATCATTCCCAGATGTGGTGACCCTAAGTCCCAATTCTATGAATACCTACAATTGAGGCATGCACCTAGGACATTTTTACCAATCCTGCAAGTCCTCCCCAAACTCAGCCCAATTAGGAACCACACTCTTTTTACAAACCAGAAGGGAAAGAGCTCTCAGAGGGTATAAAAGTCTTGCCTCAAAAATACCGTCCACAACATTTTCACCAACCTGCAAGAGCAAAGGGTGGATGGCGTGGGGTTATTGACATAGGAGGAGTAGAGGCAATCTGGAATATTCAAAAGGGAGATAGCATTATCTGCCAAGCTCAGTCTGATCTAATTTAAGTAATTTCACAGGGTTCACTCCATGGCAGACAGAATGAGTATGATGCACAAAAGTAACTCCTCAAAGTGCCTTATTTGCCTTTCAAAGGAGGTAGGGTTTATCACATTGTTTGGGGCTGCTGAGTGATTGGTCCAACACTTTTGAGAAGAGGTTGCCCAGGATTGGTCGGAAGGCTGCTTGTGCCTCAAGCTCATCTGCAAGATGGTGCCCAATGGCCTGTTCGAAGACACAGACCTCGTACATGGGACGAAACCACTCCAAAACATGGACTCTTCAGGCCAAAAGATAATTGCTAGGCAATAGAGATCTTAACAAAAGCAGGAAAAAGCACAGTGCCTTTCTAACCTGTCCATATATACAATAGCTATTGATGCTACTGTGACAGACAATTTTGTCAACTGTTTGTTGTTTTCAAATGCCAATAACTTTAACTAAGAAGAAAACTTTTCCGTCTGCATTCTATGACTTTCCTTGATATTAACATACGGTGGAATGGATTCAATCCTATCAATGACTAAAAAAAGATTAGAAGCAGCAGAATAAACGTAAATAAATATATTTTGTGAAAAGGCCTGACCTTTTAGTGTGTTTAGCCTGGCGTATGAATCAGTGCAACAATGGTGAGGCCTTACCTCCAGGTAGTAGCCTTGTACATCTAAAAGATGGAGATTGTTTTCCTAAGACAACAGCTGTGGCTGTCTTGCCCAATACAAAATAAGTGTTAGGTTTCAAGGAAAGTTTTAATTGTGTAGCTTTCATAACGCATGTCATTTTATAAGGTACTATCGACCAAGCAACGGATTTCTTCAAAGAGACAAAGTCAGGGTAGACAGATCTCTAACCTATGAACAATTATTTTGAATTGTGCATCACTTTTGATTTACGAGATAGCTAAAGGCTGTTTTAACATCCAACAAATGAAGAAATTGAGGGTCTGGGCCGTATTAGAGAGAAAAATAGCCATAAAACGGTCAATTGCAGCAATCTGAAAAACATTTTGAAAGTAAAGCAGTATGGGTTACCAGTAATAAAATAATGCAGTCAAATATCGAACCTGTATTTAACTTGCACTCCCAGCTGATGCTGCGAAAAATAGCAATACTACCATCAGCGACATACTGTGCATCAGCATTATGGACAGTTATGAATGGGGGTATGGTGGTCGAGGAAGACCAAGAGAAGTGCCATCATTTTGACAATATCACTTTCAACTTCCAATGAGTGGAGTGATTCCAAATTGGTTGGAGTAAACTTTTTAAGACCGCCATGAAACTCTTTACTCACTAAAAAAGTGAAATGAAATGACCAATAATATTTATGGTTAAAAATCACAGCAGTAAAATATACTTTAATATATGAAAGTGGCCAAAATGTTGATTTAAAAAGTAAGGGAACGACACAGGGTCTTGACTCCTACCCAGCAAGGCTAAGTCAAATATAAATAAAACAACACAACTGCCAATACTGGACTTGGTTTCAATCCTTTTAACATAAGAACCTGTTATGAATAAAACATACCGGTCCATTTTTACTAACGTCACTAGTTTATTGAGTCATTTATTTGACTACTCTAAATCATTTTCATTTTTATCAGAAATATTTTTTAGTGCATATACAGACTATGTACAAATGAATACATTTTATACAATAACAAACATTAACTGTACAAATTTACATCACATCCTCAGCAAAACTCACTCACTACATACATCCTACATACAAACAAAAACAAAATATCTTATACCTCTGAGGTATGGCCCTTTATCACAACAGTTACTTCAATATACATAAATATGAGCCCTAGTTATTTTTTCATTAATGTAGTATAACAGAGTCAGTTGGAATCACTCCTACAGTTTCCTACTACAGTCGTTCTAATATTTGATGTGGACAATAGGCCAATGGGGGGGGGGAAAGGGTTGACGCGTTTCGGACCCCTTATTGTGGGGTTCTCCTCAGGACCAACATGTAATCTTCAAAATCCTGTAATGGTGTCTCAAGGGCAGGGTTATGTGATGTGCTCCCAATCGTCCGATCGACGTTGGGTGAGGGGCAGGAATGCCCGGTTTGTAATTCGTAAACTCCAGCTGGGGCTGTGTATATCTGCCGGCGGCTAAAACTTCTTGAGCCCAAGTCCAGTAATTTTTTTCCAAACAAAGGTCCGAATCCGTGTAGTTGAAGCATCTTACAACCAAAACAGCGCTGTTTTGGTCGTAAGACGCTTCAACTACACGGATTCGGACCTTTGTTTGGAAAAAAATTACCGGACTTGGGCTCAAGAAGTTTTAGCCGCCGGCAGATATACACAGCCCCGGCTGGAGTTTAGGAATTACAAACCGGGCATTCCCGCCCCTCGCCCAACGTCGATCAGATGATTGGGAGCACATCACATAACCCAGCCCTTGAGACACCATTACAGGATTTTGAAGATTACATGTTGGTCCTGAGGAGAACCCCACAATAAGGGGTTTGAAACGCGTCGACCCTTTTTCCCCCCCATTGGCCAATTGTCCACACCAAATATTCGAAGGACTGTAGTAGGAAACTGTAGGAGTGATTCCAACTGACTCTGTTATACTACATTAATTAAAAAATAACTAGGGCTCCTATTTATGTATATTGAAGTAACTGTTGTGATAAAGGGCCATACCTCAGAGGTATAAGATGTTTTGTTTTTGTTTGTATGTAGGATGTATGTAGTGAGTGAGTTTTGCTGAGGATGTGATGTAAATTTGTATAGTTAATGTTTGTTATTGTATAAAATGTATTCATTTGTACATAGTCTGTATATGCACTAAAAAATATTTCTGATAAAAATGAAAATGATTTAGAGTAGTCAAATAAATGACTCAATAAACTAGTGACGTTAGTAAAAACGGGCCGGTATGTTTTATTCATAACAGGTTCTTATGTTAAAAGGATTGAAACCAAGTCCAATATTGGCAGTTGTGTTGTTTTATTTTGATGATTAAAAAAGTAAGGCAGTCCCTATTCCTGGCGTTTTAGCAGGTCAACTTGCTTCTCTAGATGGGGGAGTGGAGGTTTGAATGATCAGTTTTTGGCACTTGCAAAGCCACCAGCACGCAAGCATCTGAAAGGGAAAAGGGAAAACACAATTTACAATTGATAAATCTTCCATCTACCTCAACAGCTATTTGGTAGAACCAGAAATGGTTGTGGCACTCAGACCACTTTACGTGAAGGCTGCCCCATCTACTCTTCGAGAGGTTAGGGTCTGAACATGGGTTGTCTCCTACAGGACTGCGGTGATGTAATGATGCTGGCATAGTCTTCCTTGTTTCATCCACTTGTTTGCACTGTGAAACCGATTTGTCGTGGGTAGGCTGGGTCTGGACCCCGGACGTCAAACGTCTCAAAGGTTTGTAAATACAGCTTCCAAAATGAGGTCCAAGTCTGCATTGCCCCAACTCAAAGAGAGGTCCTCAACTTGATACAGTGCCTTGACACTGAGCAAGTCAGTGGCATAGCCCTCAATGACTAGTCTTAATGAACTTTCAGCTTAGTCCTCAGGTTCCTTACTCCCCGTTCTCGGCTTTAATATGATCTTTCCTGACATATACTCTTCCGTCTTGTGGCTAGGTTTGCACTATTGAAAAATGCATACACATACTGCAATGCTCAATGGTACTGACGTTCTGAAGACAAACAAAGCATAGCTATTTTCTTAACCAGAGATTTTTTTAACCAACAAAGGAAACACACTTGATAAAGAGAGTTCTAAAACATAGAGAAGAGGTGAGGAAAGAACTACTATGCAAAGAAAAGGCGAAAAATAAACTATATCAATCAGGAAAATATTTCACTACAGTGGCTAATACAATTAAGGTAGACTTCCTAGGCAGAGATCTGCTTAGGCATCCTTGATATATGGAGTGGAACAATCAAGTGTCTAACAGATCCTACATGGCATTTTGGGACAGAGCAGCTTCTGGAATTCATAAATGAATAGCCTCATTCTTCCTAAATGTTTCCAATCACATCACCACTATTTTACCAAGCTAGAATTCATAAATAAATAGCCTCAATATTCCTAAATGTTTCCAATCCTATCACCACTAGTTTACCAACCTTTGCAAATTGTTTGCTTTCGTGACTTTCCTGTTTCAACTGAGCCTATATTCCAATGTATCTACTGACGCAAATGGATGTGGTCCAGGTACACAATTTAGAGGGAATGAACCGCTGTTTTGTTTCTCTCGACATTAAAGGCCACCAGTGATACTCTTGCATAACGCGTAATGTAGCACACACTCCAG
Source organism: Lissotriton vulgaris (assembly GCF_964263255.1). NCBI lineage: Eukaryota > Metazoa > Chordata > Amphibia > Caudata > Salamandridae > Lissotriton > Lissotriton vulgaris. Next base: position 1,459,903,172 of record NC_141695.1, on the reverse strand, counting down.
CATGTGCAGAGCCAATCCCTTCATGAGTGGTTTTTATTAGGCTCAACCAGTTAGACTTGTTTGGTATGCTGCAATCCCATTCTCAGGGATACTGACTCCAGAGGACTATATTCTCCTAGGAAAAGGTTATACCTGTCTGGGTGATGACTGAACTGCTGAGTCCATGTTCTGGTCGATCATAGTATGCAACTGGGTGAGTATGCTATTTTCCATACTTACATAGCACATTTCGCAGACTGACCAGCAATATAATTGTTTATGGCCTCACTTGTGCGCTAGTGCATCTGAACCTTCACCAATGGAAGCAGTCGTTGGATGACAAAGCTCAAAGCTGCTTCACTTTTATTGTTTTTCCCCTTTAGTCTTGGTAACAACTGTTTTCCCAATGATTTAAAATCCACATTATACCCTTGTGCCCAAAACTATTAAAACAGATACAATCAATGTAGGAACTGAATTATAAGCTTTTTGCAAGCCTGAGTGCATTCAATTCTGCAATTTGTGAAGTTGAGGCAACCAAGGGTTTTCCATGCATGTGTTTGATCTTGCATTTGTAAATGTGCTATTACTAGCATCTCTTTCATTAGGTCTCTAAGAATCTATCCGTGCTCATCCGTCCAGTCTTTCTAGGAAAATACAGATGTGATAGTCTGATACAAGGCGGTCACCCTTTCTGCATGGTGTGGTAATTACGTGCTACCAACGATCATTGGATTACTTTAAAGCCTGTAATTCTTTAAGAGAACAGGGAGACTTAAGCAGCCCACATCATCCCAAGAAACATGGTGCAAGTCCTTTTCCTTAATGGGATAACTCGCATCCTGGGAGGGTCACATTCACTAAACAGATTTTACCTTTCCTTAAGTTCAATGATTACCATGCTTCAGCAAATACTGTGCTGTCAACATGCTGTAAATGTTCATGCAAATCTACTTTTGTAATACATACATCATTAACTTATGAGATCTCACTAACTCTAGCATTCTTTCTCAGGTTTGAATATTATGTCTCCATCTCCAATGATCCCCTATGGAGTGGGCACTGCTGTGCAGATCATATCTTGCAGGCTCCTAACACTGCCATTGCTGCTTTTGTAGAAGTACACGGAAGGCAAGCTACAAGGTAGATGGCCTTATGCCAGTAATCACAACACAAGCTCATGCAGCTTCCAGAGAGCGGAAAGATTTCAGTTCTCTGTTTTATTAATACGAATAATGTCAAAAATAAAGAGATCAAGCACACATTAATAGCATTACCATTTAAACCGTCATTTAGCTTTCGATGCCCAAAGCCTGTCACACGCATTCTAAAGGAATAAGTGTGATTATGCTGACATACAAACAGGCCTCAATTATATGCAGCATACATTTTACTAGCAAAAGTTGTGCCACAAACTACGGAGAGCGGTTGAATTATTTCCACTTTCTCTGTGTATTGATAGTATGAGATCAAAAAACAGCAAGTTGTCTCTGGCCAGACCTAAAAAACAGGAAGTCTACATATTACTCAGCCAAACGTACTTTAAAGTGCTATGAAGCTACGCTCAGAGAAGACCGAAGTCCTCATCCTCGGTCCCTGAACCTCCGCCTGGGACAACACCTGGTGGCCCTACACCCTAGGGAGCCCACCCACCCCTACAGACCACGCTTGAAACCTCGGCATCATCCTTGACTCCTCCCTCTCCATGAACCACCAGATCAACGCCGTCCCCTCCACTAGTTTTCAAGTGCCTTTGCATCCTCCTTAAGACCTTCAAATGGATCCCCCCCCCCCCCCCCCGACTGCAAAAGGACCGTCACCCACACACTCCGCAACGGCCTATACTCCGGATTCAACAAAACTATTCTACACAAACTCCAAACCATCCAGAACACCGCAGCCAGACTTGTCCTTGGGACACTGTGCCATGAGCACGACGCAACACCTACGAGGTCTCCACTGGATTCCCGTCAAGAAGAGGGTCACCTTCAAACTCCTCACCCACGCCTACAAATCCAGCCACAACATTGGACCCATATACCTCAACGAGAAAGTATCCTTCCACGTAGCCAAGAGGAACCTCCGCTCCGCCGACCTCGCCCTGGCAGAGGTCCCCTGCAACAACAGAAACAGCAGGAGAGCTTTCTCCTACATCGCAGCCAAAACCTGGAACAAGCTCCCTGTGAACATCAGACGCTCACCGACCTTGCACACGTTCAGGAAGGACCTCAAGACCTGGCTCTTCGACTGATCCGGAGCCGCCACACCTTCCCCCCCACCCCAGCCCCTAAGCACCTTGAGACCTTCATGGGTGAGTAGCGCGCTATTTAAACCCCTAATTGCTTGATATGTACCTAAAAATGGATATTCCAAAAATGCAAAATGTTCCTTCTTATTGGCATGCTTTCATTACAAAATTCTTTTGAAAATTAAATGTATGTTGGTAAAAAAGTATTTTGGCCTTTCAGTACATTTCAAAGTGGCTGCTGTGGTCGCTTGCATATGCATGTGTCAGGACAAACGCATGCGTCATGATACACAGGCTTCCATTTGTTTTTGTTTTTTAACATTACCCTTCCAACTTGGATCAACAGCCTTTGGTAGAATGATAAAGTAAACATTTTTAAAAACATCAAACCTGGGACAGAAGTGGAAGCAGTGGAGGAACAGAAGCAACAACACGCAGGGTGTGTGGCGGCATTAAGCCACTGTGTGCATTTGCAAGATAGAGGAGAGGCATTATTTTAGAAATGCTCATGTCAACAAAATGCGGTGTGCTAATATCTATAAAGATGGACAGCCCTCTTAGCCAATGTCTAAAACCACCTGAACCACAGTAGCCAATGGCTGGAAGAGACTGCTAAACCCCTTTCAGTATATATATATATATATATATATATATATAATATTTTTTTTTATAGCAGTACCCTCACCAGAAATAGTCCATGGTTAACAAATATCAAAGAAATTCCCTCCATAACCTCTTAGGTGCTGCGCCTATTCCAACGGCCGACGGCACCACTACATCAGGAGTGCTGCCGTCGGCCGTTGGACGTTCGAACCTCACCTGCGCAATGGAACGTTCAGCACTGGAGCTGGACGTTCCATAGCTACTAAGAGGATAGGGATCAAATGTAGAATGATCACAACAAATATCCAAAGTAGTTGATTCACTATTGTATTTAGTGCAACAAAAAACACGTAAATAAACAATCTCAGTAAGAAATAACCTATCCTGGCTAAGATTTAATTTAAAAAACTAAAACTAATGACATGAAAATAGCAGCAAAGAAGTCTTTCCGGCAGCATAGCAGCAAATAAGTCTTTCCGGCAGCAATGTTATACAGTAAAAATCTATTTCATCTACATATGACTTGAAGTAATAGAGGAATAATAAACCCAGAGTATAGTGTGGACTTTAAATTCAATTTTTTTGCCAAAATTATTATATAATTGCTATTAAATAACACAAAAATAATACCATTGTATTAACAGAATCCTATCTGCTAACAAGTATGTAATTGCAATGCCATACCAGTCTAAAATAATAACATTGTTATGCATAGGTCTCATAGAGAGCCTCTATCGCTTATTTCAGTTTCTAGATCTCATAACTCATTGCTGTGACATAGACAGTTGACAATAAAACTCATTAACCACTGTTGCTACGTCAAAAAGACCTTCCAGGCCAGGCCGAAAAGACTCTTTGAGCCGGTCAAAGCAGCTCCGCTTATCTGCTTTGAATGAAAGCAGACAGCACAGCTGCAGGAGAGGGAAGGCAAGAAAGGCGATGTTGGTTGGTGAAGGATGGGAGGTATTTGTTTTTTTTTATACTTTTGCGACAGAGATACGTAATAGAGTCTGCATTATGCTTGGCCCCATTACTCTTCTGCCACTGCGTAGCAGGTGAAAGCAGGAGCATATGATGTTTGCAGGCCATTCACAACATAAAATTATAGATGGTTGAAAAATGAATTACGGGGATATTTTTCACCTCGGGTTCTGAGTGACATCTTAGACAACTTGAGCACCACTCTCGCTATTTGATGTCACTCAGAACTCCTCAGTAAAAACCATCCCTGTAATTCACTGTTACCCATTTATAATTCTGTATTTAATACATGGGATTCTGTAATCCCTATATAAAATCCTGTAAATAACGCATAAAGTCGCTGAATATAAAGAAAACACGCCAGAACTCGACTACTATAAAGGTTATTACTGTCGAGTTCTGCCGTCGCAATGCCTGCTGCCAGATCCAGCAGCCGATGTGACTGACAGGTCAGTTCACGGAGCATTATTGAAGCAGCTTTTTAGCAATGAAAATGGAAGGTTGCTATTCTTTCTTCTGCTCTATTTTAATAGCTTACAGTGAAAAGCAGAGAGAACATGTTTATCTTTTGCAGTCCTTAGATAGAGAAATGCTAGAATACTTCTGCATGTTTCTATACTTTCTGAGCTACTCAGTGGGGTAGCTAGAGCTTCTGGCGCCCGGGGCTATCCCTCAGATTGCCGCCCATGGTAGGTAGCAGCAGGAGGGAGTGGAGGGAGGGTCTGAGGAAAAAGTACGGCGAGCAGCAGGGGTGGATTGGAAGGGTTTGAGTTACGACACCCCTCTCTACTCCACTGCATAAGAAAGGGCATGAAACTGCAGCATAAGCATAGAGCAATCCTTGAAGGTCAAGTCTCAGTTGATGAAGGCCCACCAGCACTAAAACTCTACAGCACTACAATGCACAAAGGACAGAAAATACCACAGTGGTAGATTTGGTGAGAGGCGCTGCCAGTACAAACTATAATAATGGTAGTGGGGCAAGGAGTTGCACGTACAAAGAGAGTACAGGTTTTGTAAGAAAAAAGCAAGGTTGATAGAAGGGATTGTCTGTATAATGTTGTGGTGCTCACCATTCAAACATCCTGCTACCCACAGGTGTGACACAAATGACCAAAAAGGAACAGTCATTCAGAAACAAACATCAGAAGATGGGGGCACACCAATGTAGCAACATAGGACTATGATTCTTTAATAAATATACATGAGCACTCCAAGTTGGAGTAGTGAATCTATCTGAAGCTGTTCACAGTAGACTAGAGTCGGGATACCATATCAGTTACATCGTATACATCTAACAAGAATTTAATCTTTAACACTTTCTCAAGATCCTGGGGCAGTTTTTTACGCAGCACTCCCTTTCATGAGGAACAGTAAATCTGGGCCTTGGATTTCTAAGGGTTGCTTTGTTTTAAGACTAAGTATGATCTTGTTTTGGTATTCCATATAAATAAAGACTGGGATGAGGACAAGGAGCGTAGAGAAAATGGCCCAATTACTTAACAGTAACCTTTATTACATCTAGTCTTCCTCGTCCCAGCCATCACACCCGATCATACTACCTTGAACGTATGACCTTCAGGTAGGCTCAGGATGATGCAGCGAATGTCATCCTCCTAATGGCACCAGTGAGGGTATATGGGCTGACCCAAAATGATTCCCAACGACTTCAATGGCAGCGCTCGTGCTCCCCCTACAAGGGAGCTCACAAATACTGCTACAACCCAACTAGATGTGCTCCCCCGTTGGTTTGTGCTCCCCCTACGTCAGAGGGGAGATACAAATACAGCTATAACCTGCATGTTGGTGCCTGGCTGTATGTCTATGCCTCCCCTAAAGTGCTGCAGCTGTTTGTGTGTGCGCCGGACAGAAAACTGTTATGGTATGCGTAAAGTTGGCTAAAAATTACTGTTTTAAGCAATAATTTTGAATATAATTCGTATGTGTCTTCACAGGCTGGTTACCTCATGAAAGTCCGGGCCTGGTTTATGCAGCGCGTCGCGGTGGTGGCTGTCTTCACAGGCTGGTTAACTACCACAATCACTGGTAGTGGTGGTAACGCTGCCACAGGAGCTTCAAATTGAATGACAAATGACTTAGTGCGCGCGTGAAATGACACGCATGAGCACTAAAACGACATAACACTTGGGGAGTGCAAAAATACCTGTATTTAGGAAAAGAGCATTTTCAGATAGCATGCACACAAACGAGGGGGGGAGCACAGCCAGATGGGGAGATGGAAACAACAGAACACCGGCCGCCCCCAAAATAGGCCAGTATTCTACTATCTGTATGCAACAAATATGTAACAGTTCTTGATGTCTTTAATTTTACACTAGAGGTTTTATTTTTTTCTTCATGTTTGCATACATGCCCGCCCTTTCATTTGAAAGAGTTGCACACCAAGATTTTAAGCAGGTTGTGGGAAAGATGATGGTTTGACAATATATTAGATGGGATTAGGTACCCCCTGGAATTGCAAGCCACCTCAGAGTTCCATTACCATATAAATGAACTCGGCCTTAAGCCTCGTTCCTCTATATTTCTCTGTGACTTGTAATATTCCTTATAATGTGTGGCAGGAGGTACTTTATCCCTTATATCATTTCTTGGAGTTGCTATCTTTATAAACTCCTAGTTGTGATGTCAGTTCCCACTCAGACAGGAAGCAATGCTTGCTCCCCTCAAAGGTCCATCTATCACTATGAAGAAAAGTGGCGGGGTGCATTAACAAGCAAACAGATACCCATTACACACAAGAAACACCAACAAAACAAACAGTCCCAAACACTGAAACATTTATCAAAACAACAAGGCACCTGTCGGCTACCACAAGAATAAAATACCCAATGTAATTTTTGTAGTATGTAGCATTGTGTACCTGGCATCAAGCTCTGTTTAAGGAGAAGTTGAATCCAAACTCGACTGAATAAAAAAAATACAGCCTCCAAAATTAGGTTTCCTACAGCATTTCACGAAGTCTTGAAAGGGGTGTACTATTCCATAAAACAGTACCTTAAGATCTCAAAAATATGATGTTTTATAAAGTAACTACATGTTGCACATCTAGACATCTGGGAGAAGATTCTCCTTCCATGTAGCCAACACTGAAATAAGCTTCCAGAAGACTACATACATTTTCTTGGACGCATAACAGTATTCAGTGCTTTCTAAGTGGCCTAAAATGGAGTCGAATATCTGATGCCAGTTAAAGAAGTTTGGTATTTTATGTTAACGGAGATGTATATGGTGTTGTTTTGCCATTAGTATGGGCTCGAAATGATGCTATGTTTTGTTTCACCCAAGTACATCTTTTGAGCAGAAATATATCAATTGCATTTTCATAGTTTAATACTTTAAATTAGAGCTCTCTACTTTCCTTATTGATGAATTTCAGGGGAAGGCATGATGAAGGAGGTGTCACAGTTACTATTACACTAATCTTGAAACATGGATGCAAAGCGATGAGTGCAGGTCTAAAAAATATTTCAGCACTTAGTTTTCCTTAAATTGGCTCACAATCAAATTTAGAGGACCGGCTGATTCAGTTGCCTGCATTTATTGCTGTAATTTCAATGCAATCAGCACATTGCCAGTTGCTGTCAAGAAGGAGCAACTTTTTTGCAAGATTCTTAAATTGATATAAGGGCCATGTTCTGCTTGGGTGGAACCAAGGAGCTTACAGTGATTGCCCATGTCACATACCTTCAAAGTAATCCTCAGCCACGTAGCAATGCTCATGCAGGATTTCCTCCACCCGGCTCAGTGTGATGGCTGCCAGGTGGCCAGGGTATTTCAACTGCAGCAGCCGCTGGAGGTAGGTGGCAGCCTGACCACCTCCCAGGTTAATGCGCTTACAGTTTTTTGCGTCAAACCTGTTAGCCACAAAGAAAAATTCAGTTAGCTAAGGAAATCTTTCGGTCCCAAGATTCCTAAAGCTTCATGAGATGCAATCACTTATAAAGGTCTATCAACTGATGCTAGGGAATGTGTCTGTCCCCAGGGAAGACGAGGCTGGACCAATGATGTTGTCACATAAACTGATGTTCGAGATATTTTAAATTCACTTCTGGTCTCTTAAGGTAATGTGGCAGGGCATACCCCTGTGGAAATATGTTATGAGAATACATTTAATTCTGCCTAAATCTGTATAAAATAGGTCAAAATACAGGTTACAATGTATTTATTGCACAATTACTTAAAATCAATGCAATAATTTACAAAGGAAGCCATATAGATAACATGTTGTATTAAAAAGGACGTCACGTTACCATTAAATAGCTCATTAATATGAAATGAATGTTAAAAATCTCAGTCAACAATTGGGATATACTGCCAGCACCCACATTTTTTTAATCTATGACTTATGCGAGTTTTTAAGATTTATCAAGGTTGCTAACGCGGTCATATTTTATAAAAAAAAGCTTTAAACTTTGTCGACATGACTCTGTGGCTCTTGGGTAGTTACAGCTCTTTTATACTCTGTTCCTTCATCGCAATCTCCTTCTCTTAACAATGGGGTTCTTTTTCTGAGTGTGACATGTTTTGATTCGGATTTTGTTGTAAGGTTGGATCGCTTTTATGTGTCGGTTCTCTTGCAGGCTCCTTCAAGTTCTCAATTAAGGAGTTCATTACATATGGTAGAGTTTCCAATTTCTTTCAAATTGGGCTGCAGTGCAGTGGCATGCCTCGTGCTTTTGGATCAGCTCTGCTGAGTCTTGGGCTCTGTTAATCAGGGAGTTCAATTGGTCTAGTTTACTATCTATTCCAGAACTTAGGGTGGCCATTGTTTGGAGTATGTTTATTTGGACATCCAGTTAATATGCATGCAGGCAGGCTGCATTGGCCATTGTGCTCAAGGCATTCTTGGTAGTTGTTAAGAGATTGTCGATCGTGGCATCAGACATGGCGAGACCCTCTTCCTTTCTAGCTGTTCTTATGTTGGTGGCTTTTTTGTCCTGATCGACAAAACAGGAGTTCGAAAGATTTGAGCACCAGCTTGCCAGCGAGCATCGTTGTCCTAGTTCCTTATTATGTTCCTTGACTTGCCGCGCGGTCAGATTACTATTATCTCAGGTGTTGTTTTTAGGGGATATTGCATTGTAGTCCTCAGTTGTAGTGATGTTTTTGCAGGCCTGGTGTTCACCCTGGTTTGGCTCCTCTTCTGTTTTGTTAGCAATGTTGATTAGGGATGGCTGGTGACAATGCAGCAAATATTGTATCCTTGGTCTAGGCCAGGTCACTTGAAAGATCGATCTCAATGAACCGCTTTTTGTTTTTACCTCCTTGATACTGTCCATCAAACTAGTTGAACTCCTGTGATCTCATTGATAAGTGTTCCAATTCTATCCCAGAATTCCCTGAGCTTAGGACAGCTGAGCAGAAGGTGTTCTAAGTCTCCCTTCCCTTGGCCACAATTCCAGCATGCATCACTGTCTCGGATCCCCAAGGGGGCCAGACGGGCCGGTGTCCAGTATGCCTTGTGTACTAACCAATATTTGGTCTGGTTGAGCGCTGCCGTTATCTTTTTCCTAGAGGTGGATCTCCATAACTCTGCTTTCTCTGCCTCGCTTAGCTCCCTCCCTGCTAAAGCTCCCCAGAAATTTGTGACTTTATCGTTGAGTTTGGTGTTTTTGGGGCATAGGACTTTGTATAGGTGTGCTACTTGATGTCCTAGTGTGTTGAGACTGGCTGCAAGTTGTATAAGCGATGGCGTCCGGCTGTTGAGGTTTGCATTCCTGATTGCTACTATTTCCCAAGTCTAGTCCTAGGTTTTGCGTCCCCGTCAATCACAACGACAGAAGATCGAGACCTCATTGATCTACTGCTGACGGCTGCAGTCAAAATAGTCCTAAGTAATTGGAAGGACACTTCGAAAGCTGCGCCCGAAGCATGGCTCAACTGGGTGACGTTCCTAAGGGGGGCAGATAACATCACAGCGAAACACTCACCGAAAACTCACAGGCAGTCGAACATGTGGGGACCCCTAGACCTCTACCTAACATCGCATAAACCCCCATAGGCGCAGAATCTAGACAACAATAGAGATGGCACACTCCGCGGATCCATGCACTTACAAAAGGAAACCAGTGTGCAAGGCTCCTCCCCCCTTTCACTTTCTCACTTTCGACCTTTATTCTTCTCTATCCTCTCTATCGTCCGGGGCGAGGAACAGGAACACCAACGAAGCATCGCGAAGGGGGCGGCAGAAGACAACGACAAGCAGAACTTGGACAATCGAACTATCGCAAAGACATGGAAGGCCGATGGCCAAACCCCCCCCCCACCCCACGGCGCCTTTTCTTTCTCTCTTTTTCCTCTCTCCCTTCCCTTTTCCTCCACTCATGTATATCCCATGCTCCACGTCTGAGAGCTTTAGTTCTTGTTGCTTCCTGCCTGTTCAGGTCAGGTAGTCTCTGATGTCATTTATGTTTTTAATTGGATTCGTAGTTGCTATTAATGGCTGCTCCAAGTATTGTCCGTTGTTGGGCTACATTTTCTGCTTTCCACGTCCTCTGCTGGCGTAAAGCATTTTGTCTTTTTTGCCGTCTTGGGCGGAGGCTGATGTGCTTGATCTTACTTGACTTGCCTCTCTTGCTACGTCTTGGTTCCTCTATCTCAAAAGGAACTTCCAAGGAGCCCTGGTTGCTAAATTCTGGTGTCAGTGTGCTCACAGTTTCAGAGTGCTCAGAGTTTTCAGACACCCGGCAGATCACAGGCGAGGTGAAAACAAAGGCCGGCCCACTAGGCTCATCCACCCACCCCCCTCCCCAGACAACTGCTATGGGGGGGGGGGTTTACAAGAGATGTCGGTCAGGGGGCTGTGGCCAGTTGTATACTTGTACGATCTGTTAAGTAGTTCGTTGAGTTTGGGGGGATTTTGATATTTTATTTGTATTTTAAGATAACAGGGCTAGAGCCGGTCAAAAAACAATGTCAGCTTGAGGCGGTGGAACAAAAGGCTCACCTTCGTTAATGCTGTCCTCCGGTGCTTGATCGTCGATAGAACAGTTTCTATGGTTGCTATCCCAGACTAGCCTGGGGGATTCCTGGCTCCTTAGTTGCTCTCTATGGTGGCCTCATACGTTGCCTGCACCAGGTTTCCTCATTAGGTCAACAGACCGTCCCAGTCAATCCAGGTCGTCCTAGTCGAGGGGCAGGAAACGCCACGGGAAGCCAAGGAGGCCAATCGGGAGGGTGGCACACCAACCCTTACGAGCATTGGTTGGTGCCCTGCCTAGCCAGGTCAAGTGATTTGCGCGTGGCGCTCTCCTGGCACTTCTGCAAGCAGCACCCGGATCTAACCGGGCCGCTTCCGCAGGGCGCCAGGGGCACTCTCCCCGCAGCAGCCGACTACGACTTGCGCACTGGCTCTCCCAGAGTGCTGTACTGCCTCTCGTTGCCCTCTAAGTGGGCTGGCAGGGGAAGGGCCGGCGGTCAAAATAAAGTTTCATCCACATCACTGAGAGGTTACTGCAGCTGGTTTCTAATTCGCATTTTCCATATGCTTTCAAGCTACTTTGATCCATGATAGTTTTAGTGTCCCATCCAATTCATTAATATGTTAAAATACACCAATTATATTGTTAGAGCCTCACCCAAACAACAATCTTGTTAAACTGGGTTATAAAATATGATGTTAAAGTGGTGTCCTTCTTGGCAGGTGAGCCAAGGCCTGGGATGTAGTAAGCAATGAGCATTCTAATGCATTTGACGGAAAAACAGAGCCTCCCTCTTAAACCCAAAAGTACCGATGTAATTGAAATGGGTAGCACAAAATGGCACTGTAGGTGTGCACATAATCAAGGCTGAACATCAGTTTACTTGTTACAGCTTAACAACATTTGCTAGACATTCAAATTAGAGAGCTTTTTTTATAGCTTCGAACTCTGTAGCCAAGTGCAGTTATCTAGTGTAGGATTATGACAATGTGATAAACAGGGGGCAGTGCGATGTCAGAATTGCTTTAAGGCAAATGATGAATTGAATAAAAAGACAGAAGGGGTAAGGGCAATGTTGGGTAATGACACTAGATCAGTAATACTGCGTAATTGAAATGGTACAGGATTTATATGCAGGAATGTTTAAATATATAGTATCTAAGACTACAAATGTATTAACAAGTCGATGTTCTGTTTGGAAAATACATCAGTTTTAAAGTCCTTCATCAGAATTGCCTCTGGTGGGCTCCTTCTTTCTGGAGTAATAGTCTGATAGCTTTAGTTCTTGTTGCTTCTTGCCTGTTCAGGTCCGGTAGTCTCGGATGTCATTTTTGTTTTTAACTGGATTCGTAGTTGCTATTAATGGCTGCTCCAAGTATTGTCCGTTGTTGGGCTACATTTGCTGCTTTCCACGTCCTCTGCTGGCGTAAAGCATTTTGTCTTTTTTGCCGTCTTGGGCGGAGGCTGATGTGCTTGATCTTACTTGACTTGCCTCTCTTGCTTAGTCTACGTGTTGGTTCCTCCATCTCAAAAGAAACTTCCAAGGAGCCCTGGTTGCAAAATTCTGGTGTCAGTGTGCTCAAAGTTTCAGGTTTATTGCACGTTGCATTTTCATCAAAAATCCACTCCAGTGTACAGTTTCTCATTTTTATATGATTATTAGGCTGCCATGATTCATACTTGTACCTGTAGGACAAAGATGTCAGATGTGAGCGTTTCACTTACCTAGTCATCTTCTGGCAAGTCGCTCAGAGAATTAAGCACTTTCTGCTAACAGCTGGTGCCTCTCTACAAGTTCTCAAACTAACCGTTTGGACCAAGAGCTACTGCAATTTAAAGTCCCTCTTGCTGAAGTGGCTGTGATATTCCTAGATCTACTGGAATTTGTAACTCCAGGGTGCAGAAACAGAGAGTTATTTCAAGGTTGCCACTGAGAAATGGGGGAACTAGAGAAATCGGTCTCTCTTAAATGTAAATGTAAATGTAAATGTAAAGGTATTTGTAGAGCACACTGCCACCAAGCGTTTTCCTGGCGCTATTACTCATACCGCTGTGGAACCCTTCCTGGCTTTCCCTGTGAAGTGTCCACTCCTGGGCACCCCCAGGGTGAAGCCAGGCATCCTAGCACTGTTAGGGCCGGTGTGGAGGTTAAGCAAGCAATTGCCCAGAGTTGCAGCGTGGGGCCCATGATTAGAATAGGCACCTAGGCGAGAATTGTCAGGCCCGAGGAAATTGAGCCCAAGACCCACCGAGGTGGGAATTGAACCCTGGGAATTTAACCCTGGTCCCGGGCCAGAACTCTGCATCAGAGTCTGCCGCTCTAACCATTGAGCCACACTCCTCCTCTTAAGTGATTATCAAGTTATTCCTTTCAGGCATTAACTCAGCAGATACTTCACACGCTTCTATCAGGTGAGATATACAGGGAAAACAGACCCTAGTTCCCGATTTGGCTAGCAATTCAGTTTGCGGTCAAATTGTAATAAACACAGATCTCGAAAAGAGTGCCTAAATATTTTCCATCAAATATTTTCAAACCTACAATACCATACAGTGACACAGTTTTGAAGATGCGTAGGGGACATGGCTCTTCAAAATAGTATTCCATAATATCTGTCCTGCTTTCACTAGCCCCGATTCACTCTTCTCTGGGTCTTCAAGTCCGCACATGCTATCTGCTACTCCAGCTCGGCTAGAAACATTCATATATATAAAGCAGACACCAGTAAATATGGCATAATTCTGGGAACTTACAAACTCTCTGCGTGCCTGCTACATACAAGTGTTCTTCCACTGGATCTTCAAACACACACTGCCTCTGCCAAAACACTGACGATATTTATCCCTCAAATTGTACAAGATTGCCAGCTATGTAAATGACAAGGTGACTCACTTGTGTACTTTGTCTAGTAACAGAGTATACATATATTTTCGAACAGTTATCTGAAAATGTGAAATGTTATTTGGCTTGACTTGAAAATTCTCCCTAGATGAAATCCTCAGGTATTGGATATGGAAATGATTGAGGCAACTAATCTAAAGTGCACACAGAAATTTGTCTCCATAGGAATTAAGTTCCACAAAATAGGCAGTCAACTCAAAGTAAAGATAATAACGCATACTTCTGATTTAGACGACTGTATAAAATCACGAAAGTTGAAAAGGTTGGGGTAGCAGTAAAAGTAAACACTATTATTACACGTACGCTTACTTAGTTAAGCAAAGTCAAAATTTATGGCAGGCTGTCTCCACAATTATTGCTGCGCTATACCTCACCTGCCCTTTAAAACTGGTAATATGTGCGTACACTGGTAACCTGAAGAGATGATCAGGCCGCTGGGTGTGGTTTTGTCCTTGGTATTGTGGATAAAGCTGTAGAGACTATCAACTCCGTATGAGACCTTCGGAACCTGATAACATTCAAAAAGTAACTCGGACATCATCTGCCGGGCATACAGAGAGTTACAGGGTGCCTCGGTCAGCACAATGGGATGGTCAACGGAGCCCTGGTTATCAGAAGGGAAAAAGAAAAACACAAAATAAACAACTTTAGAGAGCTGGTGTACTAGAAAAAAAAACTATCAGTGCTTCATAGCCTCACCAGATAAAAGCAACAAATAACCTCACCAGATAAAAGCAACAAATAACAGTATATTAAATGGCAATAGTAGTAGACTGAGCTACAATTCAATTTACTTCCTTCTGCATGCTTTTTTTAAGCCGATCTCCAGTCAAAAAACTGAACCAGTTTAAGCACTCGATAAATATGCTGTTTTTCACAAGGCCACCCAAAGCAAGGTCAACAATGTATTTAAAATAAGTGAACAATATCTGGGGGAGGGGGCAATATTAAATCTTGCTGCAGTGAGCACAGAAAATTGAAAGCTAATCTCTTAAATTGTATGAGCCGAAAGGACTTGTGATATTGACTGTGTTCCAGCAGCAGGCAAAGAAATGCACTGCGAGGGGGGTAAACAGATGACCCAGCTCCTCTTTACCAGCCTACTGGCAGCTTGCATCAATCGCCAATCTTTCAAGACCCTGCACAGTTCAAATACATGCTACAGAAGGGAATAACATTGCATTGTTCAAATAGCCCACAGAAATGTCCTAGTGGACAGGTACATGGCTCAATTCTCAAAAGTAATTTTGCTTGTGTGGACCTACTCAGGTGTAGTAGATCTATTCAAAAAGAAACCAGGACATGTACTGGTATTTGTGAGAATTCAGTAATGCCCAAATTCTGTGTCTAGTTTTATCTTAGGACTGGCAAGAATGAAGTTAGAAACGTGTAGCTTCTTCAAATTTATTTGTGGTCATTGATGTTCCTGACAAGAAAATATTTATATGAGGCACAGCCAACACATGTTTAGGGGCGAAAGCTGGGGCTTTCTCAAGGTTGAGATGAAAGACAAAGCAAAACAAAATCTCCCCATTCCCAAATTGTCATATATGCAACATTACATAGAAAAGTTGACCTATGAACAATTTGGTATGTTTTCGAAATTCAGAGAAACCAAAGTTATCATATGGCAAATCCAAAGAAAAGAGAGTAGAAGTCAAACAGCACAAAGGACAACGTGAAAAGTCAAAGAAATAAACAGAAAGAAAAAGAAAAAAGAAAGAAGGGGAAAGTCAGGACAAGAGAGGTAGAAAGGGGAGAAGAGAACGGGAAGAAATAATCACTGTATAAAAGAAGAGGACAGTAAGAAATTATAGTAGTATGGAAAAAAGAAAGACAAGTGTTATCAGAAGCCAAGTGAGCTGTAAAGAGCCAGGGAAAGAGGAAAGGGAAAGGTAAGGGAAGAAGGACATTCCAATAGATTAATATACATTAATAGTCACACAATAGAAAACGGTTTGTCAAGAGGAAACAACATTGAATATCGCACATTTTCAAGAATACCTGATTCAGAACAAGGGTTACAAAATTGCCTGGATTTCCGAAACCAATAGGTAAGGGTTTTCCTATTTCCAAGGACTAGTGATACCTGAATCATCCTCATTGATGGGCAAAAAACTGGAGTTATTACCCTTTTTAGCCTTTCGCTATCAGGTGGACATCTACTCTTACACCTATTGTAAATCTCCACAATTTTGCCATTCACCATTTCCGAGTGGACAATTACACCTAGGTGTAGACTTAAGACTCTCCACCTTTGAAACCAGAGGATTTCGACTCTGACAACTGAATCTACACCTGTAAAGTTACTACTGCTCACTTTCTACATTCTGGTGGAAATGTCAATCATTCAGGCTGTGATCTCCTAAGATAAACATATGGGGACATTTATTAAAGTTTACTAAATAAAATTAATTTAAAGTAAAATAAAAGCGTATGATGCATTTAAATATTACTAACCTAGGACTACTTTGTGAGCATGTGGATTGGTGAGGAGTGTGTTTTGAAACCATAGTTTTAAATTACTTCATTTTAACTTCCTGCATCGCACTTATGTGACCCCCTAGGCTATTGAACAGGATAAGCCAACGAGGGAGGCGCGCTGTGCACAATGCAGTGGGCCTAGGCCACCTTTTTACTTTTGACCTGGGAATGTGCTTCGATTCAAGGGTTCGGGAGAGATGTGGTGGCTAAAATAGTGGAGGTGCCGAACATTTATTATTTATTTATTAGTCTTATAAAGCGCACTATCACCTTGCAGGCATCCTGGCGCTGGTGGCTCAAAAAAGGACGGACGAGAGTCGCACGGGACAGGAACAGGACAGTGAGATTACATTACTTGGGAAAAAGCCAGGTTTTAACCTTTTTCCTAAAGGGGAGAAGCTCCCCAATTTGCCCAATCTCGCACGGGAGCAGATTCCATAATTTGGCAGCGCCACCTCAAAAGATCTACCCCCTGATCTAACCTTCCTAAACCTAGGCACTCTCACCAGCCTAGCCGCTGAAGAGCGAAGCCGCCTGGCTGGGGTATACCAGGCAAATTTAGATTGCAGGGGTAGAGGACCTATTCCATGGAGAGCCTTGAAAACGAGGCAGAGGGCCTTAAATTGTACCCTGTATCTCACCGGGAGCCAATGAAGTTTCGCCAGGGCTGCCGGCGCATGTGCTCTCCTAGGAAGCCCCAGGACCAACCTAGCGGCCGCTGATTGCACTCTTTGAAGCCTATCCAACAAGAAGCCATGGGACTCCAATAGTAGGGCATTACAATAATCTAACCTGCTAAGGATAGTACACCTTGCCACTTGGGCGCGCGCCTGAAGTGAAAGTAATGGCAGGATCTTCCGCAAAGACCGCAGGATAGCAAAGCAGCAGGAGGTCGTTTTTTAACATGCTAAGCTTCTGGTAAAGCATAACCCCTAAGTTGCGGACTGATTCCACTGGCCGCACTTTGGTCGTTGTCTCAGGGGGGCAAAAATTCTCTGGAAAAGGACGGGAGATCTTATTCCCAGCGCTAAAAAGCACCTCTGTCTTCCCAGCGTTGAATTGAAGAGAATTGTTCTTCAGCCAGCGTGACGTATCCCGCAGACAATTGTGGAATACCTCCACAGGAGTCGATTCCTCTCCCTCAAAGGAGAGGATCATCTGTGTGTCATCCGTGTAGTTTATTATCTGGATTTTATAGGCTTTAATAAGCGAGATCAGAGGTCTTAGATATAGGTTGAAGGGGATGGGGCTAATTGCTGATCCCTGTGGCACCCCGTGTGGAACATGAGAAAACACAGATTGAAAAGGGGGCAAGGACACCCCCTGCTGTCTGTCCTGCAAGAATGACCGAACCACAGCAGAGCACTACCTCTCACACCAGCATCACTTAAACGGTCCAGTAAGATATCATGGTTTACCGTATCAAAGGCGGCAGACATGTCAAGCAGAATCAAAACCGCTGCCTGTCCCCTGTCTGCACGCCTTTGAAGCTCGTCCACGGCGGTGACCAAAGCCGTTTCGGTCCCATGAGCCGGCCGGAAGCCAAATTGATCGCCCTCTAATAAGTGATGCTGTTCCAGATGTTTTGAGAGAGTTAAACTGACCATACGCTCAACAATTTTGGCTGGGAAAGGCAGCAAGGAGATTGGTTTGTAATTTTTGGAAGATTCAGGGTCTAAAGAAGGCTTCTTCAACAGGGGAGATATCACAGCCTGCTTCCACTGGGCTGGAACAATACCAGTGGCAAGAGATTGATTACAAATTAGGCGGAGAGTCGGAAATAGTTCCTCCACATACTCCTTCCAAATCGTGCATGGCACGGGGTCCAAAAGAGATCCAGAGGAAATCCCCTGTGCCAGCCCACTAAAGGTTTCTTTCGTCAGAAGTGGGAGCTCTAGTAAAAGTTCACCCAGGGGCCAAACTGGATCATTAGTCTTATCTACCGGAAACCCGTGTCCGGTGGGCAAGGGGCCGCCGATCTCAGAAGAGTCCTCCAAATCCTCAATGATTAACTCGATTTCCTCCTTGAAGAATTTGGCAAGATTCTCACAAAGTTCCTGAGACGGGACAATGGAGTTCTTAGCACACTCTGGGCTGGTAAGACTATTTAGTATGTTAAAAATACTCCTAGAGCTGTTGGTAGCATTACAAATCAAGGACGAAAAGTAGTCTGCCTTAGATTTCCTGATCAGACTCTTATATTCCAAGATTTTATTCTTCCACTGCAGCCTGTTAGATTCCTCATATTCACGCCTCCAACTTCTCTCCGCTTGTTTACAACCCAGCTTCAAGTTTTTCAGCGTGTCATTAAACCAAGGGGCAGAGGTTTTTCCCTTGTAACTACGTACTTTAAGGGGGGCATGAGACTCCAGTGACACCATAATTTCTGCGCAGTGAGGCATAGTTCTCCTCCACTTGCTTATCCAAAGCAAAACACTCTCCAACTTTAAACACCAAGTCAGAGGACTTCACTCGAGCAAGAGCCTTCCAGTCTCTGCACAAAAAACTCCTTAATTACCTGTGGAGCCCTAGTCTGGGAACCCTTGATTTTGACATAAAATTTGACGAGGGAATGATCTGTCCAGTCCATAGGCAAGATTTCCCCCATAACCAACAGGTCTGGAACAGTGAACACCAAATCAAGGAGGTGCCCCGCCTTGTGAGTAGATTCTTTGACTTGCTGAAAAAGACCAAAGCTTTCGCAAGAGTGAAGCAGATTTACTAAGCCTAGGTCTAAGGAACCATTTAGCCAAAGGTTAAAGTCCCCTAAAATGATCAGCTTGTGGTGGGTAGCTGCCATGATAGCGAGGGTAGCTAGTAGCAATTTTTGCTGCTGAGCACAAAAAGACCCTGGAGGTCTATAGCATAAAACACCAGTAAATATAGTCCCGGAGCAGCTCTAAATAGATAGGCCCAACAGTTCCGTACCATCAGCCGGGTCCATGTTAATGGTTCCAATCTTCCAAGTTGCTTTATAAATGACAGGTCTATAGGGTTCAGAAAAGGGGGTGGTGATGGACAGAGTATCTGAATAAAGCAGAACACTCCTACCCAGTCAACAGATCAGGGCTTAATCCATCACCGTTTTTTAGCTCACTGCACCATCCCAGCTCAGAACCAGGCTACATGCAAATGAGTCTGTCCCTGGCCCAGTGCATCATGGGAACAGGGCAGACCAAACTACCAAGCCAATTCTTTTACTGGAAAAGAAACAAGCTTCCGGGGACCGGTTTCTGGCATTACAGCCGTCTTCGGCCCGGCTTGCTTGAATCCTGATGGTGCAGTGAGCAAGG
Organism: Lissotriton vulgaris; assembly: GCF_964263255.1. NCBI lineage: Eukaryota > Metazoa > Chordata > Amphibia > Caudata > Salamandridae > Lissotriton > Lissotriton vulgaris. The sequence goes on along the minus strand of NC_141695.1, from coordinate 1,459,883,741 downwards.
GACTCACATCTGAGCATACCCTTCCACAGGGACAGACTAATTAATTAATTTCCTCTTAACAAATCTCCAGATTTGTTTCGTTCTACTTCCTTGACTTCTTTTAACAAATCTACTAATTTGTTTGATTTGGAGGACCTGATGTGCTCAAGTTCTTCTGAGTCATCTAATATGGATGTCACCAATGAAGATGTTGTTAGCTCTAATTTAACTGTTCCAAGTGTGTCTGGGTTAGTTAATCAAGATGCTTCCAGTAGTTTGACTGTTCAAAGTGATCTTGAGTCTAGTGGTGCCAGTCAGGAAGTATATAATACCCACAGGAATTCTAGGCGTGAAAGGGGGATGTGTTATGTTGTGAATATGTAATACACCTTTAACTGTGCACATTCTACATTCTATGGAACCTTGTGTACTGTGTTCCATTTATGACATATATGTGCTGCTTTGATTCAGTTGATGCTAACTGACTATACATGTCAGGTGGTGTACCTGCTCGTTCCTGGAATAAACTTATTTCAACCTACATTGAAATGTTCATCTTCAATTCTACACCCAGCAAGTCACCCTCTGAGAGACTTGGCCTAGCGAGTTAATGCAGTGCATTTCTCCGGGATTCCTATCCCATACCCCTCTCCCCAAGTAAGGGACTCTTCCAAAATCTCTCCACACATGCGCACCTGTCCGCATACGCCCAGCTTTTGAAACACGTGGTCCAGCAACAGCTCCTGTAGCTCCAGGTTGAGCGGCAAGTTTCTCTCAAACGGGGTCCGCAGCAGCCATCGATACGGCTCCAGACTAGCCATGTCGTTGCCGATCAGAGTCTGGCAGCGGGAAGCGCCACGGCTGCGAGCAGCCAGCGCTCGGAAGATCAATCGGGGCTCGGCTGAGCAAGCCCAGCCCGCCCGCGCCTGGAATGAACCATTATCAAGCACCAGCGGCACGGGTCGCGGGCTCCGCACGGCGGGATCCGGCTCCAGCACCGGGTCTGGAACCGCCTGGGCATCTTTGAAAGAGAAGACATTGCAAGACGTCTCCGCCATCTTGCTGTGGGAAAACAAGACAAACGTGGGGCAAAACGATACTAGCTTTTCGGCATCACCAGCACTGGGGGCGAAGCATCCTAGCAACAGCCTTGGATACAGGTGGAGAGAAGACGGACTATAGAACACGCTTTAAGAATGACAGCTCTAGATACCCGTAGGCATGAACAAAGAAAGAGGACTCAAATGATAGTATTCGAACATAACCAATATAAGGCAAATCGTTTATACCAAAGGGACTCAGAGTATGGAAACGCACGATGTTGTGATTTGGGCCATGCAGAATTCTTGAGTCATTCTGTTTGTCTATTTTCTGTTCTCTCTTAGAAACCCGGCAGTTTCAAAACTAGAGGGCGGAGCCTATGGCCGCTTCCCCGGTAGCCTAATGCAGTGGTCTTCAAACTTCTTAATGTTGCGCCCCCTGTCTTAAACTCCCCCCCAATTATTCCCAATTATTCTGTTAAAAACGGCATGTTAAAATATATCTAAACATTTTTTAAAAAATCGCAGTTCTAATACCCCTTTTACACACATTCCCAGTCAGGATATAAATGACAAAACATGTTAGTCATGTCCCATTTCAAAGTGGCTTACTGCCCCATTTATCACCTAAAAAAAGCATGATGCTTCTCTTGGCCATGGTCTACTTCACCTATATATGTCAAGCCACGAAAATTCATTTTCAAAACAGCTTTGTCATTCATACCTTTAAACCATAACTCAACTTGATGTTTCTTTAATTTTATAGCATCACTCTTGTTGGGCCATCCCAGATGCTTAAGACAGATTGCGCTATCTGAAACATCGACAATCTCTTCTGGGTTTAAATATTTAGACTCCCCTTTAAGCTGATTGTTAGGTTTTTTAACTCCCTTGAAGAAATCTTTGTAAATAGCTCTTTGTACATTGTCGTTATATCCTTTGGCTTTCACTTGGCAGTCAACAATATTCTTCCTGACTCCGAGATGTTCATCACTGATATCAACAGTGGTCGGTAAAGCATTCTCGAAACACGTGAGCTATGGCACTGTTTTATTGTCACACCTTCTTCCTCTCATTAGAAAAAACGGTGAAAAACCTGTAACGCTGTTCAGAGTTGTATTGTATGCAAATACTCTTTCTTTGATGAACCTCTTCACTGGAATTCTTGAAGACACAGCTAATTGTATGCCATCCTTGAGAAAACGATTCACTTTTTCGATTTGACAGTTGGACTTAGGTGAATACAAAGGAGTTTTCTCTTGCCGAATGCAGTGATGGTCCAGAAAGGCAGTCATTTTGTTTGATGTTAGTTGCTTCCCGTTGTCTGATACCATGATGCGGGGACTGCCCTCAATTGCGAAACAAGTATCCAGAAAGTCAGTGACTGCATCTGAGTCAATAGTATGTACAAATTTGTCATATATCCATTTACTGTAGTAGTCACTTACAGCTATCAAAAACCTTGCATCCTGCTCTAAAATTTGAAAGGGGCCAGCCATGTGAATTGCTATCTTATACCATGAAGAACTAGGGATTGATACAAGACGCATCTCTTGAACTCAAGGTTTCCAATGTTTGTCTGATTTAACACCGACATTGCACCTGTCAACAAATAAGTTAACATCGAGATCCATTTGAGGCCACCAATATTGTTCTTTCAAACTTTTCTTAGTCATGGTAGATCCTAAGTGTGAACTGTGTGCAATTGCAATTAATTGATTTCTGATTTTGGAAGGGGGAATAAGCAAATCACCTCTCATGAGGTACCCTTTAACGATACTTAACTCATTAGATACATGTAACATTACTTTTAAATCGGCAGATAGATTCCGAACTGGGGGCCAAGTAGTAGACATGTAGCTTTTAACCTTTTTCAATATTAGTTCTGAACTCATGGCTTTCATCCATTCTTTTTCCGGTTATTATATTGTTCACACATTGAAAGCTTTCTATACTAGATACTGCACATTCAGTCTCATCCTCACCTGTGCATTCTGGACTAGGAGTGGGTAGCCTGGAAAGAAAATCGGCTCTGACATTATCTTTGCCTGCAATATGTCTAATAGAGAAATTATATTCTTGTAATTTGGCCAGTAGTCTCACTAATCTGGCTGAAGCCTTCCCATTTCCTCTACCGTAACCATCAAACATGTACGTGAGAGGTTTGTGATCAGTTACCAACTCGAAATTCTTGCCCCATAAATACATTTTAAGTTTAACTACAGCCCAGACACATGCAAGGGCTTCCCTTTTGATGGTGCTTTAATTTGTCTCCGTGCTAGACAACCTGCGTGAAATAAAAACTACTGTATGCACATTCTTATCAACTTTCTGAGTGAAAACCGCTCCTATGCCCACCGAACAGGCATCTACGGTGATAATGTTCGACCCTTTTAGTATCAAATAGTTTTAAAGTGGTAGCATTTAATATGGCATTTTTGATATCAGAAAGGACTGATCTTGTTGACTCTCCCATACAAATTGTTGTCCTTTATGTAATAGAGCTTTCAATGGTTCAACCATGTTGGAATAGTTTTCAATAAATCTTGAGTAATACTCACTGAGACCTAAAAATCATCCCAGAGAGTCTTTATCTTCTGGTCTGGGTGCATCAGAAATCGCCTGTACTAAATTCATTTTAGGTTTGATGCCATTCTGACTGAGAACATGACCCAAGTATTCTATTTCGGACTAAAGAATTTCACATTTGTTCTTTGAAACTGTCATTCCCTTTTTTTGCAACTTACCAAGTACTGAATCTAAAATAGCGTTGTGATCTCTTACGGTACTTGCATGGATGAGGATGTCGTCCTGGAATTTCTGGACCCCAGTCATACCTCCGAACATATTCTCCATGAGCTTTTGGAAGACACTAGCAGAAGATGCTAGGCCGAAAGGTAAACGTATATACCTGAAGGCGCCTACAGGAGTGATAAATGTGGTCAATTTCTTAGAATCATCATCAAGCCTGATCTGGTGGTACGCCGAATTGAGATCGATGAGCGAAAAATATTTAGAACCTGCAGTTGCAGCTAATATTGCCTGAATTTTGGGCAGAGGGAAACAATCCACCAATATATTCTTGTTAAACGATCTCAAATCTGCGCACAGACGGTACTCAACATTTTTCTTCTTAATTAATACAATTCCAGAAATCCACTCAGTTGAATCAGCTGGTTCTATTACACCTTCATTTACAAGTTTGTCCAATAACATTTGTAACTCATATTTAACAGACAACTGTAAAGATTTAACTTTATGTCTGACAGGGATGGCATCATTTTTAAGAATGATTTTATGAACAGAACCTTTTACGCATCCTATGCGATCTTCGAATAGAGACTCATATTTACTTAGAATTGTAGAGACATCATCATTGTTGGGCGTTATCGAAGATACATCAATACTTGATACAAAACCATCATCAAGTACGATGGGGTCATCTGCTCCAGGTTTTAAACTTATTTTTAACTTAGCCAGATCCCTCTACCCAACAATGTCTCTACCACGTTAGGCTACATAAATTTTATTCTTAACACACCTTCCTTTGATATTCATAATATCTTCAAAGTAACCAAACATGTTGATGTCACTCTCACCGAATGCTTTTGGGTTCACGTCGGATGACAATAAATCTACGTGTGGCCAATGCTGGAAAAACTTTTTGTCTGAGATAATAGTTATCGGCGAACCAGAGTCAGCCGTGATATTAAGTTGAATTTCGCCAACATGAGCTGTGCCTAAAGGACCTTTGATACTTTTGTAATCGTCATCAACCATTAACACAATGTTAGAACACATGTTCTCATCAAATTCCTCAACATTACTTACTTTTGTAGGAATGAATCTTTTCTGTCCAAACGTGCCACAAACACCGGCAAAATGCCCTACCTTCTGACACCTTGTGCATTTCTTTCCGATAGCTGGACAATTCAGCGAGTCAACCTTGTGATTTCGAGAACCACATCTAAAACATACAAATTGGGATGTGTTAACATTTGGATTATTTTTTAACTTATTACTCGAAAAGGTCTCCCTTTTCTTTCTATCATTCACAAAACTTATGTTGGAACTTGAACTGTTCATTCTTGCCAACTCTTTAGATCCCTCCAATGAACTTTCTATGCCTTTTGCGATATCGATAGCCTCAGAAAGGGTAGGTCTTTTGCATGCCAACAAACGTTCCTGAATTTTACGCTCATAACAGTGAAAAACAAATTGGTCACGAATATATTCATCAACTCTGTTTTGGTAATCACATTTGGTAGCCAGAACCCTTAAACTGGCTATGTACTCCTCCACATTTTCGTCTTCCTTTTGTTTCCTCATGGCAAAACGGTGTCTGCCCACCATAATATTTTCCTCTTCATCAAATTGCCTCTCTAGTCTTTTGACTGCTTCTTGAAACTCATCAAGAGGAATGAATTGGCCTGGGTCAGGTTCATATTCGGGCAAACTGTCAAAGATTTCTTGACCAGCGTTACCTAAAAGTCCAAAAAGAATGGCCATCTTCCGCTCTGGTTCATATTTTTTACAGTTAATGGCTACTAAATAATTTTCAAACGCTCTGTACCAATTGCGCCACTTCATGACAGGTTTGCCAGGTTCATTTAGGAAGGATGGAGGTGCATTGAAATTGGATTCACTAGCCATAACTTCTTGTTTACTGTCTGCAGTCTCTATCTTAATAAAATATTCAATTGTGAATCACCTGTAGTACCTATAGTCATGTATTCTTATAAACATATGATAGCAAAGTGTATTATTTTTACGCAACTTATATGTATATAAATCAAATTTTTGTACTAGAAAGTAACATGTACTTGTAAACAAGTATGTAAATATGTATGTCAACAATTTGCTTTGTGACACTCAAAAACATTTACCAGGTATGTATAGATTGAGTTGACAACAAGGTTATGAAATTCGGTTATAATAACATAAGATAAACCGAAACAAGACAATTACTCTTTTCTTGTCTACATGCTTGTTTTGCTTGAAATAATATAATGTTCCAATTTCCACTCCCAAAACCTTAAAATTAAATAAACTCGGTGAAGCCACATGAAAATATCACTCTCCGCTGAATTTACTACATGAAATATAAAGTACCTTGTGGTTTCGCGCCGCGTCTTGTGAGGCTTGAAGCTCCGATACTAATCTAAGTAAAAAAAAAAAAACGCTTCACGTAACCCACGTTGATGGCGTGATGACGTGTGCGATGAGTCACCGCTTGCCGCACAGCTGAGGTGGTTGACAAGTGACAGTTGAACCGACGTAACTGTCAACTGTAACTGACTTGCTGCTGCAAAACCTCACAATAACTCCATTACGCTCTGTAAAGAGACCGATTTGAAGAACCTTTACCGCATGAAAAATGCTGTAAGACTTGAACAGTATTCGTAACTTGTCTGAGATTTTCTTTGAATCAGCCTGGCCAGTCACGGTCTTTACCTTCAGGAAAATTCTTTTTCCGAACACTGCCTTACGCATGAAGAAATGTCCTCTAAGACTTCAGCATCCCCACGAAAATAACGGAGAATTAAATGAATTAATATGAAATATTTCTTTTTTTGAAGAATGACAAATCGTAACTTGCCTTTAAGCTTTGAGCACGCTGCTCGAATAACATCACTTCCACAAGCTCGTCTGAATGATTCGCGTCCCGAACTCGTCGCCAATTTGTTGTGTCTTGCCAAATAAGAAGCGTGACACAAATTAAGGTTTAAGTATTTATTCCACTTGACGAGCTTGTGGGGAGAGGGAATGGAAGAGCTGTCAGGTTCAATAAGAAAGCCACTCTCCAACAGCAGGGAGGTGACGTCACATAAATACTTGAGCAACATTCCATTACACGTCAGTAGTATACTCCAATAGTAAACAAGGAGGAAGTGAAGGGAAATATAAACTAGACCTACAACACTGCTCCCCAGTTTGAAGACAGCTGGTCTAATGAGATCAGTTTGCATATCCATTAGCTGCCCCTTTATTTTGCATGCGAACTGTAACAAACATTTTACATAACTGTGGTGATGCATTTGCATGTTTTTTTGCTTTTTTTTCGGATGTGAATGAGCACTTTGCAATCTTGACAAATATTGTCATAGCTTATAAATGAAAGATCCTCTTCAGCATACATGCTCACATTTGGAAACAGGAAAGAGAAAGATAGCAAAAAAAAAATGGGAAATTATTTTTTCCATTGACAAACGTTAAAAAATAGGTACTTTTAGGTAGGAGATAGCTCAAATAATGCCAATTTTTGGCTCTAAAAACAGTAGTCTCCCGACTGAGTCAGCTGTCATTGCATGTCTTTTTCAGTCAGATACTCAAAAGTCCTCCTGCATGCACTGTGTCACTCCTTTATCTACACATTAACTAGTTCTTATGTTCACTCACACAACCACAAAAAAGCCTATGCACAAACTCAACAGCATATTCAAAATAAATTATAAGAATAAAAGAAGGAAGAGGAAAACATGCTTGCACCTAAACATGATAAACATATGCTTGCAATAAATAAATTAAACATAGTGGGCGGCAATCTTGCAATGGCATTATGAGCGCACTTAATGTTCTTGGAAATCTCAATTTTATTACAAGACAGGGGGCTCCTATTATGCCTTTTTTCTCGCATTTAATTCAGCCAAGATAAATTACATATCCCATCATACAAAGAACTACAGTATGATGTCATAAAGACATTAACCAGTCATAACCTAGCAAGTCTATTAACTCTTGACTGGGAGCAACAAGTTCTCTTTTCTTGCTGCTCACTGTCAAGATAGGTACCTCATTTTTCTTAGTTCTCTAAGGATTATTTGTGACAATATTATAATAGGCGTGTCTTATTACTAGTTTCTTAATTGTTTAACTTTCACCCCTTGTCACAGTCCAGTCCAACTTCTCGCATGCCATTCTGAGGGACCTTCCTTCAGGAACTTCTCTGTGATGAGTCAACTGCCACTTTGTGCTGTTTCTCGTAAGCGTTGCGGCTGTATACTTTCTATGGAGGCTGACAACGCGTTGTGACTAGATGCACATTGGTAGGCATGTCCTCTTATTCATGCCGATGACTTCAGGACATCCTCCAGCTTCGACTTCTCTATTGGGCTGCCTTCTACATGCTTCGGCCCACCTTGAGCCCACATCTAGCCTGCTGCTTCTTCTGCCTTTCGCCCTCCTTGGCCCGCCTTTATACTGCTCTCTTCCTAACTGGCTCGGTTTTTCATGGAGTTCGAGATAGCAGTGGAATTTCCATTACACACGTAACCAAATTCTAATTTACATTTACTGCTCTCTAAACTATTTTTCTTGTCAGCGTTTTTAATGAATTAGATATTTTGACCATTTTACTGCCCTCAAATTACCTTAGTTCGACTATGAAATATAATGATGATGAAGACACACAGATATTTAAAGATACTTTTAATTCTATGTCAGGACCGGAGGCGAGGATTAAGCTCAAAACTTTCTACCTTTATTTATTCCAGCTGCATTCAACTTTAAACTACCTTAATATTTTGATTATTATTATTATTTCCCATCAAACACCATGAATGGACTTCAAAACAAAGTTCAGCCAATCAAGGCAAAGGTTAAGTCAATATTTCCAACTGCGAGCTAGTCAACCTCCTCTTTCTTTCCTGCTTCCAGCAGATCTAAGTACCTTTTCACACTACTCATGTTGACTTTAAGCTTCGGTATTATTGGGCTGCTTGTTCCCTAATTTAGATCCCCCCGCGTGAGGATGCAACATCGCTCCTTCCGCAGCGTGCGTTAAATCTCTGTTACAGGGCCACATGAGTGTGGTGAGGCATTTCGCCCGCCATGCGCACCGGGTCTCGTTACAGAACGGGGGCCGTGCTCATTCTATATTTAGTGATGTAGAGGAGCGGACTTCCCGTAGAGCCCTTTGCCTCCCTGTACCGAATTGGAAGCCCTTGACACCCTGCTAGGGTCTGTATACTAGCTCGTGAGAGCAGTAATTAAAGTGGCTGACACCCGGGTGAGCAGGGTCTGTATACTGACGTAAGGAATTCTCCGTCAGAGCATTCACGTTCTTTGTCCTTATGTGTCTTGGACCAGGCAGCCGTAATTCACATCCCTGTTTGAGTTGGAGGGAGTTATAGCCTGGGGGGATAGACCCCCCACAGTGCTTATTTGCACAATACATTGTATACTGATATCACTAAGTGCCAACAGTTAGCCCCCAGGGCTGCCTTAAATCAAGACCTAAGATCCTAGAGCGCTCTGCGTGACAATGTCTGCCTGAGTCCCCTGAACTGCACCTCAGCTCTATTTGACTCATTGGGTGACCCTTGTTGCCATACATTTACCATGCAGAAATGCCAAGAGGAATCCTCCATTACTTTCCTTCCCTTGCCTTCTTTCACATGGTGGTGGCAGCTGCCATGGGCCCCTTTGAAAGGTGCCTGATGCTACTGGAAACATTTTATGCAGGGCCCTTAGACCTGTCCCAAGGTCAATCTAACACATTTGGGGCTCTACAAGATCCCCACCATCTCCTGCTGCGACCCCACAAGTGCAAAGCGGACCTACCATAGACCTCAGTGCCTTCGATAGATTGAAGAAGGCTTTCCTCGTGCACTCTGATCCTTCTGAAGATGACGGGAAGATGCCTTTGGCGCGCCGCTTGAGCTGCCTTCTTCCCATTCACTGCCATGTGGCAGGATGAAGATTCCTATGGGTATTCTAACGATAAGGCAGGCCCCACAAGGTCCTGGAACCTCTCCAGACCTTTCATATGACACACTCTCAGCCGTCCAGATGGAAGATACTCCGAACATGCTGGACCCTGACGATTTAGTACATCCACGTTCTGCCGATTGATTCGCATCGGTGAAGGTAGACAATTATGTGGCAGGCCGACTGCAGAAACATCCAGAGAAGGAAGCGCAAGCACACCTTAGAGCTGTGCCCCTCCCTAGCCGGCAAGGTGGCCCTTAGTCCTGAGATAGATACTAGGATGGCTACTTTCCTCCAGAAGTATATTGGATATTGGAGTATTGGAGTATATTGGAGACCCAAAAAAGGTATCAACAGACATAGAAGTCCTGTCAGGACAAATTGTTGGATGTCATAGGTCCCCCTCACAAAAATCTTGGAGCTGGTGGAAGAGGTTAAGGCTTTTGGTACAGCATTTTCCCCAGAGTCTCTATCTGGTTGGGCGCACAACACAGCCATTTTCCTGGGGAGCGCTAATTGTGCCCTATCAGCGGAGAGGCATAGCTCCTTGTTAATAAAGGTGGATCCCAAATTAGGGGATTTGGTCACGGTAGGCGCAGGGGCACAAGGAGGGCTTTTTGGGTAGTCTTTCATCAAAAAGCTAGGCCAGTTTGTAGCCACATTTACTTCTCACGATAAGGCACAAGCATCAATTAAGAACATTTTCCACCCTCAGATCTTTTTGGGGCCGGCCGTGGGAGAGGGCGCTCAGCTGGCTGTTTCTACACACAAGCCCACCCTGGGCTCAAGTTTTCCACAAAGAACCGGACCAGTCCTGCTCTGGGAAATTCTTCCCCACCAGGAGAGGCTACAGAGGCTGCAACCATAGAGGCACCTCCAGGGGACTATTCCAGTCCACCCCAAAAAAAGGTGAGTGTTATCCCTTCCTCCCAACTAAAATTAAAAGGTCATTTGGCTTTGTTTTTGTACAATTAGGAGACTCTTACCTCCGATGCATGGGTTCTGCAAACTATACATTTCCAAATAGAATGTTATGGTTCTCCAGCCCATATTTTGCGTCCACTCATTTTTACAGAAGACCAGGCACCTTGATAGACAAGGAGGTGGCGGACCTGGTCTAGAAGGAGGCAATTTTCCCTACTTACCTTCACCCGCGTGGGTTTCTCAGCAACCTTTTCTGGTGGAGAAGTGGGTTGAGGGCCAGACCCTGTGATCAACTTCATGGAGTTCAATGAATGGCTAGTGTATCGCCAATTCAAGATGGAGGGTATACACCTTTTGTGCGATCTTCTGAGATCAGACGACTGGATGGTGCATTTAGGACATGTACTTGACGGTTCACATTTTTTCCCTCTTCCCAAATACCTCCAGTTCAGGTGGCGAGATCAGGTTAACGAGTTCAGGACTTTACCATTCGGACTGTCTTCAGCCCCTTGCTGTTCCACCAAGATGTTGAAACCAGTCATAGAAAATCTCAGGACCCAGGGTTATTGCCTGATTTTCTATCTAGACAATCTCCTTCTAATGGATCAGTATCCGGTCACAATGTTGCAACAACTGTAAACAACACTTCATCTGGATGGTATAACACCAATCTGGGAAACCACAATTACGTCGGAGAGCTTCAAAAAAACAATAAACAAACTTACTAACTATGGATAAAGATATTCTGGTCAAGCGTAGCCACGCATGGTCAATTGTCTCTGGATATAAGAAAAAAAGGTTCAAACCTATCTAGAAACTGCATGGTCTAAGAAAAATAAACAAATTTTTATTAATGCCAGATTTGGCTTCTATCCAGGCACATGCCACTTACCACCATGGAAGAGACCACAAGGAAATAACATATGCAGGCTTTGTAACCTAGGAGAAGAAAACATCTTACACCTATTGTGTCTTTGCCCGGATCTGGAAATTGAAAGAAAACTACAATTAAAAGAATGTTTAACATGCGTAGTGTAAGGACATGTAGACAGGCACTGATCGCAAGTCTTAACCCAGAAGATTTGCCGATGAGTTCTGCGCTTGTTAAATTCCTTCGTGCGGTACAGAAGAAATTGGATGTTTTTGATTGACCAAACAATAGTCTACGTGAATATGGACTTTATACAATGCAGCTCTTTTTCTTATTTATGTGTATAATATATATCTAACTTTTGAAAACTGATTGAAAATTCAATTGTTTTATAATTTTAAATTTGGTAAAGTTTTATCTGCTTTTTTGTAAGATTTTAATTAATCAAACAAATAAATAAAATATGAAATATATGAACACTTCATCTGTTGAGCTTGGGGTTCATGACCAACAAGAAGAAGTCGCTTCTGAACCCCCCACAAGCAGACCACCTTTCTGGGTCTGTGGAAAATGCATGGGGATTTTCCCTTTTGGGACTATTTTGTGAAGGTTCATCAAATGGGGCCTTAGTTATTAGCAACCAGAAAACACTCTTTTTATGGAAAAGTAGACCTAAATATAACTACCTAGTGGTGCCTGCTGACAGGTAATATATATATATGTCAAGCTATATATCATGCAGAGTCATGCTTGTTCATGAATAAATATATCTTTAAATATATATTTCCAACGAAAATGCTGAACTGCATTATTTCCAAATTGTAAAGAAATTTTTAATTAGGTCTTCAGACAGACACCTCGAGTATTTCGATTAACACAGTCTTTATTATTATTAATATTATTATTATTATCCGAGATAAAGACTATGTTGGTTGAAACGCAACAGTGTCTGTCTGAAAATCTGATTAAAATATCTTAAAAATGTGAAGTTCCTGGAGTGAAGCTTTTTCCTTTTGTTGAAAACATATGGGAAGGCTGATCTACCTTCCACGCGAGCACCAGCAGGCAGAGCAGGTCGCCATTATTGACCACATTGCAAAACTATATATCTATCATATATATATATATATATATATATATATATATATATATATATGCACCTACATATACACACACACATACAAATATGACTCCTTAATTATCACTAACAACATCAGCATCTGAAGACGAGTTAAATAAAAACATTAAAAAAATATCTATACCTTACTATAGGGAGACACAGCAGTCAGGGCGGAGATCTCTGTGTGTTAAAATATAGGAAAGATATTTACAAAAAAGTTTATTTCACTCAAAAATAAATGTTAGAACTGTTTTTATGTTGAATATAAGTGTAATTGAATCTTATTTATTTACTTTAAATGTATAACAATATAGAAAATGCTATAGCACTAGTAAATCAATTTTGAATTAAAGCTTTAAAAATGGAAATATACAAAATTAAAATTCTTTTTCGGAACTTCAAATTAAGAAATAAATTCCCACCCGCAGAAAAAAATTATGTTCATTAATAATTATTTAAATTGGTTCATAAAATTGATTATAAATAATTCCTATTTGTAAATCGCAAACATATCACCCATACAGGTTTCAAAGCACTGTGGGCCATCAGGGAGATTAAGTGAGCTTTTGTCCAGAGTCACATTATGCTGAGCTGAGCTGCTGCAAGCGCCAGGGATCATACTGCGAGCCCTACACCCCGGAGACAGCCATTTTGGCCACTGTGCCACACACAAAAAAACTGCTTTTTTCATGTTTTAATTGTGTTAAAAAAAAGTTAAATTTTTTGTAACTATGTTATTACAATTTTATAAAATTAAATCATAAATAAGTACTATTTTTATATATATATATATATATATATATATATATATACATATACATATATATATATATATATATACATATATATATATATATATATACATATATATATATATACATATATACATACATATATATATATATATATATATATATATATATATATATATATATATATATATGTTTTACATTTTGTTATATTTATTCATATTGGCAACTATTTTAAATAATTTAATTTGAACATTATTTTCTATGGGTTTTATTTTAAGTCTCCACCACCATTATTTCCTATGTCAGAACCTCCACTCCTCAGGATCTGGATGATGCAATAAGGGGTCCATCTCCAGACATCCCCGAACTCTGAATTATAGCACAGAGTTGAAGGGTTATCAGGCGAGGGAAAAAAGCTGGAAGGCCGGGGCCGGGGGTCGAACGGTGAACCTGTGGGGAGAAAAACAGAGGTTCAAGGAACATGAAACAACACCCCCTACTCTCATTTAATTCTCGCTAATTGTATGATGCGTACCTTTTCTACCAACAGGGTCAGCTTACTCTAAAGGGCTATCCACCTCAATCAGAGCACTCCCATCGATAGTATCTAATGCACACAATAAGGCAGAAGTTATTACTCACAACTCTATATGGCTAGTTGCAATAGTATGAGGGAATCTAGAACAGAGCTCACTGGTTCAAATAATAAGTGATTGCATGTACCCCAAAACAAGACAGACTTTTGGCCCCAGAAAAATATGAATATTGAATATCTTTATTCGGCAATTTATCACCATAAAAGAATACATATACATAAACATTTCAAAATACCAATAAAAGATTATAAAATACAGTAAAAGCATGGACACCGCATTCGTCAATTTACTAGCAGAAAATTCGTCCTCAGCTAGTGGAACCTCCAGAGTGTAGTTTCAGTAAGCGGGAACGTGTCATCCACGCACTTCCCAAAAATTTAGCCACCCCACAGATCATACTGGCAGATGAAGAATCTGTAGAGAGGACACGTAGTGCCTGGCTATGGCACCTCAGCCCTAATTCCCTACAGACGGGTTTCAACCAGAATTTCCGCGCCCCTTTATAGGCTGGGCAGGCAAAAAACAGGTGAGCCACCGATTCCCTAGGGGCCGCACAGCCCGGGCATGCACGCGAGCGGGCATCTGTATTCGACCATCTCACCGTAAAGTCATGAACCGGGAGCGTCCCATATCGCAATTTTAGGTACAGCGCTCGATCCAATGGTTTAGTTATTAAGTCGAGAAAGGGTTCCAATTTTCGCACACACTTAATTGACAAAAATTGGTCAGTAAGTGAGCCCAAATTCGTAAACCTCGTAGCGTTACTCTGTACCCAGTCCCAGTATAGTTTTTTTATAACATCTTTGGGTGGTGGTGCTTGCAACTCCCATGCCTCTCTTAGACCCAAGCTGAAAGCCAATTCTTTCAGTTTATTTAGCCATCCTATTTTTTTACATGTGTCCAGTAGTAGTAGTTCATCCAGCCCTTCTGCATACTTTGCGAGCTCCTCAGTTCTTCTTAGTCGGGACCAGAATAACAACGGGCGTAGCCTCACCAAGTCCCTTACTGTTTTTCTGCCCAGATCTAATCTTAGTGGGATCATTGGGGTGGAAGCGGGAAGAGCTACCACTTTCCTAAAAAAATTGTTTTCCGCTCTCATCAAGTCAGAAACCCCTTCAAACCCCCAAAGTTCGGAGCCATAAAGTGCTGCAGGAAGAATCTGACCCTCATAGATGGTCATAGCTGGGGAGACCGGTTTACTGATTGATTCACGGATCTCCTTCAGCGTCACCCCGGATACTCTTCGATGGTTTAGTAACATTTTGGAAAGATGATCCTTCCAGGTCATGCGGCTGTTAATCCGGACACCGAGATAGTCAAAAGACTCGACCAGCTCGAGGGGGGCGTTGTTGAGCACAAAGTTATTTTTAAATCTTTTTGAGGGTGCAAAAGCCATCAATTTGGTTTTCGATGTATTGATAGTTAAGCCTCGGGTAGTGCAGAAGGAGCTAAACCGATTCAAGAGTTTTTGTAAGCCCACCGGGGATTTGGAAATTAATAGGGTGTCATCAGCGAAGAGAAGTGTGGGGATTTTCTCCCCCGCCAGGGATGGGGCATCCGACTCCTCCCCCTTTAGATGGTCAACCACTCCGTTTACGAATAGGGAGAAGAGGGTCGGAGCCATGACACAGCCCTGACGTACTCCTCTCCGTACTGGGATCCTGTCTGTTAGTTGCCCCTGGGATCCCCATCTAACCCTCGCATAGTTCCCCTCGTGCAGCTTTACGATTAGGCTCAGAAGACCACTGGGAAAACCCATCTCTCCTAGAATTTCCCAAAGTTTTGTACGAGGGACCAGGTCGAATGCAGTTTTAAGATCGATGAAGGCCATGTACAAACTGCCTTTCATGATAGTAACCGCCTTCCAATAGATGGCAAAGAGACGAAAGACCTGGTCCATCGTACCTACCTTCCTTCTGAACCCCGCTTGTAAGTGGGAGAGGATACTAGCCTCCTCTATCCAGTCGCCAACTCTTGAAATGATGACCCTGCCGACCACTTTCTGGATTATGTCTATCAAACTGATGGGTCTGTAGTTCGCAGGGTCATCTCTAGCCCCCTTCTTATACACAGTAACTACCTCAGCCCCTTTCCAGGAGTCTGGAACCTGGTGTCCCCTCGTGATCAGATTCATTATAATCGCAATTAGTTTGGCCCAGGCCTCTGGCTCCACCATCAACAGATCCCCAGGGATCCCATCCTGCCCGGCAGCTTTCTTAGGGGTTAGGTGTCTAATCGCCAACACTACTTCTGCAGTTGAAAATAAAAGGACATTATCATCTACGGTATCCCCTTCACCCAGGCTATTCACCCCAGGACTAGTTGTTTCCTCCGAGTCTCCATATAGGGATGAAAAGTGAGTAAACCATTGCTGGCAAGATATATGATCAGCCAATGGTTGCGATTTTCTCTGCCTTGTTCTATTAACCAATTCCCAAAAAAGGTTCGGGTTCCTACTGCTCACAGCCTTGGAAAGATCCTGCCAATGCTGTTCCTCCCACTCCCGTTTGGCCAATGATAATGCTTTCAGATAATCTTTCCTGGCCGCTCTAACCAGTAAAGGGTCGGTCCCCTGAAAGCAGAGCTTTTGTCAATTGTTTCCTTTTGCTCTTACAATGATCATTATACCATGATTTACTAAGAGTAGAGGGTATAGCAGGAGCCCTATTACATTTCCCCTTCAAGATAAAAAATTGGCCAACTTGGTCTATTGTGGTTTTATAGGCAGAGTCAAGTGAGGGGTGTTGGCGATTGACGGTCCGATTTTCACCAACCCAGATTTCTAAGTTGGAAGACAAACCCTCAACCATCGCTTTGATGATTCCTATATCGCCCTCATTAAGCTTAGCCTTATCCCATTTCAGTCTACGGTTATTGTTAAATGGGATAACTTCTTTAGTTGTTTTTAAGGTGACAATCGCTCGCCTGTCATTCAGAACACCCCAATTGAACTTGCAACACAGGGGATTGTGGTCACTATCCTGGCTTGGGACGACCTCCATATCAATTAGGTCCGGCCAGAATCCAACATCCATTAGGATGTAATCGATTCGGGACGGCCCTGAGAGTCTATTAAAGGTCAATGCCCCTGACTGATCAGATGTAGTCCTACCATTAAGGGCTCTTAATTTATGGTCCCTTGTCAGTGCATTTATTTGTATGGCCCTAGGTGACCACTTCCTAACAGGGGGCAGGGAAAGAGTTGGAATGGACCATTTTGAATCCTCCTCTTCGATTCCTAAGGGGTCGTCTCCGAGAAGGGGTTCAAATGTACAATTAAAATCACCCCCCACAAGAATTTTAGCTGAGCAGGGGCAATTGGCTAAGGCCGAGTCCAGGGCTGTTAAGGTCAAAGAGGGAGAGTCACCCTGTGTCCCTCTCGCATAAACATTAAAAAGGTCAAGCCTGACGACATCCTCCCGTCCTCTTGCTGAAAGGTGGAGTATATCGTTACACTCCACAATATGGCTTGTGACCACCCAGTTCAGATCTATTTTTATCCAAACTATGAGACCGCCCGATGGTCTGCCCTTTCCCTTACCTATTGCGGGCACAGAGTGGGTAGTATACCCCGATTTATGTAGAGGAACAAGACTCCATGTCTCCTGGAACAGGCAGACATCAAACTGCTCAATGAGTGTGTGCCACTCCGGGATTTCTAACTTCCTCTTTAGCCCAGCAATATTCCAAGAAAGGAGGTTTATTACCCGCCTTCCTCTAGGCATAGAAGTGTAACCCACCTTGGGCAAACTCTCGTTAACCACCCTAGTCAAAGGGCTCCCCCCCTCCTGGGCCAATGAAATGGGGGTTGCAAGGCAACCAACCATACTCATCACGGGCCCAGCTAACCTAGAATCCTCAGTTGTGGCATTGATGGTCGCCATATGGTCTGTGGATAGACTAACTTCTTCAGTACCTATGCTACCCCAAGGTGGACAAGGGTCCTCATCCCCAGGAAGATCATTATCATTCCCCCCCCCCCCCATGCCCCCAACTTCAATCGCAGTCTTCCAGCCCTGACAGCTGTGAAAACCGATTGTAGGTATCCAACGGGGTAAAGGGTCTCAGGTGGTTCATACTGGAACCCTGGTTCAGCATATGTCTATGGGGGACCATGGACCAGGCGGAGTGTAGATCAGGCACCCTGGTGAACTGATGCCCGTACTGAGAATGATTATTAATATAGGGTAGTGTAAAGGGCGGCCTATAAGATTGTGGTCTGTTTGAATATTTAGAGTTGGTGACTTCTGACCTGGGGTAGAAGTATGTTAAAGCCCGTGGGATAATACAGGTTTCCCCATTCCCAGGTGGCCAATTTAGGATGTAATCAACTGCCCGAGGGTCTCTAAAATTGACCACCACTAGGTCCCCCTCGATATCTTTAGTTCTACTCCCCAGCCAGTTGATCCGTCTAACATGAACTATGTCCCCATCTATGTTAGGTGCTATCGGCCTGTGCAACCGCAACCAATGGATAATTTTGTTCTTGAGGTCGGCAAATCCCTCCTTCTTATTTTCAGTTAACTGCGGGACCCCCGTTAAAATCACCACATAGGGCACAGCTTCTGGGGGAATCTCTACTTGTGGGACCCTTTTATGAGGTATTCTACTTTTTCCACCATCCCCATGTGCGTTCTGATTGTTGCTCGTCGAGGCCTTTAGGGATGATTTGGTGGGGCCCGCTCCCAACTCAGTGGCTGGTGCTTTTGGTTGTTTAGGCGGCGGTGTGTTATGAGTTGGGGGCACAGCTCCACCCGGAGGCTGGCGAGTTTGCTTAGCCAGAGCAGGGGTAGAAGGATTTTTAGATTTCCTTTGTGGTGTGGTAGGTGGGGGTATGGGATGCACTGCCACACTTCCTTTATTTTTGGTAAGGGTAGACATACTAGTTATGGCGGCTTCCAATATGGTTAATCTAATTTCCACCTTTTTAATAGACTCATTGATGGGTAGAAGGAGAGATCTCAACAAAAATTCCAAGTTCCCTGGCAATGTGGGGGGAAGTAGTGGTGAAGTAATAGGTGGGGTGACTCTAATGTTGTTATCAGGAGCCTCATCTTGTGTGGTTGCTAAAGATGGACAGTGAACCGGTGTAACAGCTACCTGTGGTGTATGAACCTGCTCTGCTACTGGAAGAGTCTCAGTTGTAATCGGAGTTTTTATCCCTTTACCGAAATCAGCGTGCGATGTTTTGGCTTTACCTGATACCACCCTTTGTTTCCTCCTTTTTTTACTAGGGGGAGGGCGGTGAGTCTGGGCTACAGGAAAAATATTAACTTTCTGCTTCCTAGATTTAGATGTGTCAGCCACACGACTACCACTAGGAGTGGGTGAAACAATTATAATATTATCCGAGGGCAAACAAGGAGTGGCTACAAAGTCACGAAACAGTAGGGGGACTCCATCTTGACTTACGTTATCCTCACTTAAGCCATTCGAATCACCCTCCCGGTTCAATTCAAGTAGACTGTCTGTGAGGGGTCTGTGTTTCATATTCTCAACAGAGCGACGCCGCTCTGCCCTGCGCTCTGCTAGGATGGAATCCTTTTCTCCCTCGCTCCTCTTGGGAAAGTAATTCTCCAGGGAACCGTTACGTAATCTGGATTTTTTACCCGGGGTTTCTTCTTCTGTTGCCATATCCATTATATGATGAACAATATCCTCCGGACTACAAAGAAAGAGATCAGGCCCAGCCCGGCCTCCTCCGGCCCCGGACGGCCACAGACGGTCCCGCCCTTGTCCCGGGCTTCTCCCGGCGCCCTCCCGCGCGCTCCCGCGCAGCGGGAAAGACTGCTCTTTTTAAAGATGTGCAAAAGTGTTCTAGGGGGCGTGGCCGGCAGGGAGAGGAGCCCAGCTGACACGGGCGCGCGGGGACTCCTGGAACTTAGAGTCCACCCGCTCTACCCTCGCAGCCCTGCCGGTGTCCCAACAAGCCCCAGGCAAGATTCCCCACAACTGCTAAGACCGCGAAGCGGGACCCGCGCAGCGGGTCCGGCGAGCAGCAGCGGCTTAGCAGGCAGGATTCAGCAGCAAAGGTCCGTGGCGTGGCGAGAGTCCAGGTTAGTTATGAATAGGCTTTCCTGTTTTCAGTTTCTATTTTTGGTAAATTCTGGTGGTGTTTTTTCAGTGTTTTCCAGTGATTTCAATACCTCAAAAAAACAGTGCTTTTCAGTGATCACTCATTTCGCGCCATAAAAAACAGCTGAAACAGTGTTTTACCGGTGTTTATGGAACGGTTGGCTTTTGTTATTGCTTGCTTTCTTCATTGATGCATGGTATATAGACAGTGTATATACAGTGTACATGAGGTCCAAAAACATTTTTGCAAGTCAAAGTTATTGTAGTACACCATACAATAATTCTTCAGTGAGTCTTTGGTCATTCGTGCTTTGTCTTTCCTTCCCAATATCGCAAAGTTGTGTTTTTGTGTATTTTTTGACGGGTACGCCTACTCTGCATATCATTAGCGTTAGTTGTCGCTCTCATCCGTGGCAATGTTTTTGCCGCAGCCATCGCTGGAAAACTGGCAATGTTTGGCTGTTTGCACCAGCATGTGAGGTTCCGTGACGGTTCCGTGACGACTTGAACCCGTGTTTTCAAGTTTGTCGGAAATACATAATATTGGTATCAGCGAACCGCAAATGATCCATTTAGTATATCCTAGTGTTTTCGCTACGCTACGAGCAAGAGCACTCCTTCCATTGACATATTTCTGATATACCCACGGCATCCATCTTAGATCATGGCCGCCATTTTGTGTTTCCTTGCCCTCACATATGCAATAGCCTCTGATCACTTCATTCACTCCACTTTGATTAAGGACACGTAGCCGTAGCCGGAGATTCACCTCTTACATGACACGTGCACCTTAAACCAGATCACGCTGTAGCTGCATGATTCGACAAAGGCTGCCTCCTCTGCCCGAGGCCAGTCCTGCCAAACTGGTCTTCGGGTCCATTGTACCTGATCATGATTAGGCGGCCGAAGCCGGTAGCCTTGCCCATTTACAACCCACAAACATCCCTTATCCCGCTTTTCTATCTTCCACACCTGGCTCTGTTTCTTTCTTTCTGAATCTTTATTAGGGGGAGGTAACGAACTTTACGATGAGGCGGTCCGGGTCCTGAATGCAATATTGACAGGGAATTGTGACAAACTAGTGGGAACCCCTCTTTTCGCAATGTTTGGCCTCAGATATTATCGACGGTTCCTGTGTAACATCAAATATTTATTGTTTTAGACACAAAGGTTTTGGGAATGTATTTCATGTAAAGAATTTGCCCCTAGCATAAAAAACCGTATATAAGGAGCAGCCCTCTTTGTACAAATCGAACAGGCTCCTAGTCTCTGCCCGTGTGTAGATTCTGTGACTTCTGTGTCCCTGCAGTAATAAACCTTTGGTCTTTGACGCCACCATCGAGAAGCCCGTGTTTCTGTTCATTTGTGCACCAAGGCAGGTGGAACTCCGGGGTCTTCGGGTGTTGTACCCTGACACCTCTGGACGGAACCAAAAAGTCCAGAACTCCAATTGGCGCCCAACGTGGGGCG
The DNA here is from genome assembly GCF_964263255.1 of Lissotriton vulgaris. Lineage (NCBI taxonomy): Eukaryota > Metazoa > Chordata > Amphibia > Caudata > Salamandridae > Lissotriton > Lissotriton vulgaris. Next base: position 1,459,862,205 of record NC_141695.1, on the reverse strand, counting down.
ACGTCATTCGGTACCGGTCCAAAAGCCTGAAGAGTTCGAGAAGCTTCGTGTGAAGATTCCTGAGGGAGGCGCCCCACTTCATCGATCCCGGCATATCGCAAAAGTGGCCCGAAGTTCTCTTCCACGAGGGTTTCCCGTTCAGGACGGCTGCAGTGGGCCGTTGCCTTGACCGTCGCCCTGTCTTGGACCCGAAGTGGTGCAGTCCTTAGTACGGCGAAACGTGACGGGTTTCTCCTTGGTGACGTCTTCAGTGACTCAGTTAAGTATTTAGTGATAGCTAGCTGGTTACTTTTGTGAGGATTGTTAAAAATCCTTGATCGGTTTTTGGTTTGGTTTGGTTTTGTCAGATTATCATTGGTTGTTCTAGTTACGATAATCTATTTGGTTTAGTTTTGGGTATCGATACATCAGTTCGTTTTGGTAGGCCTAAGTTCTTGGTTCGAGTGCACATATTTGTTCCGTGTTTTGTTTGTTTTGTGTTCCGGACTGAAAATGGTAAGTCGGAAAATGTTGTCTTGTTTTGGTTGCAACCGTGACTCACGATTGGAGGACTCTTGTCTGGTTCCTCCGATTGGGACTCCTTTATATGATTTATATTGTAAGTATGGCGTGGGTCCTATAACTTATAATGAGATATGGGTCCGCTATTGTAAGAAGGATGGTGTCCTTAGTTGGCCACTGCATGGTAGTTTTGAACAAGAGATTCTCGACAATTTAGAAGAGAAATTGTTCAAAAAGAAAGCCCGGCCGGCAATGTTTGATTCCTTCCGTTATTGGCGGAAAGAATCCAAACAGAGAGAAATGAGAAGGTTGAAGAAAGAGCAGAAAGAACAAGAAGAGTTAACTCTAGAACAAGCGACTAAACAGTTGCAGGCTAACGAGTGTGAGAAGGTCATAGATGTAGCCATTAGAGAGCATAACTTAGCGATTGACAAGTGCTATCCTGCCTTGCCATCGAAAATGGCTAAGATTCTGGAGGACTCCGAAAACGATCCTCTGCTATCTTATCTGTTACGGTCACCTCCACCGTATGCACAAGGTGCTACGGCTCCACCTGTCCCGAATGTTCAATTGCCGGTTGCTGGACAACCTGGTGCTCCTGCTCCTATCCCTCAGAATCAAGTTCCTGTACTTCCAGTGGTGAATGTAAATGTTCCTACAGCTCCTCCTCTTCCTACACTGCCAACCCCTATACCTACCTCTGTACCTACTGCTCCAGAAACTATTTTCCTCGATACTCCTACTGCTTCCTCATCTATTCCTACCTCCACTGCATTCTCTATGTCTGCGAGTGTACTAACTCCACTTTCTGTTCGTCGAAGAATCACTGATTCGGTTACTAATATGCTGTCTCCTATATATAAAACTTTGATTAAGACTCCTACTACTGACTCTGTACAGAGACGGAGTCAGCTTCCAAGTACTGAGGAACGGGGAGTTTTAGATTCCACGGCTCTCAGATGGATTTCGAAGGGTAGAAGATATAGTACAAGAGATGTGCTGGACACATTTATGCAGTGGGGAGAACCAACGCAACGATACGTCTTTGATGAGATGTGCTCGTTGTTACGTGAAGAGATAGAAGAAGACGATGTCGAATCAGATTTGGAAGATTTAATTAGGGTTCAAAAGGAGTTTGCTGCTGGAATGATAGTGGGTGAAAATATAAAGCAAGCGATGGAACTCATTTTAAGTTTTAGGAATGATCCATCTCTTCGTTCACCGAGAGATTTAGAGAAAGGTAAAGTGAAGCTAAGTCGCCAATATCCTATGAGGGAGGTTCCTCCAATTTGGCGCGAAGCAATACAACGTGATGATAATGCAGGAATTGCAGCTGCTCCAGCACAGTTCCAACGAGTGTGGATACACATTCCATGGAAGCGAGCAGAAGTGTTAGCAGTGAAACAGGCCTTGCCAGATCCGCGTAAGAATCCAGCAGGATATTACAAGGAATTAACACAGACAGTTGAGGCTTGTATAATGAACTTAGCCGACATTGATATGTTGTTTGGTAATGTAGTTCCGCAACCAGTGTGGGCTAAAATTCGTAGAGAGGATCATCAGGCTGCTTTAGGTGGTGATTGGGCAGCTATCACTGCAGCAGATAATCAACAAATAGGTGGTGCGAAACCTGAACCTTTGATCGCTAATCTGCCAGGTAGAATAATTGATCTAATGAAGACTCTGATGCCAGCATTGCGTGTTAATTGGGACAAGTTGTCAGCATGTAGGCAAAAGAAAGACGAAAGTGTCTCGGACTTCTTCACGAGGTTCGAAGAGACTTTTGTGGATCATAGTGGTCAGGACATGAGTACAGAAGGAGGGCAAAGATTGTTTGTAGATAAATTTGTGCATAATTTGTTACCTGAATTATGCAATAAATTAAAAGACTCAGAAAGTGCGTGGGCTGTATCTACGACAGCGCAAATACTTGCGACTGCACAGTACTACGAAAATAGAGATAAAGAGGAAAAGGAAAAATCAGAAAAGAAAACGAAAGATTTAAAAACTAAAGTTCTTTTGCAGCAGGCGTATCCGCCACGCGCGAATCAGACTAATACGCAGCAAAACTCATACCAAAGGACAGACTATAGTACATCAAGACCTCAATATCAATGGAATCAGTGCGCGTACTGCAAGAAAGAGGGTCACTATAAAAATGAATGTCCGATCTTAGCGCAAAATAATGCAGCAGCAGCTCAGAGAGGTCGTGGTGGTGGTTTTGTGCAGAATTCTAGAGGACGAGGACGAGGTGCTATGCCTCCACAAACGAATGATCGTCCCTCCAATCACTTTGATCAGAGAAATGGACAATCTGTTCAGCAAAATAGATCTCAGCAATATCTTGTTGAAGATTATTGTGAAGTAGAAGAGGGTTTTCAACAAAATGGGTACTAGGACAGCCATGGACAGAGAGAGGGAGTAGTATCAGTTCCAGTGGATCAGAGTGGGCCTTATGTCGCAGTAGCAACATCAGGTGTAGTCGAACCGTTTCTGTTGGATACTGGTGCCGCAAAAAGTTCTATCATGCATGCGAAACTCCCTGGCGCACCTTTGTCTGGCTCAACAAATGTTTCCGTAGGTTTTTCAGGCGCCCCTGTGTACAACCCGATATCTGGTCCTTTGTCTATTTCTGTTGGACCGTGCCAATTGAAAGCACCCCTGATTTTGACGACAGGTTGTAATGAAAATCTGCTTGGTTTAGATCTGTTAAAACGACTATATGCGACATTGTACTGTTCTCCGGAAGGAGTACAGCTTACATTGGGTAAAAATATCACTTCCCCGATGTACTTGTCAATGGACGCACTCCCGCCGGAGCTACGTTCACTCCCTGATTCTCTTTGGGCGACTGGTCCTAATGATGTAGGTCTCCTAGAAATTCCACCGTATGTAGTAACTTTGAAAGCAAATGTGAAATTTCCAAGAATTCCCCAGTATAAAATATCGAGTGAAGGTGAGCGTGCACTTTTATTGATTGTGCAAGACTTGATTAAGAAGGGTGTAGTTGAAGAAACTAGAGGAAATGTATGTAACAGTCCTGTATTACCGATTCTGAAGCGAACTGACCCTACAAAACCTCCAGTTTATAGGTTTGTCATAGACCTTAGAAAAGTTAATAAGATTGTAATTCCGCAGTTTCCGGTAGTACCAGACATTACTGCCTTGTTAACATTGATTCCTGCTACAGCTACATGGTTCTCAGTTATTGACCTAAAGAATGCCTTCTTTAGCATTCCGATAGCCGAAGAAAGTAGGGATATTTTCGGCTTCTGTTTAGGAGGTCGAAGTTTCAGATTTAAACGCGCTCCACAAGGCTATTGTGAAAGTCCATCCATTTATAGTCAAGCTTTAAAAAGTCAGCTAGATTCCTTTGTCCTTCCTCCAGGTTCTGCCCTAGTACAATACGTAGACGATCTTTTAGTGGCTGCCGATGACAAGGAAACTTGCAAAGCAGCTACAATTTCCCTATTGCATCATTTGTCTAATTTGAATCATAAGGTGTCTCCTTCCAAGATGCAATACTGCTGCCAAGAAGTGACCTACCTAGGTCATCTCTTGTCAAAGGAGGGAAGGAAGTTGACCCCAGAAAGAATAAAAGCCATTACGCAGATGAGTGTTCCACGCACACAGAGAGAGGTACGTGCCTTCCTAGGTATTACCTCTTACTGTAGGCAGTGGATCCCAAATTTTTCTCTTTTAGCGAAACCATTGGTAGCTTTGACTGGGAAAAATGTTCCGAGTCCGGTGCCATGGTCTGATGAATGTCAAGAGAGTTTTACTGAATTACGAAAAGCATTGTGTTCAGCTCCTGTATTGGGTACACCTGATTACAGCAAGCCATTCACGCTCTACGTTCACGAAAGAGAAGGTTGCGCGTTGAGTGTTCTGACACAAAAATTTGGTGATAAGCAACGCCCTTGTGCGTATTTTTCATCAACATTAGATCCGGTAGCTAGAGCGTTGCCTAGTTGTTTGAGGGCTACAGCGGCAGCTGCAGCTTCCATTCGACAATCTGCTGGTTTGGTGATGAACAATATGCTAGTGGTCATGGTTCCTCATGCAGTGGATACACTCATGAACCGAACGAAGACACAACACCTTACTAGTGCGAGATTATCTGGTTACGAGCTGACATTACTAGCGAGTCATATTCAGATCAAAAGATGCAATGTATTGAATCCAGCAACATTGTTGCCGACTGATCAAGAGTCGAGTGATTCTGAGCCACATGACTGTTATTTCAAAACGGAGGAAGAGACAAAAGGACGTATCGATTTAAAAGATACTCCCCTGTCCGACCCAGATGGTACGCTATATGTGGACGGGTCATGTTTTAAATTGGAGAATGGTGATGTGACTGCTGCCTACGCGGTAACGACTTTGAAGACGATTGTGGAGACTGCAAGAGTGAGTCAGAATTCTGCCCAAGCTGCAGAATTAATAGCTCTAATGAGAGCGTGTGTTTTAGCTAAGGGAAAGAGAGTGAATGTGTTTACAGATAGTCAGTACGCATTTGGCGTGGCCCATAGTTTTGGCCGGTTGTGGAGAGAAAGAGGTTTCATTACGTCCCATGGGACTAAGATCCAACATGGTCAGCTAGTTAACGACTTGTTGGAATCTCTAACCTTGCCGACTGAAGTTGCGATTGTGAAGTGCAGTGCTCATAAAGCAATCACGGATGATGTTGGTCGTGGGAATGCTTTTGCTGATGAAACTGCTAAACAGACAGCTAGAGACACGATGAGTAGAATGTACGTTGCTACGTCTGCAAGATGGATTGCTGAGTCTGGAATGTGTGAGGACACTATGGAAAGTGTGAAAGAGATTCAGAAAGAAGCGACTGAGGAAGAGAAACGTGTATGGAGAGAAAGTACGGGCAAGTTGGACTCGAATGGATGTTGGATTGATTTGACAGAACAGCAGCGTTGGATGTTGCCTGATGCATATGTGCTTGCAGTAGTGACAATGGCGCATGGAGTAGCGCATATAAGTTCTAAAGGGATATGTAAGATGTTGGCTCCGGTCTGGAAGAATGAGGGAATCAGTAAGTGTGCAGAGAGAGTGGTGAAAAATTGTATGGTGTGCTTGATGCATAATCCTGGCAAGGGAATTCCAACTCCAGCTGGTCATTTCGCTCCTCCTTCCTGTCCCTTTGAAGTGATTCAGTTAGACTTCATTCACATGGAACGCTGCAACAATTTAAAATACGTCCTGGTGGTAGTTTGTGCTTTTTCCAGGTGGATAGAAGCATACCCACTAAAGGACAACACTGCTCTATCAACTGCCAAAATTCTTCTCAAGGAATTTTTCCCTAGGTATGGAATGCCACGGATTGTATGGTCAGATAACGGAAGTGAGTTTATAGGGAAAGTTATGCAGAGTGTGTGTGCCGGCCTAGGATTGAAACAAAAATTCCATAGTGCAAACCATCCCCAGTCTGCTGGTTTAGTCGAGGGTTATAATGGCACTCTGAAGCTTAAGATAGCCAAAATACAAGCATCCACAGGTTTAGCCTGGCCAGACGCACTTCCTTTGGCCTTGTTATCAACGAGAGCAACAGTGCATTCTAGAATAGGGCTTTCTCCATACGAGATTGTGTTTGGCCGCCCGGCAAATATCTGGGGTGTGCCAAGGCCTAAACAATTTTGCTCCATTGAATATCCTATGTTGATAGACTACCTTTACGACTTGACTGCTAAATTAAGTCTTATTCATCAACAGGTCTTCGATGCTTTGCCAAAACCTCCGGAGAGTCCAGGGCATCAGCTGAAACCCGGCGACCACGTGGTGGTCAGAAACTTCGCGAGGACAAAGAATCTTCAGCCTCGCTACATCGGCCCCTTCCAGGTCCTGCTGGCAACGAGGACAGCCGTACGTGTCGCTGGCCGAAAACACTGGATTCACGCTTCTCACGTAAAGCGTGCTCCGTTGCCGCTGCCTTACGACGACTGGGTGAAGAAGGGAATTGGTGCCTCCGAATCTGAAATCACTCCGAAATTTATCCCTTTCAGCGATGCCGATTTGATTACTGACACTTTGAAACTTGACTCTCCTCCTGAAAAGACTCCTTTGAACACTGAACATTTGTCTCCAGCATCAGAAGAAACTTTGCTATCTGCGAACTTAAACTCTGCAACAGCTGCTAGTGATACACTATTTTCCGATCAGACAGTACCAGCGAAGCAGAAATACAACCTTAGAAGCCATAAAAAGGACAAATAAAGCAGGCAACTGCATATTGTGATTTTGATATATTGAACCTTTTGCTTTCAGCCAGGAAGTTTGCTATTGTTTATTGTTTTTAAAATTGCCTTGCCGTCTGGGTAGCCGTAGGGTCGTGGCTGTGTGCCTAGTTTGAATTTGCAGGGGTCTGACACAAGGTCGATCTTTCTGTTGGTTCTGGGAACTCCCAGGGCTGATAGAGGCATTTTCATCTACGTACACATCATCAGTGGTCGCGAGCGGATTGTAGAAGATGGAGCTTCCTGCGCTGCAACGAAAGAATGTGATTTACGTTCGCAGAAACAGACTTAATAGAATTCTTCACAGCAAATGTTTCTTGATGCAATGTGTCGTTACATTTTTGATTGTTTTAGCAACATTGGTGGGTGGAATCGTCTTTAGCATAAATTTGATTTTTGTGCCAGTTTCTACAGTACCTCCCCTTGATCCTGCTATTTCTACTGTTTCTTCTATACACTCTTTTCACTCGTTTCCGGAACATGAGCAAGCCAGACGCTCAGAATTCACCAACAACACTTTTGTACAGCTCTTGCACCAACACCAACTGGTAGTTAACACTACAGACTGCTGGGTGTGTGGCTTGATACCTCACACTATGGATAAAGGTATTCCCTATTTGGTTTTGCCTTACAGCTATAATGGATCATTTCAGGCCTTCCAAACCATCTTTGCTTATGCTCTTGAAACTTATCCTCCACGTCCGCCACGTTCCACTAAATATAACTCTGCTAACAAAGCTTTAGTCCAGGGAATTATTGACATGGTCAAGGACGTCAATAATACTCCATCATACCCTAGAGACGAATTGCGAGTATATTTAAGTTGGAATACTTCAGAATATCGCCTTAGTTTAGGAGAAAGCAAGCGTAAAAGCTCAACTCCAATCTGGGTCGTACCCCACCGAGGTCAGGTCTGTTTGCAAGGTAATGGGAAAAATCCGAGAGCTCAGCTAGGGAGGAGTGAGTGCGTAGAGACTTATGTGTTTCCGGCTAACTCTTCCCCTGCCTTTCTTACTGCTAGGGGTACCTATTTCATTTGTCGAGACAGAGCTTATACATGGTTGCCTGCCGACTTCTCAGGATCATGTTATATTGCTCGATTATTGCCTCCGACATACACTGCTTCACCTGATTACCACAGAACAAGAGTAGCGAGAGGTGTCTTCAGCAAGGAAGATACCGCTGGTCAGGAAGCCGGAGACTTCTTCAAAGGCTTCCTTCCGTTCTGGGGACCTATGGCCAATAGTAGAAACATACGTCAGCTAACACGGGTAGTTGAATCTACTATTACTGAAACTGCTGGTGCCCTTAGCAATCTGACAGCTGAGCTTCAAGCGGATAGGCTCATGACGTTGCAGAATCGTATGGTTCTAGACGTTATACTTGCAGATCGAGGTGGGGTATGCAGAATGATCCAATCGAGCTGCTGTGTCTTTATTCCTAATAATGCTCCAACAGTCTATGAGGCGATCTCTAAGTTGCACAAGATTTCGGACTCCATACATGTAGACAAGGGAAACTGGTCCTTCATGGAGTGGTTTTGGACTCTGATCTCAGCGTGGGGATGGAAGGTTCTAATGGTCATTGGTGTCATCCTAGTATTCCTATTCTCATGTTGTCTGATTATCCAGTGTGGTCCTGCTCTGTGTAGTCTTTGTGCTGCGACTTGTCTCAGAAAACCACCCGCGTTTGGAGAAAAGACACGGGAAAGGATGATGATACAACAACATGTCACTGACCTGATGAGCATAGAACTAGATTCTGACATAGACTGAGTAATTGCCTATGTAAGGGCAAAAGGAGGGTCTGAGGTTCCGTGACGGTTCCGTGACGACTTGAACCCGTGTTTTCAAGTTTGTCGGAAATACATAATATTGGTATCAGCGAACCGCAAATGATCCATTTAGTATATCCTAGTGTTTTCGCTACGCTACGAGCAAGAGCACTCCTTCCATTGACATATTTCTGATATACCCACGGCATCCATCTTAGATCATGGCCGCCATTTTGTGTTTCCTTGCCCTCACATATGCAATAGCCTCTGATCACTTCATTCACTCCACTTTGATTAAGGACACGTAGCCGTAGCCGGAGATTCACCTCTTACATGACACGTGCACCTTAAACCAGATCACGCTGTAGCTGCATGATTCGACAAAGGCTGCCTCCTCTGCCCGAGGCCAGTCCTGCCAAACTGGTCTTCGGGTCCATTGTACCTGATCATGATTAGGCGGCCGAAGCCGGTAGCCTTGCCCATTTACAACCCACAAACATCCCTTATCCCGCTTTTCTATCTTCCACACCTGGCTCTGTTTCTTTCTTTCTGAATCTTTATTAGGGGGAGGTAACGAACTTTACGATGAGGCGGTCCGGGTCCTGAATGCAATATTGACAGGGAATTGTGACAAACTAGTGGGAACCCCTCTTTTCGCAATGTTTGGCCTCAGATATTATCGACGGTTCCTGTGTAACATCAAATATTTATTGTTTTAGACACAAAGGTTTTGGGAATGTATTTCATGTAAAGAATTTGCCCCTAGCATAAAAAACCGTATATAAGGAGCAGCCCTCTTTGTACAAATCGAACAGGCTCCTAGTCTCTGCCCGTGTGTAGATTCTGTGACTTCTGTGTCCCTGCAGTAATAAACCTTTGGTCTTTGACGCCACCATCGAGAAGCCCGTGTTTCTGTTCATTTGTGCACCAAGGCAGGTGGAACTCCGGGGTCTTCGGGTGTTGTACCCTGACACCTCTGGACGGAACCAAAAAGTCCAGAACTCCACATGGGAATGGGGCGATGAATCCATCGCCACTTTCGCCGCGCTAAAGTCCCAATAAATCGGCGATAAGTCCTTTTCGAATATGCCCCTAAGCTGCTTCCAGGAGCTGAGCAGAAGTACAAGGAGGTAGAGGGTACAGAGTCTAAATGTACAACAGAGGGTCACGAGTGAGTAAATATCCTTTACATATTTACATAGCTCCCAGAGGCGCAACTAGGGTCCAAATCATCAGAGTGTAGCTGCAGGGGCTCTAAGAAGGGGTGAAAGATCAACAAAACCTTGTTAAGTAAATGGTGTTTTTAAAGACCTGTGAAGTACTCGGGGTGCGGGTGTGGCAGACCACAACAGCTCCTCTACCCCATGTGAGCCAGGCAGGGGGCCTGGTGTTGCTCTGGCCCTTGGGCCATTCACACCCTGGCTCCCCATGTGCCGACCGGCCCAGAAGCCGTGTTTTCCCCTGACACCTCCGCGCCAGTTCACCACAGGCAGGCCAATGGGGGTGTGGATCCAAGGGATGTTGGGCCTTCATTCCACCTCGTACCTCAAATTGAGAGTGGTAATACCAGGAATTGAGTTAGGGGAGCATGTGTAGTGAGAGATCCATTGGCTTCCCATGAGAGCTTTTCTTATCACACTTAAAAATAATTGCCAAAGAGTGTATCACTGCGTACCTTTTTGCCTAGTGAACATGTTAATACTAATATTGGTGGGATCGATTTTGTTTTACTTGTAAACGTCTTTTAATTTCCTACCTCTCCACCTTCTGTCGTTTTTTTTGCAGTTACTATACACACTTTGCTTTTTTTGTTTGTGCTTGTGCTTCTTTGTTTTGCTTTTTTATTTTATTTATTGCTTTTTAAATTGCACATTTGCTTTATTTGTTCTTTCTTATTTTTAAATTAACTTGTACCTTTCAATATACTCTTTCTTTTCTGGCTCCCGTTTTCTTTTTCCCATTTTGAAATGCTTTTAACTGCACACTGTGTCTTTCTCCATGCCTCTTTCCACGCCATGGTGAGGCATTGTTCTGTAAACGTGCCCGCACCTGTGCCAGTAGATAGTGCCTGCCTGAATGCTTGTGAAGAAATTATCTTTGGAATAACACTATCTAATCGGATTTAGCTGGTCACAATGCACGCATAATGTCAGGGCTACCGATTTGATTCTGGTTCTTTTTTTTGCCTCTCATGAAGGAAAAAAAAAACTAAGTCATGGCATTACGGTGACATACAGCCTCGCCTGCAGCAGGGCTCGCTCCAGCGCCCATGCATTTCTAAGACCAATTTGTTTAGCTGAACACTGTCTCTTTGGCGTGGCTGCAAATGTTAACTCTCCTCTCCTATCAAAAACACAGCAGGGCGGACCATCTGCTCTGCACGGCCTCCCCCTGCGCCCATATTCAACTTGACGACCTCAGAAGGATCAAAAGGACGCCGGAATTCCACCCTCTGATCTGCATGTCACACACAGGTGTTAGCAGCGAGTATCCAGGCCATTTTTCATGAATAGGCCAGCACTTGAATTGATATGTACATTCTGCACCATAGTTTTTACTAATTGCGGCCACTTAGGGATCCAGTGTTGAACAATGGGATTTTAAACACTGCCAGCTTGGGCAGGCCACTGCTGATAAAATCTGAAGGCTGCAGAGAATGAACTGTTAATGGCCGCCTTCTTGGATCCTAAATATGTTCCATGTTGAATGAATGCGCTTACCTCGGAGAGTTTGATGGCCAAAGGTATGAGACAGAGGAGGAAGCACCCCAATAACATAGCCAGGGAAATCAAGCAGACCACCAGCAACCCGTCCATGCTTACTGGATTCTAGCGCCTGGAGCGTGCAGTGCTCTGCCACCCACCACAGGCTGCGATCAGTGAATAGTTGATGAGACAAGTGGCGAGCAGGGGAGTAGTTACGGTCAGGTGCAGTTTAAGGACTTAGGCGAGTGCTTAGACGCCACCGGCATGGTTAGCGCCTCCTTCTCTTCAGGTTTCTATCAGAAATCAAGTAAGGCCTGGTGTTTCCCTGGGCGGGAATATGTAGAGGTTCACCCCATTCCCTTGTACCCCCGGAGCGCCTGTTAGTCTACGTCCCCTGTTTTGTAATATTCTCCTGCCACTCACGCTACCACAGTTTCCATTAGCTGCCTCAGGCAGCGCCAGCCAGAATGTTTCTGAAGTAATTTTTTTGTTCTATTTTGCGACATACATTCAATCAATCAGTCATTGGCTATTCCTCTACGAGATAGAGCGATTAAGATCCTTTTTTCTTTTTCCATTAATTTGATGCAGTGCTATACGCACCATAACTGTCGTGTTTGTTCAGTCACTGTTCCCGAGGATGCCGGGCCCCTCCCCGGGCTGTCAGGGAGCTCGCTGCTGCAGCGTCCCCCCTCGCCTGCCTTTCTCTGGCTGTCAGTGAGCTCGGGATAGCTGAAATACTGCTCTTCTCACCTTTTTCCTAGTTACAGTGTATGTGAGCTCAAATGTGTAGCGCCCACCTTGTCTTGCCCTCTCTGGTGCTGGCCTCTTTTGCTAGCCCAGTACTTATGCTAATGAAGGGATTCTGAGCAGCAACCAGGTCGCAGCGGCAACGCTTTCTCGAAGAATCTGCGGCATCCATCCCTGCAGCCTGTTTGGCTGCTTCGCATCAGAGAGAGTCTAAAACGCCCTGCGTCCTCCTCTCAGCAGGCATCCCAGCACTCGAGGGTGCATACTGACCCGTCCCGTTGTGAAGATACGACAGGCTGCAGACAGGCTCGCCACTCTCCTCCCAGAATACACTGCAGTCCCTATTTATAAACAACCACGCCAGCTGGGGCAAAAGATACCTCTAAAAATTCAGTAATGCAAATTGACTCACTCCATCTTGTCCATTTCACCACAGACGCGCCTGGTATGCCCGTGGCCCTATGCTGCTCACTGTGTGGCGCGACTGTCATGGCTTGACATGTGTTGACCATGTTGCGTGGGGTTACAGCTAAGCCTCTGCCTCCACCCCAAATGTATGCATGCCTGGCTGTGTGTCTGTCCTTTAGAGTGTTGCTGCCGCCGCCCACCAGACTTCCCTGACAGCCATGACCTCGCCCATTACTTGACACAGTGAGCGCCTCACCCAGGGGTGGAACCCACAGTGTTTACATTGCCGGGCCTGGGGTTCATGCTTCCTGGCGTGGGACACGCTGATTATCCACAGACCCGCTACACAGAGCAATGCCAGTATTTCGGCCGTGGCACAAGTAGCTGTTCGCACATTGCATTCAAATAAAGTGAAACTTTGGAGCTCTCGAGTTCACATACACAACCCGAATCGTAATGGTGGGCACAGAAGCAAAATATACAGATTGCTACAGTTATCCTCCTTGAGCTGGCGGAGCGGGTTTGCACAGAGCCGCCCGCCCGAGCGCACACAGTAATGCTCCAGCACAGCCCCATCTAGTTCTGCAATAAACCAGGCAGCAGAATCAACCCCATTCTTTGACAGACCCCCGTCCTGCCTCCGAGAGGATAGAGCTCTGCCCACAGACCGGCACCAGTCCCTGCTCTCCGCAGACCTGGACGGGAAAATGAAGAAGTCAGAAGATAGCAAGGGAGCTACTCTGACTGTGCCGAGCGCCCAGACACAGATTCGAGGGGGATAGAAAAACTAGAAGGGTTACTGAAGACCGCACTGTGCCCACGCACTGCCAGCTCAGCAGGACTGAGGTGAATACATAATATCCGAGCCTTGTGCACAGCCATAACAAACTCGATTGCTGGGAAAAGAAATGGTTACTCGTGGACCCATGACCCACCCACTGCCATTAACGTCATGCAGCCGTCATAAGACAGACGGCAGACCGCAACAGCTCATCTCCCCCCCACGTGAGCCAAGCAGGGGGCCTGGTGTTGCTCTGGCCCTTGGGCCATTCACACCTCGGCTCCCTGTGTGCAGAAGCATTGTTTTCTCCAGACACCTCCGCGCCAGGCAACCACAGGCAGGCCAATGTTTGTGAACCTTTGGCTCCATCAAGTGGCCAAGTGCCGCAACAACTACGAAAATACTGCGAAAATCAGTGACACTCGGTTTAAACCAGGTCAGCTGATTTTCATCCGGGAGGGTATTATCGAGTTTATTCAGTTTAAACCGAATTCCGGACAGCCTAGTTATGAATAAGAATGTTCAGTTTGTAGAACACCAACAATGTCACGCTACTGAGCTTCCACGGTGTAGCATACCGCCGCCCTTCCTAGTTGATTGCCAGAAAAGTATATAACACAAACAACCGCTTTCAAAATTGGTCTTCGGTTACGTCACCGATAGCAATGTGTAAATAAAGTACACCCCTGTAATTCCCCACTTACACAGGCTTCCACGGTATTGGTACAACCGTCGCCTAATATGTGGGGGTATTACTATGGCTCTCGCCCTTCTTGCTCGGTTCTTCCCCAGGAGAAACGGTTCCGTCACCGTGTTTCCTTTTTAAAGTCACACCTCAGTCTAAACGCCAAAATTACCAGGAAGACGGCTTTGTAAGCCTCCGCTTCCTTTGGATGGCTATACGGTTTCCTAAATCCGTATCGCTAGTCAAATGTACTGACCACAGCCGTGGTTATGGTCAACAGGAGCTGATCAGGATACATCCGCGTCTTCGTCTCGGGAAACGCCAAGCCGCGATGCCGATGCAGGAACAGAATTACGCACAACGAGTGCGCGACGGGTGCCTAGATAACAGTACTTCCGCCCCAGCGCCTCATGGGACAAGTAGTTCAATTGAGTAGGCGCGATGCAGTTCATATCACGAGCGCTATTTCCTGACAGTAGGCCCTCCCGCCCAGCGCCTCCTAGAACCAGGCTTGGTGGGGCATCTCCGGAAAAAGGCACGCACCGCGGCAGGGACGTTCCCACAAGGTTCCCATGAATCGTCTTCCGACGTGTACCCCTTCCAGGACACCAGAAACCAGAGTGAACCACGTCGATACCATGAGTCCAGTATCTTCCGAACTTCATACTCCACATCCCCCCCGCAATCAACGGGAGGAGCACGACGACGCCGCATCCCCAATGCTGGTTTCAACAGATTACAGTGAAACACCGGATGTATGCGGAGACTGGCCGGTAGCTTCAGCTTGTATGCCACAGGATTGATCTGGCGCACCACCTTGTAAGGGCCAATGAACCGGGGGTGAAAAATGCTACGCATCTTGAATCTGATATTCTTTGTGGATAACCACACGCTATCACCAACCCGGTATAGAGGGCCATCCACACGATGTTTGTCTTACCATCTCCTGTAGTCCTTTTTGGCGATCAGTAAGTGTTTACGAGCCGCCCTGTGTACCTTTTGCAACCGCCGAATGTGCACCGCCACTGCAGGCTGATCATGAAGATTCCCAGGTATGACTATAGGCAAGGTCTTCGCATTGAACCCATAGTTCGTCTTAAAAGGAGACAACCCTGTAGAACTGTGCCAAGAATTATTATAGTTACAACAAGGGGTGGTGAGGGACAGAGTCTCTGAATTAAGCAGAAAGCTCTCACCCAGTCAAGAGATCAGGGCTAGATCCAACACCGTTTTTTAGCTCACTGCACCATCCCAGTTTCAGAACCTGGCTGTATGCAAATTAGTCTGTTCCTGTCCCAGTGCATGATGGGAACAGGGCAAACCAAACTACAAAAGCCAATTCTTACACTGGGAAGGAAACAAGCTCCCGAGGACCGGTTTCTGGCATTACAGCCGTCTTCGGCCCGGTTTGCTTGAATCCTGATGGTGCAATGAGCAAGGGTCTCACATCTGAGAATACCCTTCCACGCTTAGGGTGGACAAAAATATTTACAACAAGGGGTGGTGAGGGACAGAGTCTCTGAATTAAGCAGAAAGCTCTCACCCAGTCAAGAGATCAGGGCTAGATCCAACACCGTTTTTTAGCTCACTGCACCATCCCAGTTTCAGAACCTGGCTGTATGCAAATTAGTCTGTTCCTGTCCCAGTGCATGATGGGAACAGGGCAAACCAAACTACAAAAGCCAATTCTTACACTGGGAAGGAAACAAGCTCCCGGGGACCGGTTTCTGGCATTACAGCCGTCTTCGGCCCGGTTTGCTTGAATCCTGATGGTGCAATGAGCAAGGGTCTCACATCTGAGAATACCCTTCCACGCTTAGGGAGGACAAAAATATTTACAACAAGGGGTGGTGAGGGACAGAGTCTCTGAATTAAGCAGAAAGCTCTCACCCAGTCAAGAGATCAGGGCTAGATCCAACACCGTTTTTTAGCTCACTGCACCATCCCAGTTTCAGAACCTGGCTGTATGCAAATTAGTCTGTTCCTGTCCCAGTGCATGATGGGAACAGGGCAAACCAAACTACAAAAGCCAATTCTTACACTGGGAAGGAAACAAGCTCCCGGGGACCGGTTTCTGGCATTACAGCCGTCTTCGGCCCGGTTTGCTTGAATCCTGATGGTGCAATGAGCAAGGGTCTCACATCTGAGAATACCCTTCCACGCTTAGGGTGGACAAAAATATTTACAACAAGGGGTGGTGAGGGACAGAGTCTCTGAATTAAGCAGAAAGCTCTCACCCAGTCAAGAGATCAGGGCTAGATCCAACACCGTTTTTTAACTCACTGCACCATCCCAGTTTCAGAACCTGGCTGTATGCAAATTAGTCTGTTCCTGTCCCAGTGCATGATGGGAACAGGGCAACCAAACTACAAAAGCCAATTCTTACACTGGGAAGGAAACAAGCTCCCGGGGACCGGTTTCTGGCATTACAGCCGTCTTCGGCCCGGTTTGCTTGAATCCTGATGGTGCAATGAGCAAGGGTCTCACATCTGAGAATACCCTTCCACGCTTAGGGTGGACAAA
Source organism: Lissotriton vulgaris (assembly GCF_964263255.1). Lineage (NCBI taxonomy): Eukaryota > Metazoa > Chordata > Amphibia > Caudata > Salamandridae > Lissotriton > Lissotriton vulgaris. Next base: position 1,459,845,833 of record NC_141695.1, on the reverse strand, counting down.
AATATTTACAACAAGGGGTGGTGAGGGACAGAGTCTCTGAATTAAGCAGAAAGCTCTCACCCAGTCAAGAGATCAGGGCTAGATCCAACACCGTTTTTTAGCTCACTGCACCATCCCAGTTTCAGAACCTGGCTGTATGCAAATTAGTCTGTTCCTGTCCCAGTGCATGATGGGAACAGGGCAAACCAAACTACAAAAGCCAATTCTTACACTGGGAAGGAAACAAGCTCCCGGGGACCGGTTTCTGGCATTACAGCCGTCTTCGGCCCGGTTTGCTTGAATCCTGATGGTGCAATGAGCAAGGGTCTCACATCTGAGAATACCCTTCCACGCTTAGGGTGGACAAACATATTTACAACAAGGGGTGGTGAGGGACAGAGTCTCTGAATTAAGCAGAAAGCTCTCACCCAGTCAAGAGATCAGGGCTAGATCCAACACCGTTTTTTAGCTCACTGCACCATCCCAGTTTCAGAACCTGGCTGTATGCAAATTAGTCTGTTCCTGTCCCAGTGCATGATGGGAACAGGGCAAACCAAACTACAAAAGCCAATTCTTACACTGGGAAGGAAACAAGCTCCCGGGGACCGGTTTCTGGCATTACAGCCGTCTTCGGCCCGGTTTGCTTGAATCCTGATGGTGCAATGAGCAAGGGTCTCACATCTGAGAATACCCTTCCACGCTTAGGGTGGACAAAAATATTTACAACAAGGGGTGGTGAGGGACAGAGTCTCTGAATTAAGCAGAAAGCTCTCACCCAGTCAAGAGATCAGGGCTAGATCCAACACCGTTTTTTAGCTCACTGCACCATCCCAGTTTCAGAACCTGGCTGTATGCAAATTAGTCTGTTCCTGTCCCAGTGCATGATGGGAACAGGGCAAACCAAACTACAAAAGCCAATTCTTACACTGGGAAGGAAACAAGCTCCCGGGGACCGGTTTCTGGCATTACAGCCGTCTTCGGCCCGGTTTGCTTAAATCCTGATGGTGCAATGAGCAAGGGTCTCACATCTGAGAATACCCTTCCACACTTAGGGTGGACAAAAATATTTACAACAAGGGGTGGTGAGGGACAGAGTCTCTGAATTAAGCAGAAAGCTCTCACCCAGTCAAGAGATCAGGGCTAGATCCAACACCGTTTTTTAGCTCACTGCACCATCCCAGTTTCAGAACCTGGCTGTATGCAAATTAGTCTGTTCCTGTCCCAGTGCATGATGGGAACAGGGCAAACCAAACTACAAAAGCCAATTCTTACACTGGGAAGGAAACAAGCTCCCGGGGACCGGTTTCTGGCATTACAGCCGTCTTCGGCCCGGTTTGCTTGAATCCTGATGGTGCAATGAGCAAGGGTCTCACATCTGAGAATACCCTTCCACGCTTAGGGTGGACAAAAATATTTACAACAAGGGGTGGTGAGGGACAGAGTCTCTGAATTAAGCAGAAAGCTCTCACCCAGTCAAGAGATCAGGGCTAGATCCAACACCGTTTTTTAGCTCACTGCACCATCCCAGTTTCAGAACCTGGCTGTATGCAAATTAGTCTGTTCCTGTCCCAGTGCATGATGGGAACAGGGCAAACCAAACTACAAAAGCCAATTCTTACACTGGGAAGGAAACAAGCTCCCGGGGACCGGTTTCTGGCATTACAGCCGTCTTCGGCCCGGTTTGCTTGAATCCTGATGGTGCAATGAGCAAGGGTCTCACATCTGAGAATACCCTTCCACGCTTAGGGTGGACAAAAATATTTACAACAAGGGGTGGTGAGGGACAGAGTCTCTGAATTAAGCAGAAAGCTCTCACCCAGTCAAGAGATCAGGGCTAGATCCAACACCGTTTTTTAGCTCACTGCACCATCCCAGTTTCAGAACCTGGCTGTATGCAAATTAGTCTGTTCCTGTCCCAGTGCATGATGGGAACAGGGCAAACCAAACTACAAAAGCCAATTCTTACACTGGGAAGGAAACAAGCTCCCGGGGACCGGTTTCTGGTATTACAGCCGTCTTCGGCCCGGTTTGCTTGAATCCTGATGGTGCAATAAGCAAGGGTCTCACATCTGAGAATACCCTTCCACGCTTAGGGTGGACAAAAATATTTACAACAAGGGGTGGTGAGGGACAGAGTCTCTGAATTAAGCAGAAAGCTCTCACCCAGTCAAGAGATCAGGGCTAGATCCAACACCGTTTTTTAGCTCACTGAACCATCCCAGTTTCAGAACCTGGCTGTATGCAAATTAGTCTGTTCCTGTCCCAGTGCATGATGGGAACAGGGCAAACCAAACTACAAAAGCCAATTCTTACACTGGGAAGGAAACAAGCTCCCGGGGACCGGTTTCTGGCATTACAGCCGTCTTCGGCCCGGTTTGCTTGAATCCTGATGGTGCAATGAGCAAGGGTCTCACATCTGAGAATACCCTTCCACGCTTAGGGTGGACAAAAATATTTACAACAAGGGGTGGTGAGGGACAGAGTCTCTGAATTAAGCAGAAAGCTCTCACCCAGTCAAGAGATCAGGGCTAGATCCAACACCGTTTTTTAGCTCACTGCACCATCCCAGTTTCAGAACCTGGCTGTATGCAAATTAGTCTGTTCCTGTCCCAGTGCATGATGGGAACAGGGCAAACCAAACTACAAAAGCCAATTCTTACACTGGGAAGGAAACAAGCTCCCGGGGACCGGTTTCTGGCATTACAGCCGTCTTCGGCCCGGTTTGCTTGAATCCTGATGGTGCAATGAGCAAGGGTCTCACATCTGAGAATACCCTTCCACGCTTAGGGTGGACAAAAATATTTACAACAAGGGGTGGTGACGGACAGAGTATCTGAATTAGGCAGAAAGCTCTTACCCAGTCAAGAGATCAGGGCTAGATCCAACACCGTTTTTTAGCTCACTGCACCATCTCAGTTTCAGAACCTGGCTGTATGCAAATTAGTCTGTTCCTGTCCCAGTGCATGATGGGAACAGGGCAAACCAAACTACAAAAGCCAATTCTTACACTGGGAAGGAAACAAGCTCCCGGGGACCGGTTTCTGGCATTACAGCCGTCTTCGGCCCGGTTTGCTTGAATCCTGATGGTGCAATGAGCAAGGGTCTCACATCTGAGAATACCCTTCCACGCTTAGGGTGGACAAAAATATTTACAACAAGGGGTGGTGAGGGACAGAGTCTCTGAATTAAGCAGAAAGCTCTCACCCAGTCAAGAGATCAGGGCTAGATCCAACACCGTTTTTTAGCTCACTGCACCATCCCAGTTTCAGAACCTGGCTGTATGCAAATTAGTCTGTTCCTGTCCCAGTGCATGATGGGAACAGGGCAAACCAAACTACAAAAGCCAATTCTTACACTGGGAAGGAAACAAGCTCCCGGGGACCGGTTTCTGGCATTACAGCCGTCTTCGGCCCGGTTTGCTTGAATCCTGATGGTGCAATGAGCAAGGGTCTCACATCTGAGAATACCCTTCCACGCTTAGGGTGGACAAAAATATTTACAACAAGGGGTGGTGAGGGACAGAGTCTCTGAATTAAGCAGAAAGCTCTCACCCAGTCAAGAGATCAGGGCTAGATCCAACACCGTTTTTTAGCTCACTGCACCATCCCAGTTTCAGAACCTGGCTGTATGCAAATTAGTCTGTTCCTCTCCCAGTGCATGATGGGAACAGGGCAAACCAAACTACAAAAGCCAATTCTTACACTGGGAAGGAAACAAGCTCCCGGGGACCGGTTTCTGGCATTACAGCCGTCTTCGGCCCGGTTTGCTTGAATCCTGATGGTGCAATGAGCAAGGGTCTCACATCTGAGAATACCCTTCCACGCTTAGGGTGGACAAAAATATTTACAACAAGGGGTGGTGAGGGACAGAGTCTCTGAATTAAGCAGAAAGCTCTCACCCAGTCAAGAGATCAGGGCTAGATCCAGCACCGTTTTTTAGCTCACTGCACCATCCCAGTTTCAGAACCTGGCTGTATGCAAATTAGTCTGTTCCTGTCCCAGTGCATGATGGGAACAGGGCAAACCAAACTACAAAAGCCAATTCTTACACTGGGAAGGAAACAAGCTCCCGGGGACCGGTTTCTGGCATTACAGCCGTCTTCGGCCCGGTTTGCTTGAATCCTGATGGTGCAATGAGCAAGGGTCTCACATCTGAGAATACCCTTCCACGCTTAGGGTGGACAAAAATATTTACAACAAGGGGTGGTGAGGGACAGAGTCTCTGAATTAAGCAGAAAGCTCTCACCCAGTCAAGAGATCAGGGCTAGATCCAACACCGTTTTTTAGCTCACTGCACCATCCCAGTTTCAGAACCTGGCTGTATGCAAATTAGTCTGTTCCTGTCCCAGTGCATGATGGGAACAGGGCAAACCAAACTACAAAAGCCAATTCTTACACTGGGAAGGAAACAAGCTCCCGGGGACCGGTTTCTGGCATTACAGCCGTCTTCGGCCCGGTTTGCTTAAATCCTGATGGTGCAATGAGCAAGGGTCTCACATCTGAGAATACCCTTCCACGCTTAGGGTGGACAAAAATATTTACAACAAGGGGTGGTGAGGGACAGAGTCTCTGAATTAAGCAGAAAGCTCTCACCCAGTCAAGAGATCAGGGCTAGATCCAACACCGTTTTTTAGCTCACTGCACCATCCCAGTTTCAGAACCTGGCTGTATGCAAATTAGTCTGTTCCTGTCCCAGTGCATGATGGGAACAGGGCAAACCAAACTACAAAAGCCAATTCTTACACTGGGAAGGAAACAAGCTCCCGGGGACCGGTTTCTGGCATTACAGCCGTCTTCGGCCCGGTTTGCTTGAATCCTGATGGTGCAATGAGCAAGGGTCTCACATCTGAGAATACCCTTCCACGCTTAGGGTGGACAAAAATATTTACAACAAGGGGTGGTGAGGGACAGAGTCTCTGAATTAAGCAGAAAGCTCTCACCCAGTCAAGAGATCAGGGCTAGATCCAACACCGTTTTTTAGCTCACTGCACCATCCCAGTTTCAGAACCTGGCTGTATGCAAATTAGTCTGTTCCTGTCCCAGTGCATGATGGGAACAGGGCAAACCAAACTACAAAAGCCAATTCTTACACTAGGAAGGAAACAAACTCCCGGGGACCGGTTTCTGGCATTACAGCCGTCTTCGGCCCGGTTTGCTTGAATCCTGATGGTGCAATGAGCAAGGGTCTCACATCTGAAAATACCCTTCCACGCTTAGGGTGGACAAAAATATTTACAACAAGGGGTGGTGAGGGACAGAGTCTCTGAATTAAGCAGAAAGCTCTCACCCAGTCAAGAGATCAGGGCTAGATCCAACACCGTTTTTTTAGCTCACTGCACCATCCCAGTTTCAGAACCTGGCTGTATGCAAATTAGTCTGTTCCTGTCCCAGTGCATGATGGGAACAGGGCAAACCAAACTACAAAAGCCAATTCTTACACTGGGAAGGAAACAAGCTCCCGGGGACCGGTTTCTGGCATTACAGCCGTCTTCGGCCCGGTTTGCTTGAATCCTGATGGTGCAATGAGCAAGGGTCTCACATCTGAGAATACCCTTCCACGCTTAGGGTGGACAAAAATATTTACAACAAGGGGTGGTGAGGGACAGAGTCTCTGAATTAAGCAGAAAGCTCTCACCCAGTCAAGAGATCAGGGCTAGATCCAACACCGTTTTTTAGCTCACTGCACCATCCCAGTTTCAAAACCTGGCTGTATGCAAATTAGTCTGTTCCTGTCCCAGTGCATGATGGGAACAGGGCAAACCAAACTACAAAAGCCAATTCTTACACTGGGAAGGAAACAAGCTCCCGGGGACCGGTTTCTGGCATTACAGCCGTCTTCGGCCCGGTTTGCTTGAATCCTGATGGTGCAATGAGCAAGGGTCTCACATCTGAGAATACCCTTCCACGCTTAGGGTGGACAAACATATTTACAACAAGGGGTGGTGAGGGACAGAGTCTCTGAATTAAGCAGAAAGCTCTCACCCAGTCAAGAGATCAGGGCTAGATCCAACACCGTTTTTTAGCTCACTGCACCATCCCAGTTTCAGAACCTGGCTGTATGCAAATTAGTCTGTTCCTGTCCCAGTGCATGATGGGAACAGGGCAAACCAAACTACAAAAGCCAATTCTTACACTGGGAAGGAAACAAGCTCCCGGGGACCGGTTTCTGGCATTACAGCCGTCTTCGGCCCGGTTTGCTTGAATCCTGATGGTGCAATGAGCAAGGGTCTCACATCTGAGAATACCCTTCCACGCTTAGGGTGGACAAAAATATTTACAACAAGGGGTGGTGAGGGACAGAGTCTCTGAATTAAGCAGAAAGCTCTCACCCAGTCAAGAGATCAGGGCTAGATCCAACACCGTTTTTTAGCTCACTGCACCATCCCAGTTTCAGAACCTGGCTGTATGCAAATTAGTCTGTTCCTGTCCCAGTGCATGATGGGAACAGGGCAAACCAAACTACAAAAGCCAATTCTTACACTGGGAAGGAAACAAGCTCCCGGGGACCGGTTTCTGGCATTACAGCCGTCTTCGGCCCGGTTTGCTTAAATCCTGATGGTGCAATGAGCAAGGGTCTCACATCTGAGAATACCCTTCCACACTTAGGGTGGACAAAAATATTTACAACAAGGGGTGGTGAGGGACAGAGTCTCTGAATTAAGCAGAAAGCTCTCACCCAGTCAAGAGATCAGAGCTAGATCCAACACCGTTTTTTAGCTCACTGCACCATCCCAGTTTCAGAACCTGGCTGTATGCAAATTAGTCTGTTCCTGTCCCAGTGCATGATGGGAACAGGGCAAACCAAACTACAAAAGCCAATTCTTACACTGGGAAGGAAACAAGCTCCCGGGGACCGGTTTCTGGCATTACAGCCGTCTTCGGCCCGGTTTGCTTGAATCCTGATGGTGCAATGAGCAAGGGTCTCACATCTGAGAATACCCTTCCACGCTTAGGGTGGACAAAAATATTTACAACAAGGGGTGGTGAGGGACAGAGTCTCTGAATTAAGCAGAAAGCTCTCACCCAGTCAAGAGATCAGGGCTAGATCCAACACCGTTTTTTAGCTCACTGCACCATCCCAGTTTCAGAACCTGGCTGTATGCAAATTAGTCTGTTCCTGTCCCAGTGCATGATGGGAACAGGGCAAACCAAACTACAAAAGCCAATTCTTACACTGGGAAGGAAACAAGCTCCCGGGGACCGGTTTCTGGTATTACAGCCGTCTTCGGCCCGGTTTGCTTGAATCCTGATGGTGCAATAAGCAAGGGTCTCACATCTGAGAATACCCTTCCACGCTTAGGGTGGACAAAAATATTTACAACAAGGGGTGGTGAGGGACAGAGTCTCTGAATTAAGCAGAAAGCTCTCACCCAGTCAAGAGATCAGGGCTAGATCCAACACCGTTTTTTAGCTCACTGAACCATCCCAGTTTCAGAACCTGGCTGTATGCAAATTAGTCTGTTCCTGTCCCAGTGCATGATGGGAACAGGGCAAACCAAACTACAAAAGCCAATTCTTACACTGGGAAGGAAACAAGCTCCCGGGGACCGGTTTCTGGCATTACAGCCGTCTTCGGCCCGGTTTGCTTGAATCCTGATGGTGCAATGAGCAAGGGTCTCACATCTGAGAATACCCTTCCACGCTTAGGGTGGACAAAAATATTTACAACAAGGGGTGGTGAGGGACAGAGTCTCTGAATTAAGCAGAAAGCTCTCACCCAGTCAAGAGATCAGGGCTAGATCCAACACCGTTTTTTAGCTCACTGCACCATCCCAGTTTCAGAACCTGGCTGTATGCAAATTAGTCTGTTCCTGTCCCAGTGCATGATGGGAACAGGGCAAACCAAACTACAAAAGCCAATTCTTACACTGGGAAGGAAACAAGCTCCCGGGGACCGGTTTCTGGCATTACAGCCGTCTTCGGCCCGGTTTGCTTGAATCCTGATGGTGCAATGAGCAAGGGTCTCACATCTGAGAATACCCTTCCACGCTTAGGGTGGACAAAAATATTTACAACAAGGGGTGGTGAGGGACAGAGTCTCTGAATTAGGCAGAAAGCTCTTACCCAGTCAAGAGATCAGGGCTAGATCCAACACTGTTTTTTAGCTCACTGCACCATCTCAGTTTCAGAACCTGGCTGTATGCAAATTAGTCTGTTCCTGTCCCAGTGCATGATGGGAACAGGGCAAACCAAACTACAAAAGCCAATTCTTACACTGGGAAGGAAACAAGCTCCCGGGGACCGGTTTCTGGCATTACAGCCGTCTTCGGCCCGGTTTGCTTGAATCCTGATGGTGCAATGAGCAAGGGTCTCACATCTGAGAATACCCTTCCACGCTTAGGGTGGACAAAAATATTTACAACAAGGGGTGGTGAGGGACAGAGTCTCTGAATTAAGCAGAAAGCTCTCACCCAGTCAAGAGATCAGGGCTAGATCCAACACCGTTTTTTAGCTCACTGCACCATCCCAGTTTCAGAACCTGGCTGTATGCAAATTAGTCTGTTCCTGTCCCAGTGCATGATGGGAACAGGGCAAACCAAACTACAAAAGCCAATTCTTACACTGGGAAGGAAACAAGCTCCCGGGGACCGGTTTCTGGCATTACAGCCGTCTTCGGCCCGGTTTGCTTGAATCCTGATGGTGCAATGAGCAAGGGTCTCACATCTGAGAATACCCTTCCACGCTTAGGGTGGACAAAAATATTTACAACAAGGGGTGGTGAGGGACAGAGTCTCTGAATTAAGCAGAAAGCTCTCACCCAGTCAAGAGATCAGGGCTAGATCCAACACCGTTTTTTAGCTCACTGCACCATCCCAGTTTCAGAACCTGGCTGTATGCAAATTAGTCTGTTCCTGTCCCAGTGCATGATGGGAACAGGGCAAACCAAACTACAAAAGCCAATTCTTACACTGGGAAGGAAACAAGCTCCCGGGGACCGGTTTCTGGCATTACAGCCGTCTTCGGCCCGGTTTGCTTGAATCCTGATGGTGCAATGAGCAAGGGTCTCACATCTGAGAATACCCTTCCACGCTTAGGGTGGACAAAAATATTTACAACAAGGGGTGGTGAGGGACAGAGTCTCTGAATTAAGCAGAAAGCTCTCACCCAGTCAAGAGATCAGGGCTAGATCCAACACCGTTTTTTAGCTCACTGCACCATCCCAGTTTCAGAACCTGGCTGTATGCAAATTAGTCTGTTCCTGTCCCAGTGCATGATGGGAACAGGGCAAACCAAACTACAAAAGCCAATTCTTACACTGGGAAGGAAACAAGCTCCCGGGGACCGGTTTCTGGCATTACAGCCGTCTTCGGCCCGGTTTGCTTGAATCCTGATGGTGCAATGAGCAAGGGTCTCACATCTGAGAATACCCTTCCACGCTTAGGGTGGACAAAAATATTTACAACAAGGGGTGGTGAGGGACAGAGTCTCTGAATTAAGCAGAAAGCTCTCACCCAGTCAAGAGATCAGGGCTAGATCCAACACCGTTTTTTAGCTCACTGCACCATCCCAGTTTCAGAACCTGGCTGTATGCAAATTAGTCTGTTCCTGTCCCAGTGCATGATGGGAACAGGGCAAACCAAACTACAAAAGCCAATTCTTACACTGGGAAGGAAACAAGCTCCCGGGGACCGGTTTCTGGCATTACAGCCGTCTTCGGCCCGGTTTGCTTAAATCCTGATGGTGCAATGAGCAAGGGTCTCACATCTGAGAATACCCTTCCACGCTTAGGGTGGACAAAAATATTTACAACAAGGGGTGGTGAGGGACAGAGTCTCTGAATTAAGCAGAAAGCTCTCACCCAGTCAAGAGATCAGGGCTAGATCCAACACCGTTTTTTAGCTCACTGCACCATCCCAGTTTCAGAACCTGGCTGTATGCAAATTAGTCTGTTCCTGCCCCAGTGCATGATGGGAACAGGGCAAACCAAACTACAAAAGCCAATTCTTACACTGGGAAGGAAACAAGCTCCCGGGGACCGGTTTCTGGCATTACAGCCGTCTTCGGCCCGGTTTGCTTGAATCCTGATGGTGCAATGAGCAAGGGTCTCACATCTGAGAATACCCTTCCACGCTTAGGGTGGACAAAAATATTTACAACAAGGGGTGGTGAGGGACAGAGTCTCTGAATTAAGCAGAAAGCTCTCACCCAGTCAAGAGATCAGGGCTAGATCCAACACCGTTTTTTAGCTCACTGCACCATCCCAGTTTCAGAACCTGGCTGTATGCAAATTAGTCTGTTCCTGTCCCAGTGCATGATGGGAACAGGGCAAACCAAACTACAAAAGCCAATTCCTACACTGGGAAGGAAACAAACTCCCGGGGACCGGTTTCTGGCATTACAGCCGTCTTCGGCCCGGTTTGCTTGAATCCTGATGGTGCAATGAGCAAGGGTCTCACATCTGAGAATACCCTTCCACGCTTAGGGTGGACAAAAATATTTACAACAAGGGGTGGTGAGGGACAGAGTCTCTGAATTAAGCAGAAAGCTCTCACCCAGTCAAGAGATCAGGGCTAGATCCAACACCGTTTTTTTAGCTCACTGCACCATCCCAGTTTCAGAACCTGGCTGTATGCAAATTAGTCTGTTCCTGTCCCAGTGCATGATGGGAACAGGGCAAACCAAACTACAAAAGCCAATTCTTACACTGGGAAGGAAACAAGCTCCCGGGGACCGGTTTCTGGCATTACAGCCGTCTTCGGCCCGGTTTGCTTGAATCCTGATGGTGCAATGAGCAAGGGTCTCACATCTGAGAATACCCTTCCACGCTTAGAGTGGACAAAAATATTTACAACAAGGGGTGGTGAGGGACAGAGTCTCTGAATTAAGCAGAAAGCTCTCACCCAGTCAAGAGATCAGGGCTAGATCCAACACCGTTTTTTAGCTCACTGCACCATCCCAGTTTCAGAACCTGGCTGTATGCAAATTAGTCTGTTCCTGTCCCAGTGCATGATGGGAACAGGGCAAACCAAACTACAAAAGCCAATTCTTACACTGGGAAGGAAACAAGCTCCCGGGGACTGGTTTCTGGCATTACAGCCGTCTTCGGCCCGGTTTGCTTGAATCCTGATGGTGCAATGAGCAAGGGTCTCACATCTGAGAATACCCTTCCACGCTTAGGGTGGACAAAAATATTTACAACAAGGGGTGGTGAGGGACAGAGTCTCTGAATTAAGCAGAAAGCTCTCACCCAGTCAAGAGATCAGGGCTAGATCCAACACCGTTTTTTAGCTCACTGCACCATCCCAGTTTCAGAACCTGGCTGTATGCAAATTAGTCTGTTCCTGTCCCAGTGCATGATGGGAACAGGGCAAACCAAACTACAAAAGCCAATTCTTACACTGGGAAGGAAACAAGCTCCCGGGGACCGGTTTCTGGCATTACAGCCGTCTTCGGCCCGGTTTGCTTGAATCCTGATGGTGCAATGAGCAAGGGTCTCACATCTGAGAATACCCTTCCACGCTTAGGGTGGACAAAAATATTTACAACAAGGGGTGGTGAGGGACAGAGTCTCTGAATTAGGCAGAAAGCTCTCACCCAGTCAAGAGATCAGGGCTAGATCCAACACCGTTTTTTAGCTCACTGCACCATCCCAGTTTCAGAACCTGGCTGTATGCAAATTAGTCTGTTCCTGTCCCAGTGCATGATGGGAACAGGGCAAACCAAACTACAAAAGCCAATTCTTACACTGGGAAGGAAACAAGCTCCCGGGGACCGGTTTCTGGCATTACAGCCGTCTTCGGCCCGGTTTGCTTGAATCCTGATGGTGCAATGAGCAAGGGTCTCACATCTGAGAATACCCTTCCACGCTTAGGGTGGACAAAAATATTTACAACAAGGGGTGGTGAGGGACAGAGTCTCTGAATTAAGCAGAAAGCTCTCACCCAGTCAAGAGATCAGGGCTAGATCCAACACCGTTTTTTAGCTCACTGCACCATCCCAGTTTCAGAACCTGGCTGTATGCAAATTAGTCTGTTCCTGTCCCAGTGCATGATGGGAACAGGGCAAACCAAACTACAAAAGCCAATTCTTACACTGGGAAGGAAACAAGCTCCCGGGGACCGGTTTCTGGCATTACAGCCGTCTTCGGCCCGGTTTGCTTGAATCCTGATGGTGCAATGAGCAAGGGTCTCACATCTGAGAATACCCTTCCACGCTTAGGGTGGACAAAAATATTTACAACAAGGGGTGGTGAGGGACAGAGTCTCTGAATTAGGCAGAAAGCTCTTACCCAGTCAAGAGATCAGGGCTAGATCCAACACCGTTTTTTAGCTCACTGCACCATCTCAGTTTCAGAACCTGGCTGTATGCAAATTAGTCTGTTCCTGTCCCAGTGCATGATGGGAACAGGGCAAACCAAACTACAAAAGCCAATTCTTACACTGGGAAGGAAACAAGCTCCCGGGGACCGGTTTCTGGCATTACAGCCGTCTTCGGCCCGGTTTGCTTGAATCCTGATGGTGCAATGAGCAAGGGTCTCACATCTGAGAATACCCTTCCACGCTTAGGGTGGACAAAAATATTTACAACAAGGGGTGGTGAGGGACAGAGTCTCTGAATTAAGCAGAAAGCTCTCACCCAGTCAAGAGATCAGGGCTAGATCCAACACCGTTTTTTAGCTCACTGCACCATCCCAGTTTCAGAACCTGGCTGTATGCAAATTAGTCTGTTCCTGTCCCAGTGCATGATGGGAACAGGGCAAACCAAACTACAAAAGCCAATTCTTACACTGGGAAGGAAACAAGCTCCCGGGGACCGGTTTCTGGCATTACAGCCGTCTTCGGCCCGGTTTGCTTGAATCCTGATGGTGCAATGAGCAAGGGTCTCACATCTGAGAATACCCTTCCACGCTTAGGGTGGACAAAAATATTTACAACAAGGGGTGGTGAGGGACAGAGTCTCTGAATTAAGCAGAAAGCTCTCACCCAGTCAAGAGATCAGGGCTAGATCCAACACCGTTTTTTAGCTCACTGCACCATCCCAGTTTCAGAACCTGGCTGTATGCAAATTAGTCTGTTCCTGTCCCAGTGCATGATGGGAACAGGGCAAACCAAACTACAAAAGCCAATTCTTACACTGGGAAGGAAACAAGCTCCCGGGGACCGGTTTCTGGCATTACAGCCGTCTTCGGCCCGGTTTGCTTGAATCCTGATGGTGCAATGAGCAAGGGTCTCACATCTGAGAATACCCTTCCACGCTTAGGGTGGACAAAAATATTTACAACAAGGGGTGGTGAGGGACAGAGTCTCTGAATTAAGCAGAAAGCTCTCACCCAGTCAAGAGATCAGGGCTAGATCCAACACCGTTTTTTAGCTCACTGCACCATCCCAGTTTCAGAACCTGGCTGTATGCAAATTAGTCTGTTCCTGTCCCAGTGCATGATGGGAACAGGGCAAACCAAACTACAAAAGCCAATTCTTACACTGGGAAGGAAACAAGCTCCCGGGGACCGGTTTCTGGCATTACAGCCGTCTTCGGCCCGGTTTGCTTGAATCCTGATGGTGCAATGAGCAAGGGTCTCACATCTGAGAATACCCTTCCACGCTTAGGGTGGACAAAAATATTTACAACAAGGGGTGGTGAGGGACAGAGTCTCTGAATTAAGCAGAAAGCTCTCACCCAGTCAAGAGATCAGGGCTAGATCCAACACCGTTTTTTAGCTCACTGCACCATCCCAGTTTCAGAACCTGGCTGTATGCAAATTAGTCTGTTCCTGTCCCAGTGCATGATGGGAACAGGGCAAACCAAACTACAAAAGCCAATTCTTACACTGGGAAGGAAACAAGCTCCCGGGGACCGGTTTCTGGCATTACAGCCGTCTTCGGCCCGGTTTGCTTAAATCCTGATGGTGCAATGAGCAAGGGTCTCACATCTGAGAATACCCTTCCACGCTTAGGGTGGACAAAAATATTTACAACAAGGGGTGGTGAGGGACAGAGTCTCTGAATTAAGCAGAAAGCTCTCACCCAGTCAAGAGATCAGGGCTAGATCCAACACCGTTTTTTAGCTCACTGCACCATCCCAGTTTCAGAACCTGGCTGTATGCAAATTAGTCTGTTCCTGTCCCAGTGCATGATGGGAACAGGGCAAACCAAACTACAAAAGCCAATTCTTACACTGGGAAGGAAACAAGCTCCCGGGGACCGGTTTCTGGCATTACAGCCGTCTTCGGCCCGGTTTGCTTGAATCCTGATGGTGCAATGAGCAAGGGTCTCACATCTGAGAATACCCTTCCACGCTTAGGGTGGACAAAAATATTTACAACAAGGGGTGGTGAGGGACAGAGTCTCTGAATTAAGCAGAAAGCTCTCACCCAGTCAAGAGATCAGGGCTAGATCCAACACCGTTTTTTAGCTCACTGCACCATCCCAGTTTCAGAACCTGGCTGTATGCAAATTAGTCTGTTCCTGTCCCAGTGCATGATGGGAACAGGGCAAACCAAACTACAAAAGCCAATTCTTACACTGGGAAGGAAACAAACTCCCGGGGACCGGTTTCTGGCATTACAGCCGTCTTCGGCCCGGTTTGCTTGAATCCTGATGGTGCAATGAGCAAGGGTCTCACATCTGAGAATACCCTTCCACGCTTAGGGTGGACAAAAATATTTACAACAAGGGGTGGTGAGGGACAGAGTCTCTGAATTAAGCAGAAAGCTCTCACCCAGTCAAGAGATCAGGGCTAGATCCAACACCGTTTTTTTAGCTCACTGCACCATCCCAGTTTCAGAACCTGGCTGTATGCAAATTAGTCTGTTCCTGTCCCAGTGCATGATGGGAACAGGGCAAACCAAACTACAAAAGCCAATTCTTACACTGGGAAGGAAACAAGCTCCCGGGGACCGGTTTCTGGCATTACAGCCGTCTTCGGCCCGGTTTGCTTGAATCCTGATGGTGCAATGAGCAAGGGTCTCACATCTGAGAATACCCTTCCACGCTTAGGGTGGACAAAAATATTTACAACAAGGGGTGGTGAGGGACAGAGTCTCTGAATTAAGCAGAAAGCTCTCACCCAGTCAAGAGATCAGGGCTAGATCCAACACCGTTTTTTAGCTCACTGCACCATCCCAGTTTCAGAACCTGGCTGTATGCAAATTAGTCTGTTCCTGTCCCAGTGCATGATGGGAACAGGGCAAACCAAACTACAAAAGCCAATTCTTACACTGGGAAGGAAACAAGCTCCCGGGGACCGGTTTCTGGCATTACAGCCGTCTTCGGCCCGGTTTGCTTGAATCCTGATGGTGCAATGAGCAAGGGTCTCACATCTGAGAATACCCTTCCACGCTTAGGGTGGACAAACATATTTACAACAAGGGGTGGTGAGGGACAGAGTCTCTGAATTAAGCAGAAAGCTCTCACCCAGTCAAGAGATCAGGGCTAGATCCAACACCGTTTTTTAGCTCACTGCACCATCCCAGTTTCAGAACCTGGCTGTATGCAAATTAGTCTGTTCCTGTCCCAGTGCATGATGGGAACAGGGCAAACCAAACTACAAAAGCCAATTCTTACACTGGGAAGGAAACAAGCTCCCGGGGACCGGTTTCTGGCATTACAGCCGTCTTCGGCCCGGTTTGCTTGAATCCTGATGGTGCAATGAGCAAGGGTCTCACATCTGAGAATACCCTTCCACGCTTAGGGTGGACAAAAATATTTACAACAAGGGGTGGTGAGGGACAGAGTCTCTGAATTAAGCAGAAAGCTCTCACCCAGTCAAGAGATCAGGGCTAGATCCAACACCGTTTTTTAGCTCACTGCACCATCCCAGTTTCAGAACCTGGCTGTATGCAAATTAGTCTGTTCCTGTCCCAGTGCATGATGGGAACAGGGCAAACCAAACTACAAAAGCCAATTCTTACACTGGGAAGGAAACAAGCTCCCGGGGACCGGTTTCTGGCATTACAGCCGTCTTCGGCCCGGTTTGCTTAAATCCTGATGGTGCAATGAGCAAGGGTCTCACATCTGAGAATACCCTTCCACACTTAGGGTGGACAAAAATATTTACAACAAGGGGTGGTGAGGGACAGAGTCTCTGAATTAAGCAGAAAGCTCTCACCCAGTCAAGAGATCAGGGCTAGATCCAACACCGTTTTTTAGCTCACTGCACCATCCCAGTTTCAGAACCTGGCTGTATGCAAATTAGTCTGTTCCTGTCCCAGTGCATGATGGGAACAGGGCAAACCAAACTACAAAAGCCAATTCTTACACTGGGAAGGAAACAAGCTCCCGGGGACCGGTTTCTGGCATTACAGCCGTCTTCGGCCCGGTTTGCTTGAATCCTGATGGTGCAATGAGCAAGGGTCTCACATCTGAGAATACCCTTCCACGCTTAGGGTGGACAAAAATATTTACAACAAGGGGTGGTGAGGGACAGAGTCTCTGAATTAAGCAGAAAGCTCTCACCCAGTCAAGAGATCAGGGCTAGATCCAACACCGTTTTTTAGCTCACTGCACCATCCCAGTTTCAGAACCTGGCTGTATGCAAATTAGTCTGTTCCTGTCCCAGTGCATGATGGGAACAGGGCAAACCAAACTACAAAAGCCAATTCTTACACTGGGAAGGAAACAAGCTCCCGGGGACCGGTTTCTGGTATTACAGCCGTCTTCGGCCCGGTTTGCTTGAATCCTGATGGTGCAATAAGCAAGGGTCTCACATCTGAGAATACCCTTCCACGCTTAGGGTGGACAAAAATATTTACAACAAGGGGTGGTGAGGGACAGAGTCTCTGAATTAAGCAGAAAGCTCTCACCCAGTCAAGAGATCAGGGCTAGATCCAACACCGTTTTTTAGCTCACTGAACCATCCCAGTTTCAGAACCTGGCTGTATGCAAATTAGTCTGTTCCTGTCCCAGTGCATGATGGGAACAGGGCAAACCAAACTACAAAAGCCAATTCTTACACTGGGAAGGAAACAAGCTCCCGGGGACCGGTTTCTGGCATTACAGCCGTCTTCGGCCCGGTTTGCTTGAATCCTGATGGTGCAATGAGCAAGGGTCTCACATCTGAGAATACCCTTCCACGCTTAGGGTGGACAAAAATATTTACAACAAGGGGTGGTGAGGGACAGAGTCTCTGAATTAGGCAGAAAGCTCTTACCCAGTCAAGAGATCAGGGCTAGATCCAACACCGTTTTTTAGCTCACTGCACCATCTCAGTTTCAGAACCTGGCTGTATGCAAATTAGTCTGTTCCTGTCCCAGTGCATGATGGGAACAGGGCAAACCAAACTACAAAAGCCAATTCTTACACTGGGAAGGAAACAAGCTCCCGGGGACCGGTTTCTGGCATTACAGCCGTCTTCGGCCCGGTTTGCTTGAATCCTGATGGTGCAATGAGCAAGGGTCTCACATCTGAGAATACCCTTCCACGCTTAGGGTGGACAAAAATATTTACAACAAGGGGTGGTGAGGGACAGAGTCTCTGAATTAAGCAGAAAGCTCTCACCCAGTCAAGAGATCAGGGCTAGATCCAACACCGTTTTTTAGCTCACTGCACCATCCCAGTTTCAGAACCTGGCTGTATGCAAATTAGTCTGTTCCTGTCCCAGTGCATGATGGGAACAGGGCAAACCAAACTACAAAAGCCAATTCTTACACTGGGAAGGAAACAAGCTCCCGGGGACCGGTTTCTGGCATTACAGCCGTCTTCGGCCCGGTTTGCTTGAATACTGATGGTGCAATGAGCAAGGGTCTCACATCTGAGAATACCCTTCCACGCTTAGGGTGGACAAAAATATTTACAACAAGGGGTGGTGAGGGACAGAGTCTCTGAATTAAGCAGAAAGCTCTCACCCAGTCAAGAGATCAGGGCTAGATCCAACACCGTTTTTTAGCTCACTGCACCATCCCAGTTTCAGAACCTGGCTGTATGCAAATTAGTCTGTTCCTGTCCCAGTGCATGATGGGAACAGGGCAAACCAAACTACAAAAGCCAATTCTTACACTGGGAAGGAAACAAGCTCCCGGGGACCGGTTTCTGGCATTACAGCCGTCTTCGGCCCGGTTTGCTTGAATCCTGATGGTGCAATGAGCAAGGGTCTCACATCTGAGAATACCCTTCCACGCTTAGGGTGGACAAAAATATTTACAACAAGGGGTGGTGAGGGACAGAGTCTCTGAATTAAGCAGAAAGCTCTCACCCAGTCAAGAGATCAGGGCTAGATCCAACACCGTTTTTTAGCTCACTGCACCATCCCAGTTTCAGAACCTGGCTGTATGCAAATTAGTCTGTTCCTGTCCCAGTGCATGATGGGAACAGGGCAAACCAAACTACAAAAGCCAATTCTTACACTGGGAAGGAAACAAGCTCCCGGGGACCGGTTTCTGGCATTACAGCCGTCTTCGGCCCGGTTTGCTTGAATCCTGATGGTGCAATGAGCAAGGGTCTCACATCTGAGAATACCCTTCCACGCTTAGGGTGGACAAAAATATTTACAACAAGGGGTGGTGAGGGACAGAGTCTCTGAATTAAGCAGAAAGCTCTCACCCAGTCAAGAGATCAGGGCTAGATCCAACACCGTTTTTTAGCTCACTGCACCATCCCAGTTTCAGAACCTGGCTGTATGCAAATTAGTCTGTTCCTGTCCCAGTGCATGATGGGAACAGGGCAAACCAAACTACAAAAGCCAATTCTTACACTGGGAAGGAAACAAGCTCCCGGGGACCGGTTTCTGGCATTACAGCCGTCTTCGGCCCGGTTTGCTTAAATCCTGATGGTGCAATGAGCAAGGGTCTCACATCTGAGAATACCCTTCCACGCTTAGGGTGGACAAAAATATTTACAACAAGGGGTGGTGAGGGACAGAGTCTCTGAATTAAGCAGAAAGCTCTCACCCAGTCAAGAGATCAGGGCTAGATCCAACACCGTTTTTTAGCTCACTGCACCATCCCAGTTTCAGAACCTGGCTGTATGCAAATTAGTCTGTTCCTGTCCCAGTGCATGATGGGAACAGGGCAAACCAAACTACAAAAGCCAATTCTTACACTGGGAAGGAAACAAGCTCCCGGGGACCGGTTTCTGGCATTACAGCCGTCTTCGGCCCGGTTTGCTTGAATCCTGATGGTGCAATGAGCAAGGGTCTCACATCTGAGAATACCCTTCCACGCTTAGGGTGGACAAAAATATTTACAACAAGGGGTGGTGAGGGACAGAGTCTCTGAATTAAGCAGAAAGCTCTCACCCAGTCAAGAGATCAGGGCTAGATCCAACACCGTTTTTTAGCTCACTGCACCATCCCAGTTTCAGAACCTGGCTGTATGCAAATTAGTCTGTTCCTGTCCCAGTGCATGATGGGAACAGGGCAAACCAAACTACAAAAGCCAATTCTTACACTGGGAAGGAAACAAGCTCCCGGGGACCGGTTTCTGGCATTACAGCCGTCTTCGGCCCGGTTTGCTTGAATCCTGATGGTGCAATGAGCAAGGGTCTCACATCTGAGAATACCCTTCCACGCTTAGGGTGGACAAAAATATTTACAACAAGGGGTGGTGAGGGACAGAGTCTCTGAATTAAGCAGAAAGCTCTCACCCAGTCAAGAGATCAGGGCTAGATCCAACACCGTTTTTTAGCTCACTGCACCATCCCAGTTTCAGAACCTGGCTGTATGCAAATTAGTCTGTTCCTGTCCCAGTGCATGATGGGAACAGGGCAAACCAAACTACAAAAGCCAATTCTTACACTGGGAAGGAAACAAGCTCCCGGGGACCGGTTTCTGGCATTACAGCCGTCTTCGGCCCGGTTTGCTTGAATCCTGATGGTGCAATGAGCAAGGGTCTCACATCTGAGAATACCCTTCCACGCTTAGGGTGGACAAAAATATTTACAACAAGGGGTGGTGAGGGACAGAGTCTCTGAATTAGGCAGAAAGCTCTCACCCAGTCAAGAGATCAGGGCTAGATCCAACACCGTTTTTTAGCTCACTGCACCATCCCAGTTTCAGAACCTGGCTGTATGCAAATTAGTCTGTTCCTGTCCCAGTGCATGATGGGAACAGGGCAAACCAAACTACAAAAGCCAATTCTTACACTGGGAAGGAAACAAGCTCCCGGGGACCGGTTTCTGGCATTACAGCCGTCTTCGGCCCGGTTTGCTTGAATCCTGATGGTGCAATGAGCAAGGGTCTCACATCTGAGAATACCCTTCCACGCTTAGGGTGGACAAAAATATTTACAACAAGGGGTGGTGAGGGACAGAGTCTCTGAATTAAGCAGAAAGCTCTCACCCAGTCAAGAGATCAGGGCTAGATCCAACACCGTTTTTTAGCTCACTGCACCATCCCAGTTTCAGAACCTGGCTGTATGCAAATTAGTCTGTTCCTGTCCCAGTGCATGATGGGAACAGGGCAAACCAAACTACAAAAGCCAATTCTTACACTGGGAAGGAAACAAGCTCCCGGGGACCGGTTTCTGGCATTACAGCCGTCTTCGGCCCGGTTTGCTTGAATCCTGATGGATAAATAATGGTGATGGATCAAGCCCTGATCTTTGGACTGGGTAAGAGTGGTCTGCTTAATTCAGACACTCTGTTCATCACCACCCCCTTTTCTAAAGAATTATTATAGGCCAATTCCGCCATCCATAGCAAGGACAGCCAAGACGTCTGAGCTTCCATCGCATAGCATCGCAGATATTTTTTCAGCGTTTGGTTCAAGCGCTCGGTCTGACCATCCGTTTGCGGATGGAAGCTAGTGGAGACCGCCAATTCAATTTGGAATGTTTTACACCATGTTCTCCAGAAACTGGCTATGAATTGGAGGCCGCGGTCTGACACTATAACTTCCGGCAACCCATGCAACCTAAACACTCTGTCCAGCAACAGCTGAGCCTCTGACCAGCCGTGGGCAAGTTCTTGCAAGGTAGAAAATGTCCCATTTTAGACAGGCTGTCTACCACCACCAGGATGGCCGAAAACCCCTGATCCAACGGGAGCCCTGTGATGAAATCCACGCTCACGTTTTGCCAGGGACGGAGAGGAGTCGGCATGGGCATGAGTTTTCCTTTCTGTTTGGTGTTAACTCCCTTACCCCTGGCACAATCCTCACATCTTTCTGTCCATAGATGTACGTCCTTTGCCATTGTCTTCCACCAGAAATGCCTTTGCAAGAGTTCCATGGTTTTACGAATACCTGGATGGCCCGCCAAAGGCACTTCATGACACCATATGTACGCCTTTTTCTGTAGGTCTTTGTTGGATAGGAATAGTTTGTCGTTCTGGAAAGGCAAACCGTTCTTAATGTCACGATCCCTCTCGTTGGATGCCCACTGTATCCATCCCTCTTTGGTTTTTGCTTTGAACACCTCTTTCATGAATTGATATATGTGTATCACACATATGACTTTGGCCGGGTCGATGATGGCCTGTGGTATCGAAAGGTTCTTCTCCACATCTGTGTCTTGACGTGACAAAGAGTCTGCCTTACGATTATCCGACCCTGGCCGGTATGTGATGATGAAATCGAATTCCGCAAAGAACAATGACCATCTCATCTGCCTTTGGGTAAAATGGCATGCGGACTTCATGTACTGTAGATTCCGATGGTCGGAATACACAGTAATGGAATGTCTGGCCCCCCACAAGAAATGACGCCACTCCTCAAAAGCTTTCTTGATGGCCAACAGTTCTTTCTCAGATATAGTATAGTTCTTTTCAGCGTCATTGAGTTTCCTTGAGAGATACGCCACCGGATGCAGTTGACCTGTCTCTTTATCTCTTTGGGAGAGTATAGCCCCTATGGCTTCATCCGAGGCGTCTGCCTCCACTATGAAAGGATGTTCCAATTGTGGGTGTTTGAGCACCGGAGCCGTGGTAAAGGCTTCTTTCAGGAAAGCAAAGGCTAGAGAGGCCTCAGGAGTCCATTTGAAAGGAACGCCCTTACGTAGTAACCTAGTGATGGGTACTGCCACTTGTGAGAAATCCTTTATAAATCTGTGATAATAATTCGCAAAATCAAAAAACATTGGACATCCCGAACACATTTGGGGAGAGGCCATTCCTGTACTGCCTTTACCTTTCTTGTAGGCTTACTCAGACCATCCGGGCTTAAAATCACACCAAGAAATTCTACCTCCTGCACTCCAAATTCGCATTTGCTTAATTTACAGTATAATTGGAACTCTCTCAATTTTAGCAACACCTCTACCACATGTTGTGTATGTTCCTCAGTAGACTTAGAATAAACCAAAATGTCATCTATGTAGATTACTACCGTACGATCTACATACTCTTTCAGCACATCATTCAGAAAGAATTGGAAGGCGGCAGGGGCGTTACTTAGCCCGAAAGGCATCACCATATACTCATAAAGCCCGTATCTTGTTTTAAATGCCGTCTTCCATTCATCTCCCTCTCTCACTCTTACGAGATGATATGCCCCTCGGAGGTCTAGACGGGTGTAAATGCTAGCCTCCCTTACTTGATCCAGCAATACAGAGATGAGAGGGAGAGGATATCGATTTCTGATGGTGTTTTTATTCAACATACGAAAGTCACAGCAGGCCCTGAGTTCTCCATTGGCTTTAGCCACAAAAAAAAGAGGGGATGCTGCTGGTGAGCGCAAAGGTCTGGTGAACCCCAAAGCTAGAAAACGATCTAGGTATTCCCTGAGGTGGGGAGTTACAGGTTCAGACAACGCGTAAACCCTACAAGCTGGGATTGTAGCCCCATCTACCAAATCTATTTGACAGTCATACGTGTGGTGTGGTGGAAGTTGTTCTGCCTGTTTTTCACTGAATACATCCCCAAATCAAGCATATTCCGCTGGTAATACCACCTCCTTCTCCGCTGCAGTAGCAATTTGAAAAGGATATATCAGCGCCAACGCCTGTGACTTACTATCCTGCAAACAACTTTCCTTACATTCCTTGGACCAAAACTTCACCGACTTCTTTCTCCAATCTATGGTGGGATTATGATGTCCAAACCAGGGCATGCCAAGGATTACTTCGTATTGGGGAGCGTCTATGATGTTCAATGTGATGGCTTCCACATATTGACCACTACCCTCCCCAATAGATAACTGCAAAACCTCGGTTTGGTCAGTCACTAATCCTGATTTCAAAGGTTTGCCGTCCACTGCCAACACTTCTTCGGGAATCTCTCTGGGTATACGCCCTATAGCGAGTCTTGCCACTAAATCACTATCTATGAAGTTTCCTGTGGCTCCCGA
Source organism: Lissotriton vulgaris (assembly GCF_964263255.1). Classification (NCBI taxonomy): domain Eukaryota; kingdom Metazoa; phylum Chordata; class Amphibia; order Caudata; family Salamandridae; genus Lissotriton; species Lissotriton vulgaris. The sequence goes on along the minus strand of NC_141695.1, from coordinate 1,459,822,701 downwards.
GTCCAACATCGCAAGAAACTGATGGACCTGATTTTGACATTCTAGCCCTGCTATCAAAACTATATGTGTCTCAGTCTCTTTTATAGCATTATCAGACAAGGACGGTATCTTTCACTCACTCTCTTTCTCGCTTGTGGGGGATGGAATGGAGGGAACCCCTGCCTCTGCCTTCGCTATCGAGACGGTACCTCTTTTATTCTGAAAAGAAATCCCCTGTGATTTCGGTTTAGAAGGGCATTCACGTACAAAGTGCCCCTTCTTCCCGCAATACATACATAAGCCTTGAGTACGACGACTCTCACTCTCAGTTCGGGAGTGAGGTGCCCGTATGGCCCCTATTTCCATGGGTTCACTATGGGTATCGCTGGATGCTACCTCTTTTCTGGGATTCCTGTCTGTTCTGTAAAATGCCCTTTCTCCTCTAGGTCTATCCCCACTGCGATCCAACAATCTACCATCGAGACGGAGAGAGAGACTGACAAGATCTGAACAGGTGGTGGGTTGGGAATCTATTTGGGCTATAACGTCCTTCAACCCTTCTCGCAAGCCCTGATAAAACAGGGACATTCTCTTCTCTTCTGGCCAGTCAGATTCGGCCACCAAACGATTGAAAGATGTGAGATAAGTCACCAAATCGTTTCTACCTTGCCTCAAACTCAATAACTCTTTGTCTGGGCTAAAAGAGGTTGTTCGTCTATCGAACACCCCTTCGAAAGCTTTCCTGAAGGCGTCCCAATCAGACAACACCCTATCGCTATTCTTAACTAACGGCACCACCCAGTTAGCAGCATCCCCTATCATATAGGACATGGCGAACGCCACTCTGGAGTGATGATTAGGGAAAGACGAAGGCTTGCAGGAAAAATGGAGCAGAACTTGGGTCAGAAAAACCTGTATTTTATGCGGATCCCCATCGTACCTTTCGGGGCTGGCCAACGGTATAGGAGGAGGCACTGTGACTTGAATCTGGGGATTACTAGTAACATTCACATCAAAAGGGTTACGAGATAGCTTATCCACTCTGTCTCGTAATGCAGCAGCCTCTACTCTAGACGCCGCCAATTCCTGCTGTATCAAAGCTAAAGCCTGAACTATATCATCCATAGAGGCCATGGCTGATTGCCCATCCAGATCGGGAGGAGCGTTAATTCGTGGGTGCGTAATTCTGTCAGAACCTCCACTTCTCAGGATCTGGATGATGCAATAAGGGGTCCATCTCCAGACATCCCTGAACTCTGAATTATAACACAGAGTTGAAGGGTTATCAGGCGAGGGAAAAAAGCTGGAAGGCCGGGGCCGGGGGTCGAACGGTGAAACTGTGGGGAGAAAAACAGAGTTTCAAGGAACATGAAACAACACCCCCTACTCTCATTTAATTCTCGCTAATGGTATGATGCGTACCTTTTCTACCAACAGGGTCAGCTTACTCTAAAGGGATATCCACCTCAATCAGAGCACTCCCATCAATAGTACCTAATGCACACAATAAGGCAGAAGTTATTACTCACAACTCTATATGGCTAGTTGCAATAGTATGAGGGAATCTAGAACAGAGCTCACCGGTTCAAATAATAAGTGATTACATGTACCCTAAAACAAGACAGACTTTTGGCCCCAGAAAAATATGAATAAGAATGTTCAGTTTGTAGAACACCAACAATGTCACACTACTGGGCTTCCACGGTGTAGCATACCGCCGCCCTTCCTAGTTGATTGCCAGAAAAGTATATAACACAAACAACCGCTTTCAAAATTGGTTTTCGGTTACGTCACCGATAGCAATGTGTAAATAAAGTACACCCCTGTAATTCCCCACTTACACAGGCTTCCACGGTATTGGTACAACCGTCGCCTAATATGTGGGGGTATTACTATGGCTCTCGCCCTTCTTGCTCGGTTCTTCCCCAGGAGAAACGGTTCCGTCACCGTGTTTCCTTTTTAAAGTCACTCTTCAGTCTAAATGCCAAAATTACCAGGAAGACGGCTTTGTAAGCCTCCGCTTCCTTTGGATGGCTATACGGTTTCCTAAATCCGTATCGCTAGTCAAATGTACTCACCACAGCCGTGGTTATGGTTAACAGGAGCTGATCAGGATACATCCGCGTCTTCGTCTCGGGAAACGCCGCGATGTCGATGCAGGAACAGAATTACGCACACCGAGTGCGCGACGGGTGCCTAGATAACAGTACTTCCGCCCCAGCGCCTCATGGGACATGTAGTTCGATTGAGTAGGCGCGATTCAGTTCATATCACGAGCGCTATTTCCTGACATTCTAGGGGAAGGTGTTACCATACCTATGGTTGGGTTTATTACAGTATTTTTAGCAGTAACTTACAGTCCGAGTTTGTGACTACTGAAAAGTAGGAAACATACTAAATCAATCATTTAACTTTATTTGTTACTTTTCAGTTACTTAAAAGTACAACACATAAGATAAAACACTTAGTAAAAAACACGCTATCACATCTACTAAAACACATTTCATATATATAATACATTATCACGCTTCTTAAAAAACATTTCATATATAGGCCAGATGTAATCTTTACAATGGGTTTTCTCGTGTTATGATCCCCCGCATACTTTTCCTTATTTACCACACTTGCCACAAATAAGAAGAGATTGTACAGCATACAAGTGGAGTATTTTGTTGTAATAAGAATAAAAGAGCTGGCCTGCATTGTCTAAATTTAAGGGTTTTAAAAATAGATAAAATGTATTTCTTCCCTGGTATTACATACCATTCCGAAAGTACATAAAAACTAAATTCCTCCATCTGACCGCCCCATAGTGTCAGGCATAGGCTCCATCCTAGAGCCTATTTCAAAGTTCTGCAACTTCTATCTACAACCTCTGGTGCAGGCCACTTCCACTTATTTAAAAGACACAAAAGATCTTTTAGGACAAATCAAAGATCTAACATTCAACCCCAACACCAGCTTCCTAGTAAGCCTAGATATAGAGAGTCTCTATACGAGTCTACCTCAGGATAACACTTTGGAAGTTATAAAAACATCTCTAGACAGCATCACCTGGTCCTACCAAACACCCAAGTCATTTATCCTGAAATGTGCTGAGCTAGCCCTAAAAGAAAACTTTTTTGAATTCGAAGGCAAACTGTATCTACAAACATATGGCACTTCAATGGAGAGCACTTTCGCCCCAAGCGTAGCAGGATTGTACGTCTACAGCTTTGAACAAAAATGTCTGTTGAGTTCTAACACCCCACTCACAGCAAATATACGCTTTTACAGTCGTCCTTATCTGAGAAGGATCTGGTGAGTCACTAGAAGCCTTTCTTGTCTGGATCAATAGGTGTGACTCTAATCTGAAATTTACACACACCATAAATAGGAGAAACATCACCTTTCTAGACCTAGACATAACACACCACAATGGAAGACTTGCCACAAAATCCCATTTTACACCAACAGCAAGAAATTCGCTGCTTCATTATACTAGTTTACACCCTCGCTCTTTGAAGGAAAACCTTCCTTATGGACAATACCTGCGTGTTAGACCTGTCTGCCCTTTGGGTAGTCCCTCCTAATTATTTATTTATTTTTGTCCCCTTTTTGCCTCTCAAAACCTTTAATTTTAATGTCCACTGGGTATTCAGGTGTTGACCTAGGGGTTAGGTGCTCTTTGTCCTCATAGTCTTTTTCTTGAGGCCTAGGCGCCTTTCTGACTGGATTCACCAGACCCACAAAATGGTGGCCAGTAACTGCCACAACTGCCACCTCAGAGACTGGACCCATAGGGTAGAATAGGAACATTCCAGAACCTTCTGGTCCCTTCTGGACCTTCTGAGGTCAGCCTATATAAGGCGGAATGTTGGGCAACCATTTTGGAAGGTGACATGTAGAGAAGCATTCTTAAGGAGCTGACTGGAGCGCAGACTGCTGTGAATAGGGAAGGGTGATCCTGTCTGGGTTGATGGTTCTGAAAGGACTGCTGCCAGAGCGGTGAATCTGCCTCCCTTCCTGCTGATCTGGCCCAGCTGAGATAGTGGCTGAGAGGGAGGAAATTGACCTCTTTCAGGAGCTGGCGGCTAATTTCCCCTTCCCTATCTCTAGATCTGGCCTGCTTAGATAAGCTTCTCTTGAGACTAACTCCAGTGTCACAAGCCGAAGAGAGAATGGCAGCGGTGAGTGTGGCCTGGGAACACTGTCTGGTTGCGTATGAGGAGTAGGGGCTGAGGTGATTCCCCGCCCTCGCTAACCAAAAACAACTGGACTTTTAGGGTTTCTATTCAGTGGTAACCCCATTCACTTACCCAGGATCCCCGGTGTCGGGGAGCGCTGGGAGGTCGTCTTGTTGTCGAGCCTGGGAGCACCGCCGTGAGGGCCTTGCTGGGGAGTGGAGGTTGTCAGTGACAGTGGGCCGGGGCATCCCCCTTCGAAGATTTGTGGCTCCGCCTGGCGTACGGGGAGATTGGCTCTTCTGCTAAAGCCTGGTGGAGGAGGGTCTTGTGGCGGAGGAGAGAGTAGCGTTCTGACGGCTGCGCAAGACAGGAAGCTGGGAAGGCCTCTCTCCCGAGGTAGGCGGTATTGCACCGCAGAGACCCCTCTCCCGCGCACTCTCAGTGAGGCAGCGCTGATCGGTAGTGTCTTCTCTGCTGCGCAGGACCGGCGAGGGGAAAGGCTTGACTTCACCCAGCAGGCGCCGCTCCAGGACAGAACACCGACCGGCGAGCGGAGGTAGGCCCCCGCCTCAGCTGACGCACCGGGTGAACAGCGGAAGCGGCTCGCTGCTGTGAGGAGCTAGTTAGAAGGCCTGTATTCCCACCGGGAGTCTGTGGTGAGAACGAAGACTCCCGGCGGCAGTGAGAGAACAAAGATCGATGCTTCACACCACAAGTAAGCTGGGGGATTGGGGCTCTGGAGGGACACAACTGCGGTAAACTTGTTAACGGGTCAACTGACGATCCCTGGTGAGGAGGGAACAGGTGCCAGGGGTTCGTGAATATTAAAAGGAACCATACCTCAGTGGCAAGAGATTGGCCAAGCATAAAACGATCCTGGAAACCACAGAACAGAAACTAGGGAATCATGGGTTATCTGCTCAAGGTCAGAGTTCTGGCAGTGACTGATTCATATTCTGTTCCACTGGGATTAACTGTAACTCATTTCGACAGTATTACTGCCTGTACCCAATCTACAGAAAAGGGCATGTGAGAGTATTGTATTGCTAAGTAGAGGCTAGAGAATATTGTAAAAAATTACAAGGTGTCTTCCTAGGAACCTTAGCACTATGTGAGATTTGCTAGGATCATTTACTGGAGGGAGAAAGTGTATCACCAAATGCAGTGCAATGTTAAGTTTTCTTGTTATTGATGTAACTGAACAAATGGAGAAACCTGTGATTTAAAAAAAGAAATAACAAAGCGGAGTGATAAGATAAAAAAGAGTAAACAAAGTATTTTTATAAAACAGCTCTTATTTTCCTAAAAAGAACTGGTGTAGGGTCCTTATTTTTGAGTGGATGGACGTTATGTTACTGAAGGGTGTGGCGCAAACTCAACACATGTACCCTTGAGTTAGGCCTTCCTACTTAGTGCCAAGCTACCCTATGTGACTTGGAGACCCCAGGTCCAACATAATTGGTGTCTAGCGGTGGGATCAGAACTGTGTTTGCGTCCACTCTGAAGTAACAAAGTGTACTCCACAGGCCTACACCTGGAGTTTTCTCCTTGCGGACTCCCTAATTATATTTTTAGTTTTCCAAATTTACTCCTGGTGGTGGGTGGAGGTACCTTCGAATTGCCCTTTTAAACCAATTCTTCCCGAGTGGTTGTCCCTATATCTCGCATAAGCAAAATGGAATTTGCTCTGGAGGACCTGGAAACCTATACTGCAGCCCAGCTTAGAGACTTTTGCCAGAAGATGGGAGTATTTTTTAAGCGTGGCGCCAAGAAGGGGGAACTCCAGACCAGTTTGAGGGCTTGAGTGGCAGCACATGGAGAGGGAAAGGAGGAGGAAGAGGGGACGGACCGGGACACAGTCATAGGGGTAGATGGATTGTTCCAACCTGAGATGGGGAACCTACTACCAGGACCTAGGACCTTTTCAAGGGAAGGCAGCAGTGTCTCCGGAAGAAGCTTAACCGAAGCTGAACTAGTGGACAGGAGGGAAAAAAGACAGCTAAAGTGGGAGATAGCCAGGTTGGAAATGGAGAGGGAGGAACAGAGGATGGCTCACGAGTTGAAACTTAGGGAGCTAGAACTCAAGGCCCTACAGATAGGACCCTCCAATTCTCCATATGGTGGCAGCGAAACAAAAGAACTGACCAGGGAATCCAGACCCTACCTACCTAAAGATATAGTTGCCAGCTACAGCCCAGGGGATGACATCGCCAAGTGGCTGGCTGCCTATGAGGTCTCCTTAAGAGCCCATGGGATCCAGGAAAAACACTGGGGGGGGGGGGGGGGGTGGTTTGTACAAATACATGCCTCCTACTGGACGGGACACACTATTGGCCCTGGAACAGGAAGAGCAGACCCACTACCCCACCATGAAAGTGGCGCTAATTATGAAGTTTGGGCTGACCCCAGAGAAGTACCGGCAAAAGTTCAGGGGAAGTCACAAATTAGGCACACAAAATTGGGTGGATTTCCTGGACTATGCAAGGAAGGCACTAGAGGGTTGGATACAAGGCAGCGAGGTGAGGGACTATGAGGGGTTGTACGACCTTATTCTCAAAGAGCACCTACTCGAGAAATGTTTTCCCGAGCTGCGTCAACACCTGGTGGACAGCAAGCTGACCAACCCCCTGAAGCTTGCAGAGGAGGCGGACATCTGGGCAAGTACCCGGGTGTCCTCAAAGGGGACTGGAGGGGATTCCCAAAGGGCTGAACAGGGCGCCCCCCAGAAGAAGGAGGGGGGAGATAAAAAGCGGGAGTTCTCAAAAGGTCCCCAAAACAGTTTCCAGGGTAAGGGAACAGGATTCACCCCTAAGGCTAACCCGCCCAGAAACCCTCATCCTGGCCAAAGTCAGCAGCCAAGGGTTGTCCACTGCTTTGAGTGTGGTGGTGTTGGACATTATAAGGGAGATGTCAAGTGCCCTAAGAGACCACCCCCTCCCACTGGAGGAAAAGCCCCAGGAGTAGCTAGTGTAGTGCTCGGGGAGGAGTTGCCCTTAGATAAGGGGGGGTGAGTGGGCGGTTGTCACCTTAGTGTCCCTGGGAGATCAGGAGATGGTTCCTAAGATCCAGGTGCCCTCCAATACTACCAAGTATGGGCAATGGGTCACCATCAATGGCCAAAGAGGGGAGGCTCTTAGAGACACATGAGCCAGTATGACTATGGTAAGGAGTCAACTGGTGTCTCCAGAGCAGGTGATTCCACATGTACTCTACCCCGCCGCGATGGCTGACGGCAGATTGGGCCACTACCCTGTGGCCGAGGTTCCCTTTGAGTGGGAAGGGGTTGCAGGTTCACTTCGAGTTGCTGTAAGCCCTGCCGTGGCAGTCGATTGTCTGTTGGGAAATGACATGGAGCACAATGCTTGGAAGGAGGTGGAATACCGGACTCATTCGGAGATGCTGGGTACACCTGACTGGGCCTGTGCAAGCACAAGGTCTGCGACTACCCGGAGAGGGAGTTCGCCGGGGCTGGAGCCTGGAACAATGGCCCAGCCCGCTGCCAAAAAGGGAAAGACCCGAAGACAGGAGAAGCCTGCTTCAGCTTCCACGCCCCATGAGACCGATCGGCCACCTGCGGTGGTGGGCCAGGAGTCCGTGGAGGGGGAAGTAGTCTCCCTGGAGGACTTACCTATCCCTGCTGAGTGGCATGTGGAAGGAGGGCCTACCAGGGAAGAGTTTTGTAAGGGCCAGAAGGAGTGCCCTACCCTTGAGGGACTGAGGCGACAGGCCGAAGCCCAGGCAGTAGGGAACGTTGCAGGGCACTACCATATTTACTGGGAGGACGGACTCCTCTACAGTGAACCCAAGGTACCTTTGCCCGGTTCATCACGGGCCTTGGTAGTCCCTCAACGGTACCAAGCCTTTCTTCTAGAATTGGCTCATGAGATTCCCTTGGCAGGACACTTAGGTCAGGACAAGACCTTTGCCCGGCTTGTCCCCCACTTTTACTGGCCTTAGATGAAAGTGGCATCTGACACATACTGTCGGACGTGTGTATCCTGTCGAGCCAGTGGGAAGACAGGGGTGAAGCGGAATGCTCCCCTGGAACCACTTCCTGTCGTGAGCACCCCCTTTGAAAGGGTGGGCATCAACATTGTGGGGCCATTGAATCCACCAACTACAGCTGGTCACAGGTTTATCCTGGTTCTGGTGGATCACGCCACGCGGTACCCAGAGGCAATTCCTCTGAGGAATGTCACTGCACCTGTTGTGGCTAGGGCCCTGATGGGGATCTTTACCTGAGTGGGTTTCCCAAAGGAAGTTGTGTCCGACAGGGGGACCAACTTCATGTCAGCATATTTGCGGGCAATGTGGAAGGAGTGTGGAGTGACCTACCGGTTCACCACTCCATACCACCCCAGTCCAATGGACTGGTAGAGAGGTTCAACAAGACCTTAAAAGGCATGATAAGTGTAGGAGAGTAGGGTCTGCTATCCTATGGTCACCCCAAATATTTGCTTTTTGCTTCACTGGTTTATGACTTAATATGGCTGTGGGCCTGCTAATCAGACCCACAGCCTGCTGTTCTCTCTCTAAATTACAGCCAATGCACCCTAGGTGCATTACGAATTGGAACTGGTTCACCTTATTGGCCCCTGTAACAATGTACCCTAGGTACCCAGGGCATAGGTGTTTCCAAGGCCTACCAGGGGCTGCAGCATGTATTGTGCCACCCCTGGCCAGGCCTCCATATTTGACACAACTAGCTGATCACTCAGCTGGGGTAAATTGGTGTAATCACCTCTTACTTAGATATAGTATCCCTATATCTAACCTTAAACTGGACATATATGTTCCTATCAGCCACTCCTATGGAAGGCCTCATCAATCCTGGAGGCAGAGTGCTTGGAAATATGTGAGATGGTGCTCTAGCATGAGCTGAGCCTGTCTGCAGCTGTCGGGAACCACTCCCTTAGCTGTTCCGGGATATTGTCATACCATATACTCTTAAGTGCATTATAATCCTTAAGGTTATATGCTAACTTTGGTTTGGCTTTATCAAAACATGTCGAGTAAGGTGTCATACGATTTGGAATACTATCCCCTCGACAGTTCTGTCGACTGGGATAGCATTCCACCCTTCTAGAGGGACACGACATGTGTGTAGCCTTAAGCCCGGTTAAAGTTAACCAGAGCCTCAGCATCACAAAATGTATGCTGCCACCACAGACACAAGTCTGACCTCCTGCTGCTGGGAGTCCTTCCAGCGAGGGAGGCTTGGACAAAGGGTTTCCTGCCTTGGGAGGTGCGAGCACCACCCCAGACAGGATTTTGTGTATTGGGTAGGACAGGGCTGAATAGATTGAGACATGCCCGGGACACACAAGGTGTCCGCGTGCATAAGCCAGTCCAAACCGGTCCTGGGACTTTCCAGACCCAGGCATGGCGAGGAGCTGGACAAAGGAAAGGGGGTGTTACCGCCCCCTTCCTGGTCCCACCCAGAGGAGGGACCTAGCAGGTGATCCACCCCTCAGATTGGGAATAAGAGTGGGAGCAGTGCCAGAGCACCTCAGATCATCCTGAATCAACTTGAAACTAAGAAGACGACTGGACTTCGACATTCTGCTGCACAGAAGACTGAAGAGCATCTCCCTTGTGGCCTAGGAGTGGCCACCCTGTGAGCACAGGTACCAACCAGCGAATCGATGTCTGCTTTGCTGCCGCCTCCCGCCGGAGCCCGAGCCCAGAGCCTGACAAGACCCAGACTCCCAGACTTCTCACAGCCCGATCCACAGTCCCTGCGAAGAAGGGACCCGTGGAGGCACCGAGAGACGTGGGACCGGACATCTTGGAAGACACCGAAGAGCTGACTGCGCAGCATCAGAGGCATCCTCGACATTGTGCTTTGGGGACTGAAAATTCCCACCACCGAGCAGCCCTTGTACCGAAGATCAGCCCCCTAGCATCTCCACGATCTGCGTGTGGCCCTTTTGCATTGTGCCACTCGACGCGCAATCCCGACCATTAGCCACATGGTCAGCGGCCATCTTGGCGACGAAACCGAAGAACTACACTGCGGGTCTGGTTGCTCCAGACTTGCCCTAGCTCCTGTAAAAAGGAGCACCCGCTCTGACCTTGCTGGTCCGAGTAACAAGCCTTTTTCGACTCCTGCGTGGCTTGCATTAGCCAAGGCCTGTTTGCTTCAGTCAATTGCTGACACCGCCAACAGCTAGAAGCTTGCGTGGGACAGCCCGTGACCGACTCCTGGACGTCCTCAACCCCCGGTGTCCACGTGGCTGCAGAGAGAAGCTACACCTCAACGCCTGTTTGCACCCGATATCGCCTGGTTCCAATCTGGTTCCACGGTAGTCACTGGCTAGTGACTTTGAACATTGTCCCCTCTGCTTTCAGGTCTTCACATCTTCAGATCCACCCTTGGATCCACTGGAACTCTTCACATCGAGCCGCCTGCAGCATCTTCAGCTCCAAGCACCGTCGACCAGCGTGACGAAACCCGACACTACCTCAATAGCGCATCCTGGAACTCGGACTACCTCAACAACTCTACCTCAAAACTGCCCCCCAGGCGGAAGACCACTGAGCTAATCGCTGACCTTGTATGTACCCTGTTTACAGTATGCTGCACTATTTTTCGCACATGTTTCTTCCTGACTGAATGTAAAGCGCTCTGATACCCTGGGGTCTGGCCAGCGCTATAGAAAACTCCAAAAATAATAAATAAATAATAATAATAAATAAATAATCCTGTGGGTGAGGTAAATCAGCAACGCCGGTGTTCCTACACTGGTACACACCTCTAGGGCCTGTGTCTCAAGTTTCAGCTTTCTAGGTCACTCGGAAGGTTCCGAACTAACTAACTTTCTAACTTTTACGCACCATAGACTTTGTATTGGTGAGTGCGTGCACTTTAAACACTGCACCCAAGTCCTGCGGGCCTTTCCCGACTTAGTCACTGCTAGTCCCGAACAGCTCCAGCGATTCCCAAGGCCCTAGGCCTGTTTCCCTATCGATTGGTATCTCTTATACCACTTTCTTAGTATATGGTTTAGGTGGCCCCTAGGGCTCATCCATATTGTGCAACTTTTGTGTATTTTAAACTGTGTTTTGTTTAACGCTTGTGCTTCTGTGCTCATAAAGAGTTCAGGGGATATTTGTAGTTAATAAATATATATATATTTTCAATATATATCTGTGTGGTGTCCTTTCATTTGGTATTCAAGGGGGTTGTGTATGGTAATACAGCTGGCTTCACATGCCTTTCAGAGTTTAGCCTAAGACTGCCTTGTCCACGTTACCACTAGGATAACTGGTCTATAAGGTTGACTTACAACCGATCATCATAAGGGTTGTTTGGACTGATACAAGGTGGTTCCAGAGTTGGAAACATCATATATCAGGCCAACTTCTCACAATAAGAAGTCTGCCTGAGAGCCTGAGGAGGAAATGGGACGTCCTCCTGCCCTGTTTGCTATTCTCTTACAGGGAAGTGCCGCAGAAGGGAGTGGGCTTCAGCCCCTTTGAGCTACTGTACGGGCACCCTGTGCGTGAACCTCTCAGCCTGGTGAAGGATGGATGGGAAAAGTCTCCCAGAAAGCCTCCCCAGGATGTGGTGAGCTACATGTTGGCCTTCCGGAGCCAAATGGCAAAGTTGTGAAAGCAAGCTTCTGACAACTTGGAAGCCAGTCAAGCAGTAATGAAAGAGTGGTATGACCACAACGCTCACCCTGTGGAGTTGGAGCCTGGCCAGAAAGTGTGGGTGATGGAACCTGGAGAGCTAAGTGCTCTCCAGGATCGCTGGACAGGCCCCTTTGAGGTATTGGAGAAGAAGGGTAAGGCCACCTACCTGGTGGATCCTAAGACCCCTCGACAGCCCCTACGGGTGCTGCATGCTAATCGCCTCAAAACCCACCATGAGAGGCCCAAGGTCATCTTGATGATGGTGACTGATGGAGGAGAGGAAGCGGAAAGCGAGCCTCTCCCTGACCTTTTTTCGTCTCAGGAAAAGGATGGGTCGGTGGAGGGAGTGATTCTCTCCCCATCCCTAACTCCTGAGCAGCGGGAGGACTGCCGCCAGATATTGGAGTAGTACTCTTCGTTGTTCTCCCTTGTCCCGGGAAGGACCCACCTGTGTACCCATGATGTGGACACAGGAGACAGCCCCCCAGTGAAGTCTAAGACCTACCGGCTATCAGACAAGGTGAAGGCCAGCATCCACGGTGAGGTTACCAAGATGCTGGAGCTAGGAGTCATTGAACCTTCCAGTAGCCCCTGGTCCAGTCCGGTGGTTTTAGTACCAAAAGCTGCCCCACCGGGCACCACTCCAGAACTGAGGTTCTGTGTGGATTACCGGGGACTGAACTCAGTGACCAAGACTGATGCACATCCGATCCCTAGGGCAGATGAACTTATTGACCCGCAGGGAGCTGCCCAATACCTGAGTACCTTTGACTTTACTTCAGGGTACTGGCAGATCTCCCTGACAGATGGAACAAAGGAAAGGTCAGCCTTCTCCACGCCTGAGGGCCACTACAAGCTCTGTTTGATGCCCTTTGGGCTCAAGAACGCCCCTGCCACTTTTCAGCGGCTGGTGAACCAGGTCCTCTCTGGAATGGAGGCTTTCTCCGCTGCTTACCTGGATGACATTGCCGTCTTCAGCAGCAGTTGGGAGGACCATTTGGGTCACTTGCAAGCTGTTCTCCAGGCCCTGAAACAGGCTGGCTTGACAATCAAGGCCAGTAAATGTCAGATTGGGCAGGGGTCGGTTGTGTACCTAGGCCACTTGGTGGGTAGGGGAACAGTGCAGCCCCTCCAGGCAAAGATTGAGGCAATCATGGCCTGGGAACCCCCCAAGACCCACACTGAGGTCCGAGCTTTCCTGGGCCTCACAGGTTACTACCGTCGCTTTGTGAAGGGGTATGGCACTATTGTAGCGCCCCTCACAGAGCTCACATCCAAGAAACAACCTCGACGGGTAGTCTGGACAGAGGCTTGTCAGCAAGCCTTTGCGAAAATGAAACAGGCAATGTGTGCAGCACCGGTCCTGAGGGCCCCAGACTTCTCCAAGGAGTTCATTATCCAGACAGACGTATCAGAGCATGGCATTGGGGCAGTGTTATCGCAACTCAATGAAGAGGGTCTGGATCAGCCTGTAGTCTTCCTGTCCAGGAGACTGCTTCCCCGGGAACGGAAGTGGAGTACAATTGAGCGGGAAGCTTTTGCGGTGGTATTGGCTCTGAAGAAGTTGCGGCCATCCCTGTTTGGCTCGCACTTCCTGGTTCAGACTGACCATCGACCTCTTCGTTGGCTGAAGCAAATAAAGGGGGAGAATCCCAAGCTGTTGAGATGGTCCATCTACCTACAGGGAATGGACGTCCGGGTGGAACATCGGCCTGGAGTGGACCACGCCAATGCAGACGGTTCTCTCTAGGTATTTCCGCCTTAGTGATGAGGACTCCCAAGGGGTTGGGTAGCTCTCCCCACTTTCAGCTGGGGGGGACACGTGTTAGACCTGTCTGCCCTTTGGGTAGTCCCTCCTAATTATTTATTTATTTGTGTCCCCTTTTTGCCTCTCAAAACCTTTAATTTTTATGTCCACTGGGTTTTCAGGTGTTGACCTAGGGGTTAGGTGCTCTTTGCCCTCATAGTCTTTTTCTTGAGGCCTAGGCGCCTTTCTGACTGGATTCACCAGACCCACAAAATGGTGGCCAGTAACTGCCACAACTGCCCCCTCTAGACTGGACCCATAGGGTAGAATAGGAACATTCCAGAACCTTCTGGTCCCTTCTGGACCTTCTGAGGTCAGCCTATATAAGGCGGAATGTTGGGCAGCCATTTTGGAAGGTGACATGTAGAGAGGCATTCTTAAGGAGCTGACTGGAGCGCAGACTGCTGTGAATAGGGAAGGGTGATCCTGTCTGGGTTGATGGTTCTGAAAGGACTGCTGCCAGAGCGGTGAATCTGCCTCCCTTCCTGCTGAGATAGTGGCTGAGAGGGAGGAAATTGACCTCTTTCAGGAGCCGGCGGCTAATTTCCCCTTCCATATCTCTAGATCTGGCCTGCTTAGATAAGCTTCTCTTGAGACTGACTCCAGTGTCACGAGCCGAAGAGAGAACGGCAGCGGTGAGTGTGGCCTGGGAACACTGTCTGGTTGCGTATGAGGAGTAGGGGCTGAAGTGATTCCCCGCCCTCGCTAACCAAAAACAACTGGACTGTTAGGGTTTCTATTCAGTGGTAACCCCATTCACTTACCCAGGATCCCGGGTGTCGGGGAGCGCTGGGAGGTCGTCCTGTTGCCGAGCCTGGGAGCACCGCCGTGAGGGCCTTGCTGGGGAGTGGAGGTTGTCAGTGACAGCGGGCCGGGGCATCCCCCTTTGAAGATCTGTGGCTCCGCCTGGCGTACTGGGAGATTGGCTCTTCCGCTAAAGCCTGGTGGAGGAGGGTCTTGTGGCGGAGGAGAGAGTAGCGTTCTGACGGCTGCGCAAGACAGGAAGCTGGGAAGGCCTCTCTCCCGAGGTAGGCGGTATTGCACTGCAGTGACCCCTCTCCCGCGCACTCTCAGTGAGGCAGCGCTGATCGGTAGTGTCTTCTCTGCTGCGCAGGACCGGCGAGGGGAAAGGCTTGACTTCACCCAGCAGGTGCCGCTCCAGGACAGAACACCGACCGGCGAGCGGAGGTAGGCCCCCGCCTCAGCTGACGCACCGGGTGAACAGCGGAAGCGGCTCGCTGCTGTGAGGAGCTAGTTAGAAGGCCTGTATTCCCACCGGGAATCTGTGGTGAGAACGAAGACTCCCGGCGGCAGTGAGAGAACAAAGATCGAGGCTTCACACCACAAGTAAGCTGGGGGATTGGGGCTCTGGAGGGACACAACTGCGGTAAACTTGTTAACGGGTCAACTGACGATCCCTGGTGAGGAGGGAACAGGTGCCAGGGGTTCGTGAATAATAAAAGGAACCATACCTCAGTGGCAAGAGACTGGCCAAGCATAAAACGATCCTGGAAACCACAGAACAGAAACTAGGGAATCGTGGGTTATCTGCTCAAGGTCAGAGTTCTGGCAGTGACTGATTCATATTCTGTTGCACTGGGATTAACTGTAACTCATTTCGACAGTATTACTGCCTGTACCCAATCTACAGAAAAGGGCATGTGAGAGTATTGTATTGCTAAGTAGAGGCTAGAGAATATTGTAGAAAATTACAAGGTGTCTTCCTAGGAACCTTAGCACTATGTGAGATTTGCTAGGATCATTTACTGGAGGGAGAAAGTGTATCACCAAATGCAGTGCAATGTTAAGTTTTCTTGTTATTGATGTAACTGAACAAATGGAGAAACCTGTGATTTAAAAAAAGAAATAACAAAGCGGAGTGATAAGATAAATAAGAGTAAACAAAGTATTTTTATAAAACAGCTCTTATTTTCCTAAAAAGAACTGGTGTAGTGTCCTTATTTTTGAGTGGATGGACGTTATGTTACTGAAGGGTGTGGCGCAAACTTAACACATGTACCCTTGAGTTAGGCCTTCCTACTTAGTGCCAAGCTACCCTATGTGACTTGGAGACCCCAGGTCCAACACTGCGGTTACGCAGAAATTACAGTAATCTCAAAGACTTTAAAGACCAGGCACAAGTGCTAACCAAAAAAACTAAAAAATCTTGGATACCCGTATAAAATCACCAAAAAGGCAGAAAAACAGGTACGCAACCAAAACAGTGTGGGACTATTAGAACCCAAACCACCTACAGATACTACAGATCCTTTAACGTGTGTGACAACTTACAATCCTGTATCAAATCAAGTGGCCAAGATTGTACAAAAACATTGGGCAATATTAAACACAGGCAATTTTGAGTGAGAGAAACCACTATTTGCATACAAAAAAGGAAAGACCTTGAAAGATAGTCTGGTACACACTAGACCCCAACAAAAAAAACGACAATAGAACATAACCTTCAACGCATGGGGACTACCAATAGTAACAGGACACCACCCCTGCGGCGACTGCAGCATATGTCATCTAACGCAACCAACCAAGACACTCAGCCTAGAACCAGGGAAACCTGGGAAATATGCAGGCACATGAACTGTAATTTCATAAACGTCATATACCTCGTAACCTGCCGATGTAGCCTAAGATATGTAGGAATGACGAGCCGCAAAGTAAAAACAAGAATCTGTGAACACAGAAGCAACATTCATTGCAAGCGCAACATATCTAGCATGACCAACCTGTTAGAAATGGCGATTTCTGGTTGGCTAGGGCTTGCGCCAAAGCCAGGCAGAAACCATCATTCTACGTCAGGGCAAGGAAGTCACCCGCCAAAGATAACCGCTGCTCACCCCCTTGGTAGCTTGGCACGAGCAGTCAGGATTATCCCTGAGGCAATGTGTTAAGCATTTGCGGACGCACCCACGAGCAACAACATCCAAGGCTCCCCACAAAAGGAACTCCACACAAGGTTATATTGTATTATCACAACACATCAGAATTATAATCACAGGATGTACATTGTGCCAACTGGCACGGGCAATATTTACAAGGGATTATGTACACCTGACAGAGGCCACATGTACTACTGCCAGGACCATCACAAAGTGAACTAAAACATACAAGTAAAAATAGGTCATAGAACGTACATTCAGTAAACACTGATAATCACTGCACTTGCAACAGTCTGCGCCATGAAATCCATCATGCACAGTATCCCACCAGTCTAACTACATTAGACCCTTACCACTGAAGTAAAACCTTACACTAGGGGCGTAAATCACACAGGGAAGTATAATCTTCCTAACACAAACCTAAACAGGTAAAACAACCTCCTATGCATAAACCATATCTAGAGGCATCAAACACAGGGTGCGGAAAACATACTACACACAGTACATTTCCTAACACCCAAAGCAATAGCACATAAATCACATTTAGCGCATCAATCACATTTAGCACATTACTCACATCAAGGTCCAGGTTGCGCCACTGCGCCAAAACCTAAATGTAGCAGCTGCCCACTATTTGCTGGGCAGCTGATGGACAAGAACAAGGGGCCTAAACGCTGCAGCTGGCACTAAGTGCTGCGCAGCTGTGGAAGGCCAAAGTAGGGGCGAAGGAGTGCGACTCACTCCTGAGTCCAAGGACATGTCCCTAAAAAGAAAACCTAAACGGTGCAGCTGCCCACTCCTTGCTGGGCAGCTGTGACTCAAAAACTGCGCCAGGGGCCCTCACTGGCCCTTAGGACAGAACTGCGCAAAAAGGTCGGAGCCCTCTAGGCTCTAGAAAAACTGGGTGCATGGGAGCATTCTGGCTTCTTAAAGAAGTAAATGCCCCCATTGTTGGAGCCACAGGGCCCAGCACAGGCTCCTCTGGCCTTTTAAATCAATAATGTGCCCCGGGAGCCATCTAGGCTCTGAAGATAACTGTGCGCCTTGGAGCCCTCCAGGCTCTAAACAATAATGGGGGTCGGGGGAGCCACCTAGGCTCCTGAAGAAACAAATAGGGCCTGTTGGGAGCCACACCAGGCTCGTAAAGGAAGTATGCACCACTGTGGGAGCGGCCCACTGAGCACCCGGGGCCGCTCTTGACTCGGTGCCCTCACTGGCACCACTTCCTTCGCCTCACCCTGGAGCCCTATTCACCGGCTCCGTCGGGGGAGGTCCTCTCTCTCGGGCGCCGGTAGTGCAGTGCGGGGCTCTCTCTCCTCATGGGAGCCCCGCCTTCACCATGCACCCGCTTCGCCCGGTCTTCACCCGGTCCCCAATCTCGGGACCGGGACTTAATGTGTGGAGCCTCCGTTGCTCTGGAGCAACTCTCCTCTCGGGAGCTCCTCCAATCAGGGCGCGGCGGCGGGCTGGACTTCCCTTTAAAACCGGAAATCCCGCCCATCATCAGGCACTATGGTGCCTGACTTCCTGTTTGCGCCGCGAGGGCCGCGGCGGTGACATTTCAGGGGCAATAACGAGGGGTGGGCACCCTCGAAGTCCCAAATAAAAGTAGAAACGGGGTGGGCACCCGTTAAGGCGCATTTAGAAAGGGGGGCACCCTTATTGAAAAGTAATTAAATGAGCGGGGTAAGCACCTGCAGGAAGTATCAATTATAAACGAAGACGCAGGGTGGGCACCTGCGCATGGGGGAAATCGTAAATCAGCAGGCACGATGCAGGGTGGGCACCTGCGCTACGAAGCCCACGCTCTCCCTCAGCTGGGCATTAGAGAGCTCCTTAGGTGCTGGACGGCTATAACAAGCCTTGGCAATTGTAAAAAAAACAATAGGTCCAAGAGAAGCCCTGGGCAGAAAAGATGGAGCAACCCAGCTCCCCATCAAGGAAATTCTTCCAGGAATCCAGGGGCTGGGCAGGGCCCAGGGAGGCAAGCCTTCCCCTGGGCCCCAGCAGCAGCACGCCCCTGGCAGATTCAAGTCAGGAACAAGAACATTTAACATGAGGTCACAGCCTCTTTTTATACACAGAATCCCTTTGTCTCTAGGGTGCAGGGTGGGGTAAAACCAGACGCAGCTGGTTCTGGAGCACTCTGTTGTGCCCAGCCCCTCTCCCCATTCACTGGCCAGGCTAGGGATATCAGATGCACCACAGGGGGCGGAGCCAGCATTGTGTAGGGAAAAGCCCAGCCCTATTCAGGTCCCAGGTGCACTCCTCCCACCCATCTGGCTGTCAATCTCTCTATTCACCACCAGGGCAGACCAT
Organism: Lissotriton vulgaris; assembly: GCF_964263255.1. Classification (NCBI taxonomy): domain Eukaryota; kingdom Metazoa; phylum Chordata; class Amphibia; order Caudata; family Salamandridae; genus Lissotriton; species Lissotriton vulgaris. The sequence goes on along the minus strand of NC_141695.1, from coordinate 1,459,803,898 downwards.
CCTGACTCCTGGAGCCAGGCACACCAGCGGATGTCTACTCATACCCAAGGGCTGAATGACAATATACCCTGGAACAACCTCAACCGCTGAAACAGTCAACCACGGAAAGGGTCAAGGCAAACCACACTAAAATTACGTATAATAGTTTTGCATCTGGAATCAACCTGAATCTAATGCCTATGTAACACGTATAGAACCCCAGCAAGTTATCAAAGAGTACCCACTTTTGATATACATAACTTTAGTAATCGACCTACATCAATAAGTTATGACCATTGTGCCAATGGCTTGCACCTGGAATCACTCTGAACCAGATGCCACCATCGTGACTTTTGACAATACAACTACGTAAATATTGCTGTGTTAGTCTTTGTTTATTTTTATTGTTATTTATATTCTTTACTGTTACATTTCTAGTGCACATTAATGGAGTATTTAAATTACTATGACGCGGTCATACGCCACGTAAGAACCATCCAATTAGCGCGATTCACTGAAATCCTTATCTAAGAGTAACTGCACAAACCCCGTACAAGTTGGCAGTCTAGATACTAGATGTCGTCACTCGTCACATGCATGATGACGCGCTTGCGTCGCACGCAACGTACGTGATGGCACGCACTCTACCCAGAAGCAATTCTAATACAACAGGAGCGTCGCTTTAAAAACAGGTCAGGCGCCGAGAATAGTGCCAGCCTGTTCCTGAGGATACCGCAATAGGTGAAACCGCAGACGAGACCTTCGCACCAAGTAAGACTTAACCATGCCAGGGTACAGTCGGCCCTCACGCCACTGAACCCACTTTTAATATATGGCATACAAACAGCTTGCTACAGGAGGCAAGCCCGGATGTCTTCATTGACCCTCTCCTCTTTTTAAATTCCTCTATTCTAGTATGTGACTTAAAAGAGGATTACCCCCCTCAGTACCAGATGCAAGAGCCTGCATTACGATTAGTGTAATTATCAAACACTAATCACCATTCCTGCAGTGTATGTGAAAGGTAGGACATGCCCTGGTGTGTGTGGCATGTCCTGATAGTGAATTACAGCCAGTTTAATTTTTCACTGTTGCAAGGCTACCAGTTTCCCATAGGATAGAATGGGAGGTTTGTTTATAACATCTTATAAACATAAGTGGCCCAGGGAATTCGGTAAGAAAATAAAGTTTAGTATGCCTGAACTCAGAATCTAAAGATGCATCTTTTATTGAAGGTGAATTTTTACATTCTGCGTTTGAAAATACCACTTTTAGAAAGTGGGTATTTTCTTGCTCAGTAATCCTGTGTGCCTCTGCTGGAATGTGGATTGCCTGCCTGGGTTTTGGATGACAGAAGGCTGGGGGGCATGAGGGGCTTCAGATAGTCTAGATAGGTAAGGAAAGGGCTGAATTGACCTGGGCTACGATGGGGGAAGGAGGAGGAGATTTCCTTGCACCTCAAAGGGCCTGGTCTACCTCTGACAAATGCCATCTCCGTCTCCTGCCAGGAATTCACACCAGAGAAGGCCCAACTGTTTCTGGCCAGGCACAGACACCCTCTGCCTGAAAGATCAAAGGATTTTTGGTAATAAATACTGGGTCCCAGAACCCTGAACTTTAGAACTCATCTGGAACAAGAAGACTGCCAAGAAGGAGAATAAAATACAATGTTAGAAGAGGGTCCTAGGGCTAGATTAACGACCCAACAGACACAAAAAAAAATTGATACTTGTATAGCGCACTACTCACCTGCAAGGGTCTCAAGGCGCTTGTACGAATACCGCTGTGGAACCCATCCTGGCTTTCCCTGTGAGGCGTCCACTCCTGGGCACCCCCAAAGTGGAGGCCAGGCATCCTTAGCGTTGTGGGGGCCATTGTGGAGATAAAGCAAGCTATTGCCCAGAGTTGCAGAGTGGGACTCCATGATTGGAATAGGCACCAAGGCGAGAATTATCAGGTCCGTGGAATTTTAAGCCCAAGACCCGCCGAGGAGGGGAATTGAACCCTGGTCCCGGACTAGACCTCTGCATCAGGGTCTGCCGTTCTAATCATTGAGCCACGCTCCACACTTCTCACATGCCCTATTAACACTATAAAGACGAGAAAGATTTCTGGGGGTCAAAGAATGCTACAATCTTACTGTGTAAACATCAGAAATGGTGCTGTGAGATGGACAAAGGTAAGACTAATATGTGAAAATATGTGTCATACTGCACTTAAATTAATGAATTTGGAAAAAAGTGCCCATCAGCTCCTGCCCGGTACCGCCCTTTACATCATTTGGGCTCCCTTTACCCAGGTCGAAATTTTCCGGTCCGACCCAATGTACAACTCTTGATTTTCTTGAAGTTGTCCGTCTGTCAACATCACACTCGTAGACAGACTGTACTTTCTCCCGGGTAAGGAGAGCCCAAATGATGTATAGGGCGGTACCGGGCGGGAGATGATGGGCACTTTTTTCCAAATTCAGGAACTTAAGTGCAGTATGACACATATTTTCACACATTAGTTTTATCTTTGTCCATCTCACAGCACCATTTCTGATGTTCACACAGTAAGATTGTAGCATTCTTTGACCCCCAGACATTTTTCTTGCCAAGAAGGAGAGCCAGAGAAGCTGCGAAAAGGAACAACTGCTTTGCTGGGCTGACCTGCAGTGGCTGCTTCTGTCTTGGGCAGTGAAAGGCCTGGACTGGACTTTCTGCAATCCAATTTGTGAGTCTCTCCAAGGGCTTGAGATAGAGTTTGCTCCCTTTTCACGAAGTCTCAGGAACAACAAAGACTTAGAGCTCTTCTGCCCGCAGCCCTGGGGACTGTGTGTCTTGTGCTGAAAACAGAGGAAAAACAACTCAACGACGTCTACGACGCCGCTGCCGACTCCATGTCCTGAAGGCACCGCAGAGGACACCGCCGCAACGCCGCACCGCGACCTTGGTCTCACCGACGACACCTGTTGACGCCACCACTGAGCCGCTGCTTGCACCGTGACCTGTGGGCACCGCACTCAGCACTGCCTTGCTTCACGCTGAAGCTTTGGCACTGCAGAGAGCACTGCTGCAACGCCACACCGCGATCCTGGTCTCACCGACGACACCTGTTGTCGCTGCAGCCGAGCCGCTGCTCGCACCGCGACCTGTGGGCATCGCACTCCACACCACCTCACTTCACAAGGATGCCTTGGCCTGCTTGACGCTACCACTACTCGCCGAAACCGACGTTGCAGCTTGCACCGTGGTTCAAGGGCGCCGCTTGTAAGTCACACGACGCACCTCCCTTATCCGGCACCGCAGCCTTGGCCTACCGACACCGGCACCATCGACTCCAGTTAGTCAGAGGACGACAGTGCTGCAGCAATGATGACACCGCTGTTTGCACCGTGGCCTGCTAGCACTGTGGCGAGCACCGCCTTCATCTCGGACCCCGACCCTGGTCTCGCCAACGACGCCATCTGACGCCACCACCGAGCCACTTCTGACACCGCAACCTTGGGGCACTGCACGCTGCACCGCTGCACGTCACACCGCAGCACCCGATGCCTGCCGGCACCAGTACTCCTGATTCCACCAGAGAAGAGCTCTACCTGCAACGCAAGTCACTTCAAGGGTCTCAGCGACCTGCATTTCTCATAGGTACTGTTTGCGGGTCTTCCCGACACCGTAGCTGGCCCACGACCCCTCAACCAGCCGAACTAATGGATTTGTTGTTCACGACGCCGTGGTAGCCCAGACGGAGCTAACCCCATCATTTTAATCAGCATATTTTTGGAACTGTGAACTTTTAAGTATAGTGTTGTGGATTTTTATCATATTTGGTCTTGTCTTAGGTATACAAAAATGTGATATTTTTCTAAACTGTTGTGGTATCCTTTTGTAGTGCGTACCCTGTTTTACTGTTGGTTATGTGCAAATGCTTTACACACTGCCTCTAAGATAAGCCTTGCTGCTCGTGCCAAGCTACCAAGGGGGTAAGCAGGGTTTAATTTAGAAGTTTAACTCCCTTATCCTGACTAGAGGGGTGGTTTCTGCCTCGCTTTGGCGCAAGTCTCAGCTAGCCAGATATCCCATTTCTAACAGCAGCAGAAAGAACCATTAGCAGAAGCAAAGCAATTGTTAGAATAGCAGGATGTAGGAAAACCACCTTTTCATGAACTTCACACCAAGCAGTCACAAAATTATAAACACAATCAAAATAATGAGACTATTACTATTTACCAGTCGTCTATCCACCAACACCTTTCTCAACCAAATCCTGTATCATACACAACAAGGCTTGTGAAATCTGTAAGAATCCCAGCTCTACATCACCTTTTACCCATGGATGGCACATCCGCAAAACTCGGGGGGGGAACAAACCCTATTCACTACTTACATTAAGGCCAAACATCAGACATTCACCTGCCTGAGAGCAGTACTAGTAGGATGCCAAACCCATTACATGCTCACCACAATTAGACATTAACTGAAATGGAAAATTCAGGGTAAAAAGAACCAATAATCAGAGCAAGAGAGCGCAAAACATGTGCTACAACTAATGCATCTGAAACACCCACTAAAACACTCATAAAACTGTGCTATGTTAAATACGTAACAGAAAGAGGCAATGTATACCAAATACTTCCAAATGTCTACAACCAAATCGCCATTGCAAAAAAAAATACAAAAAAATGAATCTGCAAACAAACAATCAAATTCTCTTTTGTAAGACACAAATCTTGCCCACTATAATTTAGGCACACCTTCACTCTCACCACTTCCCCTGGCAACAAGCCTTTAACTTACCGTACCCAAATACATGACAATGTGGCCTATCAACATAATGGCCACAGGTGGCAGAGACAAAGAAAGAGCAAGATATGCCTTAGCCAAGGCAGCCTCAGTGACATAGCAGGAGCTAACACAGTGGAAATAGAAAGAACAGCTGAATATTTGAAGCAATAAAATCAGAGGGTAATGTGTCAACTGTCATTTATTAAAACAATGCTACAGCTGTCTCTTGTTGGCCCATGTTAGACTTTACATTCTCATCAAGAATCTGATATTTAACATTGTCTGGTGTACAGCAATCTATGCTTTTTAATTCACAAAACAAACATTTTCTTGTCAAGCCCGAGTCACAAACAACCAATTGGTAACCTTACTCAAATTAACCTATTCTGGCTGCAACCCTCTCTAAAACGGACTTTGCATTTTCTCTTTTAAAACTCCCACAACTTTGCTAGTCGTTCCTAAGTGGGGAAATCTGGCCCTTCCACCGTTGCCAACAAGGTAATGCCGGAAATGTTAGAGACAAAAATCTCATCTTCAAATACAGCAACCTTTTGAAACGTGTTCTTATTTCCTTTCTGAAAAGAATTCACATTTGCCCTGAGCAACTTATTCAAATTTATTTTTGCATTCTCCATATTTCGAGGGAGCATCAGAGCTTGAAAAACTCCTGAACACCTTTTATTTCTTCTTGTGAAAACAACACATTGTAACTCACTTTCATTCCCTGCAAACAACTTTTTCTGAGCAAACTCCCCTTGTACCAACATATATATTTTTCGTAAATCCCTCTGCCTTTCAAGCTCATTTCCTTTGTTTCTCACTTCTCTGTCTGCTGTTCTGCATCTCCCTCCCCGATGAGCCCCCTCCTTTTCCTTCAACAGATGAGGCTGTGTATTTCTGCCTGCATCGTTCAGTAACAGAAATTCCATTGTTATCTCAAGGCAAAACAGCAACCCTTCCAATGCTACTGAATTAGAAGGGTGTATTTCATCTCTCCTACTGCACTTTTAAAATGAGATTCTGTTCAGCACAAATATACACTACCTTGAATGTTCAAAACACATTTTTCAAATTAAATGCAAATTCTATAATGAGGTCAAATCTAAATTCAACACACTCAAATCGATCATGAATTAATTACTTGAGCATTCCTTACACGACCCATCAGACTAAAAAAAAAAAACTTCAACATCTGAGCAGGGCTCATTCATTCAATTTTTTAGGTTTCGACCTGGCGAGGGGCACGCAGTGCCCCTCCCAGATCGAAAACTTTTGTTTTCAGTAGGGATGTTTGGACCGCCTCTGTTTCCAATTGGCTAGCTCCATAAATGGAGGCTAGCCATTGGAAGAGATTGGCCGTCAATCACGCTTTCCAGAGAAAACGCGATTCGGGGGCGTGTCTGGGTCTTTTTTTAAGCCCCGCCCCTTGGTGCCGTGTGTCCCGGGCCGCGCTGTGATTGGCTGCCGGCCCGGGACACCCCGTGACGTCAGCCAATCACAGCACGGCCCGGGACCTGACTTAGTGCATTCATTTTATGCATTTAAGTGGCTCTATTAATTTTGTTTGTCGTTTGAATTCCCATGTCTTAACACAACCTTCCGCTTGACTCGAAACTTCATAACCTCCTCCCATCATTTAAAAAAAATGTGTAGCAAATGAGCACGAAGAAAGCAAACACCGCTGAAACCTCATACCGAGCGGTTAACTAGAGTCGAAAATACGCACAAATATAAGAGGTTGTGAGAGGAAGTACGCAATTAAAGGGGTTAAATAGAGGTTGATTCGGGGGCGAACAAGTAGTTCTTGATTCAATTTTTTCCAAAAAGCCCCTACTCGTCTACACAGGTTGCTGCAACTTAAGTTACACCTCTATTGCAAACACTCGTCACAAGAAGACAATGAAACAAAAAAAACGTACTGAAACGTTTCCTCAGTTTCGACCATTCTGCAACAGACCCAATTGCAAGCCTTACTTCCTCGCCGCTACCATTGTTTTCCCTTCCCCGGGGGGAGATGCGTTCAGCAACGTGCTCTCTCCCCGTTAGGACAGCTCCCTAAAGCAGAGATCGCACAGTCAAAGGCAGCTCACCTGCAGCGGCCGAAAGACAGAGGCGTGTGAAGTCTGCGGGGCGGCGGTATTCCAGTATTCTATTAAACCCCCACCAGAAGCGATGGTCTCTGGGCGCGCAGCGCTGCAGGCAGAAGGCGGGCAGGATCAGTTTTCAGTACATCATTACAGCCGCGTGTAACGCACCCGGGGGAGCCGCGCGCGCGTGTGCTGCAGCTCGTCTCTGTATACGCACGGTGGCATTTTAAGATGTTTACAGTTCATACACCGTTGGATATTAAGAAGCTTAAAAGGAAGCAGGAATGGAAAAAATGTGTAAGGCTTTCAGAGAGGCTTCCGCTAAGCAGAGCTGAAAGGGGCATGTTCTCCACATTGCTATAATGCAAAGGCAGCCATATTCTGGGAAGTAGAAATTTGAGACAGCAGCACCCGGAAACAAAGGACTGGTGGCTAACAAGAAGCATTTTAACCGCTATACGGTCCTTTTATGGAGATACCCTGGGTGTTTACAAGAAACGTATTCCTGCCAATTATAGCGCTTTGACGTTTCTCAGCTAGTTGCGTATCTAGCTCATTATACAGTCTTAAGGGCCTGCTGATGCACAAAATCTTTTAACAGTTTCGAAGCTTCTGATTTAGTTTTTTCAGGGGCGCAACCAGACCCGAACTTCAGTGTGTGTGTGTGTGGGGTGAGAGGGTGTGTGTGGGTGGGGGGGGGGGACGTTAAGACTCCCAGGCAGGACTGGCCCTTGTACTGGACTTTCTGAGTTGTTTGTGATCTTTTTTTTTTTTGTTGAGTAGAATCTTTTAGAGCTGTTCTCTGGCCACTCGGGCCTTTCTACGAGTGTGGTCGGTGTTGTGACAAATGCTATGAGTGGAATGTTTGCCTGGCAGCGTTTGTTGACATGGTGTTTGCAGCTCCCTCCCTGCTCTGGGGCTCGGTGGAACACAGCCTGTCCTCGCTCGCCTCGTCTCTCCACACTGTCCCTGCCAGCTGAGGAATTTGCATTTTACTGAGGGGATTTTATTTGGTAAAAGGAGGTGCTTTCTCAGGCCTTCCATTGAGAGGGGCTTGGGCTACAGTGGTCTCACGCCATTCACCCAGAGAGGAATGAAAGGGACCGACCTGCCTGCTCCAGTCCCCCTCAGCCCCCTCCTTCTTCAGGACAGGGCATTGCACCCGTTTGCGATTCCTAAATTGCGAAAATTAAGGAATCGCAATTTAGAAATCGCAAACTGCAATGCATTAACAATTCGCATTTATTTTTGTGATTCGGTATTTTTCCTTAATTGCGATTCACAATTTGCGAATCGCAATTAAGGAAAAGCCTTCCCATTGATTCCTATGGGCCAAAAGGCCCATAGGAATGAATGGGAAGGCATTCACATTTTGCGAATTTCAAATTACGAATTCGCAATTAAAAAATTATCATGCATTGCATTTAAGAAATCTGAAATTGCGATTTCTTAAATGCAATCGCAATTTTAGAAATCGCAACATGGTTGCGATTCCTAAAATTGCGAAATGCATGATGCATTCCAAATTAGTCAATTGCATTCGCAAACGGCCGAAAATTGCGATTCGCACCGTTTGCAAATGCAATTGACTTTGATGCATGTGGGCATAAGCCTTTAGCAGCCTACACCATTTCACCTTTCTGATGCCATGTATAGAAAAGTATATCTTCCAAATGGCCCCATGCGTGACGTTTCTGCCAATCCTAGTTTTTTTTAGCCAAGAGCATACTGCAATGTCAGAGCTGTAATATAAACTTCAACAGTGGGTAAGTCTGGAATCAGCAAAACTTGCACATAAAGTAAGGTCACTTCTCCAAAGGCGAAACCGTTGCATTGTAAATGCTTGTTTTACTTGCATGCCACTCTTCAAATGCAACTTCATGTCTGTAGCTCAAAACAGCTTTTGTCCTTTTGCAATGTGCAAAGCAAAATGTAAGATCTGAGTGCCATCAGCGCACCCCTGCTTTTCTCTCTCTTTTTCTTTAGCATCACAGCATGCTCTTTAACTGGCTTATTTCACATTCTCCCCCATTACACATTCCTTCATCCTTTCTCAAGCCATTCATCCTATGTAAAAAACAAACATATATTATTACTATTATTTGCACTGGCTGATCTTCTTCCAATCATGCATCTGCAGAACAGCAATGACAACAAGAAACTCATTCCAGGCATTTTCAAAAAGGAGCCAAATTAATTAGTTTGCCTGACAAAGCAATTGCAAGTGCCTTTTTTCTCTTTTTAAGAGACAGTCTTCAGACCGCACCAAAAACAAACTGATGGTGCACCATAATCACAAAACACATTTTCACATACAAAAAGAGCTCTCAAGAGCAGTCCTCATACTGCACAATGGCAAGTCAATCCTCAGACTGAACCAAAACAAGTCAGGCTCTAGCCTGAACCAAAAACAAGTCAGTCCTCAGACTGCACCAACACAAGACAGTCCAGAGACTGTACCATGACAAGACAGTCCGAAGACTGTACCAAGACAAGAGGATAGGCTCTCGCCACAGGCCTTTTCAAGCGTAGACCAAATTACCAAGTGGCCTGGCAGATCATTCGTAAACACTCTATAACTCAAGGGTCCACAGACCCACCAAGTTCAAACACACTAGCACTCAAAATGGTGCCATATTTTTCACAAGGCAAAACTAATGTACCTGATGCAGTGCACACAGGTCATGTAAAGTTATTCGCCACTGCCAACTCTTCGGCCCAAAAGGTCAAATCCAAGGGCTTCGCCTTCTCAGGACCCAGCCCGGGTGATCACTAGACGAGGAGCCGCCTGATCAGACAGGCGGGCAGCTGCAAGTGAAAAGCTCTATGGTGCAGGGTACCCTGATCCGCTCAGGTGACCAGGTACAACCCCGTTCTCCTTAAACCTGATTACGGGCGAGAATGGGACACCCGAAGGAGTCCCTGTTCGGGGTCACTTTACAACCACATCATAGCCTTCCAAACCAGTGAAGAGTGGGTTAGACAGTAGAGAATACAAACCAATTAGTTTATTCGAAATACACTGCAGTGGCGCCCAATCTGATCAGTCTCCTAAGAGGACTGCCAAGGTGTCTGGCTTTCACAAGCATAAAGGTGACAATTATACATTTCAGCATGAGCACAAGACACACCCACCCAATAACTTTCCACAGAAGGCAGCAAGAAACAAAGGGGCACACAGAGATAAGCTAAGAGTCTAAGATCGGGCACACACTATCTCTCTGGCAAGGTCATTCTGTCTGCCTGCAGATGAGCCAGTGGGAGCAAGCTCCATCTCATGGGAAAGGTATGCAGAAATACAAAACAATGTATTCAGCGAGGCCCAACTTACAGAGACACAGAGAATTCAGCATGGCTACTACTTGCATAGCATCGGAACAATTAATTGTGATCATGGCCTAGAATTGGTGGCTAAATATGAAATGGTGCTGCAAAGGCTAACTTAAGCATCATTATGTATGGTAGCGCAGATCAAACTTTTCATTTAATTCTAACAACTGCATCATTTACCTGTACACATCTCATTGAGTGTTTACCTCTAGGAAAGTGCCAGGGAACCCCAAGTCACCCCCTTCTTATCTGGGTGCAGGTAGAGTTAGATACAACTGGGCATTTATCAAGGAGGATTACAATAAGAAATGACATTTCGCAAGGATATGTCTTGTCCTCGACCCTTGTTAGTGTGTTTCTTGTGGATTTACCCGCAATCTTATGTATAAATCATTCTCATCAAAAGTGGGGGCTGTGCATAACCCATACCTACTGTATGTTAATTATCTGTTTTTGTTAGGCTACACTTCACTGGGTTTACAAAGAAAGCTAGTCTCTTGATGCTTACAGTAAAACCAACTTCCTAAAATTAATTTGAAGAAAACAAAGATAATGGTTTTCGGGAAAAGGGTAACCAATTTTACATGGGTCTGTGACTCTATTCCAGTGGAAGTGGTGGTCTCTTATAAATATCTGGAGCTGACATTTACAAGGCACTTAAAATCAGATGTCCTCAAGGGGATATAAGGACAAGAGCCTTATTATAACATGTGTGCATGATTAAGCTTAACAAGGTGTTCGAGAGCCTGACACTGGCCCCCCTTATGAAAGCCTAAGAAGGGAAAATCCCTCCTCTCATCCTGTATGGGACTGGTGTATTTGCACTTGACCCATCCCCATCTAGGATCAGGTGGAAAGTGCAGTCCTTAATGGCTTACTAAGTCTCCCCCGGTGAACATTAATACAGGGTATGAGGAAAGAACTAAGCTCGGTAATTTGGCATGTACTTGTATAATTCTCATGTGCTGTGGTTCCTAAACAGGAGAGTACTGGATGAAGAAGTATTAATGATCTTTAAGCTAAGATGGAAAGAAAAACCTTGTTAGTGAAGGAAAGTGGGCTGAGGATGTCTGGCTTAGGATGAAGGACATTAAAGCTGTGCACTCTATGTGGGGTACCATTGAAACATTGTCCCACTTCTCTAGTAAACAAGCACTGATATAATTGGCCCAGAAAATGGGTTACCCTTTGGATGTGGCCTACCGCGTGGAAAACCCCTCAATGAAGTTCATTTTGCAGACCTTAGGTCGGTAAGATGTTTTATCCTATTTGTTCCAGCTGCCAGATACCAAGCTTTGTAAAGAAATTTTGAAAATGTGACTGAGGTGTAACCCCATCTTTTCTTGTCAAGATTGGTATAATGAGATACCCAATATAAACAGTGTTTGTATGGGCTCTCGTAATGCAATATGTTCATTATGTCACATTTTGGTGGATTGTACTTTTTATAAGACTGCTTGTATTATGTTTTAATGACCACTATTTTTTACATATCAATCAATCAGTCCTCGTGGAGCGTGGCTATTTGCCCCTGAGGGTATCCGGGCACTGAGGTTTCGCTGATCTCATTTAAAAAGCCAGGATTTGAGTCCCCTTCTGGAGTCCGCAATTGGGGGTGAGCAGTAGTTTGTCCCTGGACTTGGCAGCCAGGTAGGAGAATAAATGACCTCCGCTGTAGCTGCAGCGGATGTGAGGAACTTGTGCAAGGGCAAGGGAGGAGGACTGCAGTTGTCTGGCGGGTTGGTGTATGTTCAGGCAGTGGTTGATGTATGCTGGACCCTGGTCATGGAGGGCCTTGTAGGCGTGTGTCAGCATCTTGAACTGGTATCTCATCTGTAAGGGAAGCCAGTGGAGGTACCTGAGTTGTTGGGTGATGTAGGTCCATTTGGGAAGGTTGAGGAGGAGTCTGGCTGCAGCATTCTGTATGGTCTGGAGTCTTTTGATGAGTTGGGTGGTGGCATGATCGCTCCAGGTGAGCTTGGTGACATGGCTGTACTTGGCTCTGTTGCTGGCTGTAAATATCAGGTCCAACTTATGTCCTGCGCTGTGTGTAAGGCTGGTGACCATCTGGATGAGGCAGGTGTTGCTCTTGCTTTCCAGCACGTTGTCGTCTTTCGGGTTGTCAAGGTGGAAGTTTTGGGTGCTGAGGATGTTATAGTGCCTGGAGTCGATGGCTAGAGGCACAATGAATTTGGCGATGGCATTGCAGAAACTGGGGCAAGGTCCTGGGGTTCTGTAAGTGAGGGTGCCTGTGATGGTCGTCTCTAAGTTGGATGCTCTAAGTTGCACGACCTAAGTTGGATGCAATGGTGCATTTGTCTGAAATGCAGTTTTGTGATGTTACAATGAGAAATGCATGTTTTTCTATTTTCCATTATTTAAGCTGTGTTTTAACACTGGAGTGGCCAAGGCCAGTATTGAATGTATGTAGTTATGGTTTTTACAATGTTTTATGGATAATTGTCCCAATAAACCTATTTTTACTACTAAAAAAAAATAAACAGCAAGGGAAAAACCCTCCAAGTGAGGAATCTTTGTGGATACTTTGCCTACAGTTGACATTACATGGAGAAGAGTTAGTGAGCTACAGTATCAAATACAACACAGCATCCTGGATTCCTTTCAGCTTATACTTATGTATTACTCACTAATTTTAAGTTTGACTAATAGACAGTAGGAAAAAGCCTCTTGTGGACCATACCAAAATCCTACACTCACTTAGAGAATGCCCATTGCTTACTAGAGATTGGCTTTATTGTCACTCTCATTCGCTTGCTTCTTATTCAATGGCTTGCCTTCCTCTTCTTGTGTTTGCGCCTCCCCTGGAACATGGCTTCAATACCATCCTTTTTATTGGCAGATTTTTACTCCCCCTCTCACCATATTTAGAGAACCGATTTTTGTATTTTTCGTTAAGCACTCCATTCCAAAGTGGACGTGTTTTTAGTATCTCTACCTCGTGCGCAGCTTCCTTCTCACAAATTTCTCAACACGCACCTCCTGAGCGCACCTTGAAGGTCCTTCCTCCCACCAATTGCTATCCATTGTGTGCTTCTTTTTATTCCATTACTTGCTCCATGTGGCTTCCTTTTCTCCCCAGACTTTGCTCCTAATTCATATTTTCTCTTTGGCATTGGATACCAGTGCTTGATTTGAAGCCACCTATTGTCCTTTTTAAATTCACTTAGTTGCACTTGAGATTGTCCTGTGAATCCAGCTAAGAATACCAACTTAATTTTTAGCCTCCAATTTCAGATTTTTTCACATTTACCAAGTCTTAATATTTTCAGTTTGTAAATGCTGCTTTTTTATGTTTTTATACTTTATTAATATATTATGATATTAATTTATTTTAAATGGCAATTGTCCCCCAGATTAGGTATGGAAAATCTACTGGTTATCGTTGGCTTCAGGTTAAGAATCTCTAGTCTAGGGTGTGACTTTTGGTGGACTGAAAATAGGCTGGATATTCCTTATATTCCTTCTCAATGCTGATGGATAGGGAATAATTTTAAGCAAAGTGGATGTTCTTACTATAAGGTGCTGGTTCGTCTGTGCATTTGTTGATTTCTGCTAATCTCCCCACCATTAGTCTCTACATTGCCTCCATTGTGGAATTGTGTCATAGAACTTTTCAGCTGGGCTGCTCTGTTCATTGCTTTATTGAGGATCTGTGAGACATGGGTGGAAAGCGCTGCCTTAAAATTGATAGTCAGAGGTAGGGTACACTAAACGTTTAACTTGTTTTATTGGGCTTCTTCGTTTGATAAGTCAAGCTTTGAAGTTGTGAGTTTAGTTGACACCCCTGTTAATTTGCGTGATACTTTCTATATACTGTTCTTTGCATGCCCAGTGCCTTCTTGCCACCTTCTCCCCCTTCTTCCCTTCATCTTGAGAAGCTCTTAAGAAATTTGGGGATGGAAGTGTAGGGAGAGAAAAAAAAGGAAAAATAAACAGCACATCACGAGTCAGACTCCCACCTGATAAGCCACAAACCTCCTCAAGGTTGTGGTGCTTATGGCACTCACTTTGGAAGTTTACATGCATACTTTAGCATAAGTCGACATTCCCTTGGTTTTTATCCTTCAGATGTTTAACCTAAATGTGATACAGTTGTAGCGGAAACAACTAGCGAAGAACTGAAGGTCAACCAAGTTAAAGAAGTGTGATCAGTAAAGAGAATAAACTTTCGACCATCAAGATAATTATCAAGGTTCTCAATAGCCCACTTAAAGTAATTAAGTACATTTATTATGTTTGATTAATTAGAATCTTACATAAAATACCCCATAAATATTATTTTAATACAATTTGATTCAACCAACTTTGAATTAAACAATAATACAGTTTAAAAATCTCACAAATACATCAATATTTGAAATTAAAATCATCTTGAATAAAATTCATAACAAATTTTGTGATGGCTCAACTGCTGCGCATTATCACCCAAGTTGTTGTTGCCATATACGGATTAAGTTGAGCCGGTAGTATGGAATAGGGCGCACTTCCAGCATAAGGCTGCTCTCATGATACATGAGTGACTAAAGACTAGACTTATATAAAGACAGACACAGGGGATGAAACTCTCTCTCTCAGACCATGTTAGCATAATGAATACAAAAATATTAGGAATATTTGCCCATAGTGTAATTATGGTCGCAAGGAGTTGTATTTTCTAGTCACTACAATAAAGAATTTGGCAGCTGGATATTGATTCAAAATGTTCTGAAAGTTAAACCGGTGCTTCAGTGTTTCCTTGCATTGTCTGATGGTATTCATGAGAAAGGACTGCTTGAGTAAGACATGGTTCTCACTGCACATACCTGGGCAGCAACAGACAAAATGTAGAATTGACTCTTGTTTTTAGTCGCATAGCCGGCACCTGTAGTTCAACAATTGATGGTTGTGCCAGGATTGCCTCAATTCTGTTTTTTGAGTCCAAAAGGAACTGCATTCAAATAATAAATGATCTTGGTTTACGCAAAGGAATTAATAGATATTTCTGGGCAGACATGGTGTTGTATGAATCAATATTGTAGAGGAAGATCTATGGCTAGATCTAAATGGTCTGCGGGCCTACTTGAAAACAAAACTTTTGTTTCTAAGGCGGATTTAAAATCTGCAAATGAGAGGATGCTTTCACAGATTCAATGTATCACCAGATTCTTAAAAGAAAATGTTTGGTACATAGCCCACGGGTTAGCACCGTGGTGATCACATGTCAGAAGAGGCCTAATTGCAGCTTTTAGTGTTCCTGGCTTTGGGTTTTTAATCACGGTACAATATACTAAAACAGTTGCCTTACACGTAAGGTCTTGATGGATTAAACTGAATTCTAATCGACCTCGGGCAACTTTTAAATAAATGAAACAGCTTTTGAATGTGTTGCAGTGAATGAGTTCTAATGTGGGAGCAAACATGGATTGGGAAGCCTTCATGACCATTGGACATTGATGGAATCAATTTTTTCCTGGCTACACTCCGAATTGGGTTTGTTGAGGGGTTTTAGAGGTTTGCACTAAGCCTATAAAGGACATTTACCATTGTAACTCCATTATGTTTCAGCTTCGCTAGCTAATATCTTGGTGAGAAGTTTTCAGTCAGCCAGATGCCCAGATATTTGTAGCACACAGAATGTACCAAAGAAGAATGGCCAGAGTGCCATACCTTTTCAGATTTTTTCAGATGTTTTCTAAAGATCATTACACTAGACTAGACTAGTTCAAATTCAAATTCAAAAAAGAACTTTATTCGGTTTTCGTGGTGAAAGCCATAAAAGTACAAATATACACAATAAAAAGGAAGAACAAATTATTAATAACATTAGAATCAAGATGTGTTAAAAATTAATCTCTCACAGAGAGCACTATTCTGTCTTTAAGGTCCGTGTTTGATGCAGCTCTATGTTTTTCATAAGTTTGTGCGATGCCTGAGGCATAGTTTTAGATAGTGTACGACAGATTTCGTTGCTAAGGTGTTTTCCAAAAACTGCAGCGCCAGGTACGCTGGGCGGCATCTGCGGATCTTCATGACTTTTAAAATTGGTATAATCCACCTTTTGCGAAATGGCGTGTAAAATCTGCAAAAAAAGAGAACATGTATCGTGGACTGACTTGAAATAGAGTCACATGGACACGGTGTCATGTTAGGGGTCCATATATTCTGTGTTGGAAATGAAACCATGATATGAAAGAGATTGAACCTGAAGCGGGTGAGGAGAAACTTTTCAAATTGCGTCAGGTCATACTGGAGATACGGTTGAATAGATGGAATCAGTTGTATCATAAGGCAGTGTTGAACTGATGGCTTTCCTATTTCGGACATCAATCGCAGTTGAGTTAGATGAGACAGGCATAGCTTTTTTAAGTCTTTCTTTGCTATGTCCGTTACTGACTGTGGTTCTTCGAAGAATCTCAAGAGGCCGATATCCGCAAGGAAGGATTTTACGTAGCTTAGCCACTTTATCTTATTCATACAGTCTAATTTCATACAGTCCTCGATGATTGCTCTTGTAAGGTGGCATTCATCTGTTGCCCATATTCTGCGCCACAGCATAATGGGTTGAATCTTGATCAGATCTGAAACATAGTCCAATCCAAGTTCCAGGTGACAACCGAAAGTAGTTGTGGTTTTAGGGATTGCTGATAGGAATTTTAAAAAGAGATTTTCAATTTTCTGTATTTGTTCAGCGTTGGCTGTTCCCCAAACTCCTGCACCAAAAATGGCCGTGCTGATGCATTTTGCGTTATAAATTTTTAACATCTCCATTATAGGTCTTTTTCCTAGACGGAGGGAGAATGCTTTTAGAGCACCAATTGTTCTTGTGAGAGATAGCTTGCGAGAAGTGATTGCTTGTTTCCAGTTAAACTCTTCGTCAATGAGGATGCCGAGGTATGAGTAAGTTTTAGTTCTTTCAAGAGGGATTTTATCCACGAGTATTGACTTTACTTTTTTCCTTTTGGTACCGGCGTGCATCACAAAGTTTTTTTTTATGTTGACTTTTAGGTTGAGACTTGCCATAAAGGTACAGTAGTTGTTTAATGCTTTTTGTAACTGGATTGGGGTTCGCGCGAGGATTACCGCATCGTCAGCGTATAACAATGCTGGGATCGGTCGCCGACCCACTTCTGGCATGTCTTTTACGCCCTGTAGCATAGCCGCTTCGAGTCCATTAGTATAGAGCGTAAATAGGAAGGGGGCCAGAACGCACCCTTGCCTGACCCCCTTCTCTACTGGGAAGCTGTCTGTAAGTTGGCCCTCCAATCCATATCGGACCTTTCCCGTGGCTCCGGAGTATAACTCACGCAGGAAATCTATAATGGCAGGCTCGATCCCCATTTGCAGCATTATTAACCAAAGTTTTGAATGTTCTACGCAGTCGAGCGCTGCCGTAAGGTCAACGTAGACCATGTGTAGAGTTGATTTTTTTTGCTAAGGTGTATTTTCCAGCCAGTAGTGTTAAGTTCAGAACTTGGTCCACTGTGCTCAGTCCTGACCTAAACCCGTACTGAAGATCTGATAATGCCCCATGTTCTAATGTCCACTCCTGGAGACGGTCTAGTAGTATCCTCCCTGCCATCTTTCCGACCGAATCCAGGAGGGAGATGGGACGGTAGCAAGTTGGAGAGTCTCTATTACCTTTCTTAAATATGGGGACCAGGATCGATGTAGACCAGGAGTTCGGAAGGCTGATTTCCTTGGCTGCATTCAAAACCTTGGTTAAAAGAGGGGACCAGAGATCAGGGATTGATTTATAGAGGTCCATTGGGACTGAGTCCGGTCCTGGAGCTTTGCCATTTTTTGCAGACATTATTGCTTTTGTTACTTCGTTCATAGTGAAGTGAATTTCTATCGGGTAAATCACCGGAGGGAGGAGCTGGGGAGTAGGGACCAAGTCTCCCGATTTATCCTTACTGAAGACCCCTGAGAAATGTTGCACCCAGTCCTCAGCGTTTATTGCAACATCCAGCGAAGGACCGTCATTGTTTCCATTTAAAAATGGCGATTTTACGATTTTCCAGAAGGCTACATTGTCCTTTTGTGTACTGCTATTTAAAAGTTGGGTCCAGAGATTACTCTGTATCTCTATTTTTCTCTGCCTGAGTGAGAACTTGTATGCTTTCCTTAAAAGCACAATCTCTTCTCTGTTACGATCTTTCATTGCTAAGGCTTTCTTTAATGCTGAGTAGGTTTTAGTGCACTGGGTGTTAAACCAACCTTTTCCTAGAATGTTTTTTTTTTTCCTAGGTTTGGTTAGTTCTGTACCGATGGTTTTCACTATCTCGTTGTAATTAGTCAAGATTTCCGTTGGAATGGCCTGAGGATTTAGACAATTGTCAATATGAGTCCTGCATTTTTTGATTATACTTGTGCAGGTAGAGTCTTGATCTAGGTTACCCCATTTGAGGGTGAAACCGTTCAGTCTGTTTAATGTGAGGTTTTCTTGTTGTAAGAGACCAGTGTGAACCTTAGTTGGCATTTTATGATGGTTAGGCTCTAAGTAGATTAGTCTGAGTGGGTGGTGATCACTAAGTGCATTGTTATCCACTGCAAAATGCTTTATGTTTGTAACGCTATTAATGGAGATTAGGATGAAGTCAATTAATGTCTGGGCGCCTCTTCCATGAAACGTTGGTTTAAATTGGGTGGTTGGCGTCATTAGCAGATTTGCAAACCCTATATCTAACTCAGACATGATAGCCTGCATGATGTTTCCTTCCTCTGTATGGGAAAAATGGGTGATAGGGTTGTCTTGTTCATCAATAATCCCACATGTTGGGGCGTCGCTTTTGCTACAAATGTGAAGATTGAAATCTCCGCCCCAAATTATGGAGTGGGTGACTTTAGCGTGTTTGATTTTTAATTCACTTGTTGCATCACTAATTTCACTTAGAGCTTTGGTAAATTCCAGCAGGGTCATGTTGTTGTAGAAATTTATTATGGTATAGGTGACTTGTTGTGATAACTTTATATCAATGATCTGGTAATTCTGGTGAAGTACTATTGGCGTTAAGTCCTGACAGGGCCAAAAATTGGAAATGTATGTGATTAGGCCCCCTTTACTTCTCCCAAAGAGTGATTTTGTTGCTTGGGAGAAGTAGGTTCTGAATCCCACCAGATGAATTGGATCGTTCAGCCATGTCTCCTGGAGGTAGACTAAGTCATTTGTGTGAACCAGATCTAAAAAGGTTTTTTCTAGATACTTGGTTGCCAAACCCGCCACATTCCAGAATAGCATTTTCCTCCCAATTTCTGTGTTGGAATTGGCGGGTTGAGACGGCGGGTCAGGTTGTTCTACTTCTAGAATCGAATTTGGATGATCTGTGTTCGGAGTTACCTCGACTGCTATGTCCGTGGAGGAGTGAAGCGTGGGCTGCAGTCTAAGGACAGATTTACTTTGATGGAGACGATCGTTGGTCTGATTACTTTCATTTTGAGTTGTAATTTCTAAGGTAGGATCATCTTTTCTGTCTTGTTGAGGGCTGTGAACCTTGTCAGACGACTTACTCTTCGATTTGATTGGTGAGGGGGAAAATTGAAGTCTGGGACTGTGGGAAAAATTTGATGTGACACGCTGTGATAGTGGTCAGTCGACCATGTCCAGACAGCTGTAATGATTGAAGGTTGGGATTCCGGTCCAGGGTTCTCTGTACTGATGTTGGTACGTCCTCCTACCGTAGTTGTTCCAACCACCTCGTTCTCTATGGTCATATCCCCATTCTCCCTGCGGCTGGAACCTTTGGTGATTGCCCTGCCCTCTGTCACCCTGATTCCAGTTTCTTGGACCTTGGTCGGGTTGGCTCCATGACCAGTTTGATGGCCAACTGGGGTCCTCGAAACGGTTAGTTTGTCGAGGATAGAAGAACGATAAGCGTTTGACATTAATACCATCGTTCTCTTCTGGGCTGTCCCACGAACAGATGTAGTCCACTGCTCGTGGATTTTCAAAGTTAACTATTATACAGTCACCATGAATTGTTTTTGGCTGGTGACCTATACAAGACACCCTTCTGACTGTGGTGATTCTAGTGATGGTGTTTGGGTGGTTGGGCCTGTTGATGTTTAGCCAATAGCGTGCTTTGTTTAGTAAAGACCAGGTAGGTTCATCTGTGTCTTTACTTAGTTCTGGGACTCCTGTTAATATAGCAACAAAGGGTGCAGCTTCCGGCGGGAGATTTACTACTTTGGGCCATCTTTTATTTATTCGCTCTCGTTTGGTATTTGTTCTCCGCGGTATATCTTGTCGGGGAGTATTTGATGCAGATGGACTAGTGAGGGTAGTTGCTGGTGCTATTTTTTCCGAAATCTGATTTGAAAGTGGTTGATTTTGTGGGACTGTAGTCATTTTTGCCTTTTCCTGGTTAGGCTTGGGTTTCAAGGGAACAGTTTGGTTAGTTAATGTTCCTTTGCGTTCACTTATATTTGTGTTTGTGTTGATTGTGGGTTTAATAGTAGCAGGATTGTTCACTCCCTGTTTCTGAGTATTGATGGCATTCGTTTTACTAGGGTTAATGGTGAGATCTGATAAAGTTAGAAGGTCTTTTTTCTTTGAGTTGGTAGTTGTGTTTACTGTGGCTATCAATATGGCCATTTGCTTTTCTATTATTTCAAGGCTTTTTTGTATGGGATGAAGCTGGTGTTTAAATATTCCCGATATTTCTTTCAGTAGAAAAGATTCTACCTTTAGATTACTTGTGGTTTTTATTGAATTTTGAGCCGACTTGTCTTGTCGAGGTTGTTTTGTATTAGGTCTGTTCAGGTGATCTTCAATTATGAGTACATCAGACGTAAAGTTATTAGGGTAGTCTATATTGAGAGTATTCTGTGAGTTTAGAACCTTTGAGGATGATTCAGAATCAGGGATGATGAGAGTTGTAGTTGATGGACTCATAGAGCATAATCCGGGTAGGGTCTGAGTTTTGGGAATAGCTCCTTCCCTGATGTCTCTAGAGTCAGATTGTGTTAGCTCCGTTTGTATTGAATCAGTTTGTATTGATTGTATAGTGGCAAAAATGTCAGGAGTCTGTTCGAGGTCCTGAGAAGACTGTGAATTGGACAATTGCGAGGCTACTGAAAGGTCAACTGTATTAGGTAGTGCATGTATTTCAACATTTGTCTCAGAGGTTGACTTATTCTGTAGGGCAGCGTTTGGAGTTTGAGCCTGTGCCAAGACACCCATGGATGAACGTCATGCTTGATCAAGTTCAAAAGAGACACGACGGTCAATCATTAGCACTGTTTGGTCAATAGTTTCATTTACTTTATGTAGAAACTGTTCAATGGGGCCAACTGTGGTCGCCATATTTTTCTTTAAGGTTTTGATTCTTGAACCTCTTGTTGACATAGTGTGTCTCTTGGCCAAGTAGAATGGAATATCTGACTTTCCACTGCGTTATGTTTCGTGAGTTAATGTTATGCACTCAGTGGGAATATTTAATACTATTACTCAAGTAGTTTACCTTACAGATGTCAGGGGGGTGCGCCCGGTCCGGTCTCCTCCGGTCTGTGACGGGCTAGGACGGGCCCACCCTTGGCCCAGGCTTCGCCCAGCGTCCCGCGAGACGGGTTTGATGGTGATTTAAAGTGCCCCCTGGCGCACGGTGACGTCGCTGTACCTCGCAAGGGCTTCTGGATCTTGCAGTTAAGCCCCTCGCCGGTCTCCTCCTGGCGCCCCCGCTCTTGGTGGTATTACGAGCGGCCGGGCAGCTGGAGACTGGCGGGCGGGTGCAGCCGTTCTCAGAGGTGCAGATAGCGGGATTCCTGGTCACAAAGAAAGCGTGACAGCAACTGGGGCAACAAAGCAGTTCCACAAGGTTCTCAATAGCCCACTTAAAGTAATTAAATACATTTATTATGTTTGATTAATTAGAATCTTACGTAAAATACCCCTAAAATATTATTTTAATACAATTTGATTCAACCAACTTTGAATTAAACAATAATACAGTTTAAAAATCTCATAAATACATCAATATTTGAAATCATCTTTAATAAAATTCATAACAAATTTTGTGATGGCTCAACTGCTGCGCATCATCACCCAAGTTGTTGTTGCCCTATACGTATTAAGTTGAGCCGGTAGTATGGAATAGGGCGCACTTCCAGCATAAGACTGCTCTCATGATACATGAGTGACTAAAGACTAGACTTATATAAAGACAGACACAGGAGGTGAAACTCTCTCTCTCAGACCATGTTAGCATAATGAATACAAAAATATTAGGAATATTTGCCCATAGTGTAATTATGGGTGCAAGGAGTTGCATTTTCTAGTCACTACAATAAAGAATTTGGCAGCTGGATATTGATTCAAAATGTTCTGAAAGTTAAACCGGTGCTTCAGTGTTTCCTTGCATCGTCTGATGGTTTTCATGAGAAAGGACTGCTTGAGTAAGACATGGCTCTCACTGCATATACCTGGGCAGCAACAGACAAAATGTAGAATTGACTCTTGCTTTTAGTCGCATAGCCGGCACCTGTAGTTCAACAATTGATGGTTGTGCCAGGATTGCCTGAATTCTGTTTTTTGAGCCCACAAGGAACTGCATTCAAATAATAAATGATCTTGGTTTACGCAAAGGCTTTGATGGATATTTCTGGGCAGACATGGTGTTGTATGAATCAATATTGTAGAGCGAGATCTATGGCTAGATCTAAATGGTCTGCGGGCCTGCTTGAAAACAAAACTTTTGTTTCTAAGGCGGATTTAAAATCTGCAAATGAGAGGATACTTTCCCAGATTCAATGTATCACCAGATTCTTAACAGCATTTATTTGGTACATAGCCCACGGGTTAGCAGCGTGGTGATAACATGTCAGAAAAGGCCCAATTGCAGCTTTTAGTGTTCCTGGCTTTGTTTTTTTTTTTAATCAAGGTACAATATACTAAAACGTTCTTTGAGGTCGATGGGTAGCATGCAATTAGTGGTACCTCGGATACATAGAGCAAGGATGGGAGGACGCTCTTTCAGACACCACGCCAGCAACAACTGGAATAACCTACCTATCGAACTGAGGATGGAGCCCTCTGAAACCAGGTTTAGACAGAGGTTGAAAACCCATCTCTTTCCAAGGTTAAACTCAGCATAGTGTACCCTTGCCCCTGTGTCCAGCCTCTTTGAGCCCGGCCGAAGAGTTGTAGGTAGGGTTGTCAGCGCGGGGACGCACTGTTCTCTGTGCAACCAAGCGCTTAACAAATGCCATAAACTAAACTAAACTAAAACAGTTGCCTGGATTAAACCGAATTCCAATCGATCTCGGGCAACTTTTAAATAAATGAAACAGCTTTTGAATGTGTTGCAGTGAATGAGTTCTAATGTGGGAGCAAACACGGATTGGGAAGACTTCATGACCATTGGACACTGATGGAATCAATTTTGTCCTGGCTACACTCAGAATTGGGTTTGTTGGGGGCTTTAGATGTTTGAACTAAGCCTATAAAGGACATTTACCATTGTAACTCCATTATGTTTCAGCTTCGCTAGCTAATATCTTTGTGAGACATTTTCAGTCAGCCAGGATGTATCAAAGAAGAATGGCTAGAGTGCCATACCTTTTCAGATTTTTTCAGATGTTTTCTAAAGATCATTACACTAGACTAGACTAGTTTATTTTCACAGTTCTACATGTGTTGTTCGTTTACAACCCTTTGCAGCCTTATATGTGTGGTCAAGGATGACCCTATTTTCTGAATACTGTCAAATTTGTAAATTATCATAATTGATCTTTGGAGGAAATTATCGTACACTCCCTAGGGATGCCCCAATGTTTGTGATATAAGGGCTGAAAAGGAGAGGGGCGACAACACACCCCTGCTTCATTAGTGTGTATTTTTGTGTGGCAGTCAACACTTTTCCGACTTTCACTTTATACCCATGTGTCTTAGTACAACAAGATGATAGTTTGCAGTAAGTTGGACGTTATGCGCCATCCTGCCAACTTTTTTCACAGTAATTATTGGTCAACTATGTCAAAGGCTGCTGTGAAATCAATGAAACAGGCAAAAAGGGGATGCCAAGAAAGAAATTGCCAACATGTTGTTCATGGTTCTATAGTTTGATTTAAAATCTGCTTGAAAAAATGAAGATGTTATCATTTGACCTGGTTTCAAGTTCCTGGAGTAGAATGTTCTCCTGTGCCTTAACCTTGATGTCTACCAGTGCAATTTGAAAGTAGCCGGAAGGATCCATTCTGCTACCCTTATTTTAGTAGAGGGGGCACAAGATAGAACCACACCAGTAATCAACAACTGTGCGCGTTAGAAATGAGGACCCTAACATGGAAGTTTACCAAGGCTGCCGGTAATCTTTGTCAGATTTGACCAGGATGGATGGGATACACCTAATAGCAAGGCACTCCGCCTCCTTGATAGTGGGATAAATTCTGTCTCTATCAAAGAGTTTCCTACTAATGAAAAGCCTGAGATTCTCGTACCCCTCTAAAGTTTTTTGTGAGAGAGCAGTAGTAATTTTAAGCTCTGAAGCATCGGTTTGAGGATAAAGGGTTTTTAGAAGTTCAGATATTGCAAAACTGTTTAGATAAAATAATATTTCTACTTCTGCCTCAGGATTTTACCTTTCTAAAACCTTGAGGGGCCCCTTTCTTTATTATGTTTCTTGGGGAAGGGGGGAGGGGGGGGCGGAGCATCTGAGAACATTGTGGTATGAAATGCCCTTAGTAAACTATAAATACGAAGAAGGTTCTCAATTTTTTTTCAAGTCTTTGGTAATGGAATTGCTTGAGGGGCTACAAACTTTTTCTCCTCGGATTTAATCTACACACTCTCTAAGAGATATCCCAGATATCTAACTTGATGCACATCAGTTTTTCTTTTTTTGGGCTAATGCTGAGCTCTGCATCTTTCATCTCCGCAAAGATAGCTTGGAGATGTTTTCGGTGTTCTGGCCAGGTCTTATGGTAAAAAAAGATATATATCATCAAAATATGCAAAGGCAATTATTCTTGAGGTTTGTTAAGCACCTTATTCCTTAATCTTTGAAACGTTGCGGAGGTTCCATGAAATCAAAAGTGTACGACTGTGAACTGCTATAACTCTTTTGGAGTGGAGAAAGCTGTTTTTACTTTATCAGACTCATTCGAGTGAATTTTCCTATGGTCCTCTGTCAAATCGAGGGTGGTGATGTAATTAGCTTCCTCTAACTGCTCAGTAAGTTAATCAGTTCTTGAGAGGGAAATGCATAAAAGTTTGAGATTTGATTGATTTTAATAAAATTGATACTTATCGTTCCATCGGGCTGTGGTACCAGTACGATAAGGGACTGTAGTTGCTGGTGGATGGCTCGATAACTTTTATTATCTTCTCAAGTTCTTCCTCAGCAGCTTTTTGCAGGAACCACAAATTGAGTCAGACAAAAATCCAGTTGATGTGGCTTCAGATTATTAGGTACAACATCAGCAGAGACCTCATCCACATACAAGTCCCAGCATCTGACTAAGAATCAAACCCAGCACATTCTACAATTGAAACCACCCCACGTTTTAGATCTCTACATTATTCCCTGGATTATTACTTGTCTTCTCAACTCATACAATAGGGTTTCTGTTTGAGGACTCAACCTGGTTCTGTGTGGATAAGGACTGTGCTTAATTTGAGCCTGTGGTTACAGGTGGGGCCCTTAGGTGCTCACTTCTGGGGACGGAACTTATTTTTCATCATCAGACGTTGACTCAGAGTTTAGAGAGAGAAAAGTGCAAAAAGAGGAAAGGCGGCAGAAGAGAAAGATGGAAAAACAATAACAAAGAAAGAAAACGGAGATGAAAAGGAAACCTGAAAGGATAAAATAAACTTCCAGGGAGTACCTGGTGGTGGTTGAAAAAAGGCATGAGGTGGAATCAATACTATGCAGCCTGTGTATTCCTTGTCGTAATATGGTTTGCAGGCTACGTGAAAAAAATTGAGCCCAGACACTTATTCTTTTATAAATTCAGCTCTGGATAAAGTGCTGTTTCCTGAATCCTACCAGGTGTTTTGGAGATTTTTTTAAATAAAAAACTATTAAGGTGTTCTCTAAAGCCATCCTCCACACACAGTAACCTTAGCGCTCGCCAAGGGTGGGAACCAGAGGCACAGGGCTTAGGGGCGAGCCAGCCTCCACTCTACTATGAATTCACAAAAGAGAGCTGCCCCTAAAGTGTGTTCCTAAAGGTATCTACAGAGTTAAGGAGGGATGCGCTACCATTGGGGGCATCTCATAAAAAGTTACGGACTGGCCACACACACCGCCCGGTGTCATGCTTCATCATCGGCTGTCCTCACCCTCTAAAATCTTGGTTTGATAGTGGGCGGGCATACGTCTGGAGACAGGGATGCACTTCTAAATCTAAGTGATGGCCGTGGGGGAGTGAATAGTGAATTAAAAACCATTACCCTTGTCCATTTTTTATGTTTATTCAGGGAGCATAAGTATGGTGATTAGAAGAAGTGATCGGTGGTATGGGACGTTATTCTCCCTTCAGCATATTATATAGGGTCGACATGTTTCTGTTTCTGTGTCCCCGAAGGGTACGTAGAATTCTTCGGGACCAAAGGGGAGGTTACTACCTAAAGGTCCACCTTCTGACACCTGGTGTCAGATTGTATGGACCTTCCTCTAGTGTGCGAGGGGGCTGAGTTTTACAATTACCCCTCTCGGTGTAGTACCCTAGTAAGTGACTCTGCAGAAAAGGAAAAAGAACAAAACAAACATACACATCAACGTGGGAGTATGTAGAGAACTAGTACATTGTACCATCCATGCAGCACCATACCTATTGCGCGCGTGGTGTGGTCTTTATGAGACATGTGGCATGTACACATGTATCCTTGCAACCAAAAGAAAAACTGGTGAGGTACCTTACCCTATAGTCTAACCTACTTGCTCCATGGGAGGGCAGATGTGGAAGGACCTACTTTGACTTTCTGAAAATGAGAGATACAAAATAACCACATGTGGTGAATGGTTCTAAATCCCAATTTAAAATTGATTGCTAAAGACATGGACTTCCACAAAGGCAGAGATCCAAGTACTGGGTGATCCCAGCAAAGTGGAGCACCCACACACTCATTCAACATCATGCACACTCTTACTGTCTTGCTTCAATGCTTCCAGCCGCTTTCCCTGAGGCGTCCTCTCGGTCTCCCTGTCGATGAAAAGTGAAGGGAAACCCGGAGGTATATATACCTTAGTAAAATGGTTAATTGGTTTGGCAATGAGTGTTAAGAGTAGCCAACAGGTGTGTTTCCTGTGTCCTCCTCGTGTGTGCCTGGCTGCCTGAGGGTAGGCGTATCATAGCGAGAATGTGTTCATTGGCCTGTAGGTGAGAGAAATGAAAGTGGCTAGATCCTGCGACTTCGCGTTGGAATGCTTGCGAGGCGGTGTGCCCTCGAAGCTCTGATTACAGTAATAAATGCAGATTTTCAAGGGACCAACACCCGCTAGTGCGAGCATCATTGTCAATTGTATTTTACCTAACTCGCCGCCACGGAAAATAGGCAGAGACGCCCGCCCGTGTGCGAGCGGGTAGTGTCTTATCGGTGCGCCTGCGGATTTCTTTAAACAAAGAGAAGTTTAATGTCAAGGTTCCCGCTGCACATGCGCAGTGGGATGTAAGCTGCCCTGCCAGAAAAATAGATAAATGCCCCATTGGAAACAATGTTCAAAGGATGGCACTCTCATATCTCTATTCATATGAGAGAGATGGTGCTGCTCAATGGCATGATCAAGTGTAAAACAGTTCTGAGGTATCTTAAGTATAGGAGTGTTGCACCCTGTTCTATTATATATATTTCTCAGTCTTGAACCCTACTTGGCCATACTGCTTTTGCACATAGAACAATCAGCTAAGACAACATTTCCTGTCAGTAGTTAAAGGCATGTACATCCCCTCCAGGACTGGCAGGGTAGGAGGGGGGCGCGGACTCTACAGCTATCTTGGGTATAACGCTGTATGGTTCATTTTGCAAGTTGCAGCCATGGGATTTCATCGTTCAGGCCTTTCTCCCAGATACTGAGTCTGTAAACCCACTGTTCTCGGAGATGTAACTGTCTGGGGGTGTCGGCTCTCTGTCCATTCATAACCTCTAGTACAACAGACTTGAGGTCCTGGTCGCTGTGACCTTTGTCAGTAAAATGTTTTGTGAGTTTCGTGTTTGTCTTCCTGCACCGGATTGTACTACGGTGTTCACTGACCCGCACCTTCACTTTCCTAGTGGTCATGCGGACATATTTCAGGTTGCATGGGCAGGATATTAGATAGACCACCCAATCCGTGCTGCAGTTACTGACGTTTTTTAGCTTCCAGGGGTTTCCCGTGCCAATATCGACTTCTTTCGTGATGGTAGTTAATTGGAAGCATACACAATTCCCACATGGGTAGTGACCCGTTGGTTTAGGTTGGCTCCTTAGGGTCATTTGATTATCAACAGTTTCCTTAGTTGTTTTGGAGTGAACCAAGTTATCCCTAAGGTTCTTGCCACATTTGTAAGTGAAGTGGGGGGGTCTCCCATTTTTGGCTTCCGCTGTTTAGGATTGACCATTTTTTCCTGATGATGTTTTGAATTTTATTAGACATGGGTGTGTATGTTGTTACACAAACTATGTGGTCACCCTGTTCCTTCGGTGTTGTTTCCAGGAGTGCATCCCTGTCATTGTTCCTTACCCTCTTTTTCGCTCGTCTGACCATTTTCTTGGGATAGTGTCTTTCAAGGAGTTTACTCTCAAGTTGTTCCGCCTGTACTTGGAAAGTGTTGGGCTCAGAGCAATTCCTTCGGATTCTAAGGAATTGTCCCACTGTTAGGTTTTCCCCAAGATCCTCTGGATGGTAACTCTCGTACAGGAGCAGACTATTCCTGTCTGTGGGTTTTATACGGACCTTGGTGGAGAGCCAAGACATTGTTCCCAGAAGACTCAGGAAGAGCTCTGCTGCCCAGGGCATTGAGCAATAGTCTACGCTCCTGCAAAGGTGTCCTTGGAAGTAGCACAACTGAAAGTTGCCGTAACATAGGCTGTTCTTCTAAAATCTTGGTGTTGAAATTGAGCCATCTGATCTGGGAATTGCAGTACCCCAGATGCCCATGAAGCCAACTCATTAAGCGCTTCGAGTTTTTTTCTAGGAATCCTGGAGAAGAACATCAGCTTTTTAACAAACCTCGAATTTGTGGTTTTTGTTTTTCACGTAGTCAAGGGCAGGGTACACCTTAGCGTGTGTACACCACTCGGACTACCACCACTGGTCCTGACAAAAACCTTATATTTGCATCCTGGTTGAAACATGTAGCCCAACATTTTAACTCACTACACAACTTTTTGACACCACCAGCCTACCTAACCAGGCAAAGGTGTCCCACTTTATTTTACCTGTTGTCCAATCACTCCAGAATAAATTCTACGAGTGGGTAGTATTGGACAATTTTTAAATATTCACTTGCAATCCCTCAATCTTCACACATATAAAACAACTAAATCCTGCTCCACTGTAGTCAGGTGTCGCAGCATACCCAGATGGTACTCGGCTGTCCGGGTGGGACCCCGATGATGAAGCCTGTCACCAACTAGGTTGGTGAGTGAGGGGTCTTCTAAAAGGGACAAAATCTGTCCACTGTTGTGTGGCACTGTGTGCACCTCCATATCCTCTAGACAGAGGCACTGAATAACCTCCAGGGGGTACTCCTCCCTTTGTTGATGAAAATTGATCAAGGGGACCTGGAGTTTCCTCCCTACCTAAAGTCAATCACCCTTTCTCTCCCATTTGTTTTTCATGATTATGGATTTTTCCAGATCAGATGGCTCAATTTCAACACCAAAATTTTGGAAGAACAGCCTCTGTTACGGCAACTTTCAGTTGCGCCACTTCCAAGGACACCTTTGCAGGAGCGTAGACTATTGCTCAATGCGCTGGGCACCATTACTCTTCCTGAGTCTTCAGGGGACAATGTCTCCTCCCTGGACCATCAACACTAGAGAATGCAGACCAGAAGTGGGCCATGGAACCGACATGCTTACGAAATTGCCAGTGGTGCAACTTGAAGTATTCATGGTCAGATCACCACAGTGTCAGTAATCTGTGTCTCTCCCTCAACCATGATAACACCTCCTGTAAGTCCTGCCGTGCCTTCCACTCAAAGAAGATCCTAAGGTACAATAGAGAGAGGCAATGGAAAGACCACAAGATGCACTAACAAGCATCTTCCAAAACTCCAGACATCTTGAGAGAAGAAGGTACCTTCAGCACCTAAGAAGATGATGATGGTGGTTGTTAGACCTGACCGCCTTAGGGTGGTTTTCCCCCAAAGTTTTGCCTTCCTCCTACACTTTTTATGACCTCGCTGTTGCTTGTATTTAGACTCTGTGCAGATGACCACTGCTAACCAGTGCTAAAGTGCTTGTGCTCTCTCCTCTTAAAATGGTGGCATTGTTTCATCTCCAAGTGGCATATTTAATTTACTTAAAAATACCTAGTAAAGTGGTAACCCTGTACCAATGACCTGTAAATAAATGCTACTAGTGGGCTTGCTGCACTGATTGTGTCACCTACTCAAGTAGCCCTTTAATCATTTCTCAGGCCTGCCATTGTAGAGCCTGTGTGTGAACTTTACACTGCTGTGTCAAACTGGCAAAATAACCCTTTTGCCAGGCCCAAGACTCTTCTTTTTATGCATATAAATATCCCTTAAGGTAAACCCTAAACAACCCAAAGGGCAGGGTGCAATGTATTTAAATGGCAGGACATGTACTTTTAAGATTTAGTTGTCCTGGTGGTGAAAACTCTTCAAAGTCGTTTTTCAGTACTACAAGAACTATCTCACCCATAGAATAACATTGGAATTACCTTATTAGATTTATAGGTGTAATTTCAAACTGGGAAGCAATCAAACTCCCAAGTCTAGTGTCTCTTGAATCCTAACTTAAAATCCTGACTTATGGTGAAGTCATATTTCAAATTACCATTCTGAAAATGCCACTTTTAGAACGTTGGCATTTTTTACTTTAGACATTTGGTGCCATCTAACTGCCCCTGATCGCATATCTGGTATATATGACATTTGGGCTTTGTGTATTCCTCCTAGACAGCCACACACAATGGGAGCTTAAGTTTGACTTGATGGGGAAGCTTACTAGATCGAGACAGTAGCCCTTGCTGGGCTTGCCAGCCTACCTGCCAACAACCAAACGGTCCAGTTTACACCGTAGAAAGCCGCTAGAACCACCTGCCTGCCTCCCGCTGCCTCACTCACTTCCACCATCTCCGAAGTGCGGCCGCCGAGCGGAGAGCAGGCCAGGGGACTTCAACCCCCAGCAGCCCATGCGCCACGCGCACCAGGAGACCGCGCCAGGAGGCGCATAAGAACTGCGTCAGCCCCGCCTCGCGGGACGCCGGGCGAAGCCCGGGCAAAGGGCGGGCCGTCTACGGCCGTCCAAGGCTGATCAAGACTGGACTGGGCTACCCCTCTAAAAGCCACTACAGCCTGGTAAGACATTTTTATAAACACACTTGTCCCCTGCCAAAGTTACACTGTGAGCGATCATGGTACGTAATACTGGAGGGAAAGGGAAACGTGGGACAAGTATCTCTGGGGAAATCTTAACCGGGACACTGGACTACTTCTTCACAAGAGCTGTTGGGGTCGTTGAGAGAGAGATTGCACTTACTGAAACACGCTTATCCCTTGAACTCACGGGCGCTAAACGCTCATCATGGGCGATCTGGAACATGCTGTCACACCTGATCACGACGAACTCCGGAGATTAGTCAAGACCAGCCCCAGCACGCAGGAAGGCCTGCAAAACATGGACAATTCATTAGAATGGGGCGGTGATATATCGTCTTCGAGCATATCCTTATGTACCAGAGTAACCTCGGAGGACTTCCACCCTATTGTGGCCAGGAAAAGCGTACAGGCTGCTGATTTACAACCAGTAACACTTACGTGCCCTAAACAAGTGGGCAAAAGAAAGAGGGGAGGGGAAGCTCATATGGGTAGGAAACCGAAAATGTCAAAGTTAGCAGGCACGCTGATTACGTCGCCCGAAATTAGGGCCACTATCACACCCATTAAACAAACAATAGGCTTGTCAGTATCTGACGCCCCGGGACATCAGCCCCAAATCAGCGCTCAAATACCAAGCCAAGAGTTGGAAATGACCTTTTGTAATATTATATGACCGACCTACTAAGATCTTTCACACTTCCCCTGATTGAAAGACTAAGGGTTATTAATGAAAAACTGGACGCTTTATGCGAAACAACCCTAGAAAATACACGTAAGCTGGCCAACCTAGTACCCTCAGAGATTGACAGGGAGACGTTGTTAAAGCACGGCAAATCCACAGTAAATAATGCAATACCAGTTACATGTCCAGTACCCAAGCCTGTAGCTAATGACCTGAAGCAACATCCTAAGAGTAGAAGGGTAATGAATTCTGGCCAAACGCAGAAACCAGCCGAAAGTAATTCTTCAGAAATAAGTATTCACAATACACCATTGCCGGCATCAAGTGAGAACAAGCATTTGCAATGCAATAGGTCTCGCATTAATTACGTTTGAGCTATTGGCATTGCTTAATATTGCAACACCAATTGCAACAAAAGTCTATAAATTTTAGGCCAAAAAAATGTGCATTTATTTTTGTAGCAATGGTGGCATGCTGCGCTTTAGATGAATATATTTAAAAGTAAAAGTGCGCCATACTGCGATTGCTGCAATAGTTAGTTGTGGATGCGTTAACAATTGATGTGTGCACTGATGGCTGATGGTGTGTGTCCCTGTAGAAATTGTGCACTGCCGGCTGGTGGTGTGTGTGTCTGGTGGAAGCGTGCACTGACGGCTGGTGGAGTGTGTATGCCTGGTGAAAGCGTGCACTGACAGCTGGTGCTGTGTGTGTGTGTGTGCCTGGTGAAAGCATGCACTGACGGCTGGTGGTGTGTGTGTGCCTGGTGAAAGTGTGCACTGACGGCTGGTGGTGTGTGTGTGCCTGGTGAAAGTGTGCACTGACGGCTGGTGGTGTGTGTGTGCCTGGTGAAAGCGTGCACTGACAGCTGGTGGTGTGTGTGTGTGCCTGGTGAAAGCATGCACTGACGGCTTGTGGTGTGTGTGTTCCTGGTGAAAGTGTGCACTGATGTCTAGTGGTGTGTGCCTGGTGGTAGCGTGCACTGACGGCTGATGGTGTTTGTGCCCGGTGAAAGCGTGCACTGACGGCTGGTGGTGTTTGTACCCGATGAAAGCGTGCACTGACGGCTGGTGGTGTTTGTGCCCGGTGAAAGCGTGCACTGACGGCTGGTGGTGTTTGTGCCCGGTGAAAGCGTGCACTGACGGCTGGTGGTGTCTGTGCCTGGTGAAAGTGTGTACTGACTGTGTGGTTGTGTGTCGTTGTATGTGTGTGTGTGTTTGTATGTGTGTGTGTGTTTGTATGTGGGTGTGTGTGGTTGTATGTGTGTGTGTGGTTGTATGTATGGTTGTATGTGTGTGGTTGTATGTGTGTGTGTGTGTGGTTGGGTGTGTGGTTATGTGTTTGGTTGTGTGTGTGTGTGGTTGTGTGTGTGGTGGTTGTGTGTGTGTGTGGTTGTATGTGTGTGTGGTTGTATGTGTGTGTGGTTGTGTGTGTGTGTGGTTGTGTGTGTGTGTGGTTGTGTGTGTGGCAGTGTGTGTGGCAAAGTACAAAGGCTTCAGAAAAACTGCGCGGACAAGTGCCAGCTGGGTTTTAGGGCTCATTAATGTCGTCCCTTCAGGGACCCATATGTCACTCCCCATTAGGGGTCGAGAAATGCAAATGTCCAGATGACTTTTTTATCTGCATCCACTGCAATCTCCTGTAATGGGCAATGTGCTGATCAAGTAAAAAAAATAAAAACAAGAAAGGATTCACTATCTCGCTATTTACTCACTGGAGTATTTTTTTTATTTTTTTATCGAAGTAGCAATCTGGATTTGCTGTTGTAGGCTCATAAATTATAAGTACAGTTTTAGAAAGTATCAAACAGGTAGAATTAAGCAACAAAACGTAATAAACAAATGCCATCTTCCTATTTGTCTTAATAGCCCCTACCATGGAGCTACTTACTGTTCATATCCCATTTAGATACACAGACATATTTAATGTTTGTGAATACCACAATACGAATATTTTTCGGTGCCATGGTTTATTGTTATTGAGTAGTGGAAGCGGGGTGTACTATTATCCTAGTTTGTAAGCAGTGTGTTCCGTAAAAATGTAATACAGACCTACAGAGAGCAAGACCTTAGAAACGAGCTGGGATACGATTTACTGAATGGGGAAGCTAAACTATTTCAAGGTTGCCTCGAGCACTCACAGATAACACGATTAAGTCGGAAACGCGCAAATATTTAGAGTGCACTAAAGCACTGCGTCCTCTGTGGCAAGCAGAACCATACCAATCACCACAAATGGGGTTACATTTATCAATCGCAAAAGTGTCACTTTATAAGGAAAAGTCTCCCGTAAAAAGAGTGCTAATTAGTTGTTATGCAAAGACAAATATACGACCACGTTAAAGACAATAGGTTTCTCTAATACCACGATGGGCAACCTATTTGTCATATTATTAAGCAAAAAAAATAAATGTCATTTGAGTCAGAAATTAGAGCAGCGAGCATTTTAAACAAGCATAAGACTTGCAGAAGAGTAGGTGGATGATGTGAGGATAGTAGGGCTGGGGTGTTTGTTCTGGGGCTGGCTTGGTGGTGGTTTGAAGTTTGCAATTTGTGGGTATTATGTGGGGCTCCGATGGCATCAGGACTGCAGGGGGGATCTGTGTGGGGAGGTGCGCATCCTGGGGTTGGGGTTTGCAGGACGGGAGTTGTGGTGCTTACTGCAAGCTTGGCACAGGGTTTAGCATACTAAAGGATCAGTCTGGGCATGGTGGGGTTGATTACAGCATCATATACAAATTACGATTAGTCCGGTGTAGATCTTTCTCTAATGAAGTTAGGCACAACTAGTAGGATTAAACCTCAACAGGAGAACTAGCAGGAAAGATAATTCATTTTGGTGTAGATGAGTTAGCAAACAGCATGTATTAAAAGTGCAGACACTTTACCTGTAGTGCAAAGTGTGTGCAGCGAAGACACGGAGGCCCACAGAGTAATGTTCTCATGGTACAGACTGTAGACAGATGCAAACTTCCCTCAACTTACTTCTCAGTAGGAGAGATTTCCTCAGTGTCACGCATTTTTAAGATTTGGTTGCAGATGCAGAGCTGGCTTCGTTATCGAACTTGAAGGACTGGGGAGGGCAGCGAGGAGGTGAGAGCTCCTGAGGACAGGGATGCCGGAACGGCTGGATTTGGCTCAGCAGTCAGTCCCATGGGACCTTGGGCTGAGTCAGAGCATACCTCAGGCCCGGCCAGGCTCGCCCCATAGTCTGCGTGCTTCATGGTCAAAGCTTAAGCAGGCTGAATCCTCCTGGTTTTCAAGACCGCAGTGGGGGTTATTCATCCCGGGGGTCTGGGGGCAACTGTTCCGATCGTTGCTGAACCTTTCGCCTTTACCATAGTTTCTCGCGTCACAGGAATGTGGTCATTGCGAAAACAAGCGTTTTGGGGGAGACGGCGCGTTCTTGTAATCTCCTTATCAGCACGTTTAATTAGCGGCAAATGGCAGAGCGTAAAGTTACGTTCTTAAACAGGCAAGGTCTTGTGCACGTTACTCCGCAGCTGCTCAATGCGTTAAGAGGAGATTACTTTCGAAAGGGAGGAAATAAAGGAATAGGGAGAGAGAACTAAGTTGACAATGTGCCTCTAGTATACCACGGTCCTGCAAGGAAATGGGGGACGAAGGAAAACACCTTGACTCAAGAGTGCATCCGTTTTACCGCATCGTAAACGGAGCACTGGGGAAGTGAATATTTAAATACCCAGTCATTACAGCGCGCACTCACTGGCCGCTTCATGAAGTCGCTAGATGCTGCCTGGTGATTAATGAGACAAAACCTTCAGTGAACAAGACGTGCGCAAAAACGAAACCTGCCGTGGGGCGGGACTTCCGTCTTCGGAAGCCCGCGCCCACGGAGTGCCTGGAAAGCAGTGCTGGTGACGCGGGGCTCCCATGCCCGAGGAGGGGAGCCCTGCGGAGGCTGCAGAGTCCGGCGATGCGGTGAGTGGGATTAGTTTGGGGGGGGGGGGGGGGGGGGCGTCTCTGTATGTGCGCGTCTCTGTAGGTGCGCGCGTGTGTGGGTGTCTCTGTAGGTGCGCTCGTGTGGGCGGGGGCGCTGGCGGGGCAGGGGGGGGGGTCTGGGGAGGTGTGGTGTGGTGTGTGTGTATGTATGTATGTATGTATGTGTGCACTCGTGTGTGTGTGCATGATCCATGGTGACCGAAGAGCCTGCCGGAATCGGAGCGCGTGACCTGATCCGATTCCGGCAGGCTGCGTGCGTGCGCGTGCCAGTCTGTTGTCCCAAACCTCGTTAGTCCTTGAAAGCCAGAATGATCACAATAGGACTCCACTGCGACAATCGCTTTCGCGATTGCGTCGCAGTGCGAGCCCTAAAAAGGGGGCTGGCGTCGAGCCAGATTACATGGGAAATCGCGTTCCTTTGCCCGTAATCAATCTACCACCTGAGTCATCACCACTTGTACTAGTGCTGGGAAATGTCCCAGTACTGAATAAGGGATCCAGGGAGAATTATAGCCAGTTAAAAAACAAGGTGGCCCACTGGATAGCAACTAATACATCTGAGGGAAACAAGACATGGCAAAACATCATAATGGTCCAAAGGGTGGCATGGTTGGGTAGGACATGTCAAAACAAAACAGGGGACTGTATTGTAATTAATTTTAATATCCCAGAACCAGTAGTGAGGATTGTTAGAACTGGATATTTCTGGTTGGCTAAGGCTGACGCCAAAGCTAGGCAGAAACCACCATTCTAATCAGGGCAAGGGAGTCACACGCCAAGATAACCCCTGCTCACCCACTTGGTAGCTTGGCACCAGCAGACAGGCTTATCCCGGAGGCAATGTGTAAAGCATTTGCGCACGCACACAACAGCAACAACATCCTAGGCACACCACAAAAGGAACTCCACACAAGGTTTTATAAAAATAACTTTTGTATTGTCAAAACACATCAGATAGTAATCACACAATATACATTGTGCCAACTGGCACGGGCAATATTCACAAGGTATTATTCACAGGACAGGGCCACATGGGCCACTGTCAGAATCAACACTTTTAGAACTAAAAAATACTGTTAGAAATAGCACTTTTGAACATATAACAATCAGAAGTTTCACACATGTTGCATAGAACATTCAGAGGTGTAGGAAAGACACATGATGTATAAACATACATTCAGCGGTGTAAGAACAAGGCATATGACGCATCAAAACACATTCAGAGGTGCAGCACAGGAAAACATATGATGCATAAAAACATTCAGAGGTGTCACAGGCATAATGGCATAGCACATTAGCATAACTCACATTTGGGCCGAACCAGTAAAAACTACAGTAGGCAATCTCTCACTAGCCTAAACACATTAGACTCTCCCCCTAAGCATAACTCACATTTAGGGGCGTAACTCACATAGTGAAATAAACTCTCACTAGCATGAACCTACATAGGTAAAATAACCTCTTAATCACATAGCGCAAACATCACCTTAGGCAATTACTATCATAAACATAGCAAAATCACATTGCGCAAAAATCACCTACCAGCCCCCTGGCCAACTGGCCATCCAACAAGGGGACTCAAAAAGCCCTGTGTCCA
Source organism: Lissotriton vulgaris (assembly GCF_964263255.1). Classification (NCBI taxonomy): domain Eukaryota; kingdom Metazoa; phylum Chordata; class Amphibia; order Caudata; family Salamandridae; genus Lissotriton; species Lissotriton vulgaris. Next base: position 1,459,766,011 of record NC_141695.1, on the reverse strand, counting down.
GAATGTCAGCTGGGCAGCTGAGGAAAGTCACAAGGCCTAAACTTTGCAGCTGGCACTAAGTGCTGTGCAGCTGTAGAAGGCCTGGCACCACTGTGCCATCTCTGTCCCACACAAGGACTCTCAAATTGCGCCTAAACGGTGCAGCTGCCCACTAATTGCTGGGCAGCTGAGAAAAAACGGGGACAGAGACTCTCTCTAGCCCCTAGAAGCAAAACTGTGCAAAGGGTTGGAGCCATCTGGGCTCTGGAACATAAATGCCACGTTGGAGCAGCCCACTGCCATCTGGGGCTGCTCAGGACTAAGCACGGTGCCTTCCCTGGCACCTCACGGGCTCTGTGAAACAAGGTGTGGCCCCTGGGCCATGCGAGCCCCTTTAATAAATAAATGCCCCATGGAGCGCACTAGCGCTCGGACAATAATCATGCCCTTGAGCCTCTCAGGCTCCTAAACAAAATGGTGGGGCTACCCACTGCCAGCCGTGGCCGCCCTGACTCAGTACCCTACCAGGGGGCAGAACTCGTACCCTGCGCCCACGAGGTGCGGGGGGGGATGCAGCACGGTCCCCTGCCCAGCCCCAATTCACCAGGCTCCGGGGACTCCTCAAACAGCCGCCGATGGACTCCTCGGCACACAAAGGACAGGAGCGCTTCACACAGAGGGAAAACGACAGCGCTCTGCCCCAGGAAAAGTAGAATAAAGCGCTCTCAAGGCGCTGGGGGGCTCAGACAGCGCCAGGCCCCTCAGAAATGACCCCCTTAGCAAGGAGGGTCCCAGAAGTCCTAAGCAAATGCACAGGATTCAAAGAAAAAGGTCCTGGGGGCAAAGTGAAGCAAAAGAGGACGCTAAGAAAGAAAAGATCCTCCAGGCATCCAGGTCCATCAGGTATCCAGGGGCTGGGCAGGGAGGCAAGCCTTCTCCTGGGCCCAAGCAGCAGCACGCCCCTGGCAGGATTCAAGTCAGAAACAAGAACATTTTGTAAGGGGACACAGCCCTTTTTTATACAGAGAAATCCTTTGTCTATCAGGGTGCAGGCAGTGTGAGAACCAGCTACGACTGGTTATAGGAAACTCCTTTCACTGGCCAGGCTGGGGACATCAGATGCACCACAGGGGGTGGAGTCAGCATTGTGTGGTGAAAGCCCAGCCCTATTCAGGCCCAGGTGCACCCCCTCACATCAGCATGCTAATCACTCCATTCACCACCGGGGCAGACCCACCCAGACTCTTGGAGTCAGGCTCACCAGCCAGCTTCAGCCAATCACACGCCAGACACAAATTACACAAATACGCCAACTTCTAGAAGTGGCACTTCCACACTAGACACAATCATGCCGCATATATCATTGCGCAGCATTCAATCTCACGAGTTGGCGCATACCAAACTCGACCCTGCACTCCTCACACATCAGGAACTACCATGGGCATACATATTCCCCATTCATTCCTATGTGAGGGCAGGTCACTCTCACCACACACACAGAGAGCTCACGCACTTTACACTGTACCACAGTGAAAAAGTGCGCAGAGGCCTAAAATCACCAACACCAGGTCACAGAAACAGGCTAGGAAAAAACAAAAAGTTTCGGGGTGAACCTGCCAAAAAGGGCCAGGTCCAACACAACCCCTTTCCAGCCAAAATGCAGGGTAGACCAATCACTCCACTGATGGGCTTCCTTGCTTTGGGCGACAAAACACGGACACGGGCCCGCACGGCAGGGATACCCTCCGGTTTTTTGCCACTCTGAACCCACATGCATTTCTCTCAACAAGAGCTCTCTGGCACAACTAGGATACCCCACTGGTACTCTCTAGTCATTCACGGCCAGGACCAGGCCCTAGGCCATCCAAATGTCACAGGTCCTGACCAATCCACAGAGTGGGGGCAGTAACCCCTGGCACACAATAGCCATTCTCCACTCTCCCTCTCAGTGTTGCTACAACTACCACTGACCCTTCAACCTAGGGACCATACCCTCAGGCTGACCAGAGGTCACGGGCAAGAATGCCCCACCCTACCTCTACTTCTGGGGTTCCGCACCCTCCCAGGGAAGCACCCACCAGAACACATCTCTCCCACCAGATCAGGACCTCACTCCATCACTGGTGTACCACCTTGGATCTGGAAACTATTTCACTTCGGAGATACAAAGCACACAGCACAGTCCCTCTTCAAGCAGGTGGGGGGACACAGCACACAGCAAAATCCCCTTTCCTCTACCTTAGTGGAAACAACAAACTGCAGGTGAGCCCCAGATCACACAGCAAGGGCATCCCCCTCAGTCTCTTCGGCTGATTTCCTTTGGCAGAGATTCCTTCTTGACCTGGAAGTTTCCTAATCTCCCAACCTAGGGTCTAAACCCTCAGGCTGCACCGGGGTCAGAGGTAAGGATACCGTTCCCCTGCACCCGCTTCCAGAGTTCTGCACCCTCCCACCTTGGAGCGGTACCTCTGGAAGCCAAAACCGGTCAGGACACTGATTACAGATGCCCTTCCCTCCAGGTCAGGCTGAACCTGAACCTGGCCTCCCCCCTTCTCGGGGAACGACCTCCACAGGCCCCACAAATGGTCAGGCACTCTAGACGGTCAAATGCCCAGCGAACCAGGACTTCTGCACCCTCCACTTAGGAGCGGTACTGCCCAACACCAGGACCACCGGAGTTCTGGTTACAGACACTCCTCGTCCTCTAGACACAGGAAGATCCTCCTCAAATGACCTGTAAGTACAGCCTAGGCCCCTGACCTGGCGCTCTCTTAGGGAACCCTCCAGGCCCTGAGACAGGGTTTCGGGCCAATGTGGGACACACCGTCCCACACTCACTCTGCCTCCACTGAGACAGGACGTGACCCCCTACACCCCTACCATCCTACTGGGACCTAGCTGGGCTACCCATGAACCTCTTCCCCTACACAGGATCATCAGATACACAAGCCACTACTTTTAGATTCACTCCCTAATGCCTTGCAAGACATCTAGCACACCGCGAGACGTCCACCTTCTCGTCCAGTGCCTCTGCAGGACCTCCTGCACACCACCAGAGGTACACCTCCCGTGCAAGCTCCTTTTATCACCAAAAAAACCTCACACCAACTCCTCCAGTTCAACACACCACTCATCCACACACTCCCCCTCCAGACTGGTGAGACAGTTCCTCACTGCCCCTGACTCTCAACCTGTACCCCTCTTAGTGAGCACCAGGCACCATACTCTGGGAACTGGGAATGGGACTTCACGCACTGGACACATTTTAGCTGCCACCACTGGATCCTACCATACTGGGGAATCCAGACACACACACTACACTCAGGCGATAACCACCCTCCTGAGCTAGTCATTCCTCCTCCACACTCCCTCTCTTTCATCTACCCACACAGGGACAGGAACAGGGATTGGGCACTGGACCCAGCAAGGAATTCCATATCTATGGGAACCTCCCCCTCTACTGGTTTCCCGCCCTGTCATTTTTTCTCATCTGCCATTAAACATAAAGCGCAGGAAACACCACTTGAAAATGACACTCTTGAGGAAAAACAAAATCACAAACAATAATCCCAAACATGTGACTATCTAGAATGCAGAGTTTTGTAATGTAGCCAGTTGTCGCTGTGGCACTGCGCAAACACAAGTCCTAATCCTCACCGCTGTCCAACAATCTTAGAACTGGCTATTTCTGGTTGGCTAAGGCTGACACCAAAGCTAGGCAGAAACCACCATTCTAGTCAGGGCAAGGGAGTCACACGCCAAGATAACCCCTGCTCATCCCCTTGGTAGCTTGGCACCAGCAGACAGGCTTATCCCGGAGGCAATGTGTAAAGCATTTGCGCAAGCACACACAGCAACAACATCCTAGGCACACCACAAAAGGAACTCCACACAAGGTTATATAAAAATAACTTTTGTATTGTCAAAACACATCAGAGTAGTCGCTCCCCTGCCTCCCTGGCGAACAGTGGTATCGTTGTCCGCTTTAACCCTGATTGACTGCCTGCAGTTTGCCCTGCTTGCCGCTTTGTAGAAATTTCATTTTTAAACGCGCATTTGTCTTTGTTTAAGCATTTTGTCCGCTTTAACCCTGATTGACTGCCTGCAGTGTGCCCTGCTTGCCGCTTTGTAGAAATTTCATTTTTAAACGCGCATTTGTCTTTGTTTAGCATTTTGTATTGTATCAGCGCATTTCGCCCCAAGCGCTCCGCTCCGCTGACCCCTCCGCTGCCATTTTGGGTGTTGTTGTCCTCCTTCGTGACCCGCCCCGCCTCCCAGCTGAGACGCCCTCCCACTGCCTAGATACAGCGCTCCGTGTCCTCAACGCGCTGTGACTCGCTTCGCTTCCCAGCAGAGTAGTCGCTCCCCTGCCTCCCTGGCGAACAGTGGTATCGTTGTCCGCTTTAACCCTGATTGACTGCCTGCAGTTTGCCCTGCTTGCCGCTTTGTAGAAATTTCATTTTTAAACGCGCATTTGTCTTTGTTTAAGCATTTTGTCCGCTTTAACCCTGATTGACTGCCTGCAGTGTGCCCTGCTTGCCGCTTTGTAGAAATTTCATTTTTAAACGCGCATTTGTCTTTGTTTAGCATTTTGTATTGTATCAGCGCATTTCGCCCCAAGCGCTCCGCTCCCCTGACCCCTCCGCTGCCATTTTGGGTGTTGTTGTCCTCCTTCGTGACCCGCCCCGCCTCCCAGCTGAGACGCCCTCCCACTGCCTAGATACAGCGCTCCGTGTCCTCAACGCGCTGTGACTCGCTTCGCTTCCCAGCAGAGTAGTCGCTCCCCTGCCTCCCTGGCGAACAGTGGTATCGTTGTCCGCTTTAACCCTGATTGACTGCCTGCAGTTTGCCCTGCTTGCCGCTTTGTAGAAATTTCATTTTTAAACGCGCATTTGTCTTTGTTTAAGCATTTTGTCCGCTTTAACCCTGATTGACTGCCTGCAGTGTGCCCTGCTTGCCGCTTTGTAGAAATTTCATTTTTAAACGCGCATTTGTCTTTGTTTAGCATTTTGTATTGTATCAGCGCATTTCGCCCCAAGCGCTCCGCTCCGCTGACCCCTCCGCTGCCATTTTGGGTGTTGTTGTCCTCCTTCGTGACCCGCCCCGCCTCCCAGCTGAGACGCCCTCGCCCCTCCCCTCCACCACCCATATATGACAGTTCTTCCCGCGCGCAGCGTTTACGCGCAGCGATCGCGCCCAATCCGCGCCGAAGGTGCACCAAAGGTAAGCCCGTCTACGCCCGTCCGCGCCTGGACCGCGCCCAGCGCCAGACCCCCTGCCCCTCGCGCTGCCCTGCCCTCCCGCATTACCTACGATGCCGCCACCCTCCTAGCCCTCAACCCCGGTCGCGCCCCCAACTGCGTCCAAGCCGCTCCTGGACACACCCATGGACCTTTCTCCTGCTACTCCTGCAAATTCAGCGGCACCGTCAACATCTCCGCTACGACCACACCTCAGATTCCCGACCCCAACCACCTTCAATGCATCCTTCTCAACACCCGCTCGGTCCACAGGCACGCCATTGACCTATGGAACCTACTAGACACCATCTCTCCAGACGTCGCCTTCCTAACGGAAACATGGATGAACGCTTCCTCCGCCCCAGACATCACCATTGCCATCCCTGAAGAATATAAGATCACACGCAAGGACCGTACCAGCCACACAGGAGGAGGCATCGCTATCGTCCATAAGAAATCTATCCGCATCTCAACCAGCTCTGACGCCAACCTTGCCAACTCCGAACACCTTCACTTCCAGATCCACATCGACCCCAAGACCACACTCAGAGGCACCCTCCTCTACAGACCACCAGGACCCCGCGCAAAATTCAGTGAGGACATCACGGACTTCATCACTCCACACGCGCTCCCCTCCAAAGACTACATCCTTCTGGGAGACCTCAACTTTCACCTTGAAAAGACCAACGACTGCAACACCACCACCCTGCTGGACAACCTCGCCAACCTCGGACTTAAACAACTAGTCACTTCCCCCACCCACATCGCAGGTCACACACTCGACCCCATCTTCACCTCCAGCAACCATGTCTCCTTCAGCCACACTACGGACCTCCTCTGGACTGACCACAGCTGCGTTCACTTCACCTACAACAAGCCAAAACCCACCAACCACCTCCAACCAACTCTGCAAAGAAATTGGAACAAGATCACCACCGACCAGATCTCCGCATCGCTCCTTCTAAACACACCAGCCCACTCTTCCAACCCAAACCAAGCCGCCGCCAACCTCACCCTATGGCTATCCAACACCGCCGACACCCTAGCACCACTGAAAAAACGTCAAAGCAAACCTGGCAGCAAGAAGGCCTCATGGTTCAACGATGATCTTAAGAAGTCCAAGAAACTCTGCCGCTCCCTTGAAAAGGCCTGGAAAAAAGACCCATCCACTAGCACCAAGGACGCCTTCAAAAACGCCACCCGCACTCACCACCAACTAATCCGAAAGGCCAAGAAAACAGCATTCAAGGATCGACTCGACAACAACGCCCACAACAGCAAGGAACTTTTCAACATCGTCAAAGAATTTTCCAACCCCTCGGCCAACTCCAACGACATCACCCCCTCTCAAGCCCTCTGCGACTCCCTAGCCTCATTCTTCCACAACAAGATTGCAGACATCCACAACAGCTTCGACAACGAACCCGGAAACCAACCAACCCAACCATTTGCTGAACATTCTCCCCCCGTGAACACCCTCAACGACTGGAACCCAATCTCCACTGAGGACACCATCCGCCTGATGAATTCCATCCACTCAGGTTCCCCCACAGACCCTTGTCCTCATCACATCTTCAACAAAGCAGACTCGGTCATAGCACCGCACCTCCGAGACGTCATCAACTGCTCCTTCAACTCCGCCACCTTCCCGGAAAATTGGAAACACGCTGAACTCACCGCCCTTCTGAAAAAACCCACAGCGGACCCCACCGAACTCAAAAATTACCGCCCCATTTCGCTCCTCCCATTCCCGGCCAAAGTCATCGAGAAAGCCGTCAACAACCAGCTCGCCGCTTTCCTCGAAGCCAACAAATCCCTCGACTCCTCACAATCTGGCTTCCGAGCAAAACATAGCACCGAGACCGCCCTCATCGCAGCAACAGACGACATTCGAACTCTATTGGACAATGGAGACACAGTCGCCCTCATCCTCCTCGACCTCTCGGCAGCATTCGACACAGTCTGCCACAGCACCCTGTTACAACGCCTCAATAACATCGGAATACAAGGAAAAGCACTTGAATGGATCACCTCATTCCTCTCCGGAAGAACCCAGAGAGTCCGCCTCCCACCATTCAAGTCCGAGGCCACTGAAGTCATCTGTGGCGTACCTCAAGGATCCTCACTCAGCCCCACCCTCTTCAACGTTTACATGAGCCCCCTCGCGACCATCGCCCGCCAACACAACCTCAACATCATCTCTTACGCGGATGACACTCAACTTATCCTTTCTCTCACCAATGACCCCAGCACCGCCAAAACTAACCTACACGAAGGAATGAAAGAAGTTGCCGAATGGATGAAACAAAGCCGTCTGAAACTGAACTCAGACAAAACAGAAGTCCTCATCTTACGTACATCCCCCTCTGCATGGGACGACTCCTGGTGGCCGGAAGCCCTTGGAAAAGCACCCATCCCGACAGACCACGCACGGAACCTTGGCGTCATCCTGGATTCTTCACTCTCAATGAACAGACAAGTCAGCGCCGTATCCTCATCCTGCTTCAACATTCTTCGCATGCTCAGAAAAACATTTCGCTGGATCCCCACCGAAACAAGGAAAACAGTCACCCATGCTCTAGTCACGAGCCGACTGGACTACGGAAACACCCTCTACGCAGGTACTACCGCTAAACTCCAGAAGAAACTCCAACAAATCCAAAACGCCTCAGCCAGGATCATATTAGACATCCCGCGCAACGAACACATCTCCGGTCACCTGAAAGACCTCCACTGGCTACCCGTCAATAAGAGAATCACTTTCCGACTGCTAACTCACGCACACAAATCACTCTACGACATCGGACCAGAATGCCTCAACTCACGACTGTCCTTCTACACCCCCTCCCGCCAACTACGTTCTTCCAACCAAGCCCTCGCCACTGTACCTCGCATCAACAGGACCACCATGGGAGGCAGATCCTTCTCATACCTGGCTGCTAAAACATGGAACTCACTCCCCGCCTACCTTCGCCTCACCCAGAACCACCTAGCATTCAGAAAACAACTTAAAACATGGATATTTGACAAATAATCCTCCTCCCCTTTCTAAGCGCCTTGAGACCCTATGGGTAGGTAGTGCGCTATATAAATTCTCTGACTTGACTTGACTTGACACAATATACATTGTGCCAACTGGCACGGGCAATATTCACAAGGGATTATTTACAGAACAGGGCCACATGGGCCACTGTCAGAATCAACACTTTTAGAACTAGAAATACTGTTAGAAATAGCACTTTTGAACATATAACAATCAGAAGTTTCACACATGATGCATAGAATATTCAGAGGTGTAGGAAAGACACATCATGTATAAACATACATTCAGCGGTGTAAGAACAAGGCACATGACGCATCAAAACACATTCAGAGGTGCAGCACAGGAAAACACATGATGCATAAAAACATTCAGAGGTGTCACAGGCATAATGGCATAGCATATTACGCATAACTCACATTTGAGCCTAACCAGTAAAAACTACAGTAGGCAATCTCTCACTAGCCTAAACACATTAGACTCTCCCCTTAAGCATAACTCACATTTAGTGGCGTAACTCACATAGTGAAATAAACTCTCACTAGCATAAACCTACATAGGTAAAATAACCTCATAATCACATAGCGCAAACATCACCTTAGGCAATTACTATCATAAACATAGCAAAATCACATTGTGCAAAAATCACCTACCAGCCCCCTGGCCAACTGGCCATCCAACAAGGGGACTCAAAAAGCCCTGTGTCCAGAATGTCAGCTGGGCAGCTGAGAACAGTCACAAGGCCTAAACTTTGCAGCTGGCACTAAGTGCTGTGCAGCTGTAGAAGGCCTGGCACCACTGTGCCATCTCTGTCCCACACAAGGACTCTCCAATTGCGCCTAAACGGTGCAGCTGCCCACTAATTGCTGGGCAGCTGAGACAAAAACGGGGACAGGGACTCTCTCTAGCCCCTAGAAGCAAAACTGTGCAAAGGGTTGGAGCCATCTGGGCTCTGGAACATAAATGCCATGTTGGAGCAGCCCACTGCCATCTGGGGCCGCTCAGGACTAAGCACGGTGCCTTCCCTGGCGCCTCACGGGGCTCTGTGAAACAAGGGGTGGCCCCTGGGCCTTGCGAGCCCCTTTAATAAATAAATGCCCCATGGAGCGCACTAGCGCTCTGACAATAATCATGCCCTTGAGCCTCTCAGGCTCCTAAACAAAATGGTGGGGCGACCCACTGCCAGCCGGGGCCGCCCTGACTCAGTACCCTACCAAGGCGCTGAACACGTACCCTGCTCCCACAAGGAGCAGGGGGGGGGGGGATGCAGCACTGTCCCCTGCCCAGCCCCAATTCACCAGGCTCCGGGGACTCCTCGAACAGCCGCCGATGGACTCCTCCGCCGGGGCTCTCCCTCGCTCACGGGAGCCCCGGCGGCTTCACTAAGGCGGCAGGCGGGGCTCTCTGCTTCTGCCGGCGCCGCTCTTCGCCAATCGGAGCGCGGCTCTCAAGACGAGACCCTCGCGACGCGGCAACTTCTTCCCGGGGCCCGCCAATCAGAGCGCGGCTACACGGGACCAGCCCCCAACAGCGGCCCAATCAGTATTCTGTCTGCGGTCCCGGGCTGAGGACAGCAATCTTTGCGGGCAACATCGAGGGGTAGGCTCCCTTTAAATCAACTACAAAGCGAGGTAGGCACTCGCTAGATAATTCAATAAACGGGGTGGCAGCCGTCCACAAAGATAATCCAATATCGATCAAGACGCAGGGTGGCACCTGCGCACTCGGCACACAAAGGGCAGGAGCGCTTCACACAGAGGGAAAACGACAGCGCTCTACCCCAGGAAAAGTAGAATAAAGCGCTCAGACAGCGCCAGGCCCCTCAGAAATGACCCCCTTAGCAAGGAGGGTCCCAGCAGTCCTAAGCAAATGCACAGGATTCAAAGAAAAAGGTCCTGGGGGCAAAGTGAAGCAAAAGAGGACGCTAAGAAAGAAAAGACATTCCAGGCATCCAGGTCCATCAGGTATCCAGGGGCTAGGCAGGGCCCAGGGAGGCAAACCTTACCCTGGGCCCAAGCAGCAGCACGCCCCTGGCAGGATTCAAGTCAGAAACAAGAACATTTTGTAAGGGGACACAGCCCCTTTTTATACAGAGAAATCCTTTCTCTAGCAGGGTGCAGGCAGTGTGAGAACCAGCTACAACTGGTTATAGGGAACTCCTTTCACTGGCCAGGCTGGGGACATCAGACGCACCACAGGAGGTGGAACAAGCATTGTGTGGGGAAAGCCCAGCCCTATTCAGGCCCAGGTGCACCCTTCCCCTCACATCAGCATGCTAATCACTCCATTCACCACCGGGGCAGACCCACCCAGACTCTTGGAGCCAGGCTCACCAGCCAGCTTCAGCCAATCACACGCCAGACACAAATTACACAAATATGCCAACTTCTGGAAGTGGCACTTCCACACTAGACACAATCATGCCGCATATATCATTGCGCAGCATTCAATCTCACGAGTTCGCGCATACCAAACTCGACCCTGCACTCCCCACACATCAGGAACTACCATGGGCATACATATTCCCCATTCATTCCTATGGGAGGGCAGGTCACTCTCACCACACATACAGAGAGCTCACGCACTTTACACTGTACCACAGTGAAAAGGTGCGCAGAGGCCTAAAATCACCAACACCATGTCACAGAAACAGGCTAGGAAAAAGCAAAAAGTTTCGGGGTGAACCTGCCAAAAACGGCCAGGTCCAACAAGGATATTAAGGGAGGTCATGTTTAACGGAGGGACACGGTCACAAGGAATCGAGATTTTGCCATTAGAGTACTTTTACAGGGATTTGAATACACCCAGACTCACCAGAGGGAATGGGTGGGGGTATAATAGGACACCACATCCACAAGTATGGCAAGGATGGGGATATCCCAAAATGAGGCCATTACACCAAGTAAATCGGGGGAGTGTGGGTCCAATTCCAGTCTTTGAAGGAAGAAATAGGTTTGAAGTGCTCTCCGGTCTTAATGACTGTGACTGACTGGGTGGTGGTAAAATTGAAGCAAATAACAATTACACACATAATCATGCTCCCCAGATTGGGAAGCCGCAGATACAGCTCATACCTACTGAGCGGGCAACCCAATGTAAAAACAACCAGGTAATGCAGCATAATAATCTTCCAAGGGAAGCCTTAATGGCACTGAATGAAGGCGGGCAGAAAACCACCACCCTTAAAGTAAATATAGCAGGGGATAAAATATTTAGGATTATGGCGACCCTAGGGGATGACAATGACATTGTACTGGTGAGAGCCGATATTACAGAGGGCAAGGCAAAGAATAATGCCGAAAGGAAGAGCCCTGCGCCAGATGCAATGCAGTGCAAACTAAAAAACGATAAAACATGTCCAAAACTAAACTACCCTATTCAACATGGGGGCCAAGTAAGGGTTGTTTCCTGGAATGTATGCGGGTTAGATAGCAAAATGCATGACACTGTCTGGGGGGAGTTCGTCCAGAATATTGACATTCTATGCGTCCAGGAAACCTGGCTATTAAACGAAAAACACCTAGAGGGATTCAAGACTTTTCATATCCCTGCAGTTCGCTCTCTGCACGGTAGACATAAAGGAGGGTTATGTATATATGTTTCTAACCTGTTGAACGTTACCAAGATCTCCAGTAGAAATAGCTCTCATTACTACCAACTTGTTACTGTTACTTTAAACCCCTGTGCTGAGCTAGTGATGGTTAACTTCTACAATAATATCAAGAATTCTGATTTTGCAGAAGTTTTAAACAAGCTGCAGGCGGATCTAAGCGGCATAAACAATTTGAAAGGGAAAGACGCAATATTGATCTGGGTAGGCGGTTTTAATATAAATGTATGTGATCGCGAAACATGTGGGTTCCACGATTATGGTAGGGGGGAAACTGTGGAAAGGAGTCATTTTATCCATACTGAGAGAGGGGAAATAATAAACAGTATCATGGCCAATTTTGACCTTGGCTTTGCCAACTTGTTGTGTTCCCCCAAGGTCGACTTTAGCTCTACTTTCTTAGCTAGGGGGCTCCATTCTGTAATTGACTTTATCATTGTACCCAACAGATTTTCCAACCGGGTGGAAAATTTTGAGATTCCCACAATTGGGTTGAGCGACCATCTCTCCCTTAGTGTGTCTATCACCACCCTTGAGTATAACAGCGCTTCCATTATTGTGTCTTTGGTATGGACGCATGACATTGCAATTGCACGCCAAAATGGATTGGCAATAAAATGGAGCATCGTGGACCCTGTGAAAAAATCTAAGGAAATCGTAGCAAAGGCCTTATCACACATTATGGTATGCCTAGATGAGAACTCCAATAACGATGAAACTCTGGAGGCCTCGGCCACATTACCATCACTATCCAGGGTAGGTTAACTAGGGTACATACTAGTAAAACAAAAAATAAAAGTAGGGGCTGGTTTGATTCCTATTGCACTAAGGCGTACTCTGCCCTTAAGGTAGCCTTAAGTAACAAACCAAGGGACCATGGTGTAGTAAGGGAACGTAGGACGGCATATAAGTTAGCAAGGCGCCAGCGGAAGAAAGATATTAAAGATCAAGCATGGCAGAATCTCTTGAGGGCCTCGCAGTGTAGAGACTCCAAATTATTTTGGCAAGCAGTTAATTCACCCTTCTTTACTAACAAGGAGGCAGCAAGGATTGAAATAGCCATAGATGAAAAAACATTGATATGTTTTTTCTCCGATGTCTACAGTACTATACAAGGTGCTACCACGAATGATGCCGATGCAAAAGGGTATTTTCTAACAGAGCGTGACCATCTCCCAATTCCCATGGAGTTTTCCCTCGAAGAAGTACAATTAGCAATAAACTCCAGTCAAAAAAATAAAGCCCTCTGACCAGACGGGATCCCTAATGATATCTATAAAATGAATGTTGATCTTTGGGCCCCTCTTTGAACACAGGTTTTAGAAGCATGTTGCGCCAAAGGCTTCATTAAGACATGGTTTGAATCAATCATAATTCCCATATATAAAAAGGGGGACAGAGAGAGCCCATCTAATTACAGACCAATATCTCTATTAGATTCGCTCATGAAAATTGCAGGGAGAGTGGTCTTAAACAAAATGCAAAGGTGGGCTGAGGAACATGGCATTTTAAGCCCTGTTCAGTACGGGTTCCGGGAAGGGATGGGCACAGTGGAGCAGGTTTTGAACTTCGTAATGATACAAGGGAAATATACCCGGGTTAAAGAGGGATGTCTTTACACAATTTTCGTCGGCCTCTCAGCCGCTTTTGATTGCGTGGAGCATGCGAAGCTGTGGCAAATATTTGAGGAGATGGATGTCGAGCCCGCCATCGTGCTTTTTCTTCGGCAGCTCTATTCAGGGGCAACAGCTAAAGTAAGACACAGGTTGAGGGGGGAGTGTACGGGGTTTTTCCGCATAGAGAAGGGGGTAAGACAAGGCTGCGTGCTGGCCCCATTTCTTTTCTCACTATACACAAATAATTTGGAGGCTGAACTGGGGTCCAGTAAAATTGACTCTCCAAAGTATGGTAATAAGCCGATTGTTTCCCTTCTTTATGCGGATGACGCAGTACTGATGGCTAGAACGAAGGTGGGTGCTCAGAGGGCCCTACTGAAGTACATAGAATTTATGGAAGTTAGGGGCCTCAGAATTAATGCTAAGAAATCGTTTGTGATGCGCTGTGGTAAAGGTCGTGCAAGCTGTAAACACCTCAAAGTGGCAGGTCTCCAAATTGAACACACTAAAACTTTTCCATACCTGGGGGTACTAATCGATGGATCAGGCACCTGGAGACCTGAGGTTAAGAATAGGACCCTATCCTTTAAACGATCCATAGCGGCGCTGTTGAATTTTTCCACCAAATTAGGTAAAAGACCCCCTGAAATTATGCTAAACATCTATGTGGCTAAATGTAGAAGCATTGCATTGTATGGGCCAGGGATCTGGGGTTATCAGGATATATCATCCTTGCTAATTGCAGAAAATAATTTTTTAGATACCTGTTAGCTCTCCCTAAGGCCACCTCTGTATATAACTGTCACTCCGAACTAGGCATGGACCACATAACTGATTTGATTAAACTGCAACCTATTCTGCTTTGGCGGAGAGTATGGGCCTCAGAAGCCCTTGGCTTAAACCAGGGTATTATTAGAGATGCCATGGGTCTGGATAATGCAAAGCGTATTAACTGGCTTGAGTATGTTAGGAAAACGCTAACTGACCTCCAAAGGCCTGAGTGGTTTAGTAACCCGGACTTGATCCGGGAGGTTCCAAAAAAAGTATTAAAAAAAGATTATGTATGAATCACTTTGGCCTGCTAAGGTGCACAGGAGAGATTGCTAAGAAATTGAACATCAATTGTCACTGCCCTGTTATTCAATACAACCATACTTAACTCTCAGCACCCTGGGGTTTGATCGTTTTATCCTGACTAGATTCAGGTTTAACCTATTTCATCGGCTAGTCACGTTCCCAACTAAAAATGACTGGAGCAGAACTTTAGCCCCTTGCCCATGTGACAATATGTCATCTCAAACCACCTTTCATGAGGTGTTGTTCTGCAAACTGTACGAAAAGGAACGCAGTAGATGGATCAAACAATACCTGAGACAGGGAGCATTGCGGCAATGTAGGCCAGCGTACCTTAGCTTGCAGCAGTTGGGAAATGTCACATGTACTATGGTTATGACAGGTTTTTAAAAAAATGTCTTAAGGAAACGCAATTCAATGATTAGCTAATATTTTACATTTGCTAGATTTACTATAACATGGTTTAATACTTTTTTAACTCAAATGTTATTTATTACTATATGTATTTAAAAATGTATATATGTGTGTTCTTGCTTTTATAATTTTTTTATACTATGAAAATCGAATAAAGCTAATCTGAATCTGAATCTGAATCTGACTTGATGGCCCATCCTCGCAGGGTGGAAGGGAGGAGCTGGACCTAGCCTTCCTTACACCTGAATAGGCTGTGTCCTGTCACCGCACAAAGGTCTACATGCCCCCTGTAGTGAGACTAGAGCCAGGGCAGGAAAGAAGGACCTCTGTGCACTTCAAAGGCATTTCTTTGAAGTCTCCATCACTTCAAAAGCTCCACTGGGTAGAAGTACTGGACCTCAGTCACCATCACTTTAGTACACTTCTGGACCTGGTAAGACTTTGCCAGAAAGAAGAACTGCTGTGGTACTGACACGACTTCCACTCTGCTGGACTGCTGTTTTGTTGAACCTCTGACTTGCTTTACTGACCTGCTGCCAGCTGCCTTCCTGCCCGGATGAGGGGACTGGACCTGCATCACTTGAACACAGAGTGACTCAAAGGGCTAGCTGGCTAGTCTCCTGATCTGAAGTAAAAGGGACAAAAAAGACTTCCAGCAAACCTGCTTCTGCACCTAGATTCTGCCTTCTATGAGTCTACCCTGCCAAGTAGTGCCACCCCAGTCCTGGACACTTGGAAGTGGGCCTAATGTGTATCTTGAGCAGAACTGATGCATCATCTGTTGACTGATGCATCCCCAAGCAGAACCATTGCATCTCCTTGGCTGAGGGGCACATCTTCGAGCAGAACCAATGCATGGCCGCTGGTGCTTGGATTGGATCATTTGAAAAACACTCACATCACCAATGAGACTGCAGCCTCCAGGACGTCCACCACCGTTGTCCTCTGGTCAGCACAGAGAGAAAGCTTTGAATTCCACGAAAGGTCCCCTGAAGAGCAGCAACTCCCAGTGGTTGCTGAGCCCCACCTGATCTGAAGGTGTCAAGCACCGCGCTCACACCTGAAGTCGACGCTGAAGGTCCCAACAAAGCCGGTGCTGAATATCCCATCAACAGCAAAACCATTGATACCACAAATCCAGTTGGCTCCAAAAGTTTTGATGAGAGCAAGATCTAAGGAATCGCGGTACTTTTACTGCAGTTACTCCAGGAATAACTCAACGCCAGGCAGAAGCATCTTTATATTCACCATGTCACCAGGAAGACCTAGGCAAAACCACTGCCTCTGAAGCCCTCACATAAAGTTTCTTGCTAGAGAAGGCTTACCTCAGAGATTACTTTGGAGACAGCACTGAAGAAACACAGGGACAGGGGCAAAAGTCTTCTTCCAAATATTCCACCTCCACCACAGTCATACAAACCAGCTCCTTTGCTTCAACCAGAGCCATCTAAGTAGTCTCAACACACTTCCATCAGTCAAGGAAGCAGGGCTGTAGCTACTGGGATTGGGAACCTGGCAGGGCTGTGCACTCCCATAATAATGTTTGGCACCACTTAAATGCAACTGGCAGTAGCCCAAAGAATATTACAGAGCAAAAGTTTAGCTCATGATAATACTTCCTTTACCTCAGAACACTTTCAGTATTGCTGCATTGTCAAACAAACTTAAAACAATTCCTTTGATTTTTAAAAGATCAGTGAAACGTTTCCTGAATGGTAATCCACAAAACCTAGCATGGTATGGCAGATAATTATAATGCTGCATAATTTTCTGTAATGTATGCAAGCATTAGTTAAATGCTTGTTTTACTTGCCAACTCTCCCTTTGCTCAGGTGGGTTATTCTCTCTAACAAAAATTTCATTTTGTAACTTGCTGTAAGTTATCCTTCCTAACAAACTCATCACCTCGTATCCTTTTTGAGAGCACCAGATATCTCATCCATCTTCACTCTCATGCCATTAGTGCCTAAAGCGGGACTTCAGGTGGCAAATGTAGTTAAAAGTAAACATAAACACCACGTGTGACACTAAAGCTAGTACACTGACACAGGCGAACCCACAGTTAGAGTGAGAAACTGATGCTGGTGCGCCAACAGCGACACAGAGGTACCAACAAAGGGTCAGTGACATTAGGACACTAACACCTTATAGTTGTCATAAGACTTTACATCCTTTATTCACATGTTTTGAAATTGCTTTATGCATGAATGTTGTAAATGTCGCTCTTGAATGGAGACTGTGTCAGTGAAAATGTTCCAAGTAAAAACAAGGAGATGATAAATGAAGTGCTGAAACTTTTCAGACATTCACACCGGGTCACAGATCTGGGTTGAATCCGCCCTCGTTCTTTGGCTCACTTCACCACCCCAGTTCAGACCCAGCCATATGCAAATCAGTCTTGACCCTGTTCCTCTTCGGAACAGTCCAGCCCGAACTGCCAAGCCAGGTTCTCCCTGGACTGGAGACAAGCATCCTGGGACCAGTTTGGGAGCATCACCCCTCATCAACCAGGCTAGCTTAAATCCAGTGGCAAAGTGAGCAAGGGACCCACATCTGGGCATACCCTGCCAACTTAGGGCGAACAAAGCAAACACAAGGAGATGATGGACGGAGCGATTAATCTTTCACCCAGCTTGGACCATAAGTGGTTTGTTTGTGAAAGGCCTTGATAAGCTTCCGTGGATATTTGCTTCCCTTTAAACACTGATGTGTATTTTTTTTCAAAATGTTTGAATACTTGGGATAGGAAAGTATGGGGAACTATAATGTAAGGAACTGGCAGTGATTTTCAGTTTTCAGGAATACAAGAATCGCATGAAGAAACTGGCTCAAGTAAAACCTAACAACTCGAGTGTAAGCAAATCATCAGGTCTTGTTGCTATACTTTGCATATTGATACTGGCAGTTCTATTAGAAAAAACAAAACAATTCAGAATGAAGAGAAAACACTGGACTGGCGGCCTTATGAAACAGCCACGGTAAAACTGAGATCTACACATTATATATGTTGTTACATATATAAAGATGTGCGTTTGCTTGAAATGTGTATTTTTTCACAGTTCAGAAGAAATATGTTTTCAGTTCCAAAACAGAGCCAGACTTGACACTGTCAGGCTTGTCTGTCATTTATTTGTGTGTTTCTTTTTCAGTTGCTTTCTAGTACTTGCAATTTTGAACTTTATATTACTAAAAACAAAAGTACGCGCTCCTCAATAGAAACAAAAATATTACTGTGCGTCACAGCATTGTAAGACTTTTCTGCCTGCACTTATGTCACGTGCAATCGCCCTATACAGGCAGGCTGCACATTTCGAAATATCAAATATATTCTTTGTGATATGATTGATAGCAAGGGCTCAAATAGACAATAGATGTTTTTGGAGCCACAGATTGAACGCTGGCCGAGGCAAGCTTATTCATTCATTGAGGTCTTGCTGCCACACAAGAGGGCTCCTTTAACAGAATGGCCAGGCAGGCCCCGGCCCCTCCTTTCCCTTGGAGCAGAAACAATTAGAAGCAGATGGGAGAGTGCCCAGGGACACCAGACGTCATCCCTCCCCGCTCCCATAACGGCTGCTGATTCTGCTTGCCGTGGAGCCAAGACGGCAGGCAACTCCCAGGCTCGCGCAGAAAGGCGGGAAGGAGCGGATCAGGTAAGGAGAGGAAAAGCCACATCCTAAGACCTCAGGGGAAATGTCGCGGCACATAGTGGGGTGATGTTTTGCTAGCAGCCTGTTAACAGCGGGATGTTACGTGCTCGCTTCTCGTGGCTTCAGTATGTTTACCCGCCTGAACGACAGAAGCTGGGTTTCAACTGACCCGTTGTTAACGGCCTTGGTGACTGTTGCTAGGGCATCTTTTTGGTCTGGCAGTGCCTCCTGCTGGTCTGTGTGACACTGTGAGCTGAGTGGAAAGTGAGTGCTTGTGCCTCGTCAGTACCAGTCACAAGTTTCATATGTCTTTTTTTTTTGTTTAACTTTAAATTGAGCACAACTGACTTTTTATTGTATTATTTAGTTATAGTATGTAATATTCTAGGCTTGTTTTGTAATGTTTATTTATACCTTGTCTCTTTAAGTATGACTCCTGTGTATTCTTAGAACCTTGCTATGCTCTTGTGGTGCATTCCACTAGGGAATCATC
Source organism: Lissotriton vulgaris (assembly GCF_964263255.1). Classification (NCBI taxonomy): domain Eukaryota; kingdom Metazoa; phylum Chordata; class Amphibia; order Caudata; family Salamandridae; genus Lissotriton; species Lissotriton vulgaris. The sequence continues at coordinate 1,459,746,895 of NC_141695.1, read as the reverse complement.
TTTACCTAAGACTTCAACTGAACTGGTTGGCTGTTTCTGTATGCCATTAATTAAACCTATCTCAACCTACTCAACTGCCTCCCTTGGATCATTACATAAATTTATTGGCGACGATGCGTGCTGTGTAATACCCTTGGGCCTGGCCATCAAGAGATAGAGCTTCGTTCCTGCCATCGTTGACCACCCGTCACTTTCAGGATCGAGTCGGCATTTCCCATTTCCACACGGAATCATCAGGCGGACTTTCTACAGTCACGGTGGTACTTCCCTGCTGTTTTGAAAGTGTCTACATCTATAGAGATTTCAGAAAGGATCTTCGAGTACCACATCAGATTTCAGAAAGGATCTTCGAGTACCACATCCTTCGTTTCACTGAATCTACCGACTTCAAACGAAGACCACTTAAACTGTAAGACTATTTATTTTCTTTCCTTCGTCTGTGTCTTCATCGTTTGTGGTTACTCGGACCTTTACTTTATTTTCCTTTCTGACATTTTGCTCTGTTCTGACTTTTACCGTTGTCAATTCAAAAAATTACATTACGTACCTCGTGCCATTCCTCGTGCCCTTCTGTCACTGGAACTTTGATCGCCTGCATTCCTTTTCCGTGTGCAATCCTGTGACGTCTACCTCAGCCTCCATGTCAGCACGTTTGTGAAGAGCGTCATACGTCCTCACGTCTTCCATTGTTCATTTTCATTGGACGGATGTTTTAACCCTCGGCATTGGTCCTACCACTCGCCTTTATTACGTACTCAACATTCTTCGTGCATTCACCGCTGATGCGCACAGCTCTTATCTTCATTTTCGCGCATTCACCGCTGATGCGCACAGCGTTCATTGCTTAGCAACCATTTGTTCGCTGATGCGCACAGCTCCTGTTTTCAAGTTATTTAAGCGCACAGTTTCAACGTATTTATGTACACAGCTTTTCCTGGACACTCGCTGATGTACACAGCTCCTTTGTTTATTGTACGAACATAAAGTACTGTTTAACGTTTGTTCTATTTACTTGACATTTGTTCTCTTAATTTACGCTGGCACACACCACTGACTCACATTTCTACTTATACTACTCACTTTTTTTTTTTTTCTCATTAATTCTATCATTAAGTCATGTCTACCTTACAATCAGTAAATCCACCTCCAGCCTTCTTGGAAACTCCTGGCGAACCTTCTATAAGGTGGGAAATCTGGCATGATGCTTTTGAGAATTATCTAGGAGCTATTGGGGCATCTAGATTTCGACCTGAAAGAAAAAAATGTCTTCTTTTACACTCACTAGGCTTTGAGGGCAGGTCTGTCTACAAACACCTTCCTGACCTACCTATTACTGAAGGTGTCGTTTCTGATGAATATAGTGACACCATTCTGAAACTCAAAATACGTTTCGATAAACAACCTAATCTTATGGTTCGTAGACACACTTTCTTTAAGAGAAAACAAGCTGATTCCGAAGATATTGATACTTATATCTCTATCTTACGCAGATTGGCATCTGAGTGTAAATTTGAGAACTTCAATGAACAACTTATAAGGGATCAGTTTGTGTGCCATTGCAAGGATAAAAACATTAGACAAAAGTTGTTAGCATTGAGTGATCCGTCTTTGGATGACACCATTAAATTAGCGAAAAGTGTTGAAACATCCATGGTGTCTCTCAAAGAACTTGAAGACAAAGTTATTGAACCTATAAATGCTTTAAGTTTAAATTCTTCTTCCAAGTTCAACAAAAGAAAATCTCTAACGAATACCTCTAAAGGTAAAGTTTGGAATAAAACTGTTTCCTCTCAAATGTGCATAAGATGTGGCAACCCCCAACATCTTAAAGGTTCCTCTTGTCCTGCTTCCAACGTGGTGTGCAACTATTGTAAAAAGTTGGGACATTTTGCTAAGGTCTGCTTAAAATTGAAATACAAGAAAAGTTTTGATAAACCTGTTGTGGGTGTTGTGGATTCTGATTCGTCTTCAGATTCTGAGATAACTATTGGAGTTGTTTCTGATTTTCCTGATGAATCAATAATTGAAGGTGATCCTGATTCCTGTGTTGACCCCATCATTGAGGTGACTGTCGGTGACAAAATTTTGAAACTCCTTGTAGATTCTGGTGCCAAAATCACCATGATTGACAAGGATTTATTTGACTTCACTTGGAGTAACTCTCGTCCTCTTCTTCCTCCAGACCGTGCTCCTGTGTCTTACGAAGGGAGGAGGATTAGTCTCCTTGGCTTCTTTGAAGACATCTTATGTTTTCAGGGAAGGAAGATTAGAGGGAAAATTTATGTTGCTATTAAAGGGCTCAACATATTGGGTTGGTTCCATCAGGGTCTTTTTGGAATGACACTTAAACCTGGTGCGAGGGAACAAGTTTTTATTGCTACATGTTCTGATTATCTAGAAATGCTCAAATGCAAGTTTCCCTCCGTTTTTAGTTCAAAATTAGGCAAAATAAAAGGCTTTAAGCACAAGATCATTGTAAAAGAAGGATCAACACCTGTTAAACACAAACTTAGGGGTGTACCTTTCAGTGTCAGAGATGATTTGAAGAAAGAACTGGAAATGCTATGTGAGTGTGGTGTGATTGAACCTACTGAGTCCTCTCTTTGGCTTTCGCCTTTGGTCGTAGCCCGTAAGAGGGATGGCAAACTTAGGGTCTGTGTTGACCTTCGTTCAGTCAACAAGGAGATTTGGGTAGATTCTCATCCCCTTCCCCGCATTAACGATCTTTTCGCAGCTACCAAAGGAGCAAAGTTCTTCACAAAACTTGATTTAGCCAGTGCCTACCACCAGGTTGAGCTACATCCCGATTCCCGTCACATTACTGCTTTTATTTCCCCTTTGGGTACATTTCAGTATAAACGCATGCCTTTTGGCCTAGCGTCGGCCGCTTCGGTCTTTCAGAGAGTTATGGGTAATATTTTGCAAGGTGTCAAGTGTGTAACAGTCTTCCAAGATGATGTGTTAATCTTTGGCAAAGACGTTGGTTCTCATGATTGTGTTCTAGATAATGTTCTTAGTTTATTTCAAGATCATGGTGTTGTTTTGAAACTTGAAAAATGCAAATTCTTGTGTACGGAAGTTGAGTATCTCGGTCACATTTTGACGCAAGATGGAATTAAGCCTAGACCTGGACTTTTAGACGCAATTTCTAAAGCCCCTACTCCGTCTGATAAAACTGGAGTTAAATCTCTTCTAGGTATTTGTGAATACTACTCCAGGTTTATTCCCCATTATGCGACCATTGTACGTCCTATCAGTAATTTATTGAGAAAAGGAGTCAAATTTGTTTGGTGCGAAGAGTGTGTCCTAGCCTTTGAAAAGGTGAAAGCTTCCCTCATGTCTGATTCTGTACTTAAACCCTTTGATCCTGCGTTACCCTGTTGTCTCACTGTTGACACAAGTTGTGTCGGTCTTGGTGCCACTTTAACACAAAATGAAGGCGGTGTGGAAAGAACCATCAGTTTTGCTTCAAGAGTGTTGAGATCGGCTGAGATTCAATACTCTGTAATAGAGAAGGAGCTTTTGGCCTGCTCTTGGGCCATTGAGAAATTTAGACCATTCATTTGGGGTACGCGTTTTTTACTTCAAACTGACCACAAACCTTTAGTTAACATCTTAGGTGGTGGTCTTACCAAGTGTTGTACACCCAGGATTTTAAGAATGGTCACTAGGCTCTTACAATACAATTTTGATGTTGTGCATATTGCTGGAGGGAAAAACGTAAGGGCTGATTTCTTGTCTCGTTTTCCTCCCACTGTGTGTGACGACGATGTCGACATTCCTTTTTCTAATCTTATTGATGAAGATTGTGATGATTGCTTAGTTGCTTGTGTGGACATTCCTGAGTTACAAGTTTGTTCTGAAGTCGAGTGGAGAAGGGCTTTTGATAAGGATAGTATTCTTCAAGATGTTTGCAACTTTGTCAAGGAGGGCTGGCCACGTGAAAAAGTGTTGTCTGCTGCTCTTCAACCCTTTTCTAAAGTTGGACATGAGATTTCCATTGAGGATGGCATTCTATTACGGAATGACAAAATTATCCCTCCTTTTGCCTTTAGGAAAGACATAATTGCCAAAGCTCATGAGGGTCATTTAGGTTGTTCCTTCACCAAACGTAGAATTCGTGAGATGTTCTGGTGGCCTGCCATGGATTCAGATATTGACTGTTTTGTTGCAGAATGTTGTATATGCAAGTCTTCTGATAAGAGTCTCAAGACGTGGGTTCCTCCTCTTATGCCAGTTGAATGTCCAGATCGTCCCTGGGCTAAACTGGGCATTGATATAATGGGTCCCTATTCCGTGCTCAGTGGTTGTTTCAGGTTCATTTTAGTCTTAGTTGACTATGCTTCCAAATGGCCAGAGTTTAAACTAACTAAAGATGCTGATACCAAAAATGTTATTGAGTTCCTTTGTGATGTATGGAGCAGGGAAGGATTTCCTGAAGTGCTGGTTTCCGACAATGGGAAACAATTTGTGAGCCATGAGTTTATTGAGTTTCTCTCCAAGTCTGGTGTCAAGCATGTCAAGAGTTCCCTTTATCATCCTCAAGGGAACGGACTTGTTGAGAGGATGAACAGAGTCGTTGGCGACTGTGTGAAGTGGGCTAGATGTAGCAATGTTGAGGTCAGTAAAGCTTTGAAGAGCATGATTTGGTTTTACAGAACCACCCCTCACTCCTCCACCAAGATCTCTCCTTTCGAGTTAATGAGAGGTCGGAAGCCCAACACTTCATTTTGTCCTGGGTGGATGTCCAAATGGTTTAAGTCAACTTCAGATGTTTCTAGTCTCATGTCCATTGTTAAAAGTAATGTCTTAATCGCCCAGTCCAAACAAAAGGAATATTTTGATGTGAGGAAAGGAACAAAAGAGAGTGTTTTGGAAGTTGGGGATTTTGTACGGATCAGGAAGTCTGGGCATGTTAGCAAAGGGGAAAGCAAGTTTGGACCTCCCGCTAAAGTTGTTAAGGTCACAGGCAATGCCATACAAGTTGAAGGAGGTTTCTGGTGGAATCTCAACAGAGTTGCTAAAATTGTCCCTGACTCTTTTAAAGCTAATTCCTCCTCACATGTTTCTGAAGGTCCCTCTAATACTTCTGTGCGTGACAATACTCCCTCTTCTGGCACAGGTACCAGGAAGAGCTCTCGTATTGTAAATAGACCTTCAAGATTTAGAGAATAAGTTTATGAATACTTTTTGTAATTAGACTATTACCTATCGCTGCTTTTCTCATGTTTTTTTGTTCTGTTAAGAAAAGGAGATGATGTAATATTCTAGGCTTGTTTTGTAATGTTTATTTATACCTTGTCTCTTTAAGTATGACTCCTGTGTATTCTTAGAACCTTGCTATGCTCTTGTGGTGCATTCCACTTGGGAATCATCTTTACCTAAGACTTCAACTGAACTGGTTGGCTGTTTCTGTATGCCATTAATTAAACCTATCTCAACCTACTCAACTGCCTCCCTTGGATCATTACATAGTAATATGTGAGCTTTTCCCCTAACGAAATGTTTTAAAGAACAAGAGAGGAAATTAATATCCTAAGAAGGGCGGTGATTCATCCTCACTTGTCACTTCAAAATTTACTAGGCATGAAATTCGCCCATTTTATTTTGTCACAAAAATGAGATGTATTCCCATATTGCATTTTTTAAATGTAGTTTTCATTTAAAAAAAAGTCCTTGCTTCAATACAGTTTCCCAACTAGGGCTTCACTGGTGTTGAGAAATGTGTCATAGCATAATTAGCAATCCTGACTATTTAGGGAACAAAGCATCTATTGTTTAGCCCCAAACGTTTCCTGTTTTTGTGACAATTTTTTTTTCTTATTTCTGGTTGACGCTCGCCAGACTTCTAATGTAATATAGCACGATTTTTTTTATTGCCACACATTGTTACAGAAGAGATGGAAATTATCGGTGTTAGTAAAATGTCCCATAAAAATGTGTCTTAGAGAATATTAAGTGGTTGGTATTCTGTACTTTTTTGTCTATTATACTCTTATTTTAACTTTCGGATGTTGGTAGCCGATCATGTATTTAATTTAGGGCACTGTTCTTGCACTCAAAGTTACTGCAGAGTTTTTTCCAGACTTTGACTAAAGATACTCTTTGCCTCACTCTTCACTTATGTGACTCACTTGATTTCCAATATATATTATAGACCAGGCTACTGAAATTTACAAGCTCTCATGATGTACCTCTTTACAGATCTGGCCCATCCACTGATATCTCCGACCTGAGACATTTACTGCACTTGACTTTCTTCATGCACTCCTGACCCAGGACTAAGAGCTCAGAAAATATACCTCTATCCTGAACTGCCATATACTGCTACTCTGCCACTGCCATCCATAAAAACTCCTATAGAATACTTCTAGCCTCTGTACACAGGTTTCAAATAATGAAACACCAAGCTCTACATAGCTGTATCCGTTTCTAAATCTCATAACTAAATCCTATGACGTAGCAACAATTAATAACAAAACTTGTTACCCACTGTTGTTACATCATAAAGGTCTTCCAGGGCAGGCTGCCAGGGCTCTCTGAGAGCCTGCCAGTGGATTGCTGCTTGTCTGCTTTGACTGAAAGCAGAAAGCACAGCTGCAGGCGAGGGAAGGAGGGCAACGAAGGTGATGAGGGTTGGTCAAGAATGAATGGTTAAGGTATTTGTTTTTGTCTAGGGATATGTGACAGATGCCATGTTATGTATGGCTCTCCCATCCCTCCTCTGCCACTGCGTAGCAGTTAAAATAAGGGGTCGGTGAGTTGGGAGTCGGGGGTGGGGGGAGAGGGGGCCATATATAACATAAAATTATAGATGGATAAAAAGTGAGTTTTAGGGATGTTTTATCACCTCCGGGTTCTTTGATATACCAGAGACACCTCAAGCTTTGCTCTTGCCCCTCTGTGAAAAACATCCTCTTAATTCACTGTTACCCATCTATAATTCTCTATAGCTTTCTCATCCTGTTCTGTGAGGTAGGATAGCTTGCGTTGCTACTTCCCATGATTCCTGGGCTGTACTTGTCCTGTGCAGGAGGGAAGCTTGCACTGCTGGTTCTCGATCGCTACTTGTTCTGTGTAGGAGGGAAGCATGAACTGCTGCTTCCTGGGTTGTACATTCTCTGTGAAGGAGGGAAACTTGTACTTCTTCTTCCTGGGCTGTATTTGTTCTGTGAAGGAGAGAAGCTTGCACTGCTGCTTTTTGGGCTGTACTTAGTATGTGAAGGAAAGAGGCTTGCACTGCGTCTTCCTGGGCTGTAATGCTCTATGAAGGAGGGACACTTGCACTGCTGGTTCCTGGTGTGAGCTTCAGATTTTCAAAAAATCACACTGGTTAAAATACATTATATAAGAAGCAGGGAATGAGGGGGCTTAAGGATCAGTAGAAAGGAAGAGGAGAGCGGATTGTTAGGGGTACTTAAAAACGAATATTTTGTAAAATAACCCATTTTAAGACCTTTAAAACTGAGCCGAGTGTGTGTTCTTTTTGTCTGTGTATGTAAAAAACCCAAGCACCTCAAAATACCCAACTTAACCCCATGGCTGCTCAGCATATTCCCCTGCTGTGCTGAGAAATCGTTACTCCCATTATGTATGACGAGCTGGGCTCGTCATCAGTGTTTGAGGAGGCTACTCCATGACGAGCCCAGCTCGTCATGAGCCTGGAAGGGGTTAAAGCACCTGTACCCCACTATTTACTATAACATATATGTATTATGGGGTATAACACCCCAAGCACCCTCCCTGAATCTACGCCCCTGGGATGGAAGCTTGCACTGCTGGTTCTATATTCTTACCTGTTCTGTAAAGGAGGGAAGCTTGCACTGCTGATTCCTGGGCTTTACTTTTTCTGTAAAGGAGGAAAGCTTGGACTGCTGCTTTCTGGGCTTTTCTTGTTCTGTAAAGGAGGGAAGCTTGCAGTGCTTCCCCCTAGGTTGTTCTTGTTAGGGAAGCTTGCACTGCTGCTTCCTGAGCTTTACTTTTTCTGTAAAGGAGGAAAGCTTGGACTGCTGCTTTCTGGGCTTTTCTTGTTCTGTAAAGGAGGGAAGCTTGGACTGCTGCTTTCTGGGCTTTTCTTGTTCTGTAAAGGAGGGAAGCTTGCAGTGCTTCCCCCTAGGTTGTTCTTGTTAGGGAAGCTTGCACTGCTGCTTCCTGGGATGTACTTGCCGTTTCTCGCTATCTACCTGTGTTATGAAGAAGAGAAGCTCTCTTTTTTTACGAGCTGTGCACCTGTTTTGTGAGGAATGTGAGTTCAGTGCACTAAAGCTCTTTGGATTTTTCCTTGGGGAGATAACAAACGCTAAGAACAATGCCAGCTTTATTCAGTGCTGTAAATCAAAGCGCTATTGTTACCTCTTGGCTGGATCCATGCCGTTGGAAACCTGTACCCAGTTCCGAATGATTAACTAACAGCACTTATCATGCCGGGGTAAATATAAAAAACACACTTGTGATGAGAAAGTGAAAAATGTGAATCCCAAAGGGCAAGGCATTGTTAGCTAAATATCTAGAACTCAATGCAGGTAGAACTCATGCCAGGGAGGTAGGTAGGTAGGTAGGTAAGTAGGTGTGTTTTTTAATTTGTTGCGCTTCATTTGGAGGCAATTTTAGGTCACGTGGAATAGTACGGAGAGTGTATTTCAAGCATGTTAAACACTTGTTTGCAACAGTGGGGCATTTTAAGAAGGAGTGAACACAATGACAGTGAAAATAGCATTGAACGAACTTGTTCATAGTAGCAATTAGAGGCCCCTTCGGTTCGTCGTCCAGGGGCGGCCTTAGGCATATGCAAGCTGTGCACCAAATCCTAGGGGCCTCCACCCCAATATATATCCTTAATATAATAATCCTCTGAGGATGGATACATATTTGCATAGTGGCCACATGCAGGGATTTGGCGGCCTCCGGCTCTGTTCCACTTCCAAACACCCTGACCCCGGTCCCCCTCTCTTCACTGTCCTCCGTGCCTGAGTTCCTCTTAGCCCTGAGCTCTGAGGGGCTCCGCCCCGCCCGGATCCCCTCCTCATGGGCCCCCTACCTATGCTCTCTGCCCAGGGCCGCCATGAACCTAGAGCCGCCCCTGTGTCGTCAAAGGTAATCTGCAGCCCACCCCTCCTGAAGTCATAATGTCAAAGCAAGGAGTACTGTGCTGGCGCCCACTGCAGCACCTCTGGCATGCTGTCTCCCTGGAACAGGGGCAACACAGGTTGCACCTGGTACCCTGCGAGGAACACCAGTGGACGTGGTCCTCAGAATACTTTTCAGCCCTAGTGATTTTGTCTTGTATGAATGAACGCAGGCGAATCTAATTGTATTAATACTGTCTTCTCTGCCTTCCAAAGTGAAATATAGCTTGTGTAAAAGAAAAAAAATGCAGTCAGATGTAATGAGGGAAAAAAGACATATTGTAAAGAAAAGTGCCCCTCAACTACTTTGATCAGGCCAGGTAGATTTGAGAAATGTGAGGGATCCGACCCGCAGATCAGTGTTGGTCTATATTTTCTTTTCAGACTGCGGGGCTTCTGGAACCATTTTTCATCTGGAAGCAGCCCTTCAGAAAAATTGTAAATTTTGATATTGTATAACTTGCTGGTTTGAGAACAATGTTTCCGAAAAAAGAGCTGAATTAGGAACAGAGCCTGTGATATAAACATGGATTTGTGTGACTAATGAAACAAAAACATTTTCATTACAACAGATAGATCTACCCACTCTTGAATTGCAGTATTGCATTAAAGTTTGTAAAGATGTTCTTTCCTGCTGTAGGCAAATTCCCCTTCTCGAAGTAAATTACCTGGAAATGTTAACACCCTATAAGCAAAATGTTATCTCCTTTATAACATTCATCAACTGAATGATTAACTTTAAGAAGGTGTCCTGCTGTCAGGGTCATACTGACCGAAAATAGGTCTAGGCACCACCCTCAGCAAATCATAGAGTTTAAATTGTGGCCCACAATTTAAACGGGAGGAGTTTTGAGCGTGTAAATACATGCTTTTGGGGTGTTTTGTATGTTTGTGGCAATATCAGAAACATCGATGCTAAAAAAGGTCCACCCACCATAAAACACCCACAAACAACCAATGCGAGCCAGCCTGCCACGAGGCACCAATTTGGACATTTGTCATGTGTTTTGATGAGTTTCAGCCTGAAAATGCAAATTTTGTAGCAGATTGAAAGTATGGGGTGCTATAATGTTTGCACGGAGCATGTTGCAGAATCATGTCCTTTCAACACTCCTTCCTGGAAAGCACTTTAAGAATCAAAGATGCAGAAAACGGATCCTGCTTAAAAACATATTTCAACATAAACATCCCTGTACAGACATTATTTATCTATCTAAGTAGTTGGAATAGAGACTGACACTTTGCGCTGTCTAAGTGCATGTATACCGACTTGCCTCATCAGTTTTCAATGATAAACAAACCAATTTTGCAAGGGGCACATAGAGAGAGTTTAATTTCTGTTTGCTCCCTTTGAAATGAAAACTCCCCAATATGATAAATACAGTCTATGTTGGTGTTTGTATCTGTGTTTCTGGTTCCTTTTATCAATCCTTTAGTAAAGCTTAATAGGCCAACATATAGTTCACAATACATTCAGTTGCTTCTCCTGGGGTAAATTCTTTTAAAACCAGGATTTGAACTGTACTCTGCAGTCAGAAACGTGAATACTATAAATTAAGCAATAGTATTCATAACCCTCTTCCTTCATTGGACGACCTTTCTCTAATGTTATAGTGCCTCAGGATGGTTTAATTTTGTGAGAACTGTTTCCTGCAGTGTGCTGGCCAATTTATTTTCCAATTTATTTATTTTGTTTTGGAACTCCTACGGAGGTCCACAAAAACACACCAACAATTTAAAAAGACAAACATTGCATACAATACAAAATTCCTTCCTTATACATTGCTATAAAATTATATCAAACATACTGAAAAATGTGCAAATAATGCTATAATACTTAAAACAATCACGTAACCGACCGATAAAAATTCTTATATCAAACATACTAAGAGATGTGCAAATGATGCTATAAATACATGAAACAATTAAATAGCCAACCAATTGGTATTAAATCAAAACCAGAGTACTACTTTTAGACAACATTCTAATAAATAGGCAAAAATGTTCTAAAAAATTGGTATATCCTAAAACAAACCATTTCATTCGGAGGGGACAAGACCAAAGAACGTGCGTCCTGAGCAGAGTGTATATTAAATCTGATACATACTGGTTTTAAAAACACTCGCCTGGTACTTTGCAGCTTTGAACATACAAATAGGACATGATTTAGATCTTGGATTTGCAACTGGCACAATTCACAAAATTCTCTTCTCTCTAGGTATTTTACCCCAGATGCCAGTAACGTCTCTTAAAGGCAGCAGATTGAATCTCAGTAGGAGTATCAGTAGGAGTATTAGCCTTCTAATCCCATGGGGGATATTCCAACTTAAATAAGGCTATGGTTTATTCCCCAAAGCGCTCCCACTAACCACCACGTTACTGGGCCTGGATTTACTTAAAGCAGCGTCTCTTGCCAAACTGATAGGGGATCTGAATTTCTTTAAAAACTGTTTCAAACCAGATTTAGGCATTGGAGAAGCAGGAGTTAAACTAAGACCGAAACTATCAATTGCACATAAAAAAGACCTAAAAAACGTGGATTGTTCTTTTAGAGTGCAAAAGATTTCTATTCTCAGAGCAGCCCTAAGAGTACCCTCTTCCCCCAAGAAGAGAGAGTTACCCCACCTAAGAACTGCTGCCTGGGCTAAAATGAAGGACGAGACTAATCCAAATTCAAGACACAGAACCTGTGGGATAGCCAGAAAATTTAAATAGCAAATTTGGCGCATAATTTGTCCTTCTGCCTTATCAAACAAAAGCCAATGATTCATATCCACCACCTCGGCAGCGTATTTTAACGAGGGTGGGATTTTAACCTTGAAAACAGATAAGACATGGCTAAAATGGCGTCTCCTGCAAGTTTTATAAAATCTGTTTAATGCACTTGCCTGGGAGACAGCTTTACTAACACAATGTTTAGTATGCTCCGAGTCTCGACCTGTTTTGGAAAAAACTTTAGGTAAATATATATACGAGTCAACCAATTCCAGTTTTTCAAAACCAAGCATCAGTGTGCTGGCGCTTCTTATAGCACCTTATTAGATAGTTACTATAAGAAACTGAATTATTAGTCGGTACAGGTGATTACTCACCTCCATGAGCAATCTCAACCCTTGTCAGTGTGGACCCTTGAAGTCACAAAATATCTCACCAAAGTAACCTGAACTCAACCCCCGGTAGCTACAGCACATACTTTACTGACTGCACTACGTTAAGCCGGTCTGTTATTTATGTGGTACCTACAAAGTAATGAATTGGACATGCAAAACAATAAGCACCCCTAACCGAATTAGAAAATAGAGTTATATTTAAGAAACAGAATGATAACAATCCAGTATGGGGGAACAGAAATATACATTTTTAATGTTATAATTAGACATGGCACCCAGAAGAACAAAGTGCCAATGGTAATAACTGGTTGCAATAGATTGGACATAGATGCATTTTGAGGCTAAGCGTGATGGAGTACGGGTCAGATACACCAACTACGTTCATCTTCATCCAAGATTTTACCTGCTGACTTATTCTTTAAGTCTCAATGCTTCAACAGTGATTCTAAAGCCCCAAGGCCTCAGGGGATAGATACAGGATGTCAGCCAGAGACGACCAGCAAGATCCAGTACTAAGCCATTTGCCACTGATCTGCTGGGTACTTCCAGCAAAAGGCCTCTAATACCTTGTTGTATCCCAGTAGCTTGAAAAGTAGGTCAGCTTTATGACCCTTCGAGTCAATTTCTTTGTCCTGGGTACAAGAAGGAGCAGGTTCAGCCCTCCAGGGTTCCTCTCAGGTCACAGACAGCACGTTCAATCTTCTTCTAGTTTTCCTCAGATCTAACAGGGTTCTGAAGTGGGTGCCTGGAGATGCCCAGTTATGCGTGGCACTGGCTTGTAGGTGGGAATGACTCCTGCGCATGCCCTAACCAATGGTGTGAAGTTCCCAGAACCAACTCTACACAGGTTGGGCATTTTCAAGATGTTAAAAGTTTTTGGCTACACTAAATGTAAGATCTGATGGCTGGGGTGTAGGTGAGGCATGTACTAGGGTAATTTAAGTGTCCTTCCACATCTAACTTTAAATCCAGTTGGAGTCAGCCATTGTACCCATGACAAACTAAGAGACAGAAGTCTGGTAGGACAAAAGTTGTGCCCTTCCCCAACCAGGCAGTGGATCCACAAGAATTGTCTTGGTGTTCTGTTTATCCCCTTTCAAGTGTGTCACAAAAGTGGTTTGTAAACCCAGCAGACCTATAATCCAGGATTTGACACTCAAGTGGGATTTGACAGTGTAGTGTAAAAAAGGATGCATATATCACCCATCCTGCATATTCTGTGGAGTGCAGATGAGCCATCTCTACCCATACAGGTCAGCCTTTTGTTTGCTCTCGAGAAGCATTTCACACCTATTCAAGAGTAATTACTGACAGAAAGAAGCCGTATAGGCATTGCAAATTAGTCTCCATGAATGTCAGGCAGGTACAGGGTAACTTTCTAAAAGTTACTTTTCCTTAATGTTTATTTAAAATTTGACATCATCATTGAATTGGACTTTTATGAGAATTAAAAATGGATTTTTACTATTTTTCTAGCTGGTCCTGTTCCTGAGATACAATATTAGAATTTTAGTCTGTACTCTGGTTTTCTAAAAAGGACTCTTAGAGTTGCCACTGTAAATTAATGTGTAGGTGCTAGCCACTGTAAGTACATGTTAACATTACATTTCTACACCTCCTACTTTTAAATACCATGCACGTTGCTTTGTGGGCTTCACAATCTACATTAGGGGTGAAATATTGATATTTAAAAGGGAGGGTTTGACCTGTTAAAAGGGTTTGTTTTAACAAGTTGAAATGTAATGTTTACACTGCCACAGTCAGGCTATAATGGTAGGCCTAAATGAAGCCATATTTATACTGCCACTGTAGTGGATGACACAGTTGGTTCACATACCGTTTACTTGGGACTTATATGCAAGTTAAATATGCCAATTCAACCTTGTTTAAAGCGGGAGCACAATAACTTTTCTAATTGTTAGCGCGGGTAACGTACATAGAGTTCTAAAGCCAGCAAAAATATAGGGTCCAGCTGTAGGTGAAACATCAGGGTGACCCTGCAGAAAATTTAGATTTCCTACAGGGACACATGACCAACCACTATAATCTCAGAGTTGCACTTTATGTGATAGTAACCGTCACAATGTAGCTTATTTGATTCCACAAGATCCTTCTTTACATGATGAAGTCTTAGTTGATGACTATGGGTCTAATTTAAAGTTTGGCCCAGGGGGGCTACTCTGTCACAAACCTGACGGATATCTTATCTGCCTTATTGCTAGTGTATTGTATCCCATGGTACTTGTAATATGGTGGAATGAGTTGTGTGCTACCATTACATTGTGGGAATTGCATCAATAGTTACATCGTTAGTTGTTGCATCAAGATCAGTTTTCCACTCTTTTGCATTTCAGAACTTTACTTCACTGGCAGTCAGTTTTAAGTGTCCTAACCTTAGAAATATGTGTCTCAATCATTCATGTATATTGTAACATTATAATAGTAGTTTACATTTGAATTAAGTATTCCTTTATTTTACTATTAAGTAATTTAATCATAAAAATTAATGTTTATTTAAAGATCAGAATAAAATATTTACATTTGACTAAGTAAAATCAATTTATTTTAATTTGTAATTGTTTAAGAAGTCCTTTATTCAGAACATTTGAATAATATGTAGATTCCTTGAAAAAAGTTTTAGGTTAGTTTTATGGATGGGTATTGGTGGTAAGGAGTTTTTCAAGTTTTTCGAATTCGGGTAAAGGTGTATACGGGTGGTGATGGGTATTAAAGGCTCACTTAGGTGTAAATTAAAATTTAATTATATAAATTGTTATTCCTTCATATGTAAAAATAACCTGATTTAACAATAAATGTATATGTAATTTATGAACACTTTTTCCCATAGACACAGAATGGGTAAAACCCTTTGATAAATATGGCCCTTAATTACTCTGTAAATAGTGTTATATTAATTAACTATATTAAAATAAGATTGATATAAAGAATATATAATGTAACTATACTTACCAAATTACCTACGAAAAAAGTACTGAGATGTAATGGTACTCTTGATGTAATGACTTTTGGTATATTCACCTGAGAAGTAACAACTGACATTAGGATGGGGTATGGGTCAACTTTATGATGGAGTGACCCGTCAGCCAAAACTCTGAATCTGGCCTTTATAGTTGCATTTTTTAAACTAAACATGCTATTTCCTATTAGAAGTGCATTGTCTGTAGATTAGGCATGTCAGTGTAGTTTATAAAAAAATTGGACCAAAGTCCGTTGAACTGCTTTTTGGATGAATACGTGGGAACCGTGCTGCTCAGGACCAGTATGGAAGCAGGTATTTGGATATGTGCGGACTGGTGAACTTTTGGCTTTGCAAGAACTTGAGCATCTCATTCAGACTGCTGATGCTCCAGAGTGCCAACAACCATTTTTGTGGAAGCAGGTGAAGGAAGAAGGTTGATAGCACCGACTACATCTCACACCTTTGTTATTTGCTCATGGGGCAGGAGAATTGGTATCCTACCTTTGTGTGAACAGCAGTAGAAGCGGGGAGTCCAGCAAAAGTGGCATTCCAATGATTGTTTCAATTTTGACATAGACTTATTTCCTGTGGTGACTAAAGCACCACCAATGAGATCTCCTTTTTTGCCAATACGCTCGCCAACGAGATGTGGTACTAGTTTGAAATCCATTGTAATACATACAGAAGCAGATACCACCGGTATATTATTTAACTGGCATTCTTTCTCCATTGCATGCACCAGAACATTTAACCACCCTAGCTCATATCAATTTCCATATTTTTATTGTAATATCCTTCTCCTGGTCATCAAAAGCAAAAACTTCTTCCCCTTGTCCTGATCCAATGGAAGTAATTTTTAAAACATCATACCGCTGCAAACTCGTAACAAATCAGAGTTTGGACATTGTGCCAATTGTTGAAAACTTAGTGCTGCTGAGTCTGGGCTTATTTCAGCATGTAAGTTTCGATCTCAGTTTAATTGTGAACACCATTGCCTCAAGAAAGGCTGGTGGCCTAATGCGCCATCATGTGTTTTAGATATGCGTGCACTTTAGAAGTAAAATAATAATAATGAGAAGTGCCTTATTACGAATAAACAGGCATAATGAAACAAATTTTGTTGCCCGCTCTGCATCGCCAAATGTGATGCAGGGTAGGCAACGAAATTCGTTTTTTTTTTTCCGTTACTTACCTGTAATGGTCCATATCCCGCATTTTCAAACCCCCCACCCTGCCCCTCCCCCGCCTGACGTCACCGCCCGGTATAACGCCCTGCACGGGCCGGGCCTAGATGAACCCACGTGAAATGTCTGGCAGAAAGGTGGATCATAATCCCCACAGTTGTGCCTAAGAAGGCACTGCCTCCATTATTAGGAATGCGATCTGACTGACTTTCTGACGAGCTCCTTGAGCCCGTCAGAAAATGTCGGTTGGTTCCTGGGGACATGTGGTCTGACTGACTGCATCGTAAAGCGGCAGTCTGACCGCTGTTGTAGATGTCAGTGAGACTGACACCGACAGCACATCGGTGTCGGTCCCACCATATCGTAATCGGCCACAAAGTCTGAAATTACATGAAGTTAAGTGGTGCCCCTATATAAATAACACGTTGCTGCTTAGGTGCCCTTAGGTGCCCAAAAACAAAAGTTTAGGACTTCTGACTATGCCATACTTTTACCTCCCTCCAAACACTGCTTACCATTAAGATTTCGGCACCTTAATACCGTGCAGTTGATACTTATGAGCTGAACTGTGCACAAACTGGTGGTTAAGGGCCTGGACTACATCTTTGACACTATTGCTGGTTTTAATATGCTGCTTGTTCGCAGTTTGTCCACCTCTGGGGTGACATTTGCGCACACACAAAATACATGTCTGCCGGCAATGCGATGTGTGTGCTAAAATTTAGGCGAAACGCTGTCACCAAAACCGGTGAGCAAAAAGCCGGATTTTTCAGCGACAGCACATGCAAGAGGGGGTGATGGTTAATATCCAGACCAGCTCATAGTAAATATTTGTTGGCTTTCATACATAACAGTGCCTATGTTAAAGCTTGGTTTTGTTTTCCACATCTGCTGAACACAGTTTTCATTTGATCTCCTCATTTATATATTCGCTTCCTTCACAGGCAAAGCTTCAGGTGTGGTTTTTGTTGTTGTTTTTTTTTACACTAGTAGTTGGTACTCATTGTGTATGATAAAAGGAGAAATCAATTATTTATTTTTAGTGATTAACAATTTATAAGACAGTGCACATCTCTGTGCATTACTGGTGTGAAGAACATCGTACAAATGTTAAATACAGAAAGTAATTTAATGTTGTACAAGGCATTTATATTTTACTGTTATTTAACTTTAATTAACCGTAAGTTTTGCTGCTTTTTACTATGAAAATGTAAACTTGCTGAAGCCAATTCTGCATACATTTGCAAATGTGCAAAAAAAATCTGCAGGTATATTGTCTGTATTGGCTGGGCTTCCTTACAGTGAAAATTATCTTGCAATTAATAGAAAGCATTTTGCATGGGTGAAGGTGGACCAAACCCCAAAAACTTAGACTTCATAAAGGGTGAAAATTGAGAAACTTAGGCAGCATTAAAAAAAAAAAAAACTTTGAACGCCGCTTTTAAACAGGACTGATCTGTGAAATGAATCAAGTCGGCTGATGTATAAAAGGGGTTTTCCCATTCTGTGTCCATGGGAAAATTAGACCGCTCAGATACACTTACATCTTTAACATGTCTGAAACCTGGCAAACTAACCGTATACATACTTGGTTAGGTGCTGCATGCAAACTGTCGGTCTTTAAAAAAATAAAAAAGTGAGGTATCAATTAATGCATTTTAAGATACTTTGGTAAATATATTGATGAACACAATATAATTTTTTTTGTTATGTAATGTAAATTCACTTAATTTAAAATTCAACATATAATTTTTGTCATTGAATAGGGACAGATTAAGAGATTGGTTTAGTGCTAGCACTAGGGATTGCAATTGTTTCTGCTCTTAAAATTGGTTTTGGATTTAGTTTGTGTTATATTGTTGTTGTGTTGGACTTGGACTGTAGTGATGTAATTTATCCATGCAAGAACATTTAATCCTGGAATGATGGGTCGGATGGATTCCAGGGTGGTCAGTTGGAGCTGGGAACCGAAGAGTGAGGCTGTTACTCTTGGTTGGTGCAGGCATATCCATTAAAGTTCTCTAATGCACTTACCACATGTGTCTTGTCATCATATGAGCTTTGTAACACTGGAGACAAACAGCCTGGTAGGAAGCAGGCTGCCAAAATCACACCAGCCTCTCCTAAACCCACATCTAGAGAAGAACTCTTCATATGGCGGTCTACTGAAGGTATGAGGCGCATATCTAACAGCATAAAATTGGGCCGAAATTAACTATAAATTACTTAAAGCCACATGCATTATATCAGCGCATGGCCTCGTGTCATTCAGCTTGAGTTCGTAATTTCCTCAGGAACCCAGCACGAGTCTGCTTCACAGTTTTTGGCTCTGGATAGCCTAAGTACGAGCAGGTGCGCTCAACTCTGCATAAGCATGTGAACGTTTTGAGCGTCTACACGATGGTAGGGGAACAGATTTGGGAGAAAGAGTTTGGTGGTGAGTAGATAACTCTGTTTCCACCTTATATAAATCCTGTCAGTTATAGAGGTTCCAAAATTCATGTCTTGGGCTAAGCGATTATGAGGATCACATTCATGGACAAGAAGACGGTATCGTAGATGTATGTAGCAAAACGAGGGTACGAGATCTTGGGTTGGCGTCACCAACTGGACATGGTTAATATGTTGAACCCTAATGGTGTGCAAGCGGTCATGCCTGTGTTACCTGGACAAGACTATGAAGATATTTTGTTGACATTTCCGAGTGTGTTTAGTGGCAAAATGGGCCTTCTCAAGAACTTTGAGTACTGGACCATCTTGAAAAAAAATGCTTCTTCCTGTATTCATAAAGTCAGAAAAGTTCAAAATCTAATGTTAGAACCATTGAAGAAGAAAGGGATGGGGTAATTGAGGAAATGGGATCCCCAGAGTGGCTGGCCCCTATTGTGTTGCCATCAAAGGATTGGGGCAAACAAATTAGGATGTGCCTTCACCTCAAAGATTTAAACAAGCATGTATGGATTGACCACCAACCTCTCTCTAGCATCTGAGGCTTTAACCATGCTTGGGGGTGCCAGAATTTTCAGCGTTGTATTTTAAATTGCAAGTTAAATTGTTAAATTGCATGATGAGTCCAGACACTTGGCATCATTCATCACACCGTTGGGCGCCTACTGCTTGATGAGGATGTCTTTTGGATTGGCATCCCCAGTGGCACGCTTCCAAAGAATTATGAAAAAGGTTTTGCATGGGGTGCCAGGCATACTCTTCTTCCAGGATGACATCCTGATTTATGGGATGGATCTTGAAGAGCAGGATGGTATGCTTCTGAAGGTGTTGGAGAGATTGGCGGAAGCGGGGTTGACACCCAAGAAGGAGATGTGTGAATTCCGAGTTGGTGCTATTTCATATTTGGGCCATACTATCTCCGCGGAGGGGATCAAACCCAGGTTAGAGTTGGTTGATTCGATTCTCAAGGCACCAGCACCGCCAGACAAGGATCAAGTGAGATCTTTCCTTGGTCTAGCCGAATTTTACTCCAAATTCATACCTGATTTCTCTAGGTTGGCCCAACCAATTTGGGCTTTGTTGAAGAAATGCACAAGATTTGAATGGTCTGAGTGTGGAGAGGCCTTTAAAGCTATTAAGAATTATATTGTTGTAATGCCTACATTATGTCACTGTTATGTGTTTAAAAAGACTATTTTGACTACAGATGCTAGCCTTAAGGGGCTAGAAGCAGTACTTTCACAGATTGATGGAGGTGAAGAGAGGGTGGTGGCATTTGCACCTCGTTCACTCAAAGGTGCAGAAGAACGGTATTCTGTGGTCAAGAGAGAGGATCTAGTGTGTGCTTGGGTGATCAGACATTTGTAATTTTATTTGTGGGGTATGCCATTTGTTGTTAGATCTGATCATAGACCATTAGTTCACGTATTTTCCACTCAAAAAGATTATGAGCTTGCACCTAGAATCAAAAGATTAGTTGATTGATTTTAATTTCCAGGTGGAGTATATCAACGACTCAACAAACGTAGTGGTGGAAATATAATGTCAATGGATGTTGACCAGTCAACAGTAAGTCAAAACAAAAAAGGTTTCTGTTTCCAGATACCCAAGAGCCTAGCTCAAAGAAGTAGTACAGTCAGCACACACTGGGGTTGACCGTGAGACATATGTTAATGTGTATAAAAAAGGAGAATTGCTCCTTTTTTAGGTGTCCCCTCACTCACCGGGGTTGCCCCACGGTGACATGCTTCATCATTGGGGCCATCCCAGTCCTCTACGGGCTGGGGCGTGCTACGACTTGCGGAGTTACGTAGGAGCACTTTTAAGGACTATGTGTGGTGCATGTGTTATTGTGGGGAGTGGACTATGTGTTGTAAGATAAAAATACCTGCCCAGTAGGTTTTCAATAAACTTTATTCTGGCCTCTAGGTGGTAATATTAAAAACGGGGTGGGGAGATAGGAACATCTGAACACATTGAGTTTAGGGTAGCCTATCTCCCCACCCCGTTTTTAATATTACCACCTAAAGGCCAGAATAAAGTTTATTGAAAACCTACTGGGCAGGTATTTTTATCTTACAACATAGTCCACTCCCCACAATAACACATGCACCACACATAGTCCTTAAAAGTGCTCCTACGTAACTCCGCAAGTCGTAGCACGCCCCAGCCCGTAGAGGACTGGGATGGCCCCAACGATGAAGCATGTCACCGTGGGGCAACCCCGGTGAGTGAGGGGACACCTAAAAAAGGAGCAATTCTCCTTTTTTATACACATTAACATATGTCTCACGGTCAACCCCAGTGTGTGCTGACTGTACTACTTCTTTGAGCTAGGCTCTTGGGTATCTGGAAACAGAAACCTTTTTTGTTTTGACTTACTGTTTGGAGGACGAACCTAGCTGACTATCCTCTAACTCCCCTTCCTATATGTTGACACGTTGCAGCGCGCAGCTGCGGGAGTCTGATAAAACACCCACATAGTGACACACACCCACTTTCTAGTCCACACACAAGTACATACGAACAGTAGATCAACATGGCCGAGATCACAGGGCTCTCCTTTACAGAGGATGAGGCGGACAGAATAATAGCCTCCATGCTTCCACATTCTAGCACTACATATAAAGATACTAGTGAGGCCCAACAAAGCTGGGATGAGGTAACTGAACTTAAACGTAACCTGGTAAAAACTATAATCCATGGTATAATGATGAGTGAATACCACAGGGCGAATGCAGCACCACGTGGCCTGATAGTAAATAATGAACCATTCATCTTCCAAGATGATCTTATTTTTAAAAAAGACTGGTCACTGATCAGCTGGCACTGTACAAGGGACTGGCTAGTCCTCATTGTAAAAACAGCTGCACGCAGAGCTGAGGCATTGAAGGTGCAGATCCAAGATTTGGAAGTCAAATTAAAATCTTATCAATCACCAGCTGAACTCAAGAAAAGATTGGATGAATTGAATAAATCTATGACCGAATTCGAGATATCACTCAAAGACACGAAATACACCAAATTCCACAAAGATAAGAAAACCTTCTCCCATGAAAAAGTGTACCCATATATAAAAGCAGAATATGTACTTTCTGGGAGGAACCCTGGCTATAGCAGTGACAGTGGCGGTTCGGACACAGGATCAGACTCTTCTGACAGTAGTTATAATCGTAACCAACCACGAAATAGACGAGGCAGAGCGGGGAGGAGAATGAATAGAGGGAACCCCTGGCAACCTTACCAGGGTCCCCCACCACAGTTTTTCTACGGGCACCCCCCGTTTCAGCAACCATACCCACAGCAACCGTTCCCATTCTGGGACAACACCCAAATGCAAGGCATGCCACAACAGCCTTTTTTAGGGAGAGGAAGAAGACCAGGCCGAGGAAAAACCAGAGGACAGCAAGTACAATGGGCACAACCTCTGGAAACCACCAGAACCCATACGAGGAGCCAAGGACCGGTAACAACACCGTCAACCAGCAACATCTGAGCCTAGTGGTGAACCTCTCTGATAAAGTCTTAACACCTATTCAAAATAAAGTTTTGGAAAAAGGCCTAGGTTTCGTCCCCACCACAAATTTGGATAAATTTAAACTGTACTGTGAATTGAAGGAATTCATTCGCAGTATAAAATTACAGGTTTATTTCAAAGATAAACCTCAACCGGTGGGAACTGTGAGTGACACAGGACTAAAGAAGAAGTCCTCGTTCACCCCCCCTACTAACAGTCTACCAGTGGAGCTACTGGCATTTGAAAAGGCCATCCTAAAGGATGTGACAGATTTGGATACAGGGTCCTTTAAGACATTTCACAACACCAGCAGAGTTGAGAAAGAGGCCATCCACGAACTAGCTAACGACACCAGCATTACAATTAAACCCGCCGATAAGGGTGGGGCAATTGTGATACAAAACTCCACAGACTATGAGGATGAATGTCTGAGACTTCTAGCTGACCAAAGAAATTATGAGGTTCTTAGGGCAGACCCCACGGAACGCATAAGAATTGAGATTGCCGGAATGGTAGAAGAATGCCTGGTAAATGACTGGCTCACCAAAAAGGAATCGGATTTTCTGGAAAATAAACATCCCAGGACTCCGTATTTCTACACGATCCCGAAGATCCACAAAAGACTGGAGAAACCACCTGGGAGACCAATCGTTTCAGGGATCGGGTCTATACTAGAGCCATTTTCCAAGTTTGCAGATGCATTCTTGAGACCAATAGTACAGAGAACAGAGACCTACTTACAGGATACCAAATCAGTATTGTGCCTCATAAAAGACCTAGTTTTTGACCCCTCCATGCAAATTCTAATCTGTCTCGACGTGGAGAGCCTATATACAAGCCTCCCCCATAGAGAGACACTACAAATTCTGGAGGACATCCTGTTTGAGAACGAATGGGACTACAAAACACAGAGACATGTGGTTTTGGAATGTTGCCGTCTGGCGCTAACCGAGAATTTCTTTCTTTTCCGACAAACAATATACAAACAAACCCATGGAACTAGCATGGGAAGCACATTCGCGCCGAGTGTGGCGGGATTGTATGTGCACTGGCTAGAGAAAAAGAAAATCCTGAATGCAGATAACCCTTACTCCAACAACATCCAGTTGTGGAGACGTTATATTGATGACGTTTTCCTCATTTGGAATGGGAGTGAGCAAGAGGCAAATGGGTTTCTGGACTGGCTGAACCTACAAGATCCTTTCCTAAGGTTCACCTCTACTATGAGTCGTGACCAGTTGGTCTTTCTGGATCTAAACATTAAGGCTGAAAGAGGCAAACTAACTACCACAACGCACTTTAAGCCTACATCAAGGAACTGCTTGCTTAGCTTTGAAAGCTTTCATCCACGCCAGCTCCGGGAAAATCTGCCTTTTGGACAGTTCCTACGGCTCAGGAGGAACTGTTCTGAGAAAAGTGATTATGAAGTACAAGCAAAAGAGCTTTGTGAAAAACTACAACAAAGACAGTATCCCAAAAGGATAGTTCAAAGAGCAAAGAAAAGAGCATCCAATAATAACAGGGAGGCACTGCTGGAAGCAAAACAGAAGGAACCGCCAACAGACACCTCTGAAAGAAGACCCATCTGCATCACTACCTACACGGTAGCTTCACAACAGGTAACGAAAATTGTAAAAAAACACTGGAAAACATTGAACAGTGGAGGTCTGAATATCACCCAACCTATGTTCAGTCATCGAAAAGGAAAAAACCTAAAAGATTTGGTGGTTCATACACGTCCAAGGAATGTGGAAGGTCCGATCAGAAGACTGCATCCACTACCAGTAGGTCATCACCCATGTTCTAACTGTAGTGTATGCCACCTTACCGAAACTACAAAACAGGTGACATGTAACACAGGCCTTGTGTGGGACCTGAAGAATTTCTCGAACTGTAACACGTCAGGGGTCGTATACATGATCACATGTATATGCAATCTGCATTACATAGGAATGACCACCAGAAAGGTCAACACGAGAATGGTGGAACATCGAAGCAATTTCAGGTGTAAACACTCGAACACAAAGATGACCACACATTTTTTAGAAATGGCACACACACCCAACGATTTACGGTGGGTAGTTTTGGAAACCCAACAGCCCCATGCTGACATGGAAAAGAAACTACTTGAGAAAGAACAACGTTGGGTGTTCAGACTCCGTTCACACATTGTGGGACTCAATGACGATATCCCCTGGGGTCAGTTCACATGAAGAATTCTGTTGATATGAGTGTCTACTCATATAGAACAAAACTCATTGAGCAGCATGTGTGTCGATATGATTACCGAACTGACACATCTCAAAACACTGAGGATGTTATTTCGACTCCTCTCGCAAAATCCATTTATTTTGATTGATTTATCATTAGTCTATTTAAGAAATAAGATAACAGGCTAATGGAGCAACATAACCACTTCTGTTTCAAAAACTGTCTGTGAGCAAGGATAAGGGTAACTTAATCCACTCTGCGGATCTTAGCAAGATTATATCATCTAACAAAAAGCGAGGAATAACCAACAGTGTTTAAACACTATATACTAAAAGCATATAGAAAGAATGATATTTATTGGACACCCCTTTCACCAGCGCTTTGCACACTTAAGATGTGATGGATGCACTTGAAAAATGACCAAGCCAAATTAATGCCTGATAATATGTATCATATTTCACATATCATCCTAAATTATTTTTTAGGCACTTCCATGAACTTAGAGCACCGTTTAAAACGTTTTCGTTATATGAAAACGTAATCGGTACCCTCAAGATGGCCGCCGCACAGTCTAGAGGCGGTAGGCGCGTTACGCTCTAGTTCACGTTAGGGTGGCCACACGTGGAGCGTGAACAGCGTAACGGCACTCCTTCATATAGAACACCGCATCCCCCAGTCCGATAACATCCGGACCGGAGGGACACAAGTAGGTGCCTGAATGCGGGCGGTATCCGGTGCACAAGTAAGTTTGGACGGGGCTTTTGGGGCCCAAGAAAGGATGTGGCTATTATCGCCATCCGGCGCGGACCTGTGGTTATTTACAAAAACCTCGTTTTCTTCCTCCATCAGAGTTGCTAGGATATTGATACCCCTCCGACTCCATGGGGCCCAGTTAGGTCTCTTGAAAAGTATGTATGAGTGAGTGTGACTGATGAATGCTTGGGTGTGTCACTGAGAGTGGTGTGTTTTTTTGGTTTTTTTCACGTTATTATGCACGAAATAAGTCACGTTTTTGTGCATGAAAACAACCACGGTCATTATGTCCGTTTTCTAGATCACAGAAAATCACCATATTTTCTGCCTGCCAACTATGTGTGATGAGTTTTTGGGGGTATTCACCCCATGATTTTTTAAGATGTTTTTTATCTTACAGGAACCACGTGTTTTCAGGAAACAAAATACGTAGGTATTGTCTGCATGAACTTAATATAGTTTGCTGCATTTAAAAAGTAATTCTGATTAATTCTAAATTGGAGAGTTAAGGAGTGGCGAACACAGGGCTGGTCCCTGTGTAGTCCTGAAGAAGTGCTTGGGGTATGCACGAAACATGTCGACTATAGGAGTTGATAGGAACATCTGAACACATTGAGTTTAGGGTAGCCTATCTCCCCACCCCGTTTTTAATATTACCACCTAGAGGCCAGAATAAAGTTTATTGAAAACCTACTGGGCAGGTATTTTTATCTTACAACACATAGTCCACTCCCCAGAATAACACATGCACCACACATAGTCCTTAAAAGTGCTCCTACGTAACTCCGCAAGTCGTAGCACGCCCCAGCCCGTAGAGGACTGGGATGGCCCCAATGATGAAGCATGTCACCGTGGGGCAACCCCGGTGAGTGAGGGGACACCTAAAAAAGGAGCAATTCTCCTTTTTTATACACATTAACATATGTCTCACGGTCAACCCCAGTGTGTGCTGACTGTACTACTTCTTTGAGCTAGGCTCTTGGGTATCTGGAAACAGAAACCTTTTTTGTTTTGACTTACTGTTTGGAGGACGAACCTAGCTGACTATCCTCTAACTCCCCTTCCTATATGTTGACCAGTCAACAGTGTCTGTGCATTACATGAGGACGAGTGGGAGTCAGCGAGAGAAACAGATGAAGAGACTAAAGAACTCAAAGTGTTTATAGTAAGAGGCTGGCCCAGACTTCAGGACCCTCTCAAAGGAGGTGAAAGGGTTTTGGAACGTGAAGAATGTATTGAGCTGGAATGGAAGTTAATTGTTCCGGGGCACAAGGATAATTCCACCCGGATCGAAGAGAGAAACATTGTGAACTTACCACATCAGGATAATTTGGGGGGGGGGGGTTGGCCAGTGTTAGATCGCCACATGGACGATGTAGTCTAGGATTGTGTTACATGTGCCAGGAGTTACGAGAGTAAATCAGTATTTAAAACTCCATTGTCTCCTTTAGAGATTCCAGATGAATAATGGAAAAAGTTGGAACTAGGCTTTGCTGGTTCTTTCCACCTCCTAATTCTAAATGAAAGATGTATAATATTCTTAGTAGATTAAATGTCCATTTGGGTAGTGACGGAGTGAGTAAGTTCAGTCGACACTAAGGTAGTGATTAGCTTCTTAAAAGATGACTTCTTTCCTGAAGATGTGCCCCATGAAATTATTATCACGGACAAGGGTGTCTAGTTGACTTTGCATGAAATACAGGCATTTTTAGGGGATTTGTCCATAGTTCATCTTAAGACAGCTTTGTACTCTCCACAGGTGAACAGTCTTGCTGTGCGCATGAATAGGGTGGTGAAATCATGTGTGCAAAAAGCAGTGCAATCGAGAAGGGCTGTGTCTGAAGTGTTGGTATGTTGGCTCATCACAATACTCCTATTCCAGTGACATCCAAGTCGCCTTTTTTATGGATGAGGGGTAGAGTTTGTAATACTACATTTAATCTGGCATGGTTGAGTGCACAGGATGAAGCGGTCATATAAAGAAGTAGAGATGAGTGAACGTAAAAGAGAGGGTAAGTGGTTGAGAGAAAAGTATCTAGATAATTACAAGCAAAAATATGATCAGACGAACAGCAGCAAGCCTCTGCATTGGTTATGGGAAAAAAGTGCTAGAAAAGAAGCCAGGATTTGTGAAGATGGGTGAATCAGGTTGCATGGGTCCTTTCAGATTTGAGAGGGCCATGAAAAATTTAGTTAATCTTAATAATGGTGATGTGTGGAGTATGTCTAGGTTGGTGGAATGGCATGAAACAAATCTTGATAGCACCAATGCCAAATCTAATTTGAAAGCAAAGATCAATCTGAGTATTTGTGGACGCAGTGTTCCACAGGATTTTCACTGTGGTGGTTTTGCTCTTGAATCGACTCCCAGACATACTATGAGATCTTCTGTCAGAAGATTATGTAGTATTATAGTTACGCCATTGTTTTAAATTACACTACAGTGCTTAGTTACTCTACAGTGTCTTAGAAGCAGTCAATGCTGCTAATATGTTAAAGTCTGTGTATTTTAATTAGCTTTTAATATTAAGATACACTGTTTTCCTTTCTATGTAAAATACAACTTCCATTATTTTGTGATCTCTTACATTTGAATATGTATAATGTGTGGGGAATTTGTGGTTTTACTAATGTACTTTTTGCATTTTCTAAAGTCTTTCTTTGTTATTGTGGGAGGGATATGTGTTGTGTTGGTTTTGGAATGTAGTGATGTCATTTATCTATGCATGTACATGTTATCCTAGAATTGCCAGTCGGAAGAATTCCAGCGTGGTCATTGGAGCTGAGAACTGAAGGGTGAGGCTGTTACTCTTGGTTGGTGCAAGCAATCTATGACAGTTCTCTAAGACACTTACCACATGTGTCTTGTCATCATATGAACTTCGTAACAACAGTCCAAGTGATGAGGTCTTAGTGAAGGGCATTCAAAAATTAAGAATCTGAGACTGCAATAATGCTAATCGAGTCTATGAAAATATCCATGTGCATTCTCTGTCCTTCGTAGGTGGTGGCTTTGCTCCTGCCCATGAGCCCAGGTAGTGCCCAGCCCAGGGGATTAATAGATGGACCAGCTGTATGGCCAAGAGTGCTCCTGTTGTTACTATCCCCAGGCTCTTGGTAGTGAGCCTTCTTGTCACGTGTCCCATCCTTTCTTTGTACTGCTACTTTGGTTAGGAGATATATTGGTGCACCGGCCTCCGGAAAGAAACTCTCCACAGTTGATGCTTGTGGAGTCCAACTCCATTGCCTAGTATGCTCTGCCTACCACTGGAGCTGGCTTAACACACACCCTTGATTGGGAAGTTAAGAGGTTGCATGGGCTGCACTCAGAACAGAACACTAAAGTAACCAGTGTAAACGTTTTTAAGTCCCCACTGACAACCTAGAAGGACCAGGGTTAAGAGTTCCTAACACTCTAGATAACATTAACTCTGCTCACCAGCTATTAAACATTCGAAGTCTGAGCATAGAAACGTTTCAGAACCACAGAATCTTGTTTTCAACTAACCTCTAGCATCTGTTATGGCAGAGTGTTTGCCACATGATAAGCAAGTGAGTGTTGCTACTAACTGGTGTGCTGCTGCTTACAGGACAACACATTTATAAGGAAGATTCTTTTCAGAGGCAAATGTTGGCTGTCAGGTTTAAAAACAAGGTTTAATTGGTAGATGTACCCAAGCAGTCTCACTCCTCATTTGAGCACCAGGACTTTTGTCGAAACAGTAATCTAGGGGTGTCTGAATGCAAGACTTTACTTCATTGTTATTAGATCAGATATTATTGATGCTAAGGATATCATTTGTTCAGGCTCATTGTGCTTGTATACACCTTGTCCGCTCTAGTCAGGAAATTCAGCAAGGACTACTTAACATTCATTATAAGAGCTTCCACCCTCCTCTATGAAATTCCTTTTAAAATGAAATTCACCCATCATCTCCACTGTCAATAAAACCATGAAAAGCTTTGACTTAAACTCTCACCCTGGTTTAGCAAGTGATGAATCCTGACTAATAACGCCATCTTTGCATAAAAATAATAGACCTGTTGTACTGGCATGTGATTTGAATCTAGAAAAGAATGATTGACTTGTAAATGTCGCTGCTAATAGCTATGCCCCTTATGTGTCAATATGTTCCAATGTCATGGGCGGTGATCCTCCAAAAGATGAAACCCTGTTTTTTTTTTTGTTTTTTCTTGGAACATTGCAGGCCTGATTGGAACTTAATATCCTCAGTTTCTGTCTATCTATTCCAGAAGACCTGGGTGCTGGCTTCATTCCATGACCATTGTTATGTTAATCATCGTATTGTTGCTAGTGCCAATATGATGTTCTGCCTATTTTGGGTGTAGTGGGGTATGGTTGTGGTAGGGGCAGGAGGTTCTAACTGCTGGTGTTTGCATCAACCTTATTAGCAAAATTTATATAATCCCTACTAATTATTTGACCTACATCTTATTCACATGTTCTTCCCCCAACTCCATGCCGTAAGAAGAATTTGCTATTATTGTTTCCAAAGCCAAATAGTTTTTCACATATAAGATACAACACATCAGTACTATGGCAATATAATTAAGTTGTTGCAATGTTTTACATTGATACAGAGTCGACTTATCAATCATACACTTGTGCATTGACCAGTCAAAAATTGTCCACCATCTCCCCCATATTTTAGTTTCTTCAGGGGATATTTGATATGTTTTAATGTTTATAACCATTATAAACTTACTGGGCAGAGTCACGTACTGTTATTGACTTAATAGAACGACATTTGCTAAAGTATAAGGAGGATTACATTATGCTCGTTGCTGGAGATCTTAATACTACATTTGAGCCACTGGTTTCATATGATGAATTTGTTGTTGAAGAGGATGAATCTTGCGGTATATTTATCTTCTATCCTATATAATGTAGTAGATTTGTGTCTGTTAAATGTCCGATGATCAACTTAACAGTTAATGGTATCAATAAATAGGGTCAACCCAATAACCATAAGAAACAGGGTACTAACAGTATATCAAAACAATTGGTTCACTCAGGGAAATTTAATCTGGAACATCACAGTAACTGGACAAAAGGTGTGTATATTGTGTATATATACACGCACTAAATTAATTACATAGATTCAATTAAATTCAATTCCGTTACCAAATAACTGAAAACACACTGCCAATATTGAGATTGTTTTGGGATATATTAATCCTGACCTATGAACAACAGCAAATTGCGTCATAAATCTCATACAGTGTGACACAAATCAAAAAGATTCTGGTGAACACAAAACAGAAGCCAATTCATGATAATAAGCTGCAAATAAAGAACACTGAATGTCAATAATACAGGAGAAATATAAAGATATTGAAGTAATGAACACAGACTTTTTAAACAACTTCTTGCAGTCCATATTATAGATCATACATCGGTGTTTCATTCCTTGTGGTAGAATTAACTTGGTGCATCAACATGACAAGTTGTCAGAAAGATATTTAAGAAAACAATCCAAAAATGTTAAGGAAAGAAAAAAATCCCCACAATGGTGCAGGCAAGGAATAGGTGGGAACCAATATATCAAAATAAGCTTACCTAGAAGTTTAACTTAAAAATACCAAAGAAATATGACCAAGGCAGACCTAGGTCTATGGAGAGAAAATATCAGCTTGGAAAGCAACCATCCAAAAATTGCACTTGCTGGGTACGACTTGAAGAAAATTTGGTACTAATCCACAAAGTAGCGTCTCGTACCGCTTGAGACATGAGGAACACGTTGTCTGCACCACCTATCTCAGCCAAAGCAGTGCCATCGGGATCCCCTCCAAGAGAATGCCCTCTCTACAATTAATAACTGCGGGTGGATGGCCGAGTGTGCAAAAAAAAAAGGTTCCAGTTGTTGTAAACTTATCATTACGGAAAGCGTCCAACATATGGGACACCATTTCAGGAGACACTCAATACACGCGTTCTGAGGCACAGCGTAATATGGGACAAGTCGGTCCCATTAATGACGTGCACGTAGCACAGAATAAAAAAAAGACTGTACCAGTAACATATCTCTTATCTAGAAAGAGAAATTTTGGAAGATTAAAGTCCCCTTGTTGCAAAAGAAGCTCTTGCTAATCTTTATGGCATTTTTATTTATAAATGTTGTCTTGTACCGCTTGTGTTTCTAACTACCCATTTTATGTTATCTGCTTTTTTTCAGGACAATTGGCGTTTATATTGGTATAATCTCTTTAAGCTTGGGTTTTTTCTTTTTCTTTTTACCCTTCATTGATAAGTGACATGTTGCAGGTACAGTCTCTTTTTTAATATGTTGATTTAGTTATGTAGTGCACTAAACAATTTGGTCTCTGCCAGTGGACTAATTGTCCCAGCATACCTTGAATGCTTTACTTTAACCTTTCCCGATTTCTCTCCTACATGCATGTGTCATTAATGGGACTACCTTTCCCATATCACCCTGCACCTCTGGACGTGTGTACTCAGTGTCTTCTGAACTGGCTTATCATGCGTTGGACGCTTTCCATAATTTTACATTTATAACAACATAATCTTTCTTGTTCAGCATGCTCGTTCATCCCCCCACAGTTATTAATTGTAGCATGGGCATTTCCTTGGAAGGGATCCTGCTACGTCTGCTTTGGTTGAGATAGGAGATACAGACATAGTTTTCCTCGTGTCTCAAGTGGTACGAAACCGTAAACCAAGCTAGATGCAACTTTGTAGATTAGTACCACATTTTCTCCAAGTTGCTCTCAGTAAGTTCAATCCCTATTAAATTTATACTGTGATCAAGGATTTTAATTTGCTTTATTTTTTTGTTACAATACACTGTTCATTGGTTTTCAATCAGATTGGTCCTCTGCCTTGTTGTGGATGGTCGATTTCCCAGCTGATAGTCTCTCACCATGGACCAAGGTCCGTCTTGATCCTTTTTCTTTGGTATTTTTTAGTCTAACATCTAGGTAAGCCTTTCTTTTTATAAATTGGTTTCCACATTTCACTTGCCTGCACACGTTTTGGTGATTTTCTTTTCCTTACTTATCTTCTTTAGGTTGCTTACTTACATGACTTTCTGACAACTTGTCCTGATGATGGCCTAGGTCAATTCTACCACAAGGGCTAAAACATCGATATATGATCTATATTATGGACTGCATGATGCTATTTAAATAATCTGTTCTCTTTACTGAATATCTTCATCCTTTTCATGTATTATTGACCTCGGTGTTCTTTATTTGCAGCTCATTATCCTTAATTGGCTTCTCTTTGGTTTTGTTTGCTCCAGAATCCTTTAAAATGTGTTGTCAAGTTGTATGAGATATTTGAGCTTGATTTTGTAATTGTTCCTAGGTTAAAATTGATATATCAAAAAAAATTCTTAATATCTGCAGCGTGTTTTCAGTTATTTGGCAAGGGAATTGTATTTAATTTGATCTATCTAATTAATTTAGTACATGTATATATCGTTTGACCAGTTGCTGTGTTGTTCCAGATTGAAAATAAACATCCCCTGAGTGAACCAACTGTTTTGATAACCTACAAATTGACAGTTACTCGGGGACTGAGGGCAAGTAATGGGTGTGCTCCTTCGATGTAATTCTAAATACCATGCTACAACAACCAAAAATAAGTCACCATGGCTCTATGATTGATGTATATAATTCTTAATATTGAACGATGGCATCTGGTTAGGGATTTCAATTCTCAATTTATTTTATTATGATTTGGAATTCCGAGGAGTTCCACATAAAATACAAAGAAAACATCATTTCGTACACATCATAATATTTAAAACACACTAATACAACTTCAGTTTTCTTCGAATACACCCGAGAGTACCTAGACACTTTTCTTAATTAGACTCTGCACTACGGGGAACAACATAGATCAATGTCTAAAACAAAGATTACAATTTCAGATTTCCTACATTGCATCCTCCCACGAATAAAAAACTCTTTTCTTCCATTAAGTTCTTTACTGCGATGGGCAAAAATATTCTAATAGA
This sequence comes from Lissotriton vulgaris, assembly GCF_964263255.1. Taxonomy (NCBI): domain Eukaryota; kingdom Metazoa; phylum Chordata; class Amphibia; order Caudata; family Salamandridae; genus Lissotriton; species Lissotriton vulgaris. Next base: position 1,459,713,564 of record NC_141695.1, on the reverse strand, counting down.
GTACACTTGCGGGCAATAACTATCAATCTTAAATGAATAAAACTTTTGGCTATCACCCTGGCATTTTAAAATAATCTACGTTTGGGTGGCACAAGATAAAAAAAGGTACAAATGTCATCCAATATACACATTACAATTTACATAAATAATTAAAAACTTTGTAACGGAGATGAACATGGAGTAGTAATAGCAGCAATTTTTTTTATAAAGTGCATTATAAAGTGCAATGCTTTACATAAAGTGCCAATGCATTGAAACCCTAATCTAGAACATTTCTCAAAAATGACTCTCTAGAGGCTATGTTTCAAGTAGATATGCATGGTAAATTAACTATCTTACAGGAATGCTAGTACAGAATAAAAATAGTATATAGATTATCCTATTTAATAACTGATTAAAGAGCTTGAAGTGCGTAAAAAACGTACTAATGCATCGAATCACATCGCCCAGTACAATAAAAACCTACGAGTCACCCTTGCCCACTCATTTTCAATAAACATTCAAAAATTCTTTAAAAAAACAAACAGATCAATTCAGATGGGGGGAGCAGAAGGTAGTTGCGGGCCTGCTCTGCTGTACAGATTTTATACTGTAAAAAACCATGCCTTAAGTATTTACGACGTATTAAAAGGAGTGCTGGGCACACAAACAGAACATGGTTAAGATCTTGTATGCCGCCGTTACATAAATCACATTGCCTTTCGTTTTGGGGATACCCTCCCAGGCACCTGTTACAATCTTCAGAGGTAGCAGATTCATTCTTAATAACAAAACCACTCTGCGAATTCCATGATTCAAGTTCCAAAGAACGTACGGCTGAGGCTTTTTAACTTGAGAGTTCTCTACAATGCAGTCCAACCTTCTATTCATGCCGCATATTTTCAAATCTCTTTCCCGTGAAATCACATATATGGTTCTTTTAATTATATGCTTTAAACCTGTTTCATCCATGCCTGCTGTCACTTCAAAATCTATACCAAAACTACTCATAGCCTTTAAGTAATTCCTAAAAATTACGCTTTTCGATAACATATTAACAAAGATTTCCTTATGTAAAGCCAACCTTAATAGATTCTCCTGCCCATTTAACAAAGCATTACCCCACCTTAAGCAAGCTGCCATTGTTTAGGTGTAGGTTGAAAGAAGGCCAAATTCGAGCCTAAGAGCCGCGATTGACGCAGCACGACTCACATTGCATAATTGGCGCCACATTTTTCCTTCCACTTTATCGAACTTTGCCCATTCACATTAATCTATCGTTTCAGTTGCATAATTCAGAGTCGGGGGATCTTTATTTTGTATACTGCAATAGTATGTGAAAAGTGTCTTTTCCCGCATTGTGAGTACAAGCGATTAATTGCAGAGGCTTGCGAGATAGCTTTACTTTTGCAGTGGTCCATATGTCTATTAGCAGAACACTTATTTGTGAAAAAGGTTTCCTAAGTAAGGGTAAAATTTTACTATATCCATTATTTCATCTCCTAAAATCCATTTCAAATTTGATCTAACCTTACAGCCATTAGAACTAAAAATCATCACTTTACTCTTTGAAACGTTTATTTTTAAAAAGTATTCCTTAGTGTACCTAACTAATTCAGTCAGTCGTCTCTGCAGCCCAATTGGGGTTAAATCCATTATTATTGCGTCATCTGCGTACAATAGACAACTTATTTTTAGGTCTCCCAATTGTGGAGGATCCCCTTTACTCTCCCCTATCCGACTCGGTAGGTCATTTATGTAGATTGAGAAGAGTAAAGGGGCCAATAAACATCCCTGCTTCAGCCCGTTGTTAGTAGAGATTTTCTTTGAAAGACCTTGAGTCCCCCCTAACAAAACTTGGGTCCATGTTGAAGAGCAATTATTACTCTTAACAAGTTCCCTGGGATCCCCATAGTGATCAATTTCCTCCACAGCGTCCCCCGATCTACCCTATCGAACGCTGTGGAGAAATCAATAAATGATGTATACAGCGAAGTCCTCCGACCCACAGGCTATTTTTCAATTAGGGTTTGCAGAACGGATATGTTATCTAATGTGCCACTATTCTTCCGGAACCCTGATTGTTCAAGGGGAATTACATTTTTTCCAAATACCCACTCTTGTAAGTGAACAAGGATACTTTTTGCAAACAATTTTCCCGTTGCATCTAGAAGGGAAATTTGCCTAAAACTCGCGGGCGAGTTTTTAGGGCCCTTTCTATATAACAGGACTATTATGCTCCCCTTCCAGGAGTAAGGGATGTCCCCGAAATTGTAGCAATGAACGAATAGAGAATGTAAGACTTTTGCCCAATCGCCACAATCCTTTTTTTATTATGGCTACAGGGACATCGTCCGGTCCCATTGCGCCCGAATATCTCGCCCCCTTAATGTATCCTTCAATTTCCTTCACTGATGGCGCTTCTACATCACCCACCGGTGCTATGGTATTGACAGACCCCTCAACCTCAACTAATAGTGGATTAGGGGCATACAATAAGGATTTCACTTTTTAATTGACAATCATGAGTTATCATGAACCACTTGTTCATACTTTTTTATCTTCTCCTACTCTGATGCGTGTTGATAAAAATGGACAATGGTCATGCAAATGTTGCACTTATTCAATTAAGTAATAATCACAAGTAATTGAAATGGGACAAACTTAATTTACCATCACTCTTACCCAAGTTCTTCGTAGCCAATATCAGATGGTCTACTTAATCTGACAGAGGGTATGATTCTGCCCAAATGTTTAACCAGTTGAAGGATATTATCCTTTTTTGTTATCATGGATTTTAGGATTGTTAATTTCATCTGCATTTCGGGTTAGTTGCAGTCCCCTCTAGGGTCTGCTTTGCTTCCTGCAATTCTTCCACCTGTGAAAGGCGTTCCATCCCCAGAGGATGAATTAGATGGTGGCTTGCAAAAGCGCTTCATGGTTTCACATTGCAAGCAGCGAAGCAGAAAAACGCACAAGAGCTGAATAGGCCAAGATGTTTCTGAGAAAAGAAAATATAATGATCCTTTTCCAATATTAATGAGTGCAAAGTCATTTAAGCTCCCAGTACCAAAGATGTGCAATTCTAAGGGCCTACCACGGTTGGGGATGTACCTGACAAGGCTGAGACATTGAAGACAATCAGCGGGATAGGAGAGCGGTTTAAAATTGGGTTGCTATTAAGCTTTGTGCTTTCTGGGCATCTTTTCCAATTTTGTTTTTGTTGTAGTTAGAAATCATTGTGTGTTGGTAGGTTTCCACTGAGCCAAGTTTACTAAGACAACAACACCCAGAATGCATTACTGATGTTGGTAAGACAAAAACTCAGCACCATGCTAGAGCGTTTTAACTTCCAAGCAAGACGTGTAAACATACACTTTGCACCCAAAGACAACACTACAAACTCCATAATGGCATTTGTCATGTTAACAAAGTATGGCAAATAAGTAAGTTTGAACTCATTAATATTGGAAAGGGATCATTATATTTTCTTTTCTCTGTCACATCTTGGCCGTTTCAGCTCTTGAACGTTTTTCTGCTTCGCTGCTTGCAATGTGATACCAAGAAGCGCTTGTGCAAACACCTTCTAATTTATCCTCTATGGATGAAATGCCTTTCACAGGTGGAAGTGTTGTTTGCAGCTATGTAGATGAGTTCTTTTTTTTTCCTCTGGTGGCTACATTTTGTTATGTGTCTCCCTCCCATGGGAAACATCTTGCGGCCTCAAGGCATTTTATGCTTCTTTGGCAGTTGGACACACTGTGTGATACATATGTGGGGGCAGATTTACAAGCCACTTGCGCCTCTTTGTGCCGCCATTGCGTCAATTTTTTTGATGCAACGGCGTTGCAAACAATGCGCCATATTTACAACTTGACGCATCTAGGGAGATGCGTCACGTTGTAAAGCTCTGCGTCACATTATACCTGCGTCACGTATAATGTATGCAGAGGGGGTTCCCACGCAGGAAAGCCTCATAAAAGTGACGCAGTGAAATCTACAAGATTTCACTGCATCACTTTTAGGACGCCACTGCCTCAATATCTTACGCCTGCTTGAAGCTTGAAGCAGGCGTAAGGAGTGACACAGTGTAGTGGGAATAGGCCACAAAATGCATTGGTGGAGTTGCGTCGTGCTTGCGACACGACTCCAGCAATGCGTGACTTTTGCCCCAACAGATGTGTCAGAATTTCTGACGCATCTGTCAATCCTTCCGCCATGGTGCGCCGTATTGTAAATGCGACACATCCATGGTGGTGCAAGCATTTTTTTAGGTTGGCGTAAGGAAAGTGACGCATCTCTATAGATGCGTCACTTTCTTGTAAATCTGCCCCGTGAAGCCGACAAATTCCCAGAAGTCACCAACTGATATTTGCGTTGCAAGTGCCAGCAAAAAGGCAGATGCGGAATGTGTCCGGGGACTGAACTTTTCTATCGCTAGTAAAAGTGATCTCTTCATAGAAGGCTATGATTTTAAAATGGTAATTAAATTATCCTTCAGGATTTCTCCTTTGATTTAATCTAATAACAAAGTTCTTGAGTCAGGCTTGGGGGAAGACTGCATTAAGCGTATTGGCAGATGGAAATCACTGGCTTTCAGGGATTACATCAGACCACAGTGCAACTATAACAAACCATTTTTCCCGCCACAGGGCACTTATAAAGGAGGAAGACGGTCTGGATGATGGACCACTCCTTCATCAATAGGGCAGGGCACTGGGCAGCTCTCTGGAAGGATTATAAAGGCATATGGCTGCATAATTCCAACATGGTAAGCTTGGGAATACCAGACATGAAATGGGCTCAGCTGTTGCCCATGGTACGCAGAGGCCTACAAACTCAAGGCGAGAGGGACACAATGCTAATACACCTGGGCAGCACCAACATCACAGGGTTTGGGCGATTGAGCTTCCTGGAAGCCATGAAGCGGACCTCACCACAGTCACCATGTATGGCCCGCTGATATGGTATGGGCAGAAGTTACAGCACGTTTCAAGTGGAGGGGGGCTCTTGACCATTCTGCAGTGGAGAGGTCCAGGCAAAAACTGAACATATCAATGGGCACTCTCTGAAAAACGCATGGGCTGGGAATAAGTCAGACACAGTTTTATTAATCTCAGGCTTCCTGGCAACTATATGGAGGACAGGGACTCGCAGTGGCAGGAGCTACAGGCCAGCAAAAGGTCAGCACTTGGTGGCCACTGCACTTTCAGCCAGGCGCAGCCAGAGGACAACGAACGTCAGGCATTGGTGGCAAGGAGAAGCATAAAAGCTGCAGCACTTAACAACAATGGCCCTCGAATAAAATGCAGTCAGCTTGATGATGGAATAACTTGATGAGGATACATCAAGGAGCAAATAATAAACACATATGCCTTATGAACACCTAATTATCTGTTCCACAATGATTCAATGATTGTGTCTATGTATCTACATTTTGTGCGGTACATGGTTAATACCAATGACCGCTGCCTTATGGTGATTTAAGACCTAGCATGTTTTACGATGTAATAAACGGTGACAGTTTACATACCAGAAAGTATATGGGTATCATTATAGATGGGAAGGGGAATCAAAGTAATTGGTCAGAAACCCGGAAGGGAAGCTCGCCCATCTAGGGAGGGTGGTGTTGTTTGCAGCTATGCAGATAAGTTATTTATTGTCCTCCTGGTGGCTACATTTTGCTTTTGTGTGTCTCTCTCCCAGGGGATGCATCTTGTGGCCTCGAGAGATTTTGCTTGTTTGGTCGCTAGACACGCTGTATGATACATGTATGGAGCAGACAAACACATTCCCAGAAGTCAACAACTGATATTCGATTTGCTAGTGCCAGCAAAGAGGCAAACGCGGTATGTGTCTAGGGACTGAACTTTCCATTCGCTGGTAAACGTGATCTCTTCCTAGAAGGCTATGATTTAAAAATGGTAATTCAATTTTCCTTCATTGTTATTTTTCCTTGGAACTAATCCAGTGTAAAACTGCTTGAATCAGAGACCTCAATTTACCATGCACTGGGTACAGAAAGGCACCCAAAAAATAAAGTTCTGAGGAGTTTGTGCCTTATTCCAAACACCAAAAGAACAGAAGACAAGCTTGCAATTTATAGGTTCTGCCTACAGCGCACATGTGCTGTCAGCGAAAGCTATTATGTTTAAAAAAGAGAAAAGAGCTTAAAAACTGGGTTAGACCTCTATTTATCAAGCAAGTTCCCCTTGGGTCCACTTGCACAATTCTGTCTGACCTGCACCTGCAGGATCAAAGTGTGCAGACTTCCTGAGTGTGCCTGTACTGCTGGCTTCGCAGCAGCTTTGTACCGGTGAGTTCGCTGCACGCGGCCTAGTTGGGCTGCTCTTGATGATCACTGAGTTCCTCATACACGGTTGCACACCTGCAGGGACCATAGGTTTCTCACGCTCTTCCTTGCAGGGTAAGTCTTTGGTCTGTCCCACTGTGGGGGAAGGTGGTGTGAAGATCTTGATGCTGATCTTTCTTCCCAGGCTAGGCGCCCAGGGGTTACCGCGGCAGCCCCACTCCTCTGGCTATGCTCTGCATCAGTTCATACTACTTGCTATTTGTGGTGACATCATATGGCATAAGGGGCCACCATATCTATACTGTACATGGGCACCAAACTTATCTGCGCAGCAGATGCCTGCACGTTGTTTTTTTCTGGCATATGGGGTTGCCAGATCTTCACTGCGCAAGGGATACATTCCAATCCATATGGCAATCCATCAGTGGCAGTCCCTTCTAGCATGTGGTGTGACCAAGCGATATCTATGGCTAACTTCATGGCGGCTCTCTGGCATATGACGGTTTCTGGCTTTGCCCTGCACCAAGGCAAGGGCCTGAACGTTCCAATAGCTGTTTGCTCACACCTTTCTCAGTGAGTCTACATGACATGACTCTCCAATGGACCCCACTCCTTTCAGTGCTCTCCCCATCCTCAGAGGTCACTCTGGTCTTGGCAAACAGGCATGCGATGTTGGATTCCCTGTATGATGCCCCTTCGCCCATCAGTGAGACTAGCGTGCCATGGACCCAGTCTTAATCACAGACTGAAGTCTTGCAGAGCTTCTCCTCCTCACACAGCCAGAATGGCTACTTGACAGTTTACTTTTTTGTGGTCTCAAGTCCCCTTCTTATATCCCATTTCCCAACACCAAATGTGATTTATGATCTGGGTCTTTGTGGCTCATGTTGGGGTCTGCTTTCTTTTGAAGTGCCCACTACTCTGCCATCCCTTCCTCTTGAAAGCAGTCTGTCACAGCAAGCTCAACTCCAAAGCTGATAGCCCCACATCATAAGACATGAGAGTGACTAGTGTTCACACCTGGGTATCAGCCACAGTGGTATGTGTATCAAAAGATAAACACAGGGCCTCAGCCCTACTCTATGATTCCCCGATTAGCCCCAATTCCTGCCTGAGATGGGCCCAGACCTATTCCTTCTGACCTCTCTGAATCACACATTGAAGTGTATGGGGGGCAAGCATTTCTCTCCCCTCTCCATTGTGGTCCGCCCAGCTTCCAGGAATGCAGCAATACAGATACTTGTCTCGGGGATTCCTCTACCACCTCTCCATTTTTCACCATACAACCCTGGGTCTCCCTACATGGTGAGCTAAGCACACAGCAGCTGAACTTTGAATGAGTGAGCCCGAAGGCATCACTCCAGTGACACAGGTTAAAAAAGTACCCGTTCACTCCTTCTGATCAGTACATGGCATGCTGCCACCACTGTGCTTGTGCTGCTTAACTCATGGTAAAGGCAGTTTCCTTTCACCACTATGAGGGTAACTCTCTGGGAACCTCTCTGTCCAACAAAGCCGCAATCGGTGAGAAAGTCCTGTGTCATAGCGCACATGCATGATCCATGTTTACCTATTGAAACAAAAGTCATCATGTTCGTCCCAATAATTATCTTATTGTTCACGGCTTGAGGCCGGTTGTACTTATGGTGGTCACAAATGCCTGGAATCGAAAAATAGGAGTATTTGTGAGTACAAAATAGTTTTTTTTCAATGTAAGAATCTCATTTTATTAGTTAGTAATCTTTTACTGACTGATACGATGAGGTTACAAATGGATAATTATTCACAATTTCGAAAATGCATGTTGTAGGCTTCCCTTCCAAATTGTGAACCTGTATTAATTGTTTCACAGGTTTGTGACTGGAAATGCACATAAGGGAAAGGTCTGCTTTTGGATCCCTACTTGTTTGTGAATGTTATAAAAAGATTCAAAGGGAGTAGGTGGTGGTCCAAGGGACCAATGACAACACTCAAACGTTTTCCAAAAAGAAGGAAAAGGGATTGCTTTAAAAAAATACATGAATCTTTATTTAAAGTCAAACTCAGACATAGTGATCTGCTGACCCTTGCAGGCCCCCATACCTGTCATAGCCACCAATGAGAGATAGTCGCAATTTGTAACCTATATCATGAATATTAATTCCGTAGGTTGGATTGCAACCCACTCCAATTTGGAACTTTTCAGTGTGACCTATTGGTACATGGGTCATTTTTCAAAATTCACACTATTCCCAAAAATACTAGTTGCATATTTCAACCAGTATATCAGAACATATGGATCGTAGTTCTTGTTATTTCTTTTGCCACAATAAAGTACAGCACACCAGCACCTTAATTTGTCTAGCCTCTATACTAGTAGTTCTTAACCTTTTGACTTCTGAGGTCCCCCACTTAATCATTACTGGAACCAATGGACCCCCACTGAATCATTATTGGTATCTGGGACCCCCACCGAGTCATTACTTGAAGCCAGTGACCCCGGCCTAAGCATTTTCGAACAAAAAAATATTTTACAAAACTGAACTTTAATATCAATAGGAAGGTTGGAGTGTTTCTAAATTCAATTGAGGCCACTCATCATCCATACTATATTCTGTTTGATGTATCTGCACTCCGCCCATGAATTAGTTTGAGGGGATTAACTTAATTTTTAGCTTCCAATTTCAAATTTCTTCCCACTTACAGAACATTTAACATTTTCAATTGTACATTATGTATCTTCATTAATATACATTTTATTATTCTGTTAATGTTATTTAATTCTCTAAGTAGTCGCAGATCCACTGAGTAGGCTACACGGACCTGCGGGGGTCCCCTGACCACAGTTTAAGGACCACTTCTCTACCTTACAAAATTGTAAACTGGAACTAAAACAAAGATGGTCTTAACAAATAAGGTCAAGGTTTAAAGAAGTATGGCAATAGAAAACCAGGTAGATTTTCTGGCCACGCCCCTGGAGGCATATTTTCTTATCTAGATGAGACAGATAGAGCATGTCCAAACACAGGAAATCTTTTCGGCTCCAGCTCCTACACCATCAATGTGCACAGCTGAATCTGCCAGAAATTAAGGCAATGTATCCTCTGAATGTAGATGTCTAGATCTGCCACCCTGTTGGGCATTTTAGCATTATATGCTCCTATTGGTTTTTTGAGTGAAAGCTCAGGTCTTATTCACATTTCTCTCAATACAAGTCAATGCAGCATAAAGCTGCAAAATAAACTGTTAGTTCAACCACATTTTCCAATGAGCAGTGTGTAGGATCTTATTACGGAGAGAATGGAAGAAGTCCTTGAAATGGAGCTAAAGATACAAAACATAGTGCTGAATTCACTTTTTTCCTAAAATCATGCTTCTGTTTGCCAACATTAAAAGTGAGGCTACACTTTACTACGTGACAAAAGGAAACTTGCAGATTTACTACCTAAGAACAATGGCTTTTAGGCCTACAGGAATCATGAAATTTAGCTGATGCTCATTAAGGAACCTATTTCCTCCACTGATCCTCTATTATCTTTTGGGTGTGGTGATGGATATTATCTTCAATTAACTATTACCTAATTTGGAAATCCAATAATAACGAGCCCTGATGAAGCCATTATTGCGTCGAAACACGTGTTGGCTACACATTGGAATCACAGTAAAAATCTTGTTAAGAACAATACTGAAGAAACCACGTTTGAAGATTACATCATTATAACTGTTGGATATACATTTTACCGTGTGCCAGATGAACGTGCATTGACTCATTGGGAACTCCTGATAAGGGTTCCTACTTATGACTGTTGGGTGAACATTCCTCCATCATGTGCACTGTACTTATTGTTTTTGTGTTATAATACTTTGGTGTTAATCCCAATTGAGCGCTGCAGTACCATTTATTTATTTGCGGGTTTATAACGCGCTTGAATCAACTCCCGAAGGAGTATCTCCGCGCTCCCACCATCCCGTTGACCCCTTTCTTTGCCCTTAAAAAAGGCACTTTAACATACCTTTCACTATTTTTGAGATGTAATGTTTTTTTTCTTCAACATCTATTGTCACCTTCTGTTCGATTGAAAGTGTTTTTTCCGCATTTTTTAAGTGAATGAGAGTAAGTATTTATATATTGTGCAGTAAGGAAAAAGTTTTCTTTCAGCAAAAATGATGGGGTGCTCTTGCAAATACCAGATGCGTATTTGTTTCCAACACTGTTTATGAATAGTGTGCAGTGGCGTAGCAAGGTCAGGTGGTACCCGGTGCGGGCAATTTCTTGTCACCCCCGGCTTGACAAAATGGCAAAAATATGTGTTTAAAACACATATTTTTGCCATTTTGTCACCCCCTTCAGTGATGACACCCGGGGCGACCCGCAACCACCGCACCCCCTTTCCTACGCCACTGTCAATGTGTGCAGACTGTGGACATATGTAGATTCCCTAAGTACAAACAGTCTTTATGTGCACTGAAAAAATTTGACTGTAGAGATTTCGAAGAGTCATTTGTGTCCTGTGGTGTATGGATAGCGAAAGAACACAGCTGGCCATATCATGGTGGATGTTCTATACAAACCCCAGTTTTAGATACTGCGAAGTGTTGGTAAACGGGTGGGTGTTCATTGCTAATATGTGATTTTAAGGTACACAGCACTGGAAGTGACAAAGCCTTCAGTCTTCAACAGTATTTCCCATAATCTCACTGAAATACAAAGCATTTCCTGGATTGAGGAAGCAGATGTTTACTGTGTTAGGAGAGCGCTTCCTGGCTGAGACACGCATGAGGACAAGCGATGTAGCGGCACAGTGTTAAATTCATTGAAGGACATTAGCCCTCTCCAGGGTTAATTGTTGATAGAACCTATGGTAGCTGTCCATAACATCTGTCTCAGAGTATTGAGAGATGTCCACATACAGTGAGTCTGATACCAGGCATGTGGCGTTTCTACAAAATCTCCCCAGTTGTCATCTCACCAGAAGGTATGTTGCATCCTGAAAACTACCTACTAAGTTACAAAAATGTCGGACATACGGCCTTGAAAAACCTGCCAGACACCTTTATAACCTCAGGAGGCATCCGAGTGCGATGCAACAAACGAGAAAGGTACCTGGAAAATGTCACCTTCAATAAAAAGCAGACCCTCTTCAAGTTCTTCTTAGGTTGCACCTTGAGAATGAACAAAACTCGTTCCTGTAATGTAAAGAACTCTATCTTCAATAGTCACATGGCCAGGAAAACCTCATTCAGACAATATATAGACTTGATGCCACGAACCCTTAATTATAAGTAATATGGGCAAATAAAAACAGTCTCTCTACTCGGCTCCCTCTGTGGTGTATCCAAGCTGCCGCTCCCAGATTCCCCACACACTGACTTCTAAAGAGAGAGGCTTCAGTGCCAGGACCTCAATGTGAAGTCTTACTGCTTGCATTCACTCTGAAACCCTGCCTCACCCACTGCTTATCTTACACACTTGGGGATCATAAGTGCTACTCTGAGTTACGCAAGAAGTGGTCTTATTTTCCAATAGCAGCTAATGTAGATGCTTGATCAATTACATTTCTGTTGGTAGAATTGTGCCAGATCACTCCATCTCTTCTTTATCGGGCGCAAGTCCCACGCTTAAGCGAAAAAAAACTCTAGTATCTCACTGCCATGGACTTAAACTGACTGCTTGATTTATTTATTTTCATCTCCTAAGATGAAACACACCTTCTTTACTCCTCACAATAGAGGAGCAGGCTTCTCTACTGATAATATAACCCAGTAATACCTCTCGTCCACTTTGGTTGAGTGCTTGCCTCAGTGCACCTCCTCCTCTCCTAAATTCTGTTTCAGCACCCTGTCTTGAAACATCATCCCTGAATATCAGCTACCCTAACTTGAATTCTCAACAAAGTGACTCTGTCTGACCAGCAACCTCCTGTATTTCTCTGCTTGAGGCCTCTTGAATAGTGCTGTTCATACCATACCAATGGGAAAGCCTTCTGGTCACTGCATTTATCTGTGTACACACTGTACTGTCTATCCTAAATGTTTATTGCTTGGAAAGTTATCTGAAGTTTACTTGGATACATCCAGCATGATTTTCCCATTGGAATATTGATCTGTTACTCAAAATGTCTCCACAGATACTTCTGTGAATCTCACAATATCGTATTATGCAGTTTTTCAACATGCTACCGACATCTGGGCCTGTTTCTAGGATTGGAACCTCAAATAATATGTAGTACTCTTTGGCTTTATCTCAGAAACTGCAGGCAAAGAAAGTGAGAGTGTTTTAGAGTTTTACGATATTCAGAGTGCACAACCAGTAATAAAAATTGCTCTCCTTTGGGTAGGTGCATTAAAGCCAGAGTCCTCAGAATTAGGCAATTTTGCGGCCGCAGCTTTCCCACCATAATTATTAATGTGCTACCTTTACCACATAATGCTTCATCTTCTACATAAGATGCAGATTTTGACCCCCAAAAATTGTTTCTTGCTTGAAAGGATCAAAAGTTTCTAAAATCGCAGTGACACGTGTTACGGCGTAGTGGAAGGACCTTCGCAAAGGTTGACTGGTCACCTTTCTGTTGCGTAAAGCTGTATCTGTGTGTCAAAATGGCATTAATGATGTGAGACCTATGGCGAAATGGGCCTCCTTATGCCGTTTCCTTTGACCTCCAGTTTCAGCTTTCACATCATACATTTTTCGTTCACTAAATAAACCTAAGCACCTTGATCACTGCAGCTGCTTGGGATCCTTACATGTCCTTGCTGATGAGGAGCATCAAGTAGTGCCCCGATGTTGTGCCTCAATTGTTCGTATGCTCAGACCAGCCTGATCGCCATGATATCTGTTAATTCTCTTAGGGGCACATGCATCATTGCTTTTTACGGCCGCCATTTTTGCATTTGGGATGCATCATCCCAAAAGCAACAATCGCTATTTAGGTAATCGCAAAATTTGAGATTACTTAAATAGCGATTGCATTTAGTGAATCGCAAACTGCGATTCCCTAAATGCAATGCAACAAAAAAAAATCGATTTTGCCATTAAGAAATGCAAATTACCATCAACTTTAAGTTGGTGGTAATTTGCGAAAACTTTGAAAAATGTGCAAAAGTGTATTTTTCAAAGTTACATGTTACACACACACATGCCCTTGGGGCATGTGTGTGCACAACATGGGTGTACATAACAATTTTAGGGTTGCATCAGGGTGTCCTTTTGGCAACCATGAACCTTTAAAATTGCATGCGCAATTTGCGAGTACCTATTGTGTACTCGCAAATTGCGCATGCAATTCTCATTGATTCCAATGGGCCTATAGGCCCATAGGAATGAATGGGAATCAGTTCCATAATTGCGACTCACAATTTGTGAGTTGCAATTAAGGAATTTTAAGGAATCACATTATTTTTGTGAATCCTTCATGCATTGCATTTTGCAATTTATAAATAAAACTCGCTATTTACAAATCACAAATGCGGGCTTGATGCACGTGCCCCTTTGTGTGTTCTCCACGGTCTTACAAGTTTCTTTAAAGTTGTTTCTACCACCCTTTCTTTCCACGAATACATGATTTATACATTATTTCCACTGCACTGGACCCTACCTTCCTTTTCATGGAGCCTATATCTCGATTGAATCGTTTACTTAACAATATTTGCCTCCTTGTTATGTTGTGTCTTATTCTTTAGTACAGCTTTAAGGCTCGTGCTGTTATATGCTTCTAGAATGTTTATCCTTGCATGCATCGACTGTATTCTCTTGGGTAGTCAGTTACGTCCTGCATTGCTTGGCTATGGGATGTGTTGCTGGCTCCGCCTGTGCTCCTATATTCTGACTTCAATAAACTACTTGAAGAATCTCCACTTCGACTCCTTACTTAACAACTGGCGACGACGAGGGATCTGAACTTTAATCTCTTTATTTTTTTTTTTACGTATTTTTTTTTTTCAAAAAAAAAAAAGAGAAGGAAAGCATTTGGGACACTTCAACCCATACCGGAGGATTCATCAACCTTTTCTACTCTCCCCGCGCCTATGGACCGCTACTTCGCCCTCTCTAGCACAACCACGGATGGACTTTCTAAGACTGCTTAAGGTAGGCCAAGAAAAATCGTTACCACTTACGATCTTAGACGGCACCCGCCGGCATCTTTTAATTGCCGAACAAAGTTCCACTCGCGCTCCATGCTGCGCGACCACTGCTACTTACGCGACTCTCCTACGTCATTACACTCGCAATAACGGAGTGACGGAGGCGCGTAAGGTCACGCTGCGTGACCCTGCGTAGCGGCCATTTTGGGGAATTACTTCAGCGATCGGCGTTTGTTTATTTCACACGCTGTTTCACGCTGCCTTTCTTTCAGCAGTCAGCGTTCGTCAGCGTTCGTCAATTTCACACGCCGCTTCACGCTGCCTTTCCTCACAGTGCCGACACGGAACAGGCACATTCATTATTACAAGTGGAGTTATTTATTGACTATTCTTCACGAGGAGCACAGGTGAGACTGTCGGAACACTTATTTTTACATTTACGTGCAGTATCTTATTGTACTTGTACTACTTTTCTTTCATTTTATTTCGTTTATGGATACTGGTGATCAAACCAAAGATACTGCAATGGCCCAACAAAATTTTGTTATTAGTCCCCCACAGCCTTTTTGGGCTACAGGTTCTCAACCTGACATGAAGTGGGTGGAATGGAAGGAGTATTTTAATAACTATATTTGTGCCATTGATGAAAACGGAAAAATGAGCAAAAGAAAAGGATACTATTACATTCCTTGGGGCCTAAAGGTTTAAAAACTTTCTCACGAATGCAAAAAGTGGTGGATACTGACTTAAGTGAGTTTGATAATGCAATTGCTGATATGGACAGGTATTTTGCTCCCAAAGTATGCATAGGTGTTGTAAGGCACAAATTTTTCCAAAGGAAACAAGAAAGAAGAATTGGTTGATGAGTGGTTAGATGATTTAAAAAAACTGGCTATTGACTGTAAGTTCGACAACCTTCATGATGACCTCATTAGAGACCAATTGGTTATGCATAATGACCATTCACCAATTCAAGATCGACTTTGGGTCAATGGTGATGCACCTCTTGATGATGTACTTGCAATTATGAGGAAGTCGGAAATGTCAGGGAGGTGTGCTACTATTGTCAAAGACACAGTGAAAGAATTAGACAAAACGTCATCTGCAGTTTTCAAGATTCAAGGTACAACAAAGAATCAGACCAAACAACTTCACAACAAGAACTTTAATCAACCATTCAGAAATCAAGCAAGGGACAACAAGCCAGAGGACAGGAAATGTTACCGTTGTGGTAGCAAGGATCATATGGCTTATTTCAAGTCGTGCCCTGCCTTACGGAAGAAGTGTAGTGTCTGTGGTTTAATAGGACATTTTAGCAAAATGTGCCGCAAACGCAGCAATGTCAAATGTATTTGGAATGATGATGGCAGTGCAAGTGAGAGTGGTGAGGATGAGGATGTTTGTGTCAAAAATGTAAGTGGTAATTACATGTTAAATATTACTGATGAAGCAATGGAAGGTAAACCAATTTGCGAAGTGTCCTTGGGTGGCATTAAGGTAAATGTATATGCTGACTCGGGATCCCCATACACGATTATAAATGAGGAGGTATGGGGGAAGAAATTTATTCACAAATTAGGAGATAAGTTAAATCCTTCAGATGTCAATCCTGTGAGTTACACAGGTGATAGAATAGGTTTATTGGGTTTTAGGTGGCTCACTTTCCTATTTAAAGGTAGACTTTCTAGAGGTAAAGTGTACATAGCAAAAACGGGACCATCTGTCCTTGGTTGGTTCGACCAGAAAAACCTCCACATCATCCTAGACCCTAATAGTAAGGAGAAAGTCTTGGTTGTAGATGAGGGCAGTAAGATTGAAGACGCCTTGAAACGTAAGTTCACTAAAGTTGTGAGCGGTCAATTAGGCAAATTAAAGGGTTTTGAGCACAAGATCATGCTCAAGAGTGACGCTCTACCGAAAGTACATAAGGTCAGACCTATTCCCTTGTTGATAAGGGATGAGGTAAAAAAGGAAATTCAAGGTCTTCTTACCAAGGGTGTTATAGAAGAGGTAGATTCCTCAGAATGGATTAGTCCAGTAGTTGTAGCTAGAAAATCCAATGGCAAGATTCGTTTGTGTATCGATTTACGCCACCTTAACAAGAATATAGTAATCGAACGTTTTCCTTTACCAAAAATTAACGAGATGGTTTCTTCCTTAAGAGGGGCAACGTGGTTCTCCACGGTGGACCTTTCAGCTGCTTACCACCAGGTAGTTTTAAGTCCTGAATCTAGACACTTGACGGCTTTTATCACGCCGTTTGGCTGTTTTCAATTCATAAGGATGCCATTCGGCCTTGCATCAGCCGCAGCTGTTTTTCAGCGTCTAATGCACAAATTATTTGGCAATATGGAGGGCATTTGTTTCTTTCAGGATGATGTTTTGATTGCAGGTAATGACAAGGAGGACCATGATACTAAACTCTGGAAAGTTTTTGAGACACTTAATTCTGCAGGGTTAACTGTTGAATTGTCCAAATGCAAGTTCGGTGAGAGAAGCGTTTCTTACCTTGGCCACATAATCAGCGAGGAGGGTGTCAGGCCGAAGGCATCTCTTATTGAAAGCATTGTTGCTTCGCCTGCACCTGAATCTAAGGAAGAAATCAAATCCTTTTTGGGAATGGCAGAATACTGCGCTAAGTTTGTTAAAAACTGCGCTTCTAAAGTATACCATATCAGGTCCTTGCTTAAAAAAAATGTGAAATTTGAATGGACCAAGGAGTGTGGACGTGAGTTTGCTGAGATTAAGTGGGAACTACAGAAAGTGAATGCCTTATCTAGCTTTGATCCCAATTTAGATTGCTGTTTGACAACCGATGCTAGCGACAAAGGTTTGGGCGCTGTCTTATCACAAATTGGGGAAAATGGAAAGGAGAGGATCATTTTGTTTGCTTCCAGAGCCTTGTCACCAGCAGAGAGCAGATACCCTATCATAGAAAGGGAGGCCTTAGCTTGTGCATGGGCTTTAGAACACTTTCGTGCCTTTGTGTGGGGTAAGATGGTCAGTATCAGGACAGACCATAGACCGTTAGTCCACATTTTGTCCTCTGAGGGCACGGCAACTGCTTCGGCTAGATTAGCCAGGATCTCCATGCGCATGAAGGAATACATATATAACATCACTTATGTACCTGGGAAAGACAATGTGGTAGCCGATTGTTTATCAAGGCTACCTTCCCCTCTAGAGGAGTGCGTGGATGACCCGTGGGGGAAATTCACTGTGGCGTTTGTACACGATTCTGGAGCTCCAGCCATCAGCAGGGAGGATTGGTCTAAAGAGCATGGGCTGGACAAGGATTTGGTACAAGTTTCTAAGTTTATCTGTCAAGGGTGGCCTAAAGAAAGGTATTTGTCAGGCAGTTTGAAGTCTTTTTGGGAGATCCGTTCTGAATTATCATCAGAAGGAGACATGTTGTTGAGGGGTGATAGAATCGTCCCACCTGTAGGTTTGAGGAAAAGGGTTTTACAAATGTGCCATGAGGGGCATTTCGGCATAGTAAGAACTAAGTTAGCGGTCAAGAATTTGTTTTGGTGGCCGAAAGTTGACAAGGAAGTTGAGACCTTTGTTAAAGCGTGTCCTGTTTGTAGTTCAGCCGACAAGTCTTTGAAGACTTTGAGACCAACCATGAGTGAGGGACTTATTCCTAGTCTTCCGTGGGAGACTATTGCGGTGGACATTTTTGGTCCAGTTGGGGATGAGAAAGTATACGGATTAGTTGCTATTGATCTTTTTACCAAATGGCCTATAGTTAAGTTCGTAGGGAATGTGGACACTAAAACTGTGTTAAAGTTTTTAGACAAAATCTTTGTAGTGGAAGGACTACCAGTTAATATCCTAACGGATAATGGAGTTCAATTTTTATCAAAGGATGCTAAAGAGTACTTTATTAAATGTGGCATCACACATAAAACCACCTCTTTGTACAATCCCAGCGGGAACGGGACAGTAGAGCGCTTTAATAGAGTTATTAAAGGTATTTTGCAAGCTGCTAACAACAAAAACTTGGATTGGAAGTTGGAGGTACAGAAGGCTGTGTGGTCCTACAAAGTCACTTTGAATAATTGCACTGGTGTCTCCCCCTTTGTTATGATGAGAGGTAGATTGCCCAGGTGCAAGTTTAATCCAGGTTGGGTTTTCAAAGACAGTGTTCAAGAGTGGTCCCCTGAGGAAGTTAAGAGAAGTCTCGTTTTGGCTCACGACAAAAGCAAGATTTACTATGATAGACGTCATGGTGCTAAGGATGCTGTTATAAACGCTGGCGACTGGGTAAGAGTTAGGAAACCTTATAGAGTTGCGAAGGGTGAGAATAAATTTGATTCACCTAAGATGGTTGTTGAGGTTCTCAGGAATTCTGTCAGACTTAACGATGGCAAGGTTTGGAATTTAAAGGATGTTGCTTTTGATGGTTGCCAAGACCACGGGGTAGAGAACGTGGAGCCAGAGAAGGTATCTTCTGGTGATTTTGGTTGGATTGAGGATTATTTTGAGAATACTGATTTACAGTCTCAGCTAGCCCCGAATTTGTCACTTCCTCATTTAGGGGAGGGGGAGGAGGTGATCAGTGATCCTAATGTGTTGGATACAAATGCATCTTCTTGCCCTCCTCTCACTCATGCTGATCCTGTTCCAGCCTTACCTGTCTCTGACAACGCTCTCACTCATGCTAACTCTGTTCCTGCTCTACCGGTCGCAGATAACTCTAAGAGGTTAAGAGTTTCGCCTGGTTGGCTTAAGGATTATGTTAGGTAGACCTTATTGGTAGACTCCTGTTTTTTTTTATTGTCTTTGTGTCCTCTCCCTTTTCCCGTCTACCCCTTTTTCCCGGTTTTCCTTTTGTTCCTTGTAAGGGGGGGGGATGTGTTATGTTGTGTCTTATTCTTTAGTACAGCTTTAAGGCTCGTGCTGTTATATGCTTCTAGAATGTTTATCCTTGCATGCATCGACTGTATTCTCTTGGGTAGTCAGTTACGTCCTGCATTGCTTGGCTATGGGATGTGTTGCTGGCTCCGCCTGTGCTCCTATATTCTGACTTCAATAAACTACTTGAAGAATCTCCACTTCGACTCCTTACTTAACACTCCTGCTGCATTTATTCCCTTAACATGACCGATATTGACACACACTGAAAAAAAAAACACACTAGTGGCATTTGAAAGTCACCTTTATCTGACCTTTTCTCTATGCTTCCCTTTTATGGAAGTATAAACGGATGTTTTCTTAGCCTTTGCGGTTTAGTTTATGTTCCAAGTAATAGAAGACCTAACACTTTTGTTTGAGGTATTTTTGATTGCGGTTTATTTATTTCCTGTCATGTCTGACTGCCTGCACATTTTGCCTGTGCACAGCATCATGTACTTTGAGCACTAAAAGAGTTGAGCAATTTGGCTGAAACTTGTTATACCAACCTTATGAAACCTGACTACCTTGTACGTGAATCGCAAGCCATGTATCTACAACATTTAAGTCTGTTGCTGTTAAACTGTGGACCCAGAGACTGGGCGCCATTTTGGCTCCTCTCTGTACAGCTCTCACAGAATTGTCGCAGCACACATTGCACAGAAAACCACAGCATCTCGGGTCTATTTCCGGTACCTTTCAGGGCAGGGAGACCTTCTTTCGTTGCTTCATCTCAGGTATACAAGTGGGTGGGGGTGATATTGTAATCGTATTTATATAGTGCTTATTTTCTCTGACAAGACGTTGAAGGGCTTTTCAGAAAGTAGCACCCTACTCTGGAACAAGAAGTGGATGAGTGGTGGATTAGTATAGGGAAATATAAGTTGGTAATAAAAGCTGTGGACATGGGAGTCTGTTAGTTGGATTGAATAGGATAGAGGCGGTAAGAGTCTAGAAAGTGTTATTTGGAAGATCATGGTGAAAAAATGAGGTTTACGATGAGTAAAAGGAGGGAGAGTCTAGAACGGTTTATTAGGGTGGTCATAGTAGTACAATGAGGTTTGGGATAAGTCGGAGAGAGGAGGTAGAGGATATATTGAAAGAGGTATAGGAAGAGAGAGAGTAGTGAATTGTAGAGAGAAAGAGTAAAATAATAAATATATAGATACATAACTATATAAAAAGGTATTCCTGTACAAGGAAAATAATAAAGGGTTATAAAGTTGTATTAAATATAGTTCCATATGTACATGTGTAGGTTAATAGATAGAAATGCCAACTTTTAAGTTTTGCTGTACATAAATCTAATTTATTTATGTATTTTTACTTTTAAAAAACTGGGGGGGGGAATTACATGTCTTTTTTGTTTATTTATTTCCTTTTTTGTTCTACTTTCCCAATATTTCACTATCAGTGCTAAGTTCTATTTCACTTTGTAGCAGGAACCGGTTATAGCTCACCAGAGTTACACTGCGCTGCTATGATGACAGCTTGAAGTGCCTGCTAGGTAAGCTCTAGGCACTTGATGTGACAATAGGTTGCCAGCCTGGACCCAGCTGCAGGGAAACAAGCAACACAGCTCAAATGTTCAGAAAGCATCCATCAGACCCATGAGGGTATTCTGGGTATAGATTTTGACAATACTGACTTCAGTAGTCCAGTCGACAGGAACTGGACTGGTGACAGTCAAGTGACACCCAAAAAGCTTTGGTTGAAAGGTCAAGCATCTGTCCACCTAGAGAGGTGGTCAATTTCATGGACTTTCTGAACAAGCAAACTACTTGAACAAACTTGGCACTACCCAGGCATTTGTACCCCCCGTTCATGTCACACAGTTTGGGCGTGATACGCACAGAGAGCAGGTTAGTGGGATGTGTACACTGAGATGCAGTAGGTGCCATCTTCAACAAAGCGTGGATCAAAACCTAAGTGTATGTGCAGTTGTGGCATCGAGAGACCACACGAGCCCGCCCTCAGTTGGGTTAAAGCACACTCCTCCCATCATCGTAGACATTCATATGCACCACGCTCCTGCTCTTTCTACCCAACACAGTGTGGTGGAAGCCATTCTGCCCTTCTCAGGAACTACCCTACCTGGCACAGAGTAGCTCAAGCCTCCCTACGCTCTACTGAGCAGCAAATGTGAGCAACACTAATCTCCCCTCTCAGAGCACACGCAAGAGCAATCAGACACTGTAAACCCAGGAGAAAGAGGCAGTAGCCTGCCTACTCTTTACTCGAGAGAGGGCAGGGGAAACCATCTTACTCTCCCCTGCAGTGCAAGACAGAGCAGTGGAGGCTACCCACCTCTCCATACACTAGAGTGAGCTGTGGGGGCTATACGACTCTCCATGCATTAGACTGAGGTGTGGAGGCTAGCGTACTCTCCATACATTAGACTGAGCTGTGGAGGGTAGCCTAATCTATCAAACCGTAGAAGGGAGCAGTGGAGGCTATCCTATCATTAGACATTAGACTGAGCTGTGGAGCCTAGCTTACTCTCCCATGCAGTACACAAGAGGGCAGTGGAGGCTATCCTACTCTCCATACATCAGAATGAGCTGTGAGTTTTTCTTCTCTATCCAGTAGTGGAAGAGAGAGCAGTGGAGGCTATCCCACACATTAGGCTCACCTGTGGAGACTAGCCTAGTCTCCAATGCAGTACAAGAGGAAGCGTATGAGGCTATTCTACTCTCCATACATTAGACTGAGTTGTGGGGGCTAGCCTACTCTCCCATGCAGTACAATAGAGAGCAGTGCAGGCTATCTTTCTCTCCTTCCTTACATTATAATGAGCTCTGGAGGGTTTTCAACTATACATACATTAGACTGAGCTTTGAAGGCTAGCCTACGCTTCATACATTAGACTGAGCTGTGAAGGATAGCCTATTCTCCCATGCAGTACACAAGGGAGAAGTGGAGGCTATCCCACTTTACATACATTAGGTTGAGCTACAGAGGCAAGCCTGCTCTCCCATGCAGTACAAGAGAGAGCAGTGCGGGTAGCCTGTTCTTTACATAAGAGTGAGCTATGGAGGCTATTCTACTCTCCACGCACTAGAGCGAGTTATAGCAGTAATCATACTCTCCTTGCAAGGGTGTGAGCTGTGGAGTCCTTCTTACTCTCACATTCACTGGAGCAAGGAGTCAAGGCTAACTTACTGCCCCATGTATTGAAACGAGGAGTCAAGGCTATCTTACTGCCCCATGTATTGAAACAAGGAGTCAAGGCTATCCTTCCACCACAGTGAATGGAGCACGGTGTCGAGGCTATCCCACTGCCATGTGCACTGGAGCAAGGTGTCCAGGCTTTCGCTCTACCATGTGCACTGGAGCAAGATGTGTCAAGGCTATCCAACTGCCATATGCACTGGAGCAAGCTGTCGAGGCTATCCTACTGCCATATGCACTGGAGCAAGGTGTCAAGGCTATCACACTACCAAGTGCACTGGAGCAAGATGTGTTGAGGCTATCCACTGCCATATGCACTGGAGCAAGCTGTCAAGGCTATCCTACTGCCCCATGCACTGGAGCAAGCTGTCGAGGCTATCCTACTGCCATATGCACTGGAGCAAGGTGTTGAGGCTATCGCACTACCAAGTGCACTGAGCGAGATGTGTTGAGGCTATCGCACTGCACCATGCACTGGAGCAAGGAGTCGAGGCTATCTTACCGCCCCATGTATTGAAACAAGGAGTCAAGGCTATCCTTCTACCACAGGCACTGGAACATGGTGTCACGGCTATCCCACTAGAACAAGGTGTTGAGGGTATCCTTCTGCCCCAAGCACTACAGCAAGGTTACACGGCTATCCTAATGCCCCAGGCAGTGGAGCAAGGTGTCAAGTCTATCTCACACATGCATTGGCACGAGCTGTGAAAGCTATACTACTGTCCCATGCACAAGATCAAGTTGTGGAGGCTATCATACTACCTCATGCACTAGAGCAAGATGTTGAGACTATTCTACTGCTGCATGTCTTGGAGCAAGCTGTCAAGGCTATCCTACTGCTGCATGTCTTGGAGCAAGGTGTCAAGGCTATCCTACTGTCCGATGCACTGGAGTAAGGTGTTGTGACTATTCTACTGCTGCATGTCTTAGAGCAAGGTGTCAAGGCAATCCTGCTGCCGCATGTCTTGGAGCAAGGTGTCAAGACTATTCTACTGCTGCATGTCTTGGAGAAAGGTGTTGAGGCTATCCTACTACCTCATGCACTAGAGAAAGATGTTGAGACTATTCTACTGCTGCATGTCTTGAAGCAAGGTGTCAAGGCTATCCTACTGTCCCATGCACTGGAGCAAGGTGTCGAGACTATTCTACTGCTGCATGTCTTGGAGCAAGGTGTCGAGGATATCCTACTGCTGCATGTCTTGGAGCAAGGTGTCAAGGCTATCCTACTGCTGCCTGTCTTGGAGCAAGGTGTCAAGACTATTCTACTGCTGCATGTCTTGGAGCAAGGTGTCAAGGCTATCCTACTGTCCCCTGCACTGGAGCAAGGTGTCGAGACTATTCTACTGCTGCATGTCTTGGAGCAAGGTGTCGAGGATATCCTACTGCTGCATGTTTTGGAGCAAGGTGTCAAGGCTATCCTACTGCTGCCTGTCTTGGAGCAAGGTGTCAAGACTATTCTACTGCTGCATGTCTTGGAGCAAGGTGTCAAGGCTATCCTACTGTCCGATGCACTGGAGTAAGGTGTTGTGACTATTCTACTGCTGCATGTCTTGGAGCAAGGTGTCAAGGCTATCTTGCTGCCGCATGTCTTGGAGCAAGGTGTCAAGGCTAACCTACTGCTGCATGTCTTGGAGTACGGTGTCGAGGCTATCATACTGTCCCATGCACTGGAGCAAGGTGTTGAGGCTATCTTACTGCCGCATGTCTTGGAGCAAGGTGTCGAGGCGATCCTACTGTTCCATGCACTGGAGCAAGGCGTTGAGACTATTCTGCTGCTGCATGTCTTGGAGTAAGGTGTTGAGGCTATCATACTGTCACATGCACTGGAGCAAGGTGTCGAGGCTATCCTACTACCTCATGCACTAGAGCAAGATGTCGAGACTATTCTACTGCTGTATGTCTTGAAGCAAGGTGTCGAGGCGATCCTACTGTCCCATGCACTGGAGCAAGGCATTGAGACTATTCTACGTCTTCATGTCTTGGAGTAAGGTGTCGAGGCTATCATACTCTCCCATTCACTGGAGCAAGGTGTCGAGGCTATCCTACTGCTGCATGTCTTGGAGCAAAGTATCGAGACTATTCTACCGCTGCATGTCTTGGAGCATGGTGTCAAGTCTATCCTACTGTCCCCTGCACTGGAGTAAGGTGTTGAGACTATTCTACTGCTGCATGTCTTGGAGCAAGGTGTTGAGACTATCCTACTACCTCATGCACTAGAGCAAGATGTCGAGACTATTCTACTGCTGTATGTCTTGGAGCAAGGTGTCAAAACTATTCTACTGCTGTATGTCTTGGAGCAAGGTGTCAAGGCTATCCTACTACCTCATGCACTAGAGAAAGATGTTGAGACTATTCTACTGCTGCATGTCTTGAAGCAAGGTGTCAAGGCTATCCTACTGTCCCATGCACTGGAGCAAGGTGTCGAGACTATTCTACTGCTGCATGTCTTGGAGCAAGGTGTCAAGACTATTCTACTGCTGCATGTCTTGGATCAAGGTGTCAAGGCTATCCTACTGTCCGATGCACTGGAGTAAGGTGTTGTGACTATTCTACTGCTGCATGTCTTGGAGCAAGGTGTCAAGGCTATCCTACTACCTCATGCACTAGAGAAAGATGTTGAGACTATTCTACTGCTGCATGTCTTGGAGCAAGGTGTCGAGGCGATCCTACTGACCCATGCACTGGAGCAAGGTGTCGAGACTATTCTACTGCTGCATGTCTTGGAGCAAGGTGTTGAGGCTATCCTACTACCTCATGCTCTAGAGCAAGATGTCAAGACTATTCTACTGCTGCATGTCTTGGAGCAAGGTGTGGAGGCGATCCTACTGTCCCATGCACTGGAGCAAGGTGTTGAGACTATTCTACTGCTGCATGTCTTGGAGCAAGGTGTTGAGGCTATCCTACTGTTCCATGCACTGGAGCAAGGCGTTGAGACTATTCTACTGCTGCATGTCTTGGAGTAAGGTGTTGAGGCTATCATACTGTCCCATGCACTGGAGCAAGGTGTCGAGGCTATCCTACTACCTCATGCACTAGAGCAAGATGTCGAGACTATTCTACTGCTGCATGTCTTGGAGCAAGGTGTTCGAGGTGATCCTACTGACCCATGCACTGGAGCAAGGCATTGAGACTATTCTACTGCTGCATGTCTTGGAGTAAGTTGTCGAGGCTATCATACTCTCCCATGCACTGGAGCAAGGTGTCGAGGCTATCCTACTGCCGCATGTCTTGGAGCAAAGTATCGAGACTATTCTACTGCTGCATGTCTTGGAGCAAGGTGTTGAGTCTATCCTACTGTCCCTGCACTGGAGCAAGGTGTCGAGACTATTTTACTGCTGCATGTCTTGGAGCAAGGTGCCGAGACTATCCTACTACCTCATGCACTAGAGCAAGATGTCAAGACTATTCTACTGCTGCATGTCTTGGAGCAGGTGTCAAGGCTATCCTACTGCTGCATGTCTTGGAGTAAGGTTTCGAGACTATCCTACTACCTCATGCACTAGAGCAAGATGTCGAGACTATCCTACTGCTGCATGTCTTGGAGCAAGGTGTCAAGGCTATCCTACTGCTGCATGTCTTGGAGTAAGGTGTCGAGGCTATCATACTGTCCCATGCACTGGAGCAAGGTGTTGAGGCTATCTTACTGCCGCATGTCTTGGAGCAAGGTGTCGAGACGATCCTACTGTTCCATGCACTGGAGCAAGGCGTTGAGACTATTCTACTGCTGCATGTCTTGGAGTAAGGTGTCGAGGCTATTATACTGTCCCATGCACTGGAGCAAGGTGTCGAGGCTATCCTACTACCTCATGCACTAGAGCAAGATGTCGAGACTATTCTACTGCTGTATGTCTTGGAGCAAGGTGTCGAGGCGATCCTACTGTCCCATGCACTCGAGCAAGGCATTGAGACTATTCTACTGCTGCATGTCTTGGAGTAAGGTGTCGAGGCTATTATACTCTCCCATGCCCTGGAGCAAGGTGTCGAGGCTATCCTACTGCCGCATGTCTTGGAGCAAAGTATCGAGACTATTCTACTGCTGCATGTCTTGGAGAAAGGTGTCAAGTCTATCCTACTGTCCCCTGCACTGGAGCAAGGTGTTGAGACTATTCTACTGCTGCATGTCTTGGAGCAAGGTGTCGAGACTATCCTACTACCTCATGCACTAGAGCAAGACGTCAAGACTATTCTACTGCTGCATGTCTTGGAGCAAGGTTTCAAGGCTATCCTACTGTCCCATGCTGTGGAGCAAGTTGTCAAGGCTATCCTACTGCTGCATGTCTTGGAGCAAGGTGTTGAGGATATCCTACTGCTGCATGTCTTGGAGCAAGGTGTCAAGGCTATTCTACTGTCCCATGTACTAGAGCAAGATGTCAAGACTATTCTACTGCTGCATGTCTTGGAGCACGGTGTCAAGGCTATTCTACTGTCCCATGTACTAGAGCAAGATGTCGAGACTATTCTACTGCTGCATGTCTTGGAGCAAGGTGTCGAGGCTATACTGCTACCTCATGCACTGGAGCAAGGTGTCAAGACTATTCTACTGCTGCATGTATTGGAGCAGGGTGTCGAGGCTATACTGCTACCTCATGCACTGGAGCAAGGTGTCAAGACTATTCTACTGCTGCATGTCTTGGAGCAAGGTGTCAAGGCTATCCTACTGTCCCATGCACTGGAGCAAGGTGTCAAGGCTATCCTACTGCTGCATGTCTTGGAGCAAGGTGTCGAGGATATCCTACTGCTGCATGTCTTGGAGCAAGGTGTCCAGGCTATCCTACTGTCCCATGCACTGGAGCAAGGTGTCAAGGCTATCCTACTGCTGCATGTCTTGGAGCAAGGTGTCGAGGATATCCTACTGCTGCATGTCTTGGAGCAAGGTGTCCAGGCTATCCTACTGTCCCATGCACTGGAGCAAGGTGTTGTGACTATTCTACTGCTGCATGTCTTGGAGCAAGGTGTCAAGGCTATCCTGCTGCCGCATGTCTTGGAGCAAGGTGTGAAGACTATTCTACTGCTGTATGTCTTGGAGCAAGGTGTCAAGATTATTCTACTGCTGTATGTCTAGGAGCAAGGTGTCAAGGCTATCCTACTGTCCCATGCACTGGAGCAAGGTGTCAAGGCTATCCTACTGCTGCATGTCTTGGAGCAAGGTGTCGAGGATATCCTACTGCTGCATGTCTTGGAGCAAGGTGTCCAGGCTATCCTACTGTCCCATGCACTGGAGCAAGGTTTTGTGACTATTCTACTGCTGCATGTCTTGGAGCAAGGTGTCAAGGCTATCCTGCTGCCGCATGTCTTGGAGCAAGGTGTGAAGACTATTCTACTGCTGTATGTCTTGGAGCAAGGTGTCAAGATTATTCTACTGCTGTATGTCTAGGAGCAAGGTGTCAAGGCTATCCTACTACCTCATGCACTAGAGAAAGATGTTGAGACTATTCTACTGCTACATGTCTTGAAGCAAGGTGTCAAGGCTATCCTACTGTCCCATGCACTGGAGCAAGGTGTCGAGACTATTCTACTGCTGCATGTCTTGGAGCAAGGTGTTGAGGCTATCCTATACCTCATGCTCTAGAGCAAGATGTCAAGACTATTCTACTGCTGCATGTCTTGGAGCAAGGTGTGGAGGCGATCCTACTGTCCCATGCACTGGAGCAAGGTGTTGAGACTATTCTACTGCTGCATGTCTTGGAGCAAGGTGTTGAGGCTATCCTACTGTTCCATGCACTGGAGCAAGGCGTTGAGACTATTCTACTGCTGCATGTGTTGGAGTAAGGTGTCAAGGCTATCATACTGTCCCATGCACTGGAGCAAGGCGTCGAGGCTATCCTACTACCTCATGCACTAGAGCAAGATGTCGAGACTATTCTACTGCTGCATGTCTTGGAGCAAGGTGTCGAGGCGATCCTACTGACCCATGCACTGGAGCAAGGCATTGAGACTATTCTACTGCTGCATGTCTTGGAGTAAGGTGTCGAGGCTATCATACTCTCCCATGCACTGGAGCAAGGTGTCAAGGCTATCCTACTGCCGCATGTCTTGGAGCAAAGTATCGAGACTATTCTACTGCTGCATGTCTTGGAGCAAGGTGTTGAGTCTATCCTACTGTCCCCTGCACTGGAGCAAGGTGTCGAGACTATTCTACTGCTGCATGTCTTGGAGCAAGGTGTCGAGACTATCCTACTACCTCATGCACTAGAGCAAGATGTCAAGACTATTCTACTGCTGCATGTCTTGGAGCAAGGTGTCAAGGCTATCCTACTGCTGCATGTCTTGGAGTAAGGTGTCGAGACTATCCTACTACCTCATGCACTAGAGCAAGATGTTGAGACTATCCTACTGCTGCATGTCTTGGAGCAAGGTGTCAAGGCTATCCTACTGCTGCATGTCTTGGAGTAAGGTGTTGAGGCTATCATACTGTCCCATGCACTGGAGCAAGGTGTTGAGGCTATCTTACTGCCGCATGTCTTGGAGCAAGGTGTCGAGGCGATCCTAATGTATCATGCACTGGAGCAAGGCGTTGAGACTATTCTACTGCTGCATGTCTTGGAGTAAGGTGTCGAGGCTATCATACTTTCCCAGGCACTGGAGCATGGTGTCGAGGCTATCCTACTACCTCATGCACTAGAGCAAGATGTCGACACTATTCTATTGCTGTATGTCTTGGAGCAAGGTGTCAAGGCGATCCTACTTTCCCATGCACTGGAGCAAGGCATTGAGACTATTCTACTGCTGCATGTCTTGGAGTAAGGTGTCGAGGCTATCATACTCTCCCATGCACTGGAGCAAGGTGTCGAGGCTATCCTACTGCCGCATGTCTTGGAGCAAAGTATCGAGACTATTCTACTGCTGCATGTCTTGGAGCAAGGTGTCGAGTCTATCCTACTGTCCCCTGCACTGGAGCAAGGTGTCGAGACTATTCTACTGCTGCATGTCTTGGAGCAAGGTGTTGAGACTATTCTACTGCTGCATGTCTTGGAGCAAGGTGTCGAGACTATCCTACTACCTCATGCACTAGAGCAAGATGTCAAGACTATTCTACTGCTGCATGTCTTGGAGCAAGGTGTCAAGGCTATCCTACTGCTGCATGTCTTGGAGTAAGGTGTCGAGACTATCCTACTACCTCATGCACTAGAGCAAGATGTTGAGACTATCCTACTGCTGCATGTCTTGGAGCAAGGTGTCAAGGCTATCCTACTGCTGCATGTCTTGGAGTAAGGTGTCGAGGCTATCATACTGTCCCATGCACTGGAGCAAGGTGTTGAGGCTATCTTACTGCCGCATGTCTTGGAGCAAGGTGTCGAGGCGATCCTAATGTTCCATGCACTGGAGCAAGGCGTTGAGACTATTCTACTGCTGCATGTCTTGGAGTAAGGTGTCGAGGCTATCATACTTTCCCAGGCACTGGAGCATGGTGTCGAGGCTATCCTACTACCTCATGCACTAGAGCAAGATGTCGACACTATTCTATTGCTGTATGTCTTGGAGCAAGGTGTCGAGGCGATCCTACTTTCCCATGCACTGGAGCAAGGCATTGAGACTATTCTACTGCTGCATGTCTTGGAGTAAGGTGTCGAGGCTATCATACTCTCCCATGCACTGGAGCAAGGTGTCGAGGCTATCCTACTGCCGCATGTCTTGGAGCAAAGTATCGAGACTATTCTACTGCTGCATGTCTTGGAGCAAGGTGTCGAGTCTATCCTACTGTCCCCTGCACTGGAGCAAGGTGTCGAGACTATTCTACTGCTGCATGTCTTGGAACAAGGTGTCGAGACTATCCTACTACCTCATGCACTAGAGCAAGATGTCGAGACTATTCTACTGCTGCTTGTCTTGGAGCAAGGTGTCAAGGCTATCCTACTGCTGCATGTCTTGGAGCAAGGTGTTGAGGATATCCTACTGCTGCATGTCTTGGAGCAAGGTGTTGAGGATATCCTACTGCTGCATGTCTTGGAGCAAGGTGTCAAGGCTATTCTACTGTCCCATGTACTAGAGCAAGATGTCGAGACTATTCTACTGCTGCATGTCTTGGAGCAAGGTGTCAAGGCTATTCTACTGTCCCATGTACTAGAGCAAGATGTCAAGACTATTCTACTGCTGCATGTCTTGAAGCAAGGTGTCGAGGCTATACTGCTACCTCATGCACTGGAGCAAGGTGTCAAGACTATTCTACTGCTGCATGTCTTGGAGCAGGGTGTCGAGGCTATACTTCTACCTCATGCACTGGAGCAAGGTGTCAAGACTATTCTACTGCTGCATGTCTTGGAGCAAGGTGTCAAGGCTAACCTAGTGTCCCATGCACTAGAGCAAGATGTTCAGACTATTCTACTGCTGCATGTCTTGGAGCAAGGTGTTGAGGCTATCCTACTGCCCCATGTCTTAGAGCACGGTGTCGAGGCTATCTTACTGCCCCATGTCTTGAGCAAGATGTTGAGACTATTCTACTGCTGCATGTCTTGGAGCAAGGTGTCGAGGCTATCCTACTGCCCCATGTCTGGAGCAAGGTGTCGAGGCTATCCTACTACCTCATGCACTTGAGCAAGATGTCGAAACTATTCTACTGCTTGTGACGGCCGGATTTTCGGACCAGATAGAATCAGCTCACAAAACACCACCAATCCAGCCGAAACGTAACCATCTCCCTCCTCAGGACCCATTTATCCAGGCGCCTGGGTACCTACCTGAGGATGGGCAATTAGCAATATACAAGCTCATATCATCAAAAACACCACTAAATCTATAGGATTACTAGGAATACTGACTGATCACTAAGGACGTCCATGCTCTACACCACACTCATACCTTATAGTCTCGCGCCAACTCAGACCCAGACTATGCTACCCTTCTACTCATAGTGAAGAGGGCAGTTCCGATAACTTACCATTACACACTGACCACAATCAGTGCTCACGCAAGCCACAATCCAGTGGGTATACACACTGACCACAATCAGTGCTCACTCAAGCCACAATCCTGTGGGTATACACACTGACCACAATCAGTGCTCACTCAAGCCACAATCCTGTGGGTATACACATTGACCACAATCAATGCTCTCATTAACGCCGCTACACAACGACGATCACTTTCCTGTGAATACCTTCTGCTCTCTCTCTCTCTCTGTTGGGAAGTTTCTCTCATACATCTAATATCTACTGGGGAGGTCTCATATGCAATTGTTATATTTTATGTGGTACACAAGAATGGCCAAATCACAATATGCAAAGGTTATTATCAAATACAAGTGCTCCTCTACTCCCTTGCTCAGTTACCATTTACCTGGACGGGAGATGCATCCGTTCACATAACAGCATCTGACTATAAGAAAGGTTAACTTTATTATGAATAATAACAGTTACACAATGGTTCACTAAGAACTGGGGTTACTATATGCAAAGGTTATTCCTTGATTTAGGCGCTCCTTCTCCCTTTTGATCCATCAGTTACCATTACAGCATCTGGCTAGAAGAAAGGTTAGTCTTATCAATAATAATAACACTTGCACAGCTGTTCACTAAGAACTGGGGTTCCTTTGTTAATATAACATCACAATAACTAGCAATCTAGACATAGCCTGAAAAGTAAAGGGGAATAGACACATACACAGATCTGCGGGGTCTCTTTATTATAATGGAAAGCTTTATTACTAACACATAAAAAGGGAAATGGATTATAACAGACTGATAACAATACAGTAGGGAATCTAGCCTAGGAAATAAAAGACAAGATTAATGTTTAAGTGTAAGGCAAACTAGTTTAGAATACCTCACCCTATAAGAAAGGAATGTTTCTCTCTCTCTCTCTGGTGGAATCAGGGCTCTCTCTCTCCCTCCGTCACCACGGCTTCACTCCACTGGCTCAACTGCTCCAGCTGGCAGTTCCAACTCCTCCATCTGACTGGCAACTGCTTTAATACATTCTGATAAACTGGCAGCTCCAGCTGACAGTTCCAACTTAATTCCAAGATTCATCTGACTGCTCTCTCCAGCTCCAGCAACCATCTGAACTCTACCATTCCAAGAATCAACTGACTTGAACTGTCCCAAAGACCAACTGACACTCCGCCTCTTCTGCACTTCGCTAATATGGAATGCTCTCCTCTAGTGGAAAGATCCAGCCAGTAGCCTCCTCCCACCAAATCCATGTACCAGGCTCCTTGCTCCAGACGCTCTCACAGTGATCAGCTGCTTGTTTCGTCTAGAGACTTGAGCCAAGGGACACTTCTTGATAAGATTCAACTCCGGTCGGTTCTCTCTAGTTTGCAAAGAGCGAACAACACCTCATAACTAAAACATCACCTTTACCCTGCAAGCATCTCAGTCTGCAGAGGCAGAAAGCAAAATGGAGTCTCTCTGGTTCTGGGCCTTGTAGGCCCAAAAAGGATGAAATAACACTTAGCTCTGTCAGAGTACATACACAAACCATACCAATATGTAATATAAAGTCAGAACTACAGGATCCACCCTCTACTATAGGTAGGATGATGAAAGGACACATAATTATGTCAAAGCCAATAGGCAATAGATGGATTAGAGTCAGGAATAAGGGATCTATCATCATATAAAGCGGCTATCCTCTAGTTTATGCTTCTAGGTCTGAAAAGAGGCCTAAAAGGACCAAAACAAGCTACGAATAGGGATCCAGGATGGTAGCAAGCTTAAAGTCACCATCACTCAGAAATAGAGCCAAAAACCCGGTCAGGACACTGCTGCATGTCTTGGAGCAAGGTGTCAAGGCTATACTGCTACCTCATGCACTGGAGCAAGGTGTCGAGACTATTCTACTGCTGCATGTCTTGGAGCAAGGTGTCGAGGCTATACTGCTACCTCATGCACTGTAGCAAGGTGTTGAGACTATTCTACTGCTGCATGTCTTGGAGCAAGGTGTCGAGGCTATCCTACTGCCCCATGTCTTGGAGCACGGTGTCGAGGCTATCCTACTGCCCCATGTCTGGAGCAAGGTGTCGAAACTATCCTACTACCTCATGCACTTGAGCAAGATGTCGAAACTATTCTACTGCCGCATGCCTTGGAGCAAGGTGTCAAGGCTTTCCTACTACCTCATGCACTACAGCAAGATTTCAAGGTTATCCTACTGCTCCATGCAGTGGAGCAAGGTGATGAGGTTGTCCTACTGTCCCGTTCACAGGTGTTAGTTGTGAAAATACTCTCATATACGCTAATATTCCGTTTT
The DNA here is from genome assembly GCF_964263255.1 of Lissotriton vulgaris. NCBI lineage: Eukaryota > Metazoa > Chordata > Amphibia > Caudata > Salamandridae > Lissotriton > Lissotriton vulgaris. Next base: position 1,459,679,954 of record NC_141695.1, on the reverse strand, counting down.
CTCCAGTAGACCTGCCTGAGGACTGACAGCGCCCTCAAATGATGTGGGCCTACGGTCTAAGCGGCACATGTGAGCCTTGGAGGTTCTGGCTGCATTAAGGGGTTAGCGATGAGGCCAGCAACGCCATGTGTGTGCAACCCCTAAGCAAAGCTTGCCTAGCCTAGTGTGTCCGAGCTCCCTAGTACTGAAGGGCCCCAGGGCCACAGATCTAGGGGCCCATTTATTGTTTTGGTTCGGTTGGTTACTTGTGACATTGTTGGTCATTCACTTGTGTTTCATCATCTCCTGAAAAAGCGGAGGGAGACGCCACCATCAAATAGATCTCCCATTTATTTTAAAATATTTCCATTTTATTCACGTGAGGCATCCAGACTGGGGTTTCCCACAAGGCTCAGGTATCAGCCCACTTCTCTTTAACTATAACCGCCAAGCTCAGGGCTATTTATGTGGATGGTACCCAGCTGGTCCTAACGAAGGTGTAGCAAGATTCTCATGGGCCCCAGCGCAAACAAGGAAAACAATCAACCTCCTCTCTATTGATATCTTGGTACCCAGAGTGATGTGTTTCTGGATCCACAAGAGAAAGGGGTTAGGATTGTTCTATGTACCATGTTTTTAGAAACATTTTGGTGAAAGGCACTTTCTTAAATACAATGGGCAACAATTTTGCTCTAAAATTCATATGCTGCACAGGCACCTTTGCAGAAGACGGTGTTGCTACAATTTTGAGGAAGGTTGTCTTTGCGCACAGATGCACTCCATAGGGGAAGGTGCCATTGACAGCACACATTGGCACACCCATTAACTGCACCTGACCGCACCTCTAGGCAGATCCTACAGAAAAGGCTGCCATATTCACGCATGCAATACAAAGCAGTGACCTCGACTGTATCTGACTGTGCTTTGTCCTTATTTATGGCTAACTGCACCTTTAGCCAAGAGTTGCCTTTGACGGGGAACATAAGTGTGAAGCAGCCTACTCGGATTGAGTTGGAGTACACGGCAGGATTCCAAATGTCCACCATCAAACTGGTGCCTCAAACCTAAACTAAATGGCAGCATTGCACACGTAAGGAAAAGGATAAAATAAGGAAAGGACATTTCTACTGCCCATCAAAGACACCAGAAACCTACTGTCGTTGGTCCATTGTCGCAAACAAAATGCCAAACATCTCTGTACGCCTAAGTCTTGTTTACAGAATCAGGAGAACCGTTCTGACATCCAGTGTAAGCCCGGCCTCTTCCTCCTCCACAGCTAGTGTGCGAAAAGCAACATATTGGATTCACCAGCACATATACATCTGGAAAGGAAAACTAAATTGAAAACAATAATACGGTCCTAGATATGAGTAGAGAATTAATGTGTTTAAATAAAAAAATATATGAAAGACTTCTCTACACAAGAGGGGACCCAGTGTACCAATCCGTGTATCACAACTAATGGCTACAATGAGTGAGTGAAATGGCAGATCAGTACGGAAGAGACTTGTAGAGCCCTGAAGAGCAGAGGGAGATGTCATGATGTGGATGACGGGTTAAACAGAGCCCAGGATCAAGGAAACGTTATTTGCAAATATAGAAATGCCACACCACCCTCATAGTCTCCCCACCGCGCAATACAAGGGATCATAACAGGGAGAGCACAACCTTCCAGTAGAGTATCCAAAGGAAATGGAAGAGATTATTGAAGGCCACGGGAAGCCACGGGAAAATTGACATGTAGTACCATACCTGGACCACCTCTGGAATCTGGCAGTGTGACGAAGAAGACATTAGGAAAGAACAACCCGCTCACCTGGAAGGGACAATCTCTCAGAACCTTAAGCATTCTGGGATCATAAAGAAAAAGAAAATGCTTCAGCACAGCTGGAGTGATGAAACTTGCTGCCGATATTGGAGCCTGTGCAACCTCAAAGCGGGTCAACAAAATGAAAGCCAAGACGTTCACCACTAAGTCAATCGAAGACATGGAAACAAAAGAGAAGGATTGGAGGCATAAGAACTCCTGGGGACCCATAGCTGTCAGAAAGGAAATCTTGGTAAAAGTGTATTCTCCGGGGATAATGATCCTACCACTTAAGAATCACATCAGCCCTGAACACAGCAATATCTACTGACATCTGGATACACCCGCACGTCTGACAGTACCTCAAGGCTTTCCGGTGAAAGAACTCCATAAACCAGGGTTTTCTAGGGTCTACAGTTGAAAGGTTCAATTGTTACGATTTAGGGTTACCCCGCCCACCCACCTTGAGCCGCTGTGATTAGATTTCTGACCCCGTGGTGCAAGGACTTAGTTCAAGGCTCCAACACGAATTAGAAATCCAGTTGGATTGTGACCCATACACAACCCACTAGGCAGTACTGTGTGGGTGGTGTTCTCTAGTCCAGATTAGTCCCTCTAGATGTGTTCAGGAACACAACATAACTCCATACGCACTTTTGTAAATGAATTGCACAACCAAAATATCACCAAGAGACAGGTGATAAAGCTTTAAAATGGTTAGTTCAAAAACCCAAGTCTAGTGCATAAAATATGACTTGTAACCTCACAGAATGAAAAAAATAAATGCAGCAATGCATGACATGGCCAGCGATAACTTCATGAATATTCCTAACATGGTTAGGAGGTTCCAGCTTCCTAACACTTTATCCCCACTTCTAAGCGCTGTGCTCAAATTTAGCAGAAGCATAAAGTAGTACGCTTAAAAAAGCGAGTTTCTTAAGATGCCTCGCACAGCATACCCTTTCTCATTAAGAAATTGCTGTTTAGCTATTTTCTATCACAACCCTTGCCTGAGAATGCTAGGATGTGCGTGTCTGAAGGTCACTTCTCTGTCCTGCTTTTGGAACCCCAGAGTAACCCCCGACTAGGGCTGGTTTTGCCTGATCTCTAACCAGAAAGGTCTGTCACGAATGCCTTTTGAAACATGGCCAAATTTTATAGCAACTCATCACCCATTCTTATGTTGGTAAGTTTGGTGACACTAAAGTACCAAAAAGACAAAATAAGGATGGCAACAAATACATCTTCTTAAATTCAAATGTAGACGTTTTAGCCTCCACTGAAAGCATCCATTGTAGCATGGTAGCGCCCATAACAGCAGCAACGAAAATATGTCAGCCTAGATTGGAGGTGGACATGATGCTAACACTTCTGCATGTGTCTAAACTCCACACATTCTAATCGAAAGATATAGGAATCTGCAGGCAAGTACACAATAAAAATAGAAAATATTTTAATGTGCCTTGTCACAATGTTGTGGCACCCGTTCTCCTGCCTCTGGCAGACAGGCATGTCGCCGTTATATTTTCTGACATGTACTGGGGTCGTGAGAAGATTTGGTTCATTTGGCTTGGTTTTTTTTTTTTTTTGGTTTTCCTCATATACCATTGTGGGAATTCTTGAAGGGAAAACTGGGCCTCACCTTCCGATTGGTCGACCTGTTCCAGCCCTGATGTTATGGACCAAGATTGTCAAAGTAGTGCCCGATCCCTCAAGTTGCCACTGCTTTCCCAATCCACTCCCGTTCGCACCGTAGCTGGCACCCTGTGTTACTTGGGAGATAAGGGAACCGACAGGGCCCAGGAAAAATCATAGGAAGACCTTTCACCTTACACCGTTCACCTATCTTGCCAAGCTACTAAGGCCGTCCAAATTTTAACAAAACTTGTAGGGTCGCATGCAATGTCAGACTTACTGGTGAGAATAATATGCTTTAAACAGTTCGAAAAAGTAGGAGGGGCTGGGTCTTTCCATGCTCTACATATTTCACGCCTCGCAAGAAGCATAACATAAAAAATAAATCTTGTGACGGGATCATTCAGATTGTAGCCAGGGCACAAACCAAACAGAATAGTTCTAGAAGGGATTTCCAATGGTATCTGAAGGACGTCTTTCAAAAAGTCCTGAACCTTGACCCAGTAGTTTCTTATCTGCGGACAGACAACAAACGTGATCATCGTCTGCAGCGGGGTGTCTACATCTTGGGCAGTAACATTCTAAGTTGCAAAATGTAACTAATTTTTTGGGGGTTATATATGCCCTGTACATAGTATAAAAGTGGTTTCGCTTCAATGTGGTGGGCTTAACGACTGCCTGCAGAGTCGTGAAAGAGTCAGTCCATAGGACCTCAGTGATTTCGCTATCTGGAATGGATGCATTGTCCCAGAGTTTTAATAACTCTGATTCTGTGATGTTCTCCGCAGCTAACATAGCTGTATACCAGTACGAGATTTGATTTTTCCACGTCCCCCACCTAAATATTAGATCGAACTTTGGATTGGGTTTTATTAAGGGTCCATTGTCTCGTTGACCACCATCCGGACAACTGGTAGTATTTAAATCTGGTAGGTGCTCCCCCAGTCAGACTAGATAAGGCCTCCCAGTTTAAAAGATGCGAATCTTCCTGGAGGTCACCCCAGCATTCTAGCCCTGCTGTCCTCAGCGGACGAGATAGTTGGTCGTCGAGACAAGTCGGCGTTCCGGGGGAGTCCCAAATAGGGGCCTGTGCTGTGTATTAGGGAATATCTAACCTCTGCCTAATAAATACCCAATTTCTTAGGGCTGCCCCTAGCGTCTTATTTCTGACTTTTTTGAAAAACTTTGGGTCCCCATACTTAAAAAGAAAATAGGCTTCACCATGTGGAATGTCTTGCAATAGTGCTTTAAATAGTAGGCCTAGAGACGATTAATCTATTTTACCTGCCAATGGTCTAAAATTTTTAAGGTGAAAAGCATGGCAGTAAACAAGTAGATCGGGAAAGGCCAGCCCTCCTGTTTTTAAAGTTCTCCTGAGCTTTTTCCAGGATATTCGCGGAGATTTTGAGTTCCAGATGAATGATCCAAGTCCCCCTTGCAGCTTTTTAATGGATGGGGTGTGGAATGATAAGGGAATAGAATTAAATCGGAACGTAATTTTTGGGAGGATGATCATCTTGATTAAATTAACTCTCCCAAAGATGTTAAGGGAGAGAGATGACCATCTTAGGAGGAGGGCACAAACATCCTTTGAGACTCTATCTAAGTTAATTATTTTTATTTTTTTTAATTTTTAAAACCTTTATTCTCAAATAGTGCACACAGCTATTCAGCCTTACATCCCGGAGGCTAGGCAGCATTATGAAAAGCAGTGAAATAGAGTACAAAAAACAAAATATCAGGACGAATGAAGGTTGTTTTTTTTTTTTTTTTTAAGTTAAATGTATTAAAAGGAAAGGGGGAGGAAAAGTAGGGAAAGAGGCGCCAAAACGGGCGCTAAGGAAGAAGGCAATGAAACCAATATGCAGTGAGGCCTATTCAAGGAGCCGGTCAGGCACAATGACCACAATTATAATCAGAACAATAGAGATACGCAGGACGATGGGAGAAGGAAACCCAGGATAACGGAGATATCTAACTGTCAGTTGGAAGCATGGGCTATGGCGACAAGTGTTCATCCCGTGGAGCGGGTTCTGGAGGCATGCAAATGTCACCCCTATATTCATTCCAAGCCCCCCACAGTTTCTGCCATTTTTTAGGTTTACCCCTGGCAACATATACAGTTGTTTCCCGGAACATACACCAATCCATACTGGCCTTCCACTGTACCATCGTCGGGGCCGTTGCTGCTCCCCACATCTGTGCAATGTCCCGCTTAGCAACCATATTCCCAAGGGTCACCCATTGGGTCTGGGCAGTGTTGTAGTCTGTCGGGCCCCAAATATTTAAGAGGCATCTCCGGGCCTCCGCGTGTACTTCCACCCCGGTCACCTCGCTCATGATCGTGTGCACCCGTCGCCAATAGGAAGCTATCACGTTGCATTCCCAAATGATGTGCATGAAGGTGGCGAGGGCACCACAACCGTGTCTACAGAGACCATCGGCAGAATCTCCCATATGTATAAGCCTGGGACCAGTGACATAAACTCTATGCAAAATCTTTAGCTGCACCAGTCGAAGACGGGAGGGGATAGCGACCTCCTTGGGAGATGCCACGGCACTTTGCCAATCCTCGTCGTCGATCTCTATCCCGTCCCGCACCCACCGATCTTGCACCCCCAAAAGAAGATCTGTGCGAACGTTAATCAGTTTCCTGTATGTCAAGGAGATCGCACTGTCAGGCATGTGACCATCCAATACTCGATCCTCCAAGGGAGAACTATCGGGAATCGCCTCACCCTCCGGTATGGCGGACACTAGTGCATGTCTCAGCTGAGCGTATCGAAAATATTCCGTCCCACCCAGCTGAAACTCCGACTGCAGTTGGGCAAAAGACTTTACCTCCCCTCGCAATAGCATGTCCTCCACCCTGGAAATACCGATCAAATCCCACCTATCAAAGCCTTTAGTGTGCCATAGTTTGCCCAGTATATCAGAATCATAGAGTGGGGTCATCTTGGTAAGCCTGTCTTTCCACCCCTGCGCCTTAGTGACCGCTCTCCAGATGTGTACTGCAGTTTTCGTTGGCCCAGACATCCGCCTATAAAGGGACCTCGTGTATAGCGCCCTATGATATTTCCCGCCGTCCAGGAGCCACCGATCCATGGCGTACCCCGGATTATCCACAGGGCCATATAGGCCATGGTTAATGGCTGCCAACTGGGAGGCCCAGTAGTATCTACGAACATCAGGCAGCGCAATTCCCCCATCGTACCACGGGAGCGTGAGCTTCGTGATAGCAATGCGAGGCCTACCATCCCAAAGGAGGGCACGTTGCAAGCTCTCAATCTCACCGAAATATCGGGCCGGGACCGGGTCCTGAGTGTTTTGCAGGGCGTAAAGAAATCTGGGCAAGGACATCATCTTGAATAGCGCCGCGCTCCCAAGCAAGGAAAGAGGAAGTTTACGCCACCCCTCCACATCCCGCCGGAGGCGAAGCAGAGGGGGGAGCAGGTTGTGCTCGTATCGCGCTTTAGGGTCCGTGGAGATGTAAATCCCCAAGTATTTGAAACCCTGTCTCGCCACCTGTATGCCACAGCCTCTCGGGAGGCGAGGTGTTCCCCCCTTCAGGACGTATAAATGCGACTTCGACCAGTTAATAACCAAGCGGGAGTACTGACCAAAGAGTCGAAGTACGTCGCAGGCCACGATGAGAGACTTGCAAGGGGAAGTGAGATACAGAAGGATGTCATCTGCATATAATGACACTCGGTCCTCGAAGTCAGGAGACCATCGAATGCCATTAATGTCTGGGTGGTTGCGCAGCAATGCCGCCAAAGGTTCGAGTGCAAGTGCAAACAGGAGGGGCGACAGAGGACAGCCCTGCCTAGTGCCCCTCTGAAGAACAAAGGGTGCCGAAACTCGACCATTGACCGCAACATTAGCTAACGGGCTAGCGTATAGAAGTTTGACCCACCCTACAAACTCCGGACCAAAACCGAGCTTCGCCAACACTGCCCACAGGTAACTCCATTCAAGGGAGTCAAAAGCCATCGTGGCATCCAACGACGCCAGAACAGCTGGCTCCTCAAGCATGTGGGCCCTAGCCAGGGCTCCGTGGAGTCTCCAAGGTTAAGAGCGGTGTTGCGGTGTGGAATAAAGCCCGACTGGTCGGGTGCACTAAGTCGCCAATTGCGCCAATCAGTCGGTTGGCGAGCAATTTGGCTAGAATCTTAGGCTCCGCGTTTAATAGAGAGATGGGGCGATATGATCGGCACAAATCTCTTGGCTTCCCTTCCTTATGGATAACCACGATGGTGGCCAACCTCTGATCGTGGGTAAGCATGCCTACCTCCCGCGCCTCCAGGAACATGTTCCGTAAGTGCGGGGAAACTACATCCGGCTTGATTTTGTAAAGCTCCACAGGGATACCATTAGGGCCAGGCGCTTTGCCAGACCTTAGGGAGCGAATGGCGAGGGCAATTTCGTCAGCAGTAATGTCCCTGTCCAGGTCGTCACGGTCCATCTCCGACAAGCATGGGAGATCGATATCTACCAGGAAAGCGCACGAGTCGGCCTCAGACCGGTCCGAGACCGAAGTGTAAATGCCCCGAAAGTAGTCCGAGAACGACCCAACGATTGCACTCGGGTCAGTGACCAGTAAGCCGTCGTCACCCAACACCTCCAGAACAACGCGACTGGCTCTCTCCTTCCTGTCAAGCCAGGCCAGGAGTTTGCCCGCCTTGTCACCGACGTCGTAAATCCTACCCTGTTGTTCTCTACCCATGACAACAGCAGCGTCGGAGGCCAGATCGCGGTATTCCAGTTGCTTAAGAGAGAGGGTATGGAGCAGCTCGGGCGTAGGGCCTGCCTCCAATTGAGAGTCCAGCTCCATGATCTCTACCTCAATGCGCACCATGTCGGCGTCTCTGTTCCTACGGACGTCCGCTATGAGGGCAAAGGCCTCACCTCGCAGGACCGTCTTAAACGCCTCCCATAGGGTGGCGGCTGATGTAACCGACCCATTATTCTCATTGAAATATAACTCAATGGCCTTGGCCAGGAGCCCGCGCGTCTTTGGATTCCGAAAGTACCATGGATTGACCACCACGGGCCGCTCGGCAACCGCAATGTCAAAATAGAAGGACACCCACACCGGGGAATGGTCCGAGATGCCCCTCGCCAAAAGGCGGGCCTCCGAGATAGCCGGCGCGTTGGCCGCCAAGGTTAGGACATAGTCTATTCTCGAGAGGCTACCATGTGCTCCAGAGTGAAACGAGTATTGGTTTAGGGTGGGATGCATGAGTCTCCAGCAGTCGACCAATCCCATAGTATCAAGGAAATTTGGCAGCCATAATTGCGAACTACGAAGGTCTCTAGGCGGATGCCTGTCCAAGGTCCCCGAGCAGACCGAGTTGAAGTCACCACCCACAATAAGTAACCCCGCAGTCAGGTTTAAAATGGCGCTTCCAAGGTCCTGAAAAGTGTTGTTTTGCAGCCCCGGGGGAACATAAACCGAAACTTGGATCAAGGCACGTCCCTCCCACCGCCCCGTGACGGCAGCATACCGCCCCCTCTCGTCCACAATAGTGGAGTCAATCTCAAAAGGGAGAGACGTGCGCACCATAATACCCGCCCCCCGGGACCCCGAAGAGAACCCTGAGTGAGCCACCATTTTGAAACCCTTCCTGTTGAGCGCACGGCACGTATTCCCCACCAAGTGTGTCTCCTGTAACAGAACAACATCAGGCATATTTCTTTTGAACAATTGCAAGACCACCCCCCTCTTAATGCGATCACCCAAGCCATTAACATTCCAACACAGAACTTTTAATTTCCTACCCCCCATCGTCGAACCTCAGGGCTCCGCCGACCCCAGTCGACCCCACCAATGCATTAGATAAATCAAAGCATACAATACATTGCCTAGAAAAAGGAAGAAAGAAACGAAAAAAGCACACAAAACCAACCCACATACCACCCCCACCCTGCACCCCTGCATTAGACTAAAAAGCCCCCCCAACCAGCAGTGTGCCTGTCGCCCCATAAACTAAACTACAAGAAGACCCTAGAGGAGAAAGGAGATCACGTAGTCCCCCCCCGCCACCCTCCATGTAAAGGAAGGATAGTTTCAATAAAGTGCAACAGCTTGGCATTATAGGTCATAGTCAACAGGTACACCAACCGACAAAGTTAGCGTGATAGGTACTACTCCTGATGATCGGGGCCTCCAGAGGCACCTTCGGAATGTTCCTCCTGCTCCTCGCGTCGGTGCGGCAAAGTGTCCAGCCAGTCACTCGCAGCCTCAGGCATGTCGAAGAACATAGCGCGGCCTTCGCGTTCAATACGCAATTTAGCGGGGAATATCATGGAATATTTCAGCCCCATGTCCCTGAGGCGCCGCTTCACTCCCGCAAAACTCTGACGCTGTCTCTGAACAGCCCTGGTGAAGTCCGGGTAAAAGTTAACATCCGCGTTCTGGAACTTGAGGGGTCCATGTCGCCTCGAAGCCTGTAGGATCGCATCTCGATCTCTAAAGTTGAATAAGCGGGCGATGATGGGTCTAGGTGCGACACCCGTCTTCGGAGGACCACCCGGTATTCTGTGGGCCCGCTCGACCGAGAAGAAGTGGCTGAGGCCCGCCGGGGCCAAATGAGTCTTAATCAGTTCCTCGACAAAGAGGTCGGTGGCCGAGTCCTCTGCACCCTCCGGTACTCCAATAATGCGCACATTTTGCCACCTGGAACGTCCTCAAAGTCCTCCAGCCGCCTAGAGAACAGGTCATTGATCGACCTCAAATTCCGGACCTCCGTCTGCAGGTCCGAGACATCGGTCGTGAGGCTAGCAGTCTTGCTATCAAGCGATTTCACTCTGTCGTTTGTTTTACCCAGGTCAGCCCTAATCAGGTTGAGGTCGATCGCCAGGGTATCCACTTTGTGCGCCAGGACCTTGTGCTGCTTATGCATCTCCGTCCTGATGCCAGTGATAGCCCCCATAATGTCCTTGAGCGTAGGCTCCGACCCCTCTGGCGAGCCCGCACGTAGAGAGTCTTTGGATTGAGCGGCAGCAGTTGGCGAAGTTCTTTTGCTGGGCGTACCGGTCAATCTTGTTGGTCTGAGGTTGGATCGCCCCTGCCAGCCATGTTGGATCTAGACAGAACAAAGGGTAGCACTATGAGATCACTCCAGGCACTCAAACAAACGCGGAGCGTAGCTACCACAAATGCCCAGTCAGCGAGAGGCCACTCCGCAGCTCCGTTCGCTCCGCCAGGTGGAACAGGAGGCGCTCACTCCGCATATCGATCATGCACAGCGTTATCGCCGCCGTCGGCCATCACCGAGACAATTGTGTGCCCCTGGCACCGAATTTCAACACAACGTAACTTCGTCAAGGAGTGTCGGATTTCGGATCGGAAAGTAGATCCCGTGTCTACGACCATTCGCCAACTAGAATCCACCACCGTGGATCAGGATTTCGAGCAGGATTTATGCGGAGGGTCGGAGGGTCTCCGGAGCTCCGAGCTTACGCGGCCATCTTGCTTGCCCGCGAAGCTCCTCCCCATCTAAGTTAATTTTTGTTATGTCTTCAATTTTTTGGGCCAGATGAACCACGAGATATCTCATTTTGTTCTTGGCTCCCACTGTCGCAGCTTCTTGGTTCCACTCCATGATTTCAGTTTTATCTCTATTGATGGAGTAACCCGAGACCTCTCCGAACTCCTCGGCTAGATCTATCAATCTAGGAAGGGCCTCTGCGGGGTTGGAAGTAAACATAAGTAAATCGTCAGCGTATAACGCAAATTTTAACTCCAAATCAGAGATCTTGAAGGGTTGAAATATCAAATCAGATCAAAGCAAACAAACAAAGGGCTCAATATATAAATTAAACAACAAAGGCGATAGGGGGCAATAATTTTATTAAACAGGGTTGTTAGGACAGGTAGTGTTTGCTCCAGAACTATCCTGTAAATTTCGACAGGAAGTCCGCCTGGCCCGGCCGCTTTTCCTGTTGCCATTTCATCAATCTGAGCTCTTACTTCTCCTTCTCTTATATCGGAGGAGAGATAGATTTTATCTCCCTCAGACAGATACAGTAGCTGCATTTTACTTAGCCAGCTATCTACCCTCTGCGGGCAGTGATAAGAGTTGGCTGTATATAGCGTTTGAAAAAAGGATTGGGCCTCCTCCCTGATTAGATCACCCTCCTAAGTGATTGAGCCTGTGCTTAACAGGGATAAACAATTGATCTGATTTCTAGTCCTATCCGCCCGGGATTTCCATGCGAGAAGACGGACACATTTCTCACCATATGAAAAATTCTGAAGCTTGCTGGCATCCCATCTATCTTTAAGGACCTTATCGAGGCCTGCTTGGTAGTCTGCCCGCGGGCCGTCCAACTCTTTTTGCAGACGGAGTTTGATGTTTAACTGATTGACTGAGGCCTCCTGAAGTTCCTGTTCTTTCAATTTAAGATTAAGAAGGCAGTGGGAGCTGGGGAATAGAATGCCCGATCTGAGAAGCATGGGCGCTCAGGTCCAGATGAAATTCCCGGAATTCCTAAAAGTGGTCTGGAGGAACAAAACTCATAACTTTTTATCACCCCATGAAGTTGACTCATTTCTTGCCTTATTGAAAGAAAACCCCTGGCAGAACTTTTCAGCTGAATCTGAAGAATGTAGACAGGAAGGGATAGGGTATCCCCATGTAGGACGATTAAGGTGAGTGAGGAAGGTATGAGGGAAGGGAAAGGGGATGAGGGAAAAAATCAAAATAAAATTTCTGTAAGAGATGAGAGGGAACATGCTGATAGGAGCAGGGAGTAAGTTTGGAAATATAAGGGAGGAAAACAAAAATAATAATAATAAAATAATTAATAAAGTACAAAAAAAGGACACAAATTCACATATAGGTGCCTACTCTCTTTTTTCTCTCCTCAGAGGGGAGAATCTCAACCGGACAAGGGGAGCCCTCAATTGGCGACAAGATCGCCAATATAGGTATGGGAGGGGTTCCTCAAGGGAGGTGGGTAGTTAGTGGGATGGCAGGGGGTAAAAAGGAAAAAAAGATTCCTCATATATACACTAAGAACCACAGTTGTTACGGATGGGAATTGGGCGTTGATTCTTTTAAGGAAATGTTGGAACGGCCAATATGACTAATAAAATCAAAATCATCAGTTTGAACGTTAATGGCCTGAGAGATAGGAGGAAAATGTCTAGGATCAACGAATATTTGTTTAACTCCAGGGCACATGTGTGTCTACTTGAGGAGACTAATTTAGAGAGGCGAGAGTATCAGTCAGGGTTGGGTAAACGTAGGTGGGTTCAGGATATCCTGTGTTCCGACCAAAGTGCCAGCACGAGAGGGATGGCAATTGTGATCAGAGCAAATGTAGGAATCAGGGTTGAGAAGTTTGACACTGATCATTCAGGGAGGTGGTTGGTGGCATCACTATCTTGTCATAATACTCCCTTTACATGTGCAGTCTATTATGGCCCCAATCAAGATGCCCCAGGGGCACTCTTGAAGCTAAAAGCTAGCCTGATGGAGTACGTTGGGCCGGTTATTCTAGGGGGGGATTTCAATCTGATTTTTGATGGAAAATTAGATCATACATCTAGGGTCAAATTTACACCTCCTCAAAGATCTCGATTAGAGCTCAAGAACATAATTAAAGATGTTAACCTTATAGATGTATGGAGAGCCAGAAAAACACAAAAAGGGATTTTTCATTTCATAGCCGTAGGTATGGACATCACTCCAGAATCGATTTCTTCCTCTTAAATCAGTCACTCCTCGCCTCAGTAGATTCTACCTTCTACATCCCCGCTATACTGTCAGACCATTCGTCGGTTGAGCTAGTAATCCATTTTAAACAGAAGGAATTGCAGAGGAGGTGGACTTTGAATAGAGCCCTCCTATTAAAAGAGGGGGTGAGGTTGGACTTGTTGTCTCGGTCAGGGGACTTATTTAGGAATAATAATGGCTCAACAACCCAGCAGGTGATGTGGGACACATTTAAAGCCTTTTTAAGAGGCTCACTGACTACTTTAATGATCAGAAGGAACAATCTGAGGAAAAAAAAGAAAGAAGAAGCCCTTCTTAATCTTAAATTGGAAGGTTCATTTGGCTCGTTGTGGAAACTAGTGAGAAGGCTTTAAGACCCTATCAATTCTTAGGTTGTTAGTGGCTACACTTCCCAGTCCACTCCACTTCTTTTCAGCTGCCCCACACTTTGGGATCAGCAGCTTGGTATATCCTTGTTGGACAGTCTCCTCCTGCAGAGTCAATTGCTCTTCCCCCTTTCTTAGCAGCCAAGGCATCAGGTAGCACAACAGTTCTTCAGAACGATGATCAGACATCAGGCCAATCATCTCACCTGAAAGATAACACCACTGGATCTCAGCAGAACCTAATTGTTCTGCAGAGTTCTCCCTCCTTTGGTGAGTGAAGAATTTGAAATTGGAACTAAGTAAGATAATGTAGGTCTCGTTTTTATACAGATTTTCCACATGGGGGGTGTTGATCCCTCTGTTAACTGTTAATAACCGGGAACCAGTTTGAAAAGGGTTCTTTTGATAATACACTTTCCATCTGCAGAATAGACACCTTTTCATCATAGGCGATGGCTCTCACTGTAGGTAGTGAAGATGCTGGCTCCAACTGAAACACCCAAAAACACAAGCACAGTGAAGTGTGAAGAATCTGCACCTAGCTGTCATCAGCCTTCTGGAATAGACTTTGGGAGAGAGAACAAGTGGGCATGCTCGGTCTAGATGATTCCCTCTCCTCAACAGAATCTGCTGAGTCATCTCTTACCTCAATATCAACCCAAGTCACAGTGCTCATGAAGAGATTATCAAACCCTTGCCAACTGATCACCATTGAATAACTAAGGCAGAACTGTCAAGTCAAGTATTTCTTTATTCGGTTTTTAGCAGGTAAAAAAACCATAAAAGCATTTACATTAAAAAAGTTACATTTCTTGATCTACTTTAAAAACGAAATACTGGCGTTTAATATGGTTACTTAAAAACATTTTGTGTTTTTTAAAAGCAAAGAAATTACCTATTAGTTTCTCTGTGATTTTTACAATGATAAGACAAATTCATTCTATATACATAGAACATTCTAAGGGAACACCTTTATCTCTTTACGCAGATGGTTAAGTTATCAAGACATGACACTATGCGGCGATTTATTATTTCCTTTTTTACAAGTTTAGTCGATGTCGAAAAATGCATTTCAAGAACTTAACAATACACTTCGATGTCCACTCCTTGCCCAAATACTGTAAAAATAGCAAGGCCGGACAGCATCTTCTAATTCCAACAAGTTTTAGTAACGGAATCAGCCGGATCTTTCTGTGCTCTCTATAATACTTACAAAAAAAGAAAGTGTGAATAGTTGCCCGGGTGGAAGTCTCGCCACACAGGCACATAGGTAGTACTGAGTCCCAGTTATTTCTTTTTGGAAAAGCAACCAGACGGTGTAACGTATTTAACCTGAATCTAATTAAGAGGAATCTTTCAAAGATGATGAACTCGTGGGTTAAATAGGGCTGAATAGAAAAAGTTGTTTGGACAGCGATGCAGTGGTGGACAGATGATTTAGAGGCTTCTTTGGCTAACCAAATTTCTTCTAGATAGGCAAGTGAGAGCACCTGTAACGCCTTCCTTGATAATGACTGGATTGTGGTTGGAGCCAGATAATACTTTTCCAATCCTAGGTCAGTTAGGAAACATATTATATATGCTAACCAGCCAATTTTGTGTGCATGGTCCAAGGCCATACAGTCTATGATAATTTGCTGAGTAAGTGTGTTTTTGTCCACCAACTATATGCGGTGCCAGAGGAGAAGTGGCTGTATTTTTTCTAAGTCCATTAAATAGGAAATTCCCAGTTCTGTATGACACAAAAAGGTGGATGTACTTTTTGGTACCGCGAAAAGAAATCGGAGAAAAGCGTTTTCTGCCGCTTGTAGGTTAATGGTGTTTGCGTACCCCCACACTCCTGCGCCATATAGCGCCACTGACTGGCATTTAGCTCTATATATCTTTAAAAGCTCTACCGGCGGTCTTCTACCCAATTTTTTAGAAACATTTACAAGGGCCATAGTAGTTCTTACTAGATGGAATTTTCTGGACTCTATAGCTGGGATCCAATTTAATTTATGGTTGATGATAAGGCCCAAATATGGGTATTGTGCTGTTACTTCCAATTTCTCCTTATTTAAGTATATGTTCTTTGCCCTTTGTTTCCCTAGTCCTGCAGTCATAACAAAGGTTTTTTTTAATGTTAATACGTAGGTCCAGCTCACCCATAAATTGGGAGTACCTATTTAGTGCCTTCTGGAGTTCTAGGGGGGTGCGTGCCAATATCACAGCATCGTCCGCATAGAGTAGAGCCGGAATCAAACGGTTTTTGACTTGTGGAAGGTCCTGGCTCCCATTCAACATGGCTCGCTCCAATCCGTTGGTATAAAGCGTAAAAAGAAAGGGAGCCAGGACACATCCTTGTCTCACTCCCCTCTCTACTCCAAACGACGCGGATAGCTCGCCTTTTGCACCAAACTGCACCCTCGCTGAAGCATTAGTATATAGTTCACGCAGAAAATTTACCAAAGGTAAATCTACCCCCATGTCCAACAGTATTGACCATAATTTGGTGTGGCAAACGCAGTCAAAGGCTGCTGACAGATCCACATATACCATGTAGATACTGCCCGGCTTTGCACATATGTATTTCCCTAAGATCAATGTCAGGTTCAGTGCCTGTTCAACTGTCCCTAGGCCCTCCCGGAAACCGAATTGAATATCCGAGAGGATCCTGCCATCCTCCGCCCACTGCTGGAGACGTTCAAGGATAATTCTGCCCGCAACTTTACCCAAGGAATCCAACAGAGAGATCGGACGGTAGCATGATACCTCCTGACGGTCCCCCTTTTTAAAAATGAGGACCATGATCGATTTGGACCATGAATCCAGTAGCCCCACCTCACAAGCAGCCCTAAGGACCCTTGTAAGAATTGGAGCCCATAAAACTACGTTCGATTTAAATAGATCCAACGGGACACCATTGGGGCCTGGGGCTTTGCCGTTTTTGCTGGCTTTAATGGCCCGTATAACCTCATCGATGTCAATTTCTATTTCCATTGGATAAGGGGTAGTGGATGGGACGACAGTTGAGTCTGCTGTGCCCCCCCCAAAGATCTTTGAGAAGTGGTCCACCCAACTCAATTCGTCAATTGCCACATCAATGGTCGGTGAATCCTTTTGCTCAGATACAAATGGAGATTTTACCACAGACCAAAATGCTGAGCTATTTTTATGGATACAACTTTTATGTAGTTGAGGCCATAAGGCCTGTTTGAGTTCAATTTTCCTGTCCTTTAGTGCAGTATTATACTCCCGCCTTAGGTTTGCTATTTCTTGGGGGACCCTTTTTGGGTTTTGCAGTGCTATTTTTAGTTTGGAATGCGCTGCTGTGCATCTATGGTTGAACCATCCTACTTTGTTCTGTTGGGTATTTTTTAACATTACGAACAGTGCCACGTTTATTGCTTTTATGACCACCTTAAAGTTTCTAAATACTTCTTCACTGTGTACTGTCAGATCTAAGCATTTGAGGATTGAACAATAAGCCATTTTTAAGACTCTCCTCAAAATTTCTTGGGGGTCAACTTTCTCCCATTTTAAGGAGAATCCGTTAAGTTTGTCCAAGTGTAAAGGATTTTGCCTCAATGCACTAACTATACTTTGCGTGCTGTGCTCACGAAGTGGGTGAAATGTTATGGTGAGGGCGCAGTGATCGCTTTGTGTGTTTATAAGGGTTGAAAAGCTGGTGACCCGATTACCCGATGTATTGGAAATCAGAATGAAATCTATGGTGGTATGCCTGCCCCTGCTAATAAATGTTGCATTGAGCATCTGGGTAGAGGCATTCATTTTATTTACAATTTTAAGATCCAGGTCAAGAAGAGATTCATTTAAACAATTTCCAATACTTGAATGGGAAAAATGTACTAAAGGATTCTCGTTCTCATCTGTTATCCCACACAGGTTCCGGTTACTATGTTGGCAGGGGTGTTAATTGAAATCACTCCCCCATAGAATGGTAGCCCCAGTGACGGATCCCCCAGTCAAGGCAGATAATTGAGTGTGCAACTGTCGCACAACAGTCAATAGTTCTCCAACTGGTAGGTTGTAATAGAAGTTTACCAGTAGAACAATGTCGTCTTTGCTAAAGCTAAGGCTCAAAATCTGGTAATTTGCTTCCAGTGCTACTGAAGTTATGCCCAGGCCCCCTATTGTATTTGAGATGAATACGGTCAAGCCACCTTTTGCTCTACCTGAAGCTACTTGTATTGCGGGAGAGAAGAAGGTTTTATAGCCTACCAGATGGGTTTCGGTTGTTGACCAAGTTTCCTGGAGACATATTATATTATATTTCTGTATGAAGTTTACCCCAGTACCATTTTCTATCTTGGGGCGTAGACCAGCAATATTCTAGAAGAGAAACTCGATGGAAGAGCCTGCTTTACCTGGGTGAGTTGCCATTAGCCCTGAAGGCTGTTCCACGGGTAACTCATCCGTTTTTCCCAAAGCCTCACCTTTTTCGTGCGTAATACTGCCCGAAGCAATTCCTCCTGCCATGACAGGTTTACTACCTGCCTCGTAGTAGGCTAACAATGGGTATATGGTGGAATCCAAGATTTCAAACTGATTACCACCCTTTAGGTTGGCCATTGGGATTGCTGGAATTTCTAGTTGTTTTGGTACATGGTTTTCCCCGGGATCCTGGTTAAAAAGTCAGTCAACTCCTTCCAGGCCAGAGAGCGTGGAGAAGTGATTAAATGTGGGAACATTAAAACCAAAGCCATTAAGACCAGAGCTTTCTGAGAAGCACCCACGAAGGGCGCGGGATCTTGGGGGATGGGCCAATAGGGATTGAGGGTAGAAGTAGCTTAGGTCGTGTGTGGAGATTTCTTCCCTTCCTCTCTCAGAGTACCAATCACCAATGTGTCTGATTACTCTGCGGTCCCTAAAGTTTATTATGATGACGTCCCCTCTTATATCCTTTGGTCTATTACCTACCCACCCAAGTCTTCTAACACGAAGAATGTCACCGTTTATATTGGGGGGTAGTGGCCTGTTGTTTTTCAGCCAATATATTACTTTATTTTTAAGCTCCTGGTGGCCTTCAATTTTTCCTGCTATTAATTCCGGAACGCCGGTTAGTACCACCTTGTAGGTTGCCGCCTCTGGTGGCAGATCTATTTTTTGCTGGTTAGCCATTAGAGGCTTGGCAGGAAGAGGCTTCCTGGGAGCACTTATCTGAGTATTATCTGTTGTTTTGGCCTGCCCATCCGATCTTACTTCCCTGTAGCTAGAATGACCCTCATCTGTTGTCTGATGGGCCGTGATGTTCTTAACTGGTGCTATTGGGAGATTCTTACTGGGTAATTTATCAGCTGGTGTTGTCCGTGTTGCTGTCTTACATTTGTATCGATTGTGTCTAGCATTAGGGAATTCCTTCATTGAGTCGGTGTTAATTGTGATCGCTTTTTCTATATCCCCCAGTTGTGCTGCCATTCTTTTAATCCGCTCTATTAGTGGTAATATAAGTGATTTGACTAATTTCTCCATGCTCCCCATGAATTCACCAGTGGGGTACGTGGGTAAAGGGTAATGGTCCTGTGTGTTCTTTCTCGCAGTTGTTACTGGGTTCTTTGAGGGGCTGCTAAACAATTTAGGCATTTTCACATTTCTATCATTATGGTTTGTCCCCCCACGCTTTCTTTTCTTATTTGTTTGCCCATGACCTATTGTTTTGATGTGCGTTTCCTTGAACAAGGAATCCCTAGAGGTTGTTGTGGATATTTGCTCCTCTGATGTGATCTCTACTGGTGGGTCAGTGAATGAGTCCTTAATGTTTGAGGGCGTTAGAGATGTTTGATCTTGTAGTTGTAATGGGATACTAATGTCATCGTTTTGGGCTTTTTCAGGGATCTGGGCTGGTAGAGTGATCGCTGACTGAATTTTACCCAAAGATGAACATTTGTTGTACAAATGTTCTGAGGATAGACGCCGTTCCGTGATTTTAATCTCGCGTTCAAGCACGGCGGCAGCCCTAGTAATAAAAAGATCAAGAGTCCCCCTAACAGACCCTCCCACCAAGGATTTCCTGGGTTAACTGTGACGTCCACTCATACTCCTATATTCTAAGATCTAAGAGCTGGGCAACTAAAAAGAGTAGATATCAAAACCAGACAAAACTATAGTAAGTGGGTTTAGGCGCTATGTTATAATACAATACAAAGCTGAAAGTGACAAGGCCAATAGTTAAAAAGTCAGAAATAAGTCTATGCTCTTACTCTGGATATCTCGTAGTCAATGTAAGAGAGGTGGCCCAGCCCAGCCTTGCCCAGCCCTGGACGGCCACAGACGGCCCGCCCTTTGCCCGGGCTTCTCCCAGGACGCTCCCGCGACGCGGAGGCAAATGCTGGATTTTAAGCGCCTCCTGGCGCGATTTCCCACTTGTCTGCTTCCGGGCGCTAGGGCAGCCGGGAGTTGTGGTCCTGCCCTCTGGGTCCCTCCCCCACCGCGGCTTTGCTCTGTTGGAAGGAGCTGCGGCAGCGGCGAAAGTCACAGGGAAAGGGGCTGGCACCAAGAGAATGCCCCCAACAGGACAGCAATTCGGCAAGAAAACTACGGGCTGAACTGTCTCTATCACCCACTTGTTGTTTTAGGCTGTATTCTGTAGCTTGGGAGTGAAAACAATATGCTCCACTGTCTGGGGAAGTGATACCTCCACATCTTTTATTCTTAACCATGTTTTTTCATGGGTATCCAAAGTGGATTCCACTGATCTCTGTAGCCACTACCTCACAAACAATATGGAGTCCGGATGCTGGAGACCTACTACACAAAACACGCTAACTTTACATACATGACCTGTAGACACCATATTATCAGAACGGAAAAAGGGTCCAGTCATTACTATCGAGCAAAAAAACAGTATCTTTTCACCACTGCTTAATGTATATAACTCAGCATATGGACTGTTGTCCCATGTTGAATAGAGAGCACAGTTGGTGTGCTCCTCCTGAACACAGAGCTAGCTCAGAGTTGCAGAACCATGATGTCCTAGCAATAACGAATGATTGTTGTGTGTGCAGGGCTAGAAATAGCAGATCAATTACACCTCAGATATCTCAGGGTAAGCCGTGTGCGCACATCTGACCGTGCACGTGGCATTCCCATCCCAACATCCAACAAGCGCCCAAGACACCTCATCACGTTCCTGAAAATTATTTTTGCAAGTGTTGCAACGTTCTGCAGCCAGTTCCACTCTTTGAACAAAGAGTCAGCTTGTGAGGGTCGAATCAAGTCAATGGGGCTCAGTGCCACTTTAATCTTACTGAAAATGAAAAAAAGGCACTCTGGGCAAACATCAACATTGGAGCTTTAATTTTACTGTTGTAGGCCACCAACCTCCATCCGCAGGCCACAGTTGCAAAGGCCTTGCCCTCTGTAAACATGCCAATTGTCCCAAACGCAAGACTTTTAAACTGTGTCACAACGGAGCGAGAGACTGACTCCTTCAGTCCACCAATATTTTATGTTTAAAATACCACAATTCAAAAAAAGTGTCCCACATAGTAGACGGATTTGGAACCTATGTAGATGGTAAAAGTAAAGATGGGTCACTTTGAGTAAAGAGGTTGCTTTACACTTGAGGGTTTTTAGTGACATCACGGACAACTCTAGCTTCACTCTTGTCTGTTTCATGTCACTGGTAACCTCTCGGTGAAAAGCATCCCCATCAAAACTTGTGTATGTTCCTAATTGGCTTGACTATATGAATTTCATTTATTTGGGCCTTCTCATGAAGTCTCACGGCCATGAAACGCCTAGAACTCTAGCTACAATGCTACTTAAGTTAAAAAGATTCTATCAGATCTTGCGAAAATTGCCCTGCCATAATTGGCTCCAAGTACTGAAGCCTATCAGTTTTAAATTCCTCTGCGTTAGACAAAGATTCTTTTATGACACCCAGCCAAATTTCTGTCTAAATAACGCGATTCATTTTAGAATAGCCTGAGCTGCATAACCTTGAAAAAGAAGGAACCCGAA
Source organism: Lissotriton vulgaris (assembly GCF_964263255.1). Taxonomy (NCBI): domain Eukaryota; kingdom Metazoa; phylum Chordata; class Amphibia; order Caudata; family Salamandridae; genus Lissotriton; species Lissotriton vulgaris. Next base: position 1,459,658,457 of record NC_141695.1, on the reverse strand, counting down.
GCATGCAACTGTTCTTTAGGTATGATCGGGCCTACCTTTGTGTAGTTTGCATTCTGTTCAGACTTGGAGAATTATTACCTTTACAATCGCAAAGAAAAAGGCAAAACAGAATTGCACGTTAGACTTCAAAAGAACAATGGGCTCTGGTATTTTTGACATCCGTCCTCTCCCGCTCACTTCCTGTTTACACATTTCTACAAGCATGTGCGGCTCAGTGACCGAGGAGTATCTATTATAGTAGATGAGGCCCTTTCATTAACAGATCAGTGCTACTTTACTTCTCGTGGGCCATCGTTTTGACATGGATATTTAAATTGATCTCAAACATTTGGTAATCTTACGAGGAAAGAAACACTAAAAAAATAGTACATTGACAAATTAGAAGAGAATCTTAAGTAGTGCTCATGCTCAGTGTTACTTAAAAATAGCAGCATAATACAGCAAGCTTAACCTCTACCACACAACTCCTGAAGAGTCGTGTTTACCACTCCAGTGATACTGAGCACATGAAGGAAAGATGTCCGCCTTTGGCTAACAAGCAGACAGGACTCCTTCCACCATCAGTTACAAGGCTCAATTGTCTTCCACTTGGGCCTTTAACGCTGGAGTGAGTCTTTAATGGCCGGTATAGCCCGCTACGGCAGGCAATAAGGCTATATTAAAAATCCAGTTGGACTACAATCCAATCTGTAAACAACCCACTAAGCCATACTGCGCCAGTGGTGATTTCTGGGCAAGATTAGTCCCTCTAGATGAGTTCAGGTACACTCTTTTTCTTAAATAAATAAATAACACACTGAAATTAGCACTAAAAGACAGAGGATACAACTTTAAAATGTTTATTTATTAAACCCAGGTCTAGTGCATAAAATATGAACGTTAAGCACCCTGTATGAGAAAATAAAGGCAGCAGTGCCGGACATGGCGATCGAAAACAAAAAAATATGTATTCAAGCTTCAGCCTATCTTGTCAGGTTTGGCTTCGCAGGATTCAGCTGCAGTAGAATAAAGGACCATCTCCTGACATCACCAAGTACCCTGACATGGGGTCCCCGCCCAGGGTCTTCGAGTTATCAAGCGAGGGACACCAGGTAGGGGAGGGGTCAGCAGGGACAAAGGCTCTGAAAAGACAGAAACACAACAATAAGATACTTGTACACAAACTACTCTCATCAATTCTCGCTAGAACACAGATGTCAATAATACCTGAGCGGCCTCTGCATATGTTTATAACAAAACACCATATGACACCCTGTAACACCATCTGATGAGGAAAGCAGAATACAGTATCAGTGTATTGTCAATCATTAACATACTCTCAATACCAATGCTTATATCCAGACCCCTACCCTGCTTGTAAATCCTCTGAGCCATGCAGGACCTATGAACCAACAGGAACAGTTGAATGTGAAGGCAGCAAGACAAGGTTGAAAGACACCCTGACTGAAGGCTACTCAACAGTACCATACAGAAGCCTTCCCTGGAATAAGCGTTGGATTACCCCCTACCTAGGATGATGGTATCAGTACAATATCAAAGAAACCAAAAAGCGCTGTTATTCTCACAGCCAAAGTAAAGAAGTTTGAATCCAAAGGAATTTCCTTTAGTAACGGTAACCTGCGGTTGCGACCACCGCCAATCTCCGCACAAAGAGCACTGAAGTGAAAAGGTCCCAAAATACACAGTGTTACGCTGCAGCCGCACGCAGTAACCCGCTGTAATGTCCTCAGAACACTTTCCCAATCGAGAGAATCAGACGGCGTTACGCTGCCTCCTCTGCACGCAGTAACCCGCTGAAATGTCTAAATCTGAACCACTAACGTATTCTCACATATGGCGTTACGCGGCGGAAGGCTCGCAGTAACCCGCTGTGTCACAAAGAAAGGCTCCGCAAGCGGCAAGAACCAGCTAACGGAAACAAGCAACAGGGGAGAGGCGGTGCCTACGCAGGCACCGTTCCGTTTTACTCACGGACTCCTCCAAAGAAACAGTCCTCAGCCTCTTCAGCTCCTAACGCTCCCCGGCTTCAGAACAATCCTCGCCAACCCGGCGAGAAACCAAACAGGAAGGAATTACGCGCAACCACTCGCGCACCAGGACAGGTTTTAACACTTCCTGTCAGCACCTTGGCATCATGGGAAATGTAGTTCCATGCCTCCCAATGCCGTACAGGGGCTGAATCCTGACATATCCCTTGTCTCACATCTAGTGGCACTTGCACTACTGCTCATGCTGCATATGTGAATGTAACTTGGTATGTAGCATTTCACTCTGCAAATGCCATGGCACTAGCAGAGATTGGTGCGGAAGGTATAAGAGCGAAGGAAATGCCTGAGCATGAGCAATGCAGAGCAAGGGTCTGAAGGAGAGTCAGAGCAGAAGTAAAGTGTGCAAAGCATAGTCTGGAGAGAAGTGCAGGGTGTAAGAAGGGCACATGGAAGCACGGTTTAAAGGGCATAGTGGCAGCGCTGAGTCAAAAAAGTGAAAAAATTAATGGGTTCAGAGGGTGGGAGCTGTGTGAGGTCAAGGGGTTGGGTGTGGCATAGGGTCAGAAGGGCAGGGAGCAGTTTAGAGACTGAATAGCAGCACAGGGTTGAATAGGAGAAGGGGAGACAGAGAAGCAGCATAATATTTAGGACGTACATTGCCCATTTAGTAGCTGCGCAAAGCTGGGTCAGAGGAGGAGCAGTGCAGGGTGTAGTAGTGCCCATACATGTCGGGCACTAGGACAGGCCCGAGTGGGGACGAGGGCGGGCCGGAAGGGAGGAGCCGGGGCTAGGGACGGCAGTTAGCCGTTAGCCCACGAGGAAGAAGCATCAGAAATAAAGTAGCTGTGACCTGCAACCCGGGTCTGCATGTGTTTGGATGACGCTAGATACTACAACTGGCGACGAAGGTGCCTCGATCAGCACGTGTGTCTGAGGACAGCTAGCTCGGTGCGCGTCCCCAGAGAAGAGGCGTTCACCCCAGCAACCAGGCGGTAATCGACCAGCCCAGAGCTCGCCCCACGTGTGGAGGGCTTGAGCTGCTGCACAAAGCGCCCACCGGGAGCTCACCCCGGCGGCGGAATAAGCGAAGCTCGCCCCGCGTGTGGGGGGTTTGAGCAGGTCGCCTAAAGTGCCTACAGGGAGCCCACCCCGGCGGCAGAAGAAACGGAGCTCGCTCCGCGTGTAGAGGCTGGAGCGTCCCGTCTAAAGTGCCCACCGGGAGCCCACCCCGGCGGCAAGAGTCAAAGAAAGCTGCCCTACCGGTAGCGGTGACTCCAGCGGTGGATCCTGGCTGCAACCGACAAGCGGTGAGTGAAAGCGCCGAGTGAGAGTGACTCCTTTGAAGAAATAAAGCAAAACGGCCGCCCGCCGAAAACGAGATTCCCGTGCGGCCATCTTAGAGTCAGGCAGCAGGGTCCAATCCCCTGCGAGGGATCATCGGCGGCCATCTTGAAGTCAGGCAAAGGGCCTGAAACCACAAACAAGCATTGGCGAGTGACAAACAAGCACTGGCGAGTGTAACAGGACCAACAAACAAGCACTGGTGAGTGCAAAAAAAAGCATTGGCAAGTGTAACAGGGCCAACAAACAAGCATTGGCAAGTGCAACAAAAGTGATAATCAAAAACTGAAAAGTGCAATAAAGACAGCAAACAAGCACTGGCGAGTGCAACAAAAATAACAAACAAGCACCGGCGAGTGCAACGAAAGTAACAAACAAGCACTGGGGAGTGCAACGGAGATAACAAACAAGCACTGGCGAGTGCAACAGAAAATAACAAACAAACACCGGCGAGTGCGACAAAAATAACAGAGAGTGAACCAGGTCTGTAAAAGTAGTCAGGAACCACAGGTGTACAATGCCCGACCCAGCCCCCACAAGCATGATGGGAGCCTCATTCCTGCACCGCCCGAGCCCCTCGTTCTCGAATCTGGCGGGGGCATGGGTCCGCGATGGCAAGAATGGATAGAAGATTTTGAAGCCTTCATGAAAGCGTCCAAGGTGACAGACCTCGAAGAGCAACTGTTTGCTCTCAAGAACCTGATTGGCAGGGAAGGTGGACGAATCATAAAAGAACTGCCAGCTGAGTCCTCTGGTTCCTACGATAAAGTCTGCGAAGCACTAAACCGCAAGTTCCTACACAAAAGGAACGTTGACTATGAGCGGTACATATTCAACCTGGCCGCACAAGAGAAAGGTGAACAAATGGGGGTGTTCGTCACACGTCTGAAACGGTTGGCGAGATACTGTGATTTTGACAAGTTTTCAACTGAAGACGCTCTTCGACTGAGGGTCATAGAAGGTTGTCTCTCTGAACCACTGAGACGCAAATTGCTCAAGAGAAGCTACTCGTTGGAAGAGATCGAAGAGATGACGAGAGTAGATGAACAAGCCGATGAACATGCGAAGAAAATAGAAGCCGGGGAAGGTGAGAGACGGGAACAAGCATTCAGGATGCAGTCTCGATAAGTGCATGGACGATCCCCACCACAGGTGCGTTCCTCCAGAGCCAAGAAACATCACCACCAGTCAAGCAAAGGACACAAAGGCACAAGTCACACTAAGGGACGATCAGACAGACAACTCAAATGCTACAGATGCGGATACGACTTCCCGCATGCAGACGCATGCCCAGCACTAGGACAACAATCCTGGAAGTGTGGTAGAGACAACCACTTTGAAAGCATGTGCGGGGTGGTACCAAAGAGTGATCAAAGAGGAAGGCATCGGCAACATCAGCCTTCAAGCAGTCGTCACCATGTCAGAGCAGTCCAGGATAGATGAGACTCATCCACTGGGTCGTCACAATCCAGCTGCCACTCTTGCAGGACATATCAATTTCGACGGTCGTCATCAAGAGAATCCCGATCTACATCACCCATCTCTCAAGACCGAAACAAATATATTTATTGTGTAGCTGACCCTGATAGGCTGAAAGAGTACCCGCGGTTAGACATCAGAGTTGGCTCTCACCCCACCAAGTTCGTGCTGGACAGTGGGGCATCGCTAAACGACTTACCTGTAACAGAATACCAATGCATGAAACCCCCTTCCAAGCTGGGTAACACCCATGTACAAGTATATACGTGGATGTCCAAGAAGCCACTAACGTGTCTTGGGATGTTTGCGACCGAACTGTCATACCAAGATCGCACAATATCAGCCTACATCCATGTCATCGAGGGGCCTAAGGCCGACTGCCTCCTGAGCCTGGCCACTGCAGAACGATTGAAATTGGTTGACATCTTATACAGAGTCGCTGACAAACCAGCCGTCATTCAAAAGTTCCCCAAGCTCTTTCAAGGCCTGGGACAAATGAAGAACTGCCAAATAAGACTGCATATAAACAAACAAATCACACCGGTGGCACAACACCACCGAAAAATCCTGTTTCACCTGCAAGAAGTCGTGGAGAAGGAGCTCCAAGACCTACTAGAAGCCGATATCATAGAGAGAACAGATGGACCAACCCCATGGGTCTCCCCAGTCGTGGTAGTCCCAAAGAAAGGAGAAACCAGCCGAGTCCGTCTGTGTGTGGATATGAGAGCGCCTAACATGGCAATAGAGAGAGAGAGAGACATCCAGGCCCTCACATCAGTGACATGATCACTTCACTCAACGGAGCAAAAATATTTTCAAAACTAGACCTCAACAAAGGATACCACCAACTAGAACTGCATGAAAGGTCAAGATATATTACGACATTCTCGACGCACCTTGGGCTATTCAGATACAAAAGACTAAGTTTTGGGGTGTCCTCGGCAGCGGAAATATTCCAAGAGGCGATCAGGAGAACGATTCATCACATTCCACATGTCCTAAACTATAACGATAACATCCTAGTATATGGAGCAACCACTCAAGAACACGACAAGGCACTAGATCAGGTCTGTCATGCACTAACAGAAACCAACCTCACACTCAACCAAGACAAGTGTGAATTCCACAAACCAACGCTGAAATTATTTGGCTACATATTCTCTGGAAGTGGCATGAAACCAGACCCGGAAAAGGTATCTGCGTTAAACGACACACCAAGCCCAGATGACGTCGGCGATGTACGATCGTTCCTAGGCATGGCCAGCTACTGCTCCAGATATATACCTGACTACGCGACATTAAGTTACCCCCTGAGGATGCTCACCAAACAAGGACAGCCTTTTCAGTGGTCCACCCAATGTGAAGGGGCGTTCAGAGAGATCAAAAAAACTGTAGAGTCGGCCAAAAATTTGGCTTACTACAATCCAAAAAAGAAAACAGAGATATCAGTGGACGCCAGTCCCTTAGGACTAGGAGCCATCCTAGCACAATATGATAGAGAAGAAGACCAGCGACACATAGTAGCATACGCCAGCAGAAGTCTAATAGACACGGAGAGAGCGTACTCACAGCCAGAAAAGGAAAGCCTGGCTGTTGTCTGGGCGTGTGAACACTTCCACGTCTTCATTTTTGGAAAAACACTTCACCCTAGTGACCGACCATCAAGCCTTGACCACAATTTTCGGAAATCCGCGAGCAAATAAGCCACCAAGAATAGAGCGATGGGGCAGGAATACACATACACCATCATTCACAAGCCAGGAAAAGCTGCAAACCCTGCAGACTACATGTCCCGGCACCCCACCAGATCCAGCAAATCAGAACAATCAATTGTGGACGAATACATTCACTTCGTAGTAGACCAAGCTAGGCCCCCGGCTGTTCCACTGGAAGTCATCTGTGAAGCGACGGAAGCTGATGTCACCCAACAAGAAGTGAAACGTCAGATCCAAACTAACAGCTGGAGACACGCACAAAGCAGTGAACAAAATGACCAAGAGATGGCGGCATTTAAACATGTCCACGACGAACTGTCACTAGCAGCAAATGGTCTCATCTTACGAGACACCCGAATAGTGATCCCGCGACACCTGAGACAAGGGGTCATCAATTTAGCACATGAAGGACACCGGGGCATAGTAGCCACAAAAAGAGCACTCCGTGAAAGAGTCTGGTTCCCAACACTAGACCTGATGGTAGAGACAACTCTGAAAGACTGCCCGCAATGTCAACTGGTGATCCGTCCGGATTCTCCCGCACCACTACAAATGTCTCCATTACCGGAGGGTGTCTGGCAACACATTGCCATTGACTTCTTTGGGCCAGTCAAATCGAGCCAATATGTCCGGGTCATCATGGACGAATACTCCAGATTCCCCATCGCACAACTGTGCACATCCATGAAAGCATCCAGTACCATACCGATCTTAGGGGAGGTCTTTGCCGCATGGGGCATCCCCCTGGTGGTGAAGTCAGACAATGGGCCTCCATTTAACAGCCATGACTTCGCTGTTTTTGCTCAGCACCTCAACTTCAAGCACCGGAAGATCACACCACTATGGCCTCAGGCAAACGGAATGATCGAACGTTTCATGTCCACGATCAAGAAGGCCGTTCAGCAAGCAGAACTCACCGGAAAGAGCCTTCAGATGGCACTCGACGAGGTACTGCGAGCATACCGAAACACGCCTCATTCCACCACAGGCAAATGTCCTGCCACCCTCATGCTGGGACGCCCAGTGCGCACAAGACTACCAATGATGAGCACGGCGGCGAATGAACAATATCCTGACTCTGACCATGAGGAGATCGCAGCCAGAGACAAGATGAAGAAAGAAAAAATTAAGGACATGCCGCTTCCCCTCAAATCCAAGAAGGAGACTGGGTGCTGGCGCGACAAGAGCAGCACCGGAAGACTGACTGCAATTATCATGAGGTTCTGCTGAAGGTGATACAACAAAAGGGAACTATGATCACTGCAGGAACCGATGGAAGGAGACTTACCCGGAACGTGACGTACTTTAAAAAGTGCGGACCCAATGTTAAGGAACTGCTGACCGAACTGCGAGTGGAGAAAAGAGAGCCAGAGACACTACCCACTCGCAGTCAGGCATTGATGGAAATTGCCGACGAGAACGAGCGCGACAGTCCTGACCTCCAGTCACGCCCCAGACGGATCATCACAAAACCGTCTCGCCTCATTGAAGAGCTGTAAGCAGAGACAGTCAATGACATGAATCAAAGGGGATGTAGACAGTCTGCTGTGTTGCTTATAATTTTGTCTTTTGTTTACAGAGGGGGGAGATGTAGTAGTGCCCATACATGTCGGGCACTAGGACAGGCCCGAGTGGGGACGAGGGTGGGCGGAAAGTGAGGAGCCGGGGCTAGGGACGGCAGTTAGCCGTTAGCCCACAAGGAAGAAGCATCAGAAATAAAGTAGCTGTGACCTGCAACCCGTGTCTGCGTGTGTTTGGATGACGCTAGACACTACACAGGGTTCCTATAGGTGGGGTAAACCTCCTTTGTTTTGGACTATGTTTACCCGACATCAGCAGTGCAGCACTCTTTTTCTCATGCAGCAGGGCAGCAGCAGTGCAAACGTTTCTCCATTGCAGAAACGGAACTATTCACAAGCTGCTGCCCCGCACAGAAAAGTTTCAAATGTGGGCTACAACAATAGTGCAAACTTTCCTTCCTTCACAGAACATATTCACCATGGTAGCAGCAGAGCAATCTTCCCTGTCTTCCAGAACCCACACACAACAGGGTCACTGTTGATCACAATGGCACAGTGGGCAAAAAAAGTGGACTGTAGTGTGGACCAGCGTAATGAATAGTGGGTGAGATTAATTTAAGCATTCCAAGCATCACCTTTTTGTTTCTCACGGTCAGTGTATAAGGTGTAAAACAGTAAGAGCAGGGGTAAACATTTACTAAGAAACCTGTGGCCATTAAAATAAATACTAGAGGTGTCAAAATTAAGGCTATCTAGTGTATATTCCACCTCACACCTCTTTCATCCACCACCAGATTATCTCATCCAACACCAGATTATCTCTGCCACTTTATCTCAATCTTGCAGGCTCTTTTTCGTCCTTGCGTTCCCGCTTTGTCATAGTTTTTCACTTTCTCTCGATCTTTGTTTCCTACTTTTATTTTTTTCTCTCTCTCTTCCTGTGGGTGAAAGTTTAGCAAAGAAAAACAAGTGCCAGTCCCCAAAAATATGTGCGTGTGGTCCCCATCTACAACCATTGGCTCAAATTATGCACTGCTCTGTGTTATGCCCTAAGAGCAATTGGTATGCTTAAATGTAGGTAACATAGCTCACAATGCTATAGGAGTCAGGTAGCACCTCTTTGAGGAAACCCAACAACTAACTGAAAGCAATATAGGGTTGTTTGTGTTCCCATTCAGAGGAGATGTGGCCTGGCAGTTCAGGATTGGCACAGTGGGCAAACACATGGTAGACTGATATACGTCCCACAGTAACAACCAGTGCTGAGATTAGTTCAAGCATTGCACCCATCTCTCTTGACCTGTATAAGCAGCACAGATTAAGTCTGAATCACAATAGTGAATCAGTGAGGGCTTAATGGAAGGCCAAGTGATCCACTCATGCCTTGGGGTTCACAACTCATCAGTGCTTATCCCATTCATAATGAACATTGGGGAAAGAGGAGAGCACAGCAGTGGGCAGGTGGGATGGGTTGCAGAGGAAGGGATGAGGAAACATTGCAACCAATCCGGAGGCTCAAGGCCAGAACAAGAAGTCTGTGTTCAAGACTGAGGGACAAAGGAGTCTCAAGAGGAGATTGGAGGTTGATGCAGCTCAGGCACGGGGACCAGTTGGTGGCAAATGGTGCTACAGCAGATGTAGGGAAGAGACTTAGAATAGACTCTGTACTGGACCTGACGGGTGGGTTCAGGTAGGTGATGGGATAGAGTAGGTAATGAGAGACTATTGCTGCCACACAATTGGGAGAGAAACTTGCTCATCCATCAAATGAACTTTAAGCCCCTCTTGCTCCTGCCTTAAACTCACTACTTTTTTCTGTTTATGATCTCGCTTCTATATGCCTATTTGGCATGTATTTTGAAGCCTCCTCCTTAAGCTTGTCCAACCAAAATGTGGGGTATGAGTGTGAAATGCCCTATATACAATAGCCATTGCTTTAATGATAACCCTTCTATGGGTGGGAAACCAGTATAGAGCTATCCATCCATGAGAAATCTTGTGTTGCCTCAACAGGCCTAGAAAGAACCTAGCCGTGTTGTTTTGAACCAGCTGTAGGTGATGTAAACTTTTAACTCGGCCTGCCAAATAAACAGCATTCCCATTATTTGACCAATGCATTCATAGCTGATACATGTGCTATAGCTCAATATAAGGTATTAGATTCTTTAATTTCTTTAGTTGCAGGAGGCATGTGTTGTAAACAATAAGGACCTGCATTTTGAAGCAGATGTCTGCATCCTTACAGAGGCCCAAGTTGCAAACCACCTTTGTGGAAGGAAGTGATGGACCTGTGGTATCAGGCTGAACCACCCTCTCCCATATTGAGCTGTTTTTTGTAGTAAACAGGAGCATGGCGAATGGAGAAGCTGTTCTCTAGAATGACCTGGTTTTTGGTTAATCGGTTAAAAGACAACTGTTGGGCAACCCACATATTATTTGGGAGTCATCTGCCAATATGTCAAATTTGACTTCCACAGAAAGAGGAAAGGTGGCATTGAGTGGAGCATTGGGGATAAAGTTTACCCTTGTAGGACACCACAGCTGGTCTGTCTGGACTAAATTTCAAAAATATTCAATTAAAACTTATAAAATAGGAACATTGGGACATAGAGTCAAGAATATATTAAACCATTATTCAGCACAGTCAGTCAGTTTATTCATTTTGGCAGAAGCTTGTCTGTGGATTTGCATAAGAAAATAACCTCTGGCAACTTAGAGATATTATGCGAAGGAACTTCCTTTAGGCAATTTGCTATCATCGTTCACAGATGTATTTGGGCACTGTTAAAGATGAATACCTTTAACTGGTGACTGAATCGGTTGTTTATCGCTGCAATTAGAAGAATCTCTGAGCTCGTTTTGCAGGTCTGGTCAAGTTTGTCATTTTCGGACTAAATTATGCTTGATTATTAATGATACTCTGGCTATTCAGCACGACGTGATTCATCAGTCTATTAGCGTTAAGTGACAATATGCAAATTATCTTAACTTACTAGTAAGCAAAATACTTTCTTAATGTATTTTTTATTGGCTAAACCTTTAGAATGTATTACTGTTAACTTGCAAGAGCCTTCAATGTTTAGTCACCATTCACCGAGGGTCAGTTTTATTAGAAAAATGTTTTAATTAACCAAATTATTTTAAATCAACAAATACATGGTCGAACAATATCTGGGCTCTAAATGTAAACTATTTAGATTAAAATGATACTTGCAGTTTATCTATTATTCACAAAGGCTCTCATTTTGATGTCGGTCGGAGGCTTTCCGACAGAGATCTTCGGTTTCAAATCCGACCGTCGTTTTACAAATATGGCGGTCGGAAGTGAAACCGACCGGTCATTCCGGCTGGCTTATGATGGGCTTAAGGAGCCCGTCGGCTAGTCAGATTTGGCATGCAATCCGTTAAGTACAATATTTATGCTGTTGGGATTACAATGTCAGTTTGCCACAGGTTTTTCATGTCGGGCTTTCTGATATGAAAAGCCTGTTGGAAAGTGACTTTGGGACCCCAAGCAAGGCACCCTTGCAACAGTGGCCTCCGGTTGGGGGTCTGGGGGGGCACATATTTTGCCCCACTGTCAATCCCGTCAGCGAGTGCCTGTCACGCGGTGCAGGGAATAACAAAAACTCCCATTTCTCTATTGGAGCTTGTGCTACAGCCGTTTTCCGACCGCAGCACAAGCTTCCTTAAAGAAATGGGAATGTGCGACCGCACCATGTGTGGTAGCATCCTAATACAGGGTCGGTTCCCATTCCACAACAGTGTCTGCCCGACATCGTAATGAAGTCCAAAATGTTGATGAGTTTCATACTGCAGAATTTTCTTTTTTTGTCGTTTTTGTTTGTATTGAGAGTATACCAGCATGATTTGGGTGTGAGTGCTATTGTGGGGAGGTTTGCCGGTAACATTCAGAGTTTTTATACATTTTTTAGATTACATTGGTGAGGTATTGTATTTAAATTTTTGATGTGCAATGATGTGAAAAAAACAATGCTTAATGCTACTATATTCTGCTATTCAGAGGTGTACCATGCTGGTAGCGGGAGTACTGAAATATTTGCACTCCCTGTTTGAGCATGTGAGTTAGTTTTTTTTTAATAGAATCAACCTGTTTATTGACTTGCCTGAGCAAAAAAATCATTACCTGTTTTTTTTCTTAAAAAGTGGCTTATTAGTGCAAATGTCTTTTTGAGTAAAGCAACATATTTAATTGCCCATAAATATAAATCCATGGCTCCTCTTTATAGCCATGTGTGGATATGTGCAAATTCATATTTACTGAGAGGATGTGTGCATTCACCTTTAATCTCTTCTAATGTCTTTTTTATAGGTTTCAAGCAATTTCTTTTGAACATTGGAGGACAATGACTAGGGGTAAGTGCAGTAACATTTTTATGAACTATTTAACTGCACTCTTTCATTAATTTACACATTTCAATGCTACTCTACTATACTTAGTGACAAAGAAATAGTAAACATTATGAGTTATGACAGCAAAAGGCATTTTATTCATTGGCACATCTATTGAAATCTGCCACTTGTATCTCACAATTTATAACTGTGTGAAACCCCGCAATGGAGTATTCAAAAATGGTAGTACAGAGCATTGGGTAGGTATGTACATTCCATAATGATTTTTAGAATGTAGGGTTTTGGACACTGTCCAATGAAAGTGTTTCTTTAACCCCTTCACTGCGGGCTGAGCTCGTCATGAGCTACGGCGCTCCTGTTCTCATGCTGAGCTCAGCTCGTCACAGGTGTATTGCCTCCCGTGGAACGCTCAGCACAGTGGGGGAATTCTCCCCGCACCCGAGCGTTCGACGGGCCCTACCACCACTGACCCCTGGGCAACTGACCTTTTGTGGGGCTCAAACGCCCTCTGTCCAAAATGTCAGGGCTTGCAATTCTAGGGCTTTCCAAGTAGCCCTCTGGCTGCCAAAGCAGCAAAACCTAGGTACGCAATGCATGTGGGCGGGGGTGCAACTCACCCCCTCATCATCATGAAAACAAAATGCCCCCTTTGTTGCAGCTGCCCTCTGTCCGGCGGGGCAGCTGTAGGAAATTGGCTTTGGCAACACTGTACCTGGGGAGCCCGATTCTGGGGCTGCTACAACAAAATTACCCCCAGTGTTGCAGGTGCCCGCTCTCTTACAGGGCCGCTGAGGTAAACAGGGACTGGGAGCAACAATGCCTGGGAAGCCCCACTCCGGTACTTCTGACTATCAAATTGTCTCGTCGTTGCAGCTGCCCTTAGTCAAGACAGTGCAGCTGAAGGCACCCATAGGCACTCACAGCATGCTGTGTAGGTCCTGCTCACGGGACCTCCTTGGTCAGCGCCATCGGCCCCAGCAGGCACCAAACGTGTGCCTTTAAAGCCCACACTCACCGGGGCTGTCTCTCTCTCCAGCTACCGGGGCTTCTCCTCATTTCGCCGGTCTCCAGGGACCCGCCTCTCGGGCCGCGCGTTGTATGCCCCTCCTCTTGGCCACGCTACCAGGATCTCCTTCTGGACACTTCTGGACACGCTACAGGCCAGCCACAGACAATGTGCCTCGACCGGCCCATCTCCACAAGCAGGGCTCCTCCCACCTTCTGGCTGACTCGCGCGAGACGGCCGGCTGGGAACTTGGTCCCACTTACAACCAGGCAGCTTGCCTGGCTTCCTTGGTTACCGCTTATGGTGCAGTTGCCCTCCTCAGAGCTGCGAGACGCGGGGTGGGCTCCGCTCAGAAGCATCGATGCAGGGTGGGCTCCTGCCGGTAAAAAACACAAATGTGGGGTTGGCTCCTGCTCCCCCAAGCAGCGGCAGTGTGGGGTGGGCTCCCGCTCTGTTGCCAAAGTATCCACAATACAGGGTGGGCTCCCGTTTTGCTCTGGAAGTATGTTTGGCTAAATACATGTTGGGATCGTTACCCACCTTTTACCCTCCTCCGTCATGTTGACAAATCACCATGATTAGAAACCCCTGTCATAATTCATGACAATATAAAGCACAACGGGAACGTCCAAACCCTGCCCACACCTTTGCCAATAAGTATACCTCAGTCTGCTTCAATACGCATTCGCTACACAGCCGCGCATGCGCAGAACCCGCGCTACTCAATCCGCATGCGCTACACAGCCGCGCATGCGCAGAACCCGCGCTACTCCCCAGCGCATGTGCGAACAGGGCAACAATGACATGGCGATTAGCGCGCACCCCTCCCTCTCTTTCTACCTTACACAGGTGAAAGCAACCAACTAGGAAGTACAAATAAGAGACCGGGCGTCCCTCTTCCCTCATAACGGGCGCCGCGGAAGGACGAATAGGTCCAAGGAGGAACCAGACCGCAATACTCGTGAGTACAATAGAACCGCTACAGCTACAAATGGGGTAAGCCACCACTCTTTCTCCCCTACAGGTTGGACATATTTTGAACAATCTATTATCCCAACAGGGTCTCTTTCTCTGCCAGGCGACCCATGAAGCTTTTTACAAGATAAAACAGAGTGAGGACGTAGTATTATACTTACCTGTAACTCACCTTGTAAATACGCTCTCTAGCCCACCACCAAACACTAACGGTTTCGTTAAAATCCTCACCAACTTCATGCCTATGGCATGAACTCACTATAGCCGATTATAGGTCGCACACCACCTTACAAGTCGGCATGTTGTGGTATAACAATATACCAAACTAATATGACTCTACCATGTACGTCTTGTCTTTGTCCTATGTGTTATCTGTAGTCAAGCTTGAGGGAATCCCCCTCTAACAGTTATAGCGCCTTAGTGTGCGCTACACATAGCCAAAAGACAACACAATCACTTAAAATTTAATTTTATTATTATTTAATCTGCACCTTTTCACATATCTAAATGGTCCTGAGGAAAGCCAGCTTAAAATCTACAAGGCACTGGCTGAAACATGTAGACCACACTAGACGTTGGAGGTCATAACTAGTACTCCAATCTACGTCTTCCTGCCTTTTTATCTGCTAACAGAGGCCCAGTTCATTAAAGATAAGTAACCCTCGGGTGCTGGGACCTACTGTATAGATTTTAAACTTCACCTTTCTCACCCTATTCACTGCACACTCAGTAACATACCAGCTCCGCAGTCACCTGGCGTTGAAGCACACCCGGGGCACATTCGGTGCCACTGTGGTGGGCCCGATGATGAAGCATGCCACCGACTAGGTCGGTGGGTGAGGGCTTTATAAGGAAAACAGTGCTTTTCTTTATTTGTTGACGTACCTACCTGAGTCTCCTAATCTTCTTAAACTAGCTAGTCCTTATTGATATATATACATAATCCAGGGGATACGGTCTAGCCTATCTAGTCCTCTCTCTCTCGTTGATTTAAACAGGGCTTGGGGAACCAGCCTTAACTGTTCTAGTGGGTATTGGAGCACTTTGTTCACAGGGCTCCTCTGCCCCTTTGTCAGGTTGGGCTCAGTCATCAGACACACCACAGGGGGTATTCACCCAGGCAGGCACAGACCTATTCACGGTCAGGGGACTACTCCTCCTGCTACTCCAAATGCAGATCTACTATTCAGCCTAGCACTGACTCACCCTGCCCTCCCTGGAGACACACAAATCACCAGCCCCTGTCGCTCCAGAGCCAGACATGCGATACACATCGGGCAGACAGACACATAGCACACAGAAAGGCCAACTTCTAAAAGCGGCATTTTTAAAATAGTGATAATAAATCTGCGCAGCATTTATTATTACCGTTCCAAACATATCAAAATTGACCACGCTGCTCCTCTAATATCAGGAATTACCACTGAAACACTTATCAGGGAATCCCCAATGCATTCCTATGAGAGGGCAGCCTCACAGCAGTGAGAAACTAAAATGGCTGTTTGTCAATACCAGGACATGCCACACACTTAAGGTATATGTCCTACCTTTCACCTACAATGAACCCTGCCCATAGGGCTACCTATGGCCTAAATTTGGGGTGATTGACATGCAGTAAAAGTTGGGTTACATACATGGTACACACATTAGGTGTCACGTCACAGCAGCAGTAACACTGCGCGCACAGGCCCTGCAATGGCAGAGGCCTGAAACAGGTTTGAAAGGCTACTTTGGTGGGTGTCGTAATCAGCGCTGCAAGCCCACCAATAGCATTTAATTTATCGGCCCTGGTATCTGAGATGCCACTTTACAAGGGACTGACCGGTAAATTAAATATATGGCAAACAGGTGTAGACCAATCTTACCATGTTAACCACAGAGAGCACACGCACTTTGCACTGACTGCAGTGCTAAAGTGCCCAGAGTCCTAGAACCACCGACACCATGTCAGAAAAAAGGCTAGGAGGAAGGCAAAAAAGTTCAGGGATGACCCATTAAAAAGGGCCAAGTCCACCAACTTGTGGGATATGTTTTCTCAGATAGTGTTAATATCCCTCACTGATGGACTGTTGTAAGGGCTTTTGTCTACAGTAGGAAACCAAAACCTCTCATATTTAAATGTAATTCAAACAAGATGGAAATAATGTTCCCTGCTTAGTCCATTCAGATTCATCGTCCACAAAGCAACAGTTGCTTCAAACAATTAGTCTGAGTTTTAAAGTATCATAAACATGTTGCATCTATTGCAATGCTCTAACGTTTTGAATCATAATTTAATTCTTGTGTATCTAACATAAAAAGTCTTCAAAGTTAAAAAAAACTGCTTGGCGCGGCTGTCACTTTCTTGGAAGAGTTGCTTCTTTTGCCCAGAAGACAGGTTTTAAAACATAGCTGCTATGTTTTGAATAAAAGAGACACCAGTTTCCTTACAAGAAGTGTATACAAGAGGGGTTGTTTTCTCCCCAGTGCAAATGGTATACATTTATTTATTATGTTAATGGAAGAGGTAGAATGAACTTCAATGCCCCAAAAAAATAACTGCTGGCGAATATCATTTTGATTTTTGATTGATTAACAGCCGCATAGGGTGGGTGGATTTCTTTTCTGGAATACTCTGTTTTGCCATTGGGATCCCCTTTGTATCAACAAAATTGCTAACTAGGTAGATGATAATGGATTCCACAGAATGTGTGACACGGTGTGCTGTTAATTACATAATAAGCTGCTGCATTTTTTTTATCCTTGTAATTTAGAGCATTACCGGCACATAATTTGGCCCTTCTCTGTGACATTTTCCCGTTCTCCTGATTGTAATCTTCATTTTTAGTAATGAGGCCTTGAGTGAAGCAGGTTATGGTAGTACTATGAAGTACACTAGAGTCCCAACACATTACACTACTTGATAGATCCACACAGTGGGGCTTGTCTAAGCACTGTGGGAACGGATTGTGAGGTTCTTGGGCGGAAACGTGTGAATTCAATTTCTATGGCAATGGTAGATTTGGTCTCAATTTATCAAATGATCCAAATTCCTGTTTTTGCCCTCAGAATCCATCGTATTTGGGGACAAATCTCAGAAAATGTTTGTTTAACTGTAATTATATTATCAGTGGTGTCCATATTTGACTTCCCCCGTGCTAGATTTGTTAACTACGGAATAGATGCTATTTCAAAGGTGATATCTCAGTTGGGAGAAATTAAGTAAACAAAAAAAAACTGCATGTGGAGGTATGTCTGGACCCTAGAACCTTACCACATTTAGTAACCTTTCAAAAGACCACCATCCAGCAGGGCTAAAAAGTAGTACCACAGACTCTACCAAGCCGTATACCTGTTCTTTTCATTCTTCAGACTTTCCTGATTTCGGCTATTGAGTCCAACATATTTGAGATCCCATATGAGACACGCTTAGGTCTCCTGCAGACTGTTTTTCTTCCCTTTGTCTATTTTTACTATGTACATGTTTTATCTAGCTGCACAGATTGGATGAAATATTAGAACAGGCTCACCTTAACAACGTAGACGCAATTTACGCACAAAGAAATTGGACATAGACGCAGTGGTTGGTCATGAGATTGGCGTGGCTGAGAACCTCCAATAGACCTTGCACAAAGTATAGACTCACCAACAACCTACACTCTGCCCAGAAGTGAGCTCACAACTGGAGAACCCCTACCGAACAAAATGCAGTAGCTCTTACAGGCAAAGACCAAGGTGGCTGGGAAGTGCAGCACACCTGCGCGCTCCTCCAACTGGAACTTGCCTGAGCGCAATAATTCCGAACACAATCACACATTCTCTCTCTCTCTCTCTCTCTCTCTCTCTCTCTCTCTCTCTCTCTCTCTCTCTCTCTCTCTCTCTCTCTCTCTCTCTCTCTCTTTTTCAGACTCTCTCGACCTCAATCTCTAGCTCTGTCTCTTGATCTCTATAACACTACTTCCCCATGACTCACTGTTCTCCGGTTCACAGGAATGTCACAGGGAGCATGCATCTAGTCACTTGCCACTGCTGGGCTATCCAAAGCATGCATGTTTGTAAACAACACAACATAGGGAATGGAACATATAGGAACAACCCTGTTATACCTTCCACCGGTTCTGCAGAATGTTGCTTGACCACTCAGTCGGTCGCAACTTTTTTCACTCATACGAATCAGATCACAAATTGTGGAAACGCCCTAACATGGGCCAGGTGGAAGGAAGAAATGAAATGAGTGACTACAGAGCATGCATAGAGTTTTCAACTTCACCATTTGAAGAAGACTTCTGCCACCAAGAATCACCAACAATGCCATTACTCCAACTAATCCAGAATGCTTTGGTGTAAAGAAAAAATACACAGAATCCTCATGTATCACATTTACTTCCTAGTATGTACCCTCCCTAAATATCTAGAATTCCACATATAGTAGTACGGATTTCCCTTTCCCATACTCTCTTCCTCTGTTCTTGAATTTGTTTTTGATAACTGAGTAAAATGTGTTTATATTGGGAACACTATTGTTAACATCCCGTTAAATGCAGAAATGAGCAGAGACTAGTAGGACGGCAGTGCATGCACTCACAATTATTTGCAAGGGAAGTCAGTTGGACCTTTGTGTGGGCTGAGGCAGACCGCGCGCTCCCTGTATTGACATCAACATCATTCCATCACTCACCACAACAGTTATTACTTGTTCTTCCCATCTTGTTTTGGGAACACCTCCAATACACTATGTTCTTGAGGCACTCCCAAAAGAATCACTTCACTGTGTGTCAAACTACAAGCAAAGAAGGAGCTCCTTCTGGACAGGACGGCCTGTTCCATGCAAACGAAACAGGATAGACGCAGGTACCCAAAGCATGACGCATGACCAATAAGAATTTTTCCAGATACTGTAAAACTGATCATAATTGCGAAATCCGAAGTACCTGTTACTTATTTGTTTACCTCAATTTCATGGTGCTGAGAGGTACTCCCTTTTTTTACATTTATTTATTTATTTATAAAAAGGCAGTTTAATGTATGAAAATTTCAAAAGGAAGACAAAATAATGACTTGTGCTAAAACAGCACCGACCACCGATGTGTTGTTGCTTTGTAGCACTGCAAATGACACAGGTTGCTTTTAAACCACTATTGTGGCACTATTGAATGAGGAAGAGGGCTGCAGCCAATACTAGATCTTTTGGCCTTGCCAATGGATACTATTCAATCAATCACATATTGTGAAGATTAGATATTCTGGGCAGTGGATGAATGGCGAATGGACAATTCGGTGGGTGAGAACACCGATTCTACGTACAGGGACTTGACATAAGTAAGAGGGTAGTAGTTGCTATATCTGTTATTTCTTTTTTTTTTTTGTAAAATTTTTATTTATTCAAGATTTTAAGCAGAAAAAAAAGGAGGAGAAAGAAAGGTGAGAAAGGAAGAGAAGAGAATAAAGGAACAGGCGACATCCCGCCATAAAGCCCCACACAGGGGGTGCCGAAGAACAGTACTGCAGAGAAAAATCAAAATTACATAAAGGAAGACGGCCATTAGCTTGGCAGATATAGTGCAAATGTCATTGTTCGCCAGTCTCCATCGATCGGAGGGAGCACCACCGTTGCAGCAGATAGTCCAAAGTTCTCAACAGCAGGTGGCGTCCCAGCCAGGCTCACAATCATATAGGGAGGCCGTGCAATTCGTCTTCACGTGCAAATTTTGTCGCAACCAAAAGTAGATCAACAACCCCAACCTAACAACCCCCTCACCCCCGCCCCCCCCACCCCCCACCCTGTCCCCGGTGGTGGTGACCATCAGGCACTCAAACAATGTCATACAAACAGGTAGTTAAATTTGAAAGAGATGTAATGCACGAAGAGCTGAGGGGCAAACCGCAGATGGCAAACCTCGAGACAAAAACCTAACCAAGGGGCCCCAGTGAAACATGAAGTTTTTAAAATTCCCCAAGAAAATATCTGACAGTCTCTCCATACTCAGTAGGCGCCATAACCATGCATGCCATAAAGAAATGGCTGGAGCTGTCGGCCTTTTCCAAGCGGCTGCCAAAGTCAGTTTGGCCGCTCCCAGGCACAGCCATATAATGCGTTTGTCGGCCCTAATTTGATGTTCCAACAGCGGGTCTCTAAGCCCCAACAGGACATACTCCATTGAATCCGAAATTGTATAGCCCATCACATCCTTGATGTGGGATAGGATCTCAGACCAAAAGGTCGGATGGTAGGACAGTCCCATCAGATGTGGTGGAAGTCACCCAGCATACCACAGCCACGCCAGCACTTATCGGAGGTCGTCGGAAATATCCGATGTAACTTAGATGGATACAAATACCAGTCAAATATAAGCTTCAGATGGTCCTCTCTAAGATCTGTTGAATGATTATGTGCCGCTACATCTCGCCAAAGGCTCCTCCACTCGTTGTCAGAAATGTCCCTACCCAATGTGGTCTCCCAGTGGTCCATATATCTAGGTCGGGGGGACACCGTGGTGTCTAGTAGCATTGCATAAATTAAGGAAATCGTTCCCTTCATGGTGGATGTGCGAAGAATAAAAGCCTCAAACTTCGTCAATGGTCTAGTAGCGGCATCCACCACTCCAGGTGACGTCGCCCAGTGTAGGAGTTGGAGGTGCCGAAAGCAAAACCCCATAATCCCACATACAGTTATGGAAGGTAAGAGGCGCCGTACCATGAAACAGGTGAGTGAGGGCTCTGCAACCACCCTCTCTCCAGACACCAAAGGGTCCATCCGTCAGGGCCGGAGGAAAGGCCGGGCTGAAGTGGATGGGAGTAAATGGGGACGGGAAGGTGGTCCATCGGTCGTCGCCACTGACCGTGTCCCAGACCTTCAGCACCGTGCTGGTGGGGGTGCTAATATACGCGTTTCTGGGTCGATCCGCCTTAGGTTTCCAGGCCAGGTCCCAGATGGATCTTCCGGCCACACTCCGATCCATATGGAGCCAGTGCTTCTCTGAGAGCTGTTGGGACCATTCCACCAGCACTCTTAATTGGGCAGCTTTATAATACAAGTGCATGTCTGGGAACCCCACCCCTCCTTCCATTCGTGGACGTCGAAGCACCGCATAGGAAAGTTGCGCCCGGCCGCCTTGCCATACAAATTTCAACATCAGGGTCTTCAGTCGACGGAAATAGTCCAGTTCCACCGGAATGGGCAGTGCCTGGAAGAGATATAAAAGTTTTGGTAGGAGGACCATTTTAAGCGCATGAATCCTACCCAACCACGAGATGTACTTCGGCTTCCATCTCTCCAGCTCCGCGCGTATCGCCGCCAGCATCGGGGAAAAGTTGGCCTGGAACAGTGCGCCTAGAGTAGAGGTCAATCTCACACCCAGATATAATAGGGATGAAGTCGACCATGATAATGGTGTAAGCGCTTGAGTCCGGTGTACCTCTTCGGGAGGCAGAGTGAGGTTCAGAATTTACGATTTGTCGAAATTGACTCTGAATCCTGCCACCGTCTCAAAGTCCGATAATACTGTATGGACATGGGGTAACGATAATGCCGGATCCCTGACCGAAAGTAACACGTCGTCCGCGAAGAGCGAAATCTTATGTTGTTCACCTGAGAAGGGAAGGCCCAAAATGTGTTCGTTCTCCCGAATCGCTAGGGCCAATGGCTCAATGCTTAAAGCAAAGAGGAGTGGGGAGAGCGGGCACCCCTGACGAGTCCCGCTGGAATGGTGGAAACTCCCGGACCTATGGTCATTAATCAGCACCCGAGAAGTGGGGTTGTTATAGTTAGCCTCAAGCATTCTTATGAAGTGGGGCGAGAAGCCGAAGGCCTCCAGCGTGCGATGTAAAAAGCCCCAATCGACGCGATCAAAGGCTTTCTCCGCGTCGAGCCCTACTAACACCGCAGGTATGCGGAATCTGTTAGCCTTCTCAATTAGATGGATCACGTGCCTCAGTTGTCATGAGTTTGCCGACCTTTTATAAACCCGGACTGGTCTGGATGGATAAGGGCCGGCATCAAATCCTGTAGCCTACCAGCAAGAATAGAAGAATACAACTTAGCGTCTAGATTAAGGTGCGCTATCGGGCGATAAGACGCGCATTTGGTAAGATCCTTCCCCGGTTTGGGGAGGACGGTAATCAGAGCCTCGGCCATAGTTTCAGAGGTTCTCCCCTCAGATGCCATTACATTAAAGAGAGAAACCAGGTAATCGCAGAGGTCCGACGCAAACGTCTTGTAGAATAGGGCCGTGTAACCGTCAGGGCCCGGGGCCTTGTGAAGTTTCAGAGCCTTAATGGCGTCCAACACCTCCTCCCTAGTAATGGGGGAGGACAGTAAGTCATTCCACTCCCTGGAAACCTGTGGTATAGGGAGACTATTCAAGCACGCAGATTGGGCATCCGGGTGAAGGGCATCGCTCGAATAGAGATCTGCATAAAAGCGGCCAAAAAGTGCTGCTTTGTCCGCATCCCTGTGCTGAACAGAGCCCGTATGGTCCTGTATGCCCCCAATATAATACTTCTTGCGTTTATCACGAAGCTGCCGGGTCAGGTGACGCCCCACCTTGTTCCCCTGAGAGTAGGAGACGCGTCGAAGGTGCAGGAGGGTAAACTCAGCCCGGTTGTTGTAGTGGGCTTTCAATTTTCCTCTCACCGCCGTTAACGGTCGGAGGGTCACCCTAGAGGGGTTTGACTTGTGCGCCTGTTCCAGAGCAGCGAGTTCCGTCTCTAGGGCTTCCCTCTCTTTCCTCCGAAGCATGTTAAGATTCGCATTGAGGGCGAGGCATGTACCCCGTATCGAGGCCTTGCATGCGTCCCATGTAGTATACACTGATGTATCAGAGGGCGGGTTAAGAGCAAAAAACTCTCCCATAGCCCTTCGCAACTCCTTGCAAGACACCTCATCTCGCACTAACGCTGCTGGGAAGTACCATTTCCGCCAACCGCCCCCCCCCACGGACCAATGCAACCCAAGGACTACCAGGCTATGGTCAGATACTGAGAGTGGGAAAACCCTAGCCATTCGGACATCCCCCCTGAGGGCCTGGCTAATAAAAATATGGTCTATACAAGAGTACGAGCGGTGGACATGGGAGAAAAATGTATAATCCTTGGCCTGGGGTATAAGAAGCGCCAGCTGTCCACCAATCCCAAATCGCCTATTTGCCGCTGCGTTTCTTCTGAAAAGACCCCAGAGTCTGCCCTGCGCGCCCCCGAGCTATCAAGATCCCTGTCCCACACCATATTGAAGTCCCCCAATAGGAACAAATGCCCTTCTATAAAGTCCCCCATCTTGTCCATCAGGCCTTGTAAAAAAACATTTTGTCCAGCATTAGGGGCATAAACCACCACAAACGTACATTGTCGGCCATATAATGACCCCTTCACCATTAACCAACGACCCTCCTTATCACTACTCACCCCCAGAGGTTGAAAATGGAGAGACGCCCGGAACATGAGGGCCACCCCTCTATGTTTGGTGGATGCTGACGCCCTGTAAATAAGGGGGAATTGTCTATGTCGGAGCCTCAGTTCATCTTTCCTAGCTAAGTGGGTTTCCTGGAGGGCAACTACATCAAGATGGTGATCAGACAGGTACTTCCAGAGTTTCTGACGCTTTTGCGGGGAATTGAGACCCTTCACATTCCAGGTACCTATACTAACAGACATAATGATGGTGGGAAACTCTGCTCTGTGTGCTTGGTAGAAGGATCAGAGCCCAGTCCTCGATCACATCCCCGGGCCCGACCCACCCCCCAACAACCTCCTCCAATCCTCAGGTCTCCCCCTCCTCCCAGCAATTCCACATCATCGGACCTCCCAAATCCAGGCAGACAAGACGTCCCGCAAAACACCGTACATTGAGAACAATCGGATAAAGACACCAAGAACAATGTCCCAAGTACCCCCTGCTCATGGGGAATAGTACACACCCCTTTCCAAAGTTCCCGACAGCCCCTCCCCATGCAAACATCAGAAAATGTATACTCCACATTAAGGCTCAAGATAGCAATCGCAATGAAGAACATCACCCGTGCAAACAATACCTCATACACACAGTTTTCGGTCACCACCACTCTTCCCTCCCCCTTTGCCCCACACCCCAACCCCCCCCCCCTGCACCCCTTAACCCTGAAGCCCCCCCCCTTCCACTCCCCCCTGCAGCCAAGAACCCAACAAGGCATAACTCAAAACACTGAACCTGAACAGAGTAACCTGCAGTTCCAATGGACCACAGTTCACAAGGCCCTCATCGGACTGGAATCGGGGTGGGGGCACCAACTCTGGGACCCCCAGGGCCACGGTCCGGGGTGTCTTCTCCAAAAGTACAATAGTACCCCGGGACCTTAGGGCCAGAGTCCCTCCGGCGCCAAACCTTCATGAAATCTGAGATCACGCTGCTCCAGAGCTTTGTTGAGAATCTGCTACTGTGGCCGAGGCCACCGATGCCACCGCATCCCCTCTTTCCTGCAAGCTGGCAGCGCGATCCGGTCGCCGCCGGTTCGGGGACGAACCAATTCTATGCCAGGAGGAAGACCGGTGTCGTCTCCTCGACGGCGAGGAGCGTGTTGCTTGGGAGGGAGGAACGTCCTCCAGACCCAGAAGGTCCTTTGCCACCTGCAGGGAGCGAATTTGTGCCAGCCTGTTTTGCCACCGGAATATGATGCGGAAGGGGTGCCCCCAGGAGTACGAAATGTTGCGTTCCCGCAGGAAGGAGGTTACGGGGTGGAATTCCCTCTGCTTCCGGAGTGTCGACGCCGCCAGATCCTGGTAGAGCTGTGGGCGGTGGTCCCTGAATTGCAAGGAAGTGATGGCTCTAGCCTTTCGCAAGATGCGTTCCTTCACCTGAAAGTCATGCACACAAACGAGGATGTCCGGAGGGGGACCCCCTCCCCTTCTAGGCAGGCCGACTCTGTGTACCCTATCCATTTTAATTTCCTGCACATCTTCATCATCTAGAATCTGTAGGAACAGGGCTTGGACATAGCCACGGAGGTCCCCAGCTTCTCCGTCCCATGGGACCGCCCTAATGCGAATGTTATTCCTCCGGGAACGATTCTCTAAGTCCTCTGTGTGAGCCTGCAGGTCCAAATTCTGTTCAGTAAGACGGATGATGTCCTGTTGTAGTTGGTGCACGTTGTTCGCTACACTCAGATCATGATCCTCCAACGTCGCCACACGTTCACCAATCCCATCTACCTCTCTCCGCACCTCCCGGAGATCCGATGCCAACTGGTCGCGGAGCTCAGAAATGTCCTCTTTAATAGAGGTGAATAGCTCAGTCATAAAGGCCTTGGTAGCGGGCGCTTCATCATCCGACTGCTTAGATGAACCACTGGCCCCGGGGGAGGCCGGCTGCTGTGTGGATTTAGAGGTGCCATCTTTTCCTGGCCTTCCCTTACGAAGCGTGTTAGACATCTTGGATTTCCGGCTGTGGCGTGGGACCAGGGCCGTCGCTCACTCCCCAAGAATAAGGGGCGCTCAGGTGCAACGCCAGACCTCACTAGATATCTAGTCTCGGCCCCCTCGTAACTGCGCCACAGTCAGCGGCTGCTCAGCCAAAATGGCGTCGTAAAAGCTTCCCGCCGGGAGGCGCCTCCCAGAATCAATGCAGTGATACAGGCGACCGGCAGTCAAGGCCGCAGAATGCGCTGCGCCCGTCCCTGGGACCTTCGCCACTGCAGATCGGGGCCACCAGTCCGGACCACTCTGCTCCGGCAGTGCTCCCCCGCACTCCTCTCAGGGCTATGTCACGGCCTCCGCTGGAGGAATAGACCAGGCCAGTTCTTCAGGCCGCAAGGTGATGTAGGCCGTACCGCAACTGTGGGCCTTGGTGTGTCTCTGGCCTCCAGACTCCCCAGCCCTCTCTCCTAGGGAACCAAACGCCGCGTCTCGGCTCCAGATGGTAGGCAATTCGACCAGGGGGCCCCGAATCTCTAACCGCGGAGCTCCGCGGTGTCCTCAAGGCCCAGGTCCGCTCTCACTCCAGACCGGTGCTCTCAGGTCCGGGCCTGCCCCTCGTCACCAGCCGTTTCACGCTGCGGTCAGGGTGCCAGAAATCCCAAAGGTGCTCTGCAGTAGGGTCGTCCCCCTCCTCCAGTGGCTGCAACCAGCACCTCCGGTGTGCTCCTCCAATGGTCGCTCCCAGCCTCTCTCAGCTCCGCCGATTCCCCGACCGCACTCTCCACGTGGTTGGACGGCCTCCAATTCCCCACAACCGACTGTAATTGAGCGTCCCAAACTGCCAGGCCTTCTTCGATGGTGTGCCACAGAACTGGTGGGCCTTATGGAAGGCAGATGGAACCCGCGGCTCAGCGATTCTTCGACACCACGCCGAGTCGGCGCCGGGTGCCTCCGCACGTCAGTGCCGGCCTCCTGCTCACGCGAGTCCGGTGCTTACAAGGCCGGAAGTCGCCTCTCTCCCAATGGCGTTCTCTGGCCTCCCGCTGCCCCGCTGGAGGCGCCGGACCGCTCCACTCGATGTCAGTGGCCTCTGCAAGAGTCTGGAGACCGATCCGCACCCTGTGGACGATGCTATACAACGCTAAGCTGGTCGGGCGCCGGAGGGACTCGAAAGTGCGTCTTACTCCGACACCATCTTGGCCACGCCCCCTATCTGTTATTTCTTAAGCCTGGGAGCTGCCAATCAGCAGTGACAATTTACTTTCACAATGAACTATGCAATTTAGATTGTGCTGGATTTCTTATCCCGCAGACAGCATTGTTTGAAAAAAGACCTAAATTGGGTGATCATCTAGTTAAGCGGTTGAGATGTTTTAACCTTTTGTAATCAGGAGAGTAATGGACATGCTATGTCACAGCTGCTAGGTCTCCGAGTTTTGTGAACTAACGCCACTGCCGCAGTCATTCCTACCAGGCTCTTTCTGGTGATCTTCGCAACTGGGATGTACTCTATGATCAGATGTTTGAAAAATTGAAGATTTGTGGGATCATTTCATGTACTGAGCATATGTGCACAGCTTTGCAATCCCTGTTTGTTTTTGTTCCTTCTGAGAGGCTCTTACTAGTAGTGTGTACCTCGTGAGCCTCATTGCGAAGCGTTGACTGTCTTCAGTATCATGTGGTGAAGTAGATCACCACAATGTACTTCCCTAAAATGCTGCTTTTCTTTAATCGAATCATGAAACTAACATAACCACCATCAAATTATCTGAAAGTTTTTCATTCCAGAGGAGTTAGGGGTGTTATCTTCTCTTCCTAATGTCTTCTTTCCAACCTGCATTACTCATCCATAATGAGCTCTTGTCACTCATATATGTAATAAATGGAATCATGTCCAACTCGTCTGATACATTAGACTCCTCCTTCACTCCCGTGGACTGTTATTTCATGCATACAGAATGTTAGGCGGAACTGACAATTGTACATATATTTAAAACACAAGCTATCCAAGGTCCAAAATAATCACTAGCAAGTCAAAGATTGCTCACCTTTCCTCAACCTAAAATGAACTAGATGAAGACGTCATCACACATAGCTGTGACTTTCGCAACGTATCAGCCATTGTTAGCACACCCCAGGCCCTTTTGGAAGTGTAATCTCGCTTCATGTTTACCGGAAATGGCTGCTATAGTTTATCAGATTTACAGACTTGATGATGGAATATAGTCTTTAATTTCTCCATAGCATACATTTTCCAGATCTTATCGTGTCATACATGGATTGGAGAAACGATTTGCTGCTTCCAAACTTGAGCAAAGATAAGCCTAGCCACCAGAAGTTGATATCAATTTGCCAAGTTGGGGTTGGCAGTGAGTAAATACTGTCGTTCCCAAGGTATCCTAGCATCTCGATGAGAGGCAACATGAGCAGTAAGATCACTGTTATATTTTTTAATTAGCACCAGAATGTCAGACCAGTATACTTGAATGTGGCTACATGAGCACGGCATATCAAAAAAGGCCCCCTTTCACCACAATTCTTCCAACGAAGCTCAGAGCTTCCAAACATCTTGTACAGTTTGGTGGGGGATCAGTACCAACACATTTGTGGTTTATATCCATTTTCTTTATGCAGCACGGAAATTGATGAGTGACATTTTGCCCCAGGCATCCTCTGATATCTTCATCCTTTGGTTTTCCTCCTTTTTCAGTGGTTCCCAAACTTTTTTGACCTAGGGCTCCCTTGACCAATTGGCCATTGGCCGCGGCTCCCCATTAGAACATTTTCTTTTGTGTTTGTGTGTGTAAGTCTAAGTAATCCCGACCTCTGTAGTGCATCCATTTTAATCCCTGAAAAAAATTGGGATGAAGGTAGGGAGAATAGTGCTTGCAATGCAAAGATATGTCTGCTCTCTCTTTTCACAATATTTGTGTACTCTCAGGTCATGCAGTGAATTCATCTGTTTGATGTTCATGTGCGATCAAACTGAAGTTGGAAAAATCCAGCTGAATCCAGGGACGCTGGGGTGCTGCGGTGCACAGTTTGTGAACCACTGGGCTTACATCTGTTAGTGATCTACATAGAATTCAATGAGGAATTGCAATGGCTTGTTCGCTTTGTGATTTTCCTTTCACATTATGACAGGTCAGTAGCCTGCCACTGAGGTTCATTTGGACACAAAGTCCACTCAGACGGCATCCATGTGTCCACTTCAATTCAAGTTATTTATCAAGCAAGACAAAGCCTATTTTTGTAGCCATGGATTCATGTAATAAAGCCAATGAAAAGAATGCCAAGGCATTCAGAGTACTACTGGTGATATACCTCAAATTAAGAAAGTTAGTGCTGTTAAATACTGTCTGCCTATATACAAACCACTGTAATTAGCAACAAAGCAGCAGCAATAGCCACAGTATGGAGATGAAAAAAAAAACTTTCACAATGCCTCTGAACCACAGGATTCCGTTGCTTCAGGTCAGTCATTTGTATGCTCACGTCTGAAAGTCTTTCACTATACTGCCACATACATCAAATATTGTACTAAAAACCAGCACATTTGTAATGGGAGTAGGCTGCCGTGAAGGCATTCGAACACCCATGAAAGTACTCAAAATGCCTCAACTGAAAGGCAGCGTAAAAAGCCAGGACGGATAGTGTGGAGAAAGCCAGGGATGTGGCTCCAGCACCAGAAAAAGCCACCAGCAAATACGGACAAGCATACTGGTGAAAACTAATATTCTGAAAAAGTACTGGACCTCTTATAAGGAGGCAGCCCTCCAGCCGCTTCTGGGTTAATCTTGATGTGATAAGATATATTTTAGACTAAACCTCCCTATCCCTTTTTCATGAAAAAGGACAACATCCGCTGTGTTCCTCAGTGTTATCAATAATGGGTAATTATAGGGCAGTGCTGTAAGGAAATGATGTCTCTTCTACTATAGTCCTGATGGAGCAACCAGTTTGGAATTGAATTACACTGGATCGCATTTAGTGCTAACAAAGTCAAACCGTGAAGGTATCAATCACATAGTAACGTGGGAGCTATTCAGCCCCAATCGTTTGTCCTTCATAAATACTGAAAAAAACGAATATTAACATGAATACATGAGAATATTAATCACTGTGGGTATTGGACACTGCGGACCACGATTCTTTGTTGAAAATACAGTGAATCTTAATGTCCTTGGGCCATCGACTTGGGAATGTCCTCTGAGACGAGATGCCAATTCCAGTGGCTTGTGCTCATAATAAATACCCAAATACCAAACTGTTTCCTGTCCTGCTGCCCTCGCGCGGGGATTGATAACGCTTTCAATGCTACCCTGTGTTTCTTCACTTATCATAAATTATTACGCTACGAGGCAGCAAGTGCACCACCTAGTGGTCACCAGGCCCTTAGCACCCAGCCTGCATTCCAAAGGCTGGTGTAATTCAGAATAGATTATGATCAGCATCTGCTACCGCGGTGCCCTTGGCTGGTTTTGGTGGCGCACCAGGGTTCCGTGGCACACAGTTTGGGAATGACTGTCCTATTGAGAAGTATAAATGTGCCTGGATTTAGAGTGCAGTTGTGCTATATGCCACTGGAGCTATATTATCCATTTCCAGGTCTGTTTGTTATAGAACTTTTTTTTGATTGGGTGAAGTTTTCTCCCTCCCAGTCATTTCAAATATCCCTTGGCATCCCTTCCTAAGTTGGAGTTGTGCAAGCCTAAAACCATTCCCCTGCTCCAAACCCACTTCTATCGGATTACTTCTTGAGTGTCTAGGGCCCCATCAGAGAAAAGATCTTCCTAAAGTGGAGGGTCATAATTTTTCCAATTTGTAAAGCTTGGGTCAATAATGCCACAGAAGGAGTCTAGTTTGGAAGGTTGGGGAGGGGAACAACGTGGATCCTGCCCTCTTTGTGAGCTGTTACCAGTCTTCCAAGAGTGCCACTTAGACCTGCAAAAGATAGTAGGTATTGCATTGGGATTGGATGGAAGTTATGCTCCACCAAGACCCATCCCTTACCACACGATTATGATTCCCATTGGTTGCAAGTGAGATCTGGGCCACTTGAATGTAAATACTAATAATAATAAGATAAATTGCCCCAATCCTTGCTACTCAGCATTGTCGCCTTTTAGACTCTTAGTGCTTGTTCCCTCAAAACAAAAGACCTCAACCTCTTCCAAATTTGGGCTAGGACCTGTGCGGGAAATCGTAATGGAAGTGTCTGTGCCGCATATAATAGTGAAGAAGGAAATTCATTTTTATGCATGTTACCCTCTCAACCCATGAAATCTGCAGCTTCACCAGGCAATACAGGTCATTATACAAAGTTTGGGAAAGCGGTGGGATGTTGCTTTGATATAATTGAGATGACTTATGCATCAGGTTAACACCCAGGTAGCATATACGACCCGGCATCCACGCAAACTCAGTAGCCCATGCGGCCTTATGGGCCACCCGCTGGCCCCCTGTCACTTACCATACCAACTGATTTTTTGTGATTTTAAAACCAGAAACAGAAGCAAAAAAGAGAGGATTCATCTTTTAAGGCTGGAACAGAGGTTTCTGGGTCAGTTAGGAAGCATAGGCATCCTCTGCATACAGTGCAGATTTGAATTCATGGCTGTGTAAACTTGCTTTTTTAGAAGTGGGTTATTTTGAATTCCGTGAATTGGGGGTTAAAATTGATACTGCAAAAATCACAGGTGACAAATGGCAGGCTTATCTCGTTCCTGTACTAATGGGTCTAGAACTCTAGATGTTGAGAGCTCTCCACTTAGCTTGAGTTTAGTGGACAGTTTTATATGTCATTGCCTATCACACTGCACAGCTGTCTGGTTGCAAATGCATTTTAGGGACATGCTGAAAGCTTCCCTAGGAATGCTTTCTGCCAATTGCTTACCATTGGCTTTGTGTTTTGTAACTCACATTTGCTTGCTTTCTATTTGCTGGCTTTATTTGTTTTTGGCTGTGCAGCAAGCTTTGTCCATCTCACGGAGCATAGACTGTTTACCACCATCTGACTAGTTCAATGTATTCTTCTTCAAGTGCTCGCTTTTTTTCTTTTTCGTGAAGCACTCCACAAGAGTAAATGTGTTATCAGTTGTCTCACTGTAACATGCCCTTTACCAACAGCATAACAAACAAT
The DNA here is from genome assembly GCF_964263255.1 of Lissotriton vulgaris. Classification (NCBI taxonomy): domain Eukaryota; kingdom Metazoa; phylum Chordata; class Amphibia; order Caudata; family Salamandridae; genus Lissotriton; species Lissotriton vulgaris. Next base: position 1,459,626,556 of record NC_141695.1, on the reverse strand, counting down.
CCTCTTTTTCCATTTCATGTCAATAATGTAGGCGCTGGAAGTATGGGGGGGGGCTGAATTACCGCCACAATAACCATGCTGGTTTTCAAAAGTGAAAGAGGAATAAACAGGCGTTTATATTTTGTTTTTATCTTGTCACATTTGCAGTGTATACAGAGGTCAAACGTTAAGATCTGTCTTCAAATGTAAGTTTGTGTTTATTTTTGTTTCTCTGAGTGCAAAGTGAGAGGATTTATGTATCAATCTTGCTGGGGGTTGAAAGGAAAGGTTGTGGGATGTTATTTATTTTCTAGCTCAGGACAAAATTTAAATTCCAGAAAATAAATATACCAGTATTAGGAAAGCACATATGAAGCACATTTGTTTGTAATGCGGATGTGTGGTTAAAACATAATTCCATAACATTTTAATGAATATGGCTTGCATTGTTTGTGTACCATATACTTTTAAGTCTATGCGGATGTAATGGAAATTTCAATTGAAAATGTGCTGTCTGTAATGGCAGTGCACTACCACACCAGGCATTCTCCACTCTATGACACTCCACTCCACAACACTCCATGCCATGACACTCTACTCCATTATCCTCTATGCCACTAACTTTTTGCCATTGTGAACAGCAGCCATGCACGTGTACAACATGGCTAAAACACATATGTAAAGCAATAGCCTTTGCATAGGAGAGACCTATTGGGTTTGCCAATGCTTTTTATAGTTCGCTAGGATTACATTTTCCATTGTTGGGACCAAGGGTGTTGTGTCCATGACCATAGTAATGTATAGCCAGTCTACCCTGTCAAAGGCCTGCTGGGCGTCAAGCCAGAGAAGAACCATTGGCTGTCTCATTCTCTCTACCGCCGCCATCAGAGCCACCGCGAGGCGAGATGTCCAGCGCCTGATGGACTTTAACAAATCCTGACTGTTGCAGGGGTATCAGGCAAGGCTGTACCATGTGTAGGTGTATACCCAACACCAATGGGAACATTTTCACATTCCTCCCAGCATTTCTAGCCAAGTTGAGCCTTCAAGAAAAAGGCCAAGACCTCACAGATTCAAAGTCCTATATAACCTATTAATGGCTGCAGGTTGTGAAATTGTTGGTCTCGCAAGTGTGTACGAGAACTTTGAGGGTGCTATCCGGAAAGAATGGACATGGATACTTCCACCACAGTATTTTTGAATCTCTGCTGGTTTTCATTTATTGTACTGTTAGAAAGAAACCCGTTTTATCTACTTTGACTCAGTCGTTTTTTGGAAGAACCTGTGTGTTTTTAAGAGGCAGAATCATCTACCCTGCTGCATGAGACATGCCGACCCTTCATATCCCATTAAAAGATGTATTCCAAATGACCCTTTATCTGCTTGGAAATCAAAATTCGGGCTAAAAAACTTGATAACGTAGTAGAGAGAAAAGTTTATAAAGAATGAGTTCAGGAAGTTATTTTTCTTGGCAGAAAGTCAAAATACATGTAATTCTTGGAAAAATAGATCAAATTATCAACATCATAAATCCGAACCGGAATGTTATAGTTTGGAACTTGTACCTTGTGGAACTGTTCAAACAAAATGTTAGCAAAATGCCAACATAGAAAACATTGCATCCTTTCTAGGAAATGAAGCGAAACAAAACAAATACGTATTAAAAGTCTACATCCCGTTAATGTTATAGAAATTTGTGTAGCACTGTACTACTATTAGTATGGTCTCACAACACTGTCGGAGTTTGTATACCTTCGTGCCCAGTCTCAATCATTTTTTAATCAAGCCGTAGATTGTATACTATAGGCTTATAGCCCGCCGTAGAGGGCTATACCGGCTATTAAAGGCCCTCTCCAGCGTTAAAGGCCCCGGGCCTAAGGCGAGTGCCTTTAACAAGGGAGAGGGACTTTAATAGCGGTATAGCCCATCTACGAAGGGCTATAAGGCTATTAGAACATTCTGTCACTAGAGGGTAGAATGTTCTAACAAAAAAAACAAAGCCTTTTGGGAGAGTGCGGGGATTGGAATTTCCTCATAATAATCATTTGAGTATGATCAACAGTAGTGGTGGTGTGGTTAATAGACTAGTATCAACAGTAAATATACCACTCTTCACTTCCCGTCAAACCTTTCTTGTGTCCATGTCCACATATACATAGGTGCATTCGCCCTGTTTCAGGTCTAACACCTTCAGCCACTTGTGTTTTTTTTTACTCAGCGTGTTACTGGGAATTATAGGTTTTATGCTATCCTTATCAGGGTGAGTCTAAAAATCCCAGCTCGCCAAAGGGACAGAATTCCCTTGACTGGCTGAAGACGCTATGCACATCATTTTGGCATGATTAGCAGCTGTGCAGGTGTGCACGTGTCCCTGTATGTGAGTTGACTGGTTCAGTATGTGCATCTCATGTGTTGCAGCGTATAAAGGTAACTGTTTTGCCTTTTTACATCGATACATTTTATGTGTGCAGACCCGTCTATATGCATACTCGCAGGAATTATCATGCTTGGTCTTCATGTGTCCATGTATGTTTTGCCCTTCTGATTACCTGTACTTTCTAAAAGCCAAACTTATTGGTTTTTCAATGCTTATATCAAATTGTATGCTAAATCTAATTTCCTGAGCATATCCTCACCATATAGGGTCTGATTGTGCTAACATTTTTCTGTTCAGTGATCCATCACTAAATGTGAACAAATTCCATGGCTGACTAATATCATTCTGAATGCGTTTCCAGCCAGACTTAAGGTAATAATCTAGACTGGCTCATTCATTTTCACATCTTTGCGAAATGGATCCTACGTATTGTTTCTTATCGCTACATAGCACACGTTGTTTGGGCATTACCTAATGTCCTGCAAATGTCCTCTTAATAGTTCTATGAAGCTCTATCACCAATAGGTTTGCAATTCAAATGTCTTCAACTTAGAGTTTTGAAGCAAGTTTATACTTCCACTCCTCTTTGCTCGTTTTTTTGAAAATTGATCAAATACACCCAGGTGATTAAGCCATGGAGTGCAATTACCTAAACGTGAATCAATAGTGTACAGGGGTCAAGGTACCATTTGGTGCTCAGAAATACAATGAGGCCCACAATAATATTGTCCTAGAACCAAAGCATGTTCTGTAATGCACTTTATGCCTTGTGTGGGATGGTCTGGCTTGAGGAGAATACTGTCTAGCCAACTCTGAGTAGGACGATCTAGTCGCCATCGTAATTTGGATAACCTACTAGAGTAAAATATCATGGCCCTGGGACTGACCACAGGACAACATGTCTAACCGATCTTTCATCATATACATCATCCCATAAACTACTACCGGACATAAAACACCACATGTTAGCAGAGCTTCCCACACGCATCTTGTGCAGCACAGATATGTCATTTTGGGAGTCATTGTGCCCAGAATAACCGCCTCCAGCAGCCAATGCCACACAGGGGCAGATGTATCAAAATACCTATTTGCGAATCTCAAATAGCGATTTTTTGAGAATCGCGATTTGATAATTGCAATATGGTATTTATATAAAAAAATCACAATTTTTTTGCGATTTCTTAAAATTCCTTAATTGCGATTAGCAAATTGCTAATCGCAATTAAGGAATAATTTCCCATTCATTTCTATGGGCCAGGAGGCCCATGGGAATGAATGTGAAGTTATTCTCAATTGGTGATTTGCAATTTGAGAATCGCAAATTGAGAATAATTTCAAGGGTGCAAGGGTGTCATAAGGACACCCTGATGCACCCCTGAAATTTACATGTGTGCGCATATGGCGCACATACATGCCCTAAGGGAATGTATGTGCACCATATGGCACCTTCACAAATGCCAAAAATTGCATTTGTGAAAGAAATCGCAAATTACCACCAACTTGAAGTTGGTGGTAATTTGCGATTTCTTAAGGAGAAATCGCAATAATTGAATGCTTGATGCATAGCATTTAAGGAATCACAATTTGCGATTCCTTTACTCCTTACGCAAAATTAAGGAATCGCAAATTTTGCCATCCCTTAATTTTGCTATGCAATTTCCTTCATACATACCGTTTAGCTAATTTTTAGTCACAAACGCTGCTTTTTTGCGAATTGCAGCATTTGCGACTAAAAGTTGCTTTGATACATCTGCCCCACAGTTACTTGCACCAAAACACATGAAACAGAGCACTTTGCATATATTGATCACAGCCCGGATAAGCCAGTACTTGGCTATCATGGTACTCTACAGCACCTGTCATAAACAAATGCCACTCACACTACCATACAAAGCACAGTAAGCCTGCCTACAACATATCGCAAACAACATGGTAATTCCCACCAGTCCCATTCCACTCTATATCAAGATCATACTCTCAGATGTCAAGAAAAAGGACTCTCACCTAATGAGTAATGGACACCCACTCAATATTGGGATCATGATAAATTGCTGAGTCAGACTCTGATCCTCAATCGAATACTACTAAACTAGAGTGAGTTGATCACACAACTTAGAAGGCTCTGGGAGTGGGGCTAGACCAGGGGTATAATGTCTGTGTCAGAAATGTCCCTAATAACAGGACCTGTTTTATCCAGGTGAGCTGAAGGTAAAAGTTGTCCTGGCAGTAAATTAAAATATGGCAGATTTGTAATCGTAATCATAACACAATTCTGAAAATGTGCAGCTCTTCAAAAGAGCCATAGACTCTTAACTCTTGAGTTTCTCGGTGAAAGGTCCACGTTAGCTTTTCCAAGGAATGATAAAGTTGTGATGACAGTCTTCAGATACCATTCAGAGTTCCATAACAACAGTTCTCTAGGCTACTGTAAACTTCATATATGTCATCTGAAGTTGTGTCCTGCACATGTGTTCAACCAACAGCAAGGGTAACAACCATATGTTCACACCAATCAGAATCACAACAGAGGCAACACAAGCCCCTTCCAATAAATAACTACACAAAGATTCCACTCTACTGGTACTCTGGAGAGGCTGGTCATGCACCTCAAAATTGCCAATGCCATACCTAACTCTGTATGGGCCCAGCCTTTAGTCCAGGGAGTGTATTTTTTATTCTCTGGGTTAGTGGCACCTATGCATCCACATTTATGCTTTAACATAACATGTGAAGTTGTGAAGCGCATGTTCTTCCATAGGCATCTTGGAGCTGAATAACAGATGTTTCTTGTTACCCAACTCAATGGTACTCATTTTATTGACCTCCGAAGGATGAAAGGATGTGTAGACCTGCCGGGATTTGAACCTGTGACCATGGAATCGAATACAAGCCCCTACAGTGGATTTATTAGTCCACTAAGCCACCAGTTCCGGCAATTAATTTAATTCTGCAGACTAGAGGAGTTGAAAAGTAATGTTCTAGGAAATTTCCCTACCTAGTGTTATTAACTAATTTCATAGCATGGGGAGTTAAAATCCAGAACCCCCTGACTGCATTTAAAATGCTGTAGTTCATAACCCAGCAACTTACAAAACTACATGGAAAATCCTTTGTCGCATTCCATGTGCTCCACCTTGTTTTACACTATAATATTTTGGATCCATGTTATCCTTCATCAGCTTATGTTTAATGTAAATACTAAATGTTTGTATCTATTTGGCTTTTGGGCTGTGCTACCTCACACAAGAGATTGAGGTAGCACGTTGTTAATCTTGTAATGTAAATGGGAAGAAACGCAATGGAGATGTGATAGGCCTTAATTTTTCCACAATAGAAGTGCGTAATATCCATGAGCTGGGGAACACTTTAATACTACAATTGTGTTTGTTATGCAACTATGGAATGACATAAAATGGTAAGACGAGAGATCCATAGACAGGAACATTCAACATTACTTGCAAGCGTGTACTATGATGTAGAAGCTGTGATTCATGGAGGGATTTACACGTGAGCAAAAGAAAGCTAGTAACATCGAAGGTCTACAACTGCCTTCCATGCTAAACCCTATCATGGGAAGTATGTACATGTGGATACCACAACTCCAATGAAGATTTGGCCAGCACTAACAATGTGGGTTAAACATGCTCACATAAAACACACACTCCCGTTCTCTTAACACATCCATCTGACACTCTGGGGCAGTAATAGGTCTTAGTCGTGAAGGACTGTGTAGATTTTACCAGGGACGGACATTAGCCTCCCCCTTCATGACTTCATGAAAGATCACTAAAAGTGGAGGCCAGCAACAGCCAATCAAGATATGGAGAAGTGATGGGGGTGGCTGCCTCTCTTGGTGAAAGGAGATACATATTGTGTGAACCCCCAATTCATTGCTGAGGAATAATGTCAACTGCACAGTGAAGTACCTCGCATGGGACTTGTGAAAAGGTCTCTCTATCAGAAAAAGATGCCAGGCCATTTGGAACCAATGATCCAGGAGCAAGATGGCTCAAATGTAATGTGCCATGGACTTACTACACTCCTCTAAAAACCTGGAAAATGTTGGGTCTCACCAGAGGTGAACATACCACATTTTCTGTAATTCAAATCCAGACAATACCAGTTCTTAGCCTATTGCTCAAGATTCTCAGAGAGGTACTTTTATAACATATAGAACCGCTTGCAAAAGGTATATCAGTATTGTATTTACTCATGGTTGTGGTACATAAAATGTGACAAAGATCCCTCTATATCTTCCAGTATAGCCAACCTATGCTTGAATTTAAACGTTTATAAGAAACGCGTATTTGAAGTCAAGCATAGAACATATAACTACTAATAAAAACTCCCCTAAAATGTTTTGTCTTTCTCAAACAGGAGTCAGATTTTTCCCTTCCTTCACTGTAACAGAGCAAAAAGTGAACTGTGAGAATTTTGCATTTTTTCATGATGCACTCAGAAATATTCCACGTTCCCTAAATCAGCTGAAAACCACCTCAAAAATCATGTCGCTGATCATAATTTCCAAGGTGATCTCTGTTTTGCGAGGAAGTAGCATGGCAACTTGATTCCTTCAATCATGTCGCTGAGCCTATTTCAGAAGACTTGGTTAATGAAATTAGTCTCAATCTGCCAAAGACTGGATAGAGTGGGACAGTCCATCAGCAATGTTTTAGACACTCTAAGGAAAGGATGCATGTTTTCTGAGATATAATGTCTGTACCAAAAGCACAAAAACCCTCTAAACTGCTGAGATCCAATAGCAGTATAGTTCATGCAAGATTTAAGTTTTGCATCTGGATAAGACCACGACTGGTGCATAGTTAGATCTGATAAGGCTGGGACAGAGCTGGATAAGGCAGTGCTTGAGCGGAGATGGAGATGTCCAGGTTGGAGCAGAGCTAGCAAGGCTGGACTAGAGCTGGATCTGGCAGGGCTGGACCGGAGCTCATCGTGCTGGACCAGAGATACAGCTGGCCGGGCTGAAGCAGGCCTAAAAATGGAACGGCTGAATGGACCTTAATCTGCGGAGGTGTTGAGGGGGGGGTTTTCGCACTCCGACTCACCCACCAGCAGGTGTGCCCCAGGAGCATCATGGACGATGCAGTCTCTTAATAGCGTGTGCGCTATTGCGTTGAAGTGTGTCGTAGCAAGGTTGCAGCACCAACTCTGGACACCGGTGTTTCGGAATTCTTGTTCCTCGTCAGCAGAGTGTAGGTTTTTCGGGATTAGCTGTGCAGGCTGCCAAGTGTTCTCAGGTTTGTACCTCTCTGGCGCGGGTGCGAGTTCCGAGCTCGTCAGCTCTAGCTCAGGGGAGCCAATCAGTGTTGAGGGGGGGGTTTTCGCACTCCGACTCACCCACCAGCAGGTGTGCCCCAGGAGCATCATGGACGATGCAGTCTCTTAATAGCGTGTGCGCTATTGCGTTGAAGTGTGTCGTAGCAAGGTTGCAGCACCAACTCTGGACACCGGTGTTTCGGAATTCTTGTTCCTCGTCAGCAGAGTGTAGGTTTTTCGGGATTAGCTGTGCAGGCTGCCAAGTGTTCTCAGGTTTGTACCTCTCTGGCGCGGGTGCGAGTTCCGAGCTCGTCAGCTCTAGCTCAGGGGAGCCAATCAGTGTTGAGGGGGGGGTTTTCGCACTCCGACTCACCCACCAGCAGGTGTGCCCCAGGAGCATCATGGACGATGCAGTCTCTTAATAGCGTGTGCGCTATTGCGTTGAAGTGTGTCGTAGCAAGGTTGCAGCACCAACTCTGGACACCGGTGTTTCGGAATTCTTGTTCCTCGTCAGCAGAGTGTAGGTTTTTCGGGATTAGCTGTGCAGGCTGCCAAGTGTTCTCAGGTTTGTACCTCTCTGGCGCGGGTGCGAGTTCCGAGCTCGTCAGCTCTAGCTCAGGGGAGCCAATCAGTGTTGAGGGGGGGGTTTTCGCACTCCGACTCACCCACCAGCAGGTGTGCCCCAGGAGCATCATGGACGATGCAGTCTCTTAATAGCGTGTGCGCTATTGCGTTGAAGTGTGTCGTAGCAAGGTTGCAGCACCAACTCTGGACACCGGTGTTTCGGAATTCTTGTTCCTCGTCAGCAGAGTGTAGGTTTTTCGGGATTAGCTGTGCAGGCTGCCAAGTGTTCTCAGGTTTGTACCTCTCTGGCGCGGGTGCGAGTTCCGAGCTCGTCAGCTCTAGCTCAGGGGAGCCAATCAGTGTTGAGGGGGGGGGGTTTTCGCACTCCGACTCACCCACCAGCAGGTGTGCCCCAGGAGCATCATGGACGATGCAGTCTCTTAATAGCGTGTGCGCTATTGCGTTGAAGTGTGTCGTAGCAAGGTTGCAGCACCAACTCTGGACACCGGTGTTTCGGAATTCTTGTTCCTCATCAGCAGAGTGTAGGTTTTTCGGGATTAGCTGTGCAGGCTGCCAAGTGTTCTCAGGTTTGTACCTCTCTGGCGCGGGTGCGAGTTCCGAGCTCGTCAGCTCTAGCTCAGGGGAGCCAATCAGTGTTGAGGGGGGGGTTTTCGCACTCCGACTCACCCACCAGCAGGTGTGCCCCAGGAGCATCATGGACGATGCAGTCTCTTAATAGCGTGTGCGCTATTGCGTTGAAGTGTGTCGTAGCAAGGTTGCAGCACCAACTCTGGACACCGGTGTTTCGGAATTCTTGTTCCTCGTCAGCAGAGTGTAGGTTTTTCGGGATTAGCTGTGCAGGCTGCCAAGTGTTCTCAGGTTTGTACCTCTCTGGCGCGGGTGCGAGTTCCGAGCTCGTCAGCTCTAGCTCAGGGGAGCCAATCAGTGTTGAGGGGGGGGTTTTCGCACTCCGACTCACCCACCAGCAGGTGTGCACCAGGAGCATCATGGACGATGCAGTCTCTTAATAGCGTGTGCGCTATTGCGTTGAAGTGTGTCGTAGCAAGGTTGCAGCACCAACTCTGGACACCGGTGTTTCGGAATTCTTGTTCCTCGTCAGCAGAGTGTAGGTTTTTCGGGATTAGCTGTGCAGGCTGCCAAGTGTTCTCAGGTTTGTACCTCTCTGGCCCGGGGGGGAGTTCCGAGCTCGTCAGCTCTAGCTCAGGGGAGCCAATCAGTGTTGAGGGGGGGGTTTTCGCACTCCGACTCACCCACCAGCAGGTGTGCCCCAGGAGCATCATGGACGATGCAGTCTCTTAATAGCGTGTGCGCTATTGCGTTGAAGTGTGTCGTAGCAAGGTTGCAGCACCAACTCTGGACACCGGTGTTTCGGAATTCTTGTTCCTCGTCAGCAGAGTGTAGGTTTTTCGGGATTAGCTGTGCAGGCTGCCAAGTGTTCTCAGGTTTGTACCTCTCTGGCGCGGGTGCGAGTTCCGAGCTCGTCAGCTCTAGCTCAGGGGAGCCAATCAGTGTTGAGGGGGGGGTTTTCGCACTCCGACTCACCCACCAGCAGGTGTGCCCCAGGAGCATCATGGACGATGCAGTCTCTTAATAGCGTGTGCGCTATTGCGTTGAAGTGTGTCGTAGCAAGGTTGCAGCACCAACTCTGGACACCGGTGTTTCGGAATTCTTGTTCCTCGTCAGCAGAGTGTAGGTTTTTCGGGATTAGCTGTGCAGGCTGCCAAGTGTTCTCAGGTTTGTACCTCTCTGGCGCGGGTGCGAGTTCCGAGCTCGTCAGCTCTAGCTCAGGGGAGCCAATCAGTGTTGAGGGGGGGGTTTTCGCACTCCGACTCACCCACCAGCAGGTGTGCCCCAGGAGCATCATGGACGATGCAGTCTCTTAATAGCGTGTGCGCTATTGCGTTGAAGTGTGTCGTAGCAAGGTTGCAGCACCAACTCTGGACACCGGTGTTTCGGAATTCTTGTTCCTCGTCAGCAGAGTGTAGGTTTTTCGGGATTAGCTGTGCAGGCTGCCAAGTGTTCTCAGGTTTGTACCTCTCTGGCGCGGGTGCGAGTTCCGAGCTCGTCAGCTCTAGCTCAGGGGAGCCAATCAGTGTTGAGGGGGGGGTTTTCGCACTCCGACTCACCCACCAGCAGGTGTGCCCCAGGAGCATCATGGACGATACAGTCTCTTAATAGCGTGTGCGCTATTGCGTTGAAGTGTGTCGTAGCAAGGTTGCAGCACCAACTCTGGACACCGGTGTTTCGGAATTCTTGTTCCTCGTCAGCAGAGTGTAGGTTTTTCGGGATTAGCTGTGCAGGCTGCCAAGTGTTCTCAGGTTTGTACCTCTCTGGCGCGGGTGCGAGTTCCGAGCTCGTCAGCTCTAGCTCAGGGGAGCCAATCAGTGTTGAGGGGGGGGGTTTTCGCACTCCGACTCAATCTGCGGAGGTGGTGGCAAAGTATTAGTCATGGAGTAGGAGCAAAGAGTCCAACAGCATGAACAAAGCAAAGAAGATGAAAGGCTCCGGTGTACTAAGCAGAGGTCCTTTCTATAAGGGTAAAATTGGACCTAGCTGACTGGAATGGGCTGACTTCATGACAGGAACCACACTATAGGAAGTGGTTGGTCTAAGACCATGGACCTCGTGAAGGGAAGAGGTTGGAGACAGAACAGGAATAATCTGACAGAAAGTGGTGGTCATACTGAAATGACATTGATCTTTGTTGGCCATATTGGAATGAAGTTTATTTGGTAATCATCTTTAAATGAAGTTTCACTGAAGTGGAGTTGAACTGAGACTTCCTGCTTATATAGCCATGGCTGTGGTTCACAAAGAAACATAACACAATCCTGCCATTTATTAGACAAACTTGATAAACTTCCAAATTCTGGATGAAGTCTCTGATTTGTCTAAAAATTGGTGAGATCTTGTACGCTGGAATAAATCAGCCCTATGACTTTTCAACCTTTCAAGGTTAAAGCTCTAAAGAGCTGTTTGGCTACTCCACCTAAAAACTTTGTTCTTCAAAATGACCTAATGTATGACCTTTAGTCAGGCTTTAGATCATGTAGCAGTGCAGAGACATTTATGTTAAAAGTAGTTGATGATGTACGCCTAGTCACATTTCAAAGACCCCTGCATATTGACTCTTGGCTTTATTGAATGCCTTTGATAGCCTGAACCACAATACTTCACCTGAATGCCCAACGATGATCTTGATGGCACTGCTCTCATCTTGATGGCTTCCTATTTAGCTATTCGCTTACACCAGTTAAAAAGAGGCAACTTGCTTTCTTTTCCTGGACCCCTCCTCCTAACATCCCTCAAAGTTCCGTTTTCAGTACACCTCTTTGCACCCTGTACATTGATCCAGTTTGGCTACTCCTTAGCAGCTCATGTGTCTCATACTGTCTATTTGCGGTTAAAACATAGCTTAGTTTAGAAGCTTCCCCTTCCCGCATCACTTATTTAGCATCAACTATTGAGATCATCCAGACATAGTTGAATCCGCAATATTTTACCCTTAATCCATGTAAAATAGTTTTTGCTCCTCTCCCCATATTAATTTTCTTTATTTCATCCTAATTATTCTTCCTGATTGGATTCCATATATAGAGCTCTCAGTTCATTAGGTGTCACTTTGACCGGACGATGTTTCCATGTTTCTATAAAGACTCTTGCCATCATCCTGTATTCCCGCTATTGACTTTTTAACCATTTTTAACTTTTTATACTGTGTATGATTTATACTGATCTGAACCTTCATATGTATGTATAGTGGATACCCTGACAGATTTGAACCCTTAATTGTTTTTTGACTTCATGAATTTTGTTAAAATTGTAATCAGTTTTTTAAATATATGTCGTTTTGTCGCTTTTATGATTTTAAATGCAATCGAATACAGCTTGCTTTGACTGACTTGACTGACTCTTGCCATGAATGTGCATGCAGTACCACCTCAGCCTCCTGCATGTCATAAAATCTAATGTCATTTGATAATAGAGGTAGAGTCTGTGTTCCTATCTAGACTTGTCTTTGGAACTTTCTCACTTAGAGCAATATCTAAAATAGAGTTAGCTTCTCCTACATGCAGGTGCAAGGTTTGGAACTTTGGAGCAATCTATTTCCATACAACTCCAATCGTCCTCACTGTCCAGTGGCCAGAGACATTTTGAAAATAGTCTATGTAGCTTGCAAAGCCATTCATTCAGATGTCCCCAGCTATCTAGACACAGAAAGTTACTCTCTCAGAAGGAATTTATTCAGCCTTATGTTCATGCACTCATATTTTTCGGAAGACCTGCCATGAAGAAACTAAACACTATGGTTCATTCCTTCTTTGTTAGTGTTCCCAAGATTTTAAACCATCTCATGCCCTCCCCCTCACCAACTTCACTATCTGGGCATTCATTTCTCTTATTGTCCCTTCAAAGAATAACTGTAGTCAGTCTTTTATTTTGTTGCTCACTGATCATCTGCCATAAAACTGGTAAAGGATTTTAATTCTTCCTGTCTCATTTAAACTATGAAAAATTGCTACTTTATTATTAGCCTTTAATGCAATTCGAAAAATATGCTGTCTTATACATTACATTTCATCTACTTTATACCAGTCAAAATTGTTTTGCAGTTTTGTTATGCTGTAAAATTTCCATCGGCGTCCGCTTGAATTGTATTTCTACTTTTAAGTTTATTGTGCTATTGCATAATTTACCCAAATGATGCTTGTTGTTTAATCTTGCTGCTATGTCACTTCTGTTCCATTGCTACTCCAATTCAATAATCTTTATTTCGTTGCAATTGCATCATAAAAGATATACAAAATACATAAAAATTGTGGCCACATTATTATCAACAATATACAAAGAAATACAATCAGAAAAAGTGCTGGTGCATGGCCAAATAGATACCATAGCCCTACACAGCTAAATCATGGGTCGGCTACTCTGTGCAGTATTGACCAGTGGCCGTGGTTCAAGCTATATAAAACAATACGAATAACAGATTTCACAATAGCCAACCTATAAATGTGACGCTAGGGGTTCTAAACAAACATGAAATCCCTTTATTTGGAAACATATGGCTAGTTGCACAATATGCCTTTGGTCTATGTAGTGTCTTGTGTATTATAGAGTGCGGGACCCCTGTGGTCCCTAACAGACTCTGTAGACTAGCCAGACTGGGCCGCACAATTGCACTGCAATATCTTGATGTAAACGGTGCATGTTACGAGTATAATTAATAACAATGTGAAAAAAATCAGACTCCATAGTCTAGTGACGACATACAGGATACGTAAACCCTGCAGCCTGAAGAGTCGACAGTGTTCTCCCAGAGAGTTTGCCGAGGTCCTGCAAGCTTCTAGCGCATGCCACGTGCACCTCAGTGGAAGTGAAGAATCGACTGTTGGCGTATGGGGAGTCAAAATGCAACTTCAGGCAGTAGAAGACCTTCGAAGACAGTGAAGGCCCCACAGAAAGTTTAATTTATCGTACGTCAGAAAGTTGCAAATACAATGAGATAAGAATTGCAACGCCACACCATACCACTGAGCCATCAATCATACAGTACGATAACGCTAAAGGCAGTGATAATCAGGTAAAGAACGCGCTGCAAACAGCGACAGCAAAGTGCAAACTAGAGCTGCGATCTGAAGTCAATAACGGCACAGAAGCAAGCACTAAAAGGCAGAGACCAACCAGGTGTTCCAAAGAAAAGCGTTAAATACATTAAATACAATTACACTCACCAGAACTAGGGTAAAGAGTGTCTGACCTCAGCTATAGTCACAGCAGCCCACGTGAATGCACCGGGGTGGTTCTTACGGAGCTGTCGATACCTGAAGTGGCACCCCGCTGGAGCAGCCGGTGAGGCTCAGTACAGCTCCCAAGATTTCCAAAGATTGAAATCTCCAATGATTTAGAAGAAAGAGGCCATGTTATCAAAACCTGTTGGGGACAGGTCAGAGGCCAGCACATCACAAGGCCTTATAGATGGTACAAGGAGACAGGTCCTAATGGACAGAAAACAATTTTGGATGACGCAATGGCTTCTTGTTCATTGTGTAGCACATGAACTATTTTTCCTTGTGAAAACATTGCTGAGTACTGTTATTGGTGACATAAACATCAGTAAACATGTCATAAACAATCAAGTGTGACCCGCCATCAGAGAAATAATGCATGCTGCAAATACATACGCCTCTTGTACATACTACTTATCTACCTGAAGAAACCACAGCATGCGTTTTCAATTTGGAACGAGGAGAGCTCGCCACTGCCTGTGGACTGAGGCCACAAGCCTGAGACTTTTAATGTTGCATCACAGTCAATCGCATGCATATCCAATATTATTATTATTAAAATTGTATATAGCGCGCAGTTACCCTTGGGCATCCCAGCGCTTTTCCAGACACCATCAAATAATAAAACGGGTAGAATTAGTGCAATCAAGCAGGAAACAAATGGGTTTTAAGACATTACAAAACAAATAACGAAAATGCTGCCCTTTTAACTCTTGTGCTGGCTCCTACTTGTACAATATAGTGGCTTTGTCAATCACCCCAAGTTTGTACACCTTCTGATGTTTTAAAGTTTGAGTGCCTAGGAGACGTCAAATGACGCAGCTGAGGTGTGCATGCGAACTTTTATCTTTTGGAAAATGATTAGAAACAAAAAGCGACTTCGGGGACGGGTTTCTTTTCTCCAGCTGCTGCTGATGAAATGTCCTTGAAAGGACATCCTTTGGTGGCAGGCGAGATACGGTGCATAAATAAACACACAGGGGAAGGAACTGGTTCTCTTGGCCAAGGTAAGCTCGAACAATGTCGACGTTAAGGCGGATGTCAAACACACATCTGTATGGAAGTCCCTGGAGTACACAGGGGGATACACGTGCAGCAGGGACTCTTGACTGTGCTGCAGCTGGTGAAGACAATACTATCCAACAGCTGTGTTCGTTTGGAGGTTAGAGAGCCATGAACCATTAGAATTGATGGTTCTTCTAGTGGCACATTCTTCTTTCTTCCAAAACTGGGGGCTTTTGCTGTGAGAGTATGTTTAAAATGGTAAAGGCAATTTCTTGAGTGCTAAAAGTCTTGGGCCCAGATGTATCAAGATACCCTTTAGCGATTCTCAAATAGCGATTTTTAAGGAATCGCTATTTGATAATTGCTAAATGGTATGTATCTAGAAATTCGCTATTTTTTAGCGATTTCTTAAAATTCCTTAATTGCGATTAGCAAATTGTTAATCGCAATTAAGGAATAATTTCCCATTCATTTCTATGGGCCAGGAGGCCCATAGGAATGAATGGACAGTTATTCTCAATTTGCCAATCGCAAATTGAGAATAATTTCAAGGGTGCAAGGGTGTCTTAAGGACACCCTGCTGCACCCCCTGAAATTGACATGTGTGCGCATATGGCGCACATACATGCCCTATGGGCATGTATGAGCGTCACATGGCACCTTTAGAAATTCCAAAAAATGCTTTTTTAAAAGAATTTGCAAATTACCACCAACTACAAGTTGGTGGTAATTTGCGATTTCTTAGCCTAAATTCCTTAATTTTGCGGTGCAATTTTTTTGATACATCGCATTTGCCGATTTTTTTGTCGCAAACGCTGCTTCTTTGCGATTCGCAGCGTTTGCGACAAAAAAACGGATTATACATCTGCCCCTTGGTTGCGTGAAAATATGTATACCAGAGCAGGCGCAGCCTGTTTTTAAAGTAAAGTGATGCGAATTTAGTTTACATTTCAGTCCTCTCCGTCCCCCATTTCTCGCACCAGGCAATTTGTTTGGCCTCAGTCCATACCTGTAGGCCTTTAGTAGTAAATAGGTATACAGTGGAACTTGCTGAAAACACATTCAGTCAGGGCCACTGGAATGATGCGGTTGCTCAGCTTTTTTTGGGCATAATTATGGGTTTGCCGCATTTTCCTCGTAATCCATCATCTGCTGCACACTCTGCAGATTTAACCAGAAACCATGTTTTTTTCTAGCTCAAACTGATCAAAAGTTGCAAATAAAATGTTGCAAAATGTTCGCATGCATTTGAAAGCCCTCTGGAAAGGCTAATTGGTCATCTTTTAGTTGCGTATTTCTGTATTTGGATGTTAAACTGGTACTAGTGAGTTGAAATCTGTACCCAGTGTTACTATGTAGGAAAATGTTAAAAATAATGAAGTAATACTGTCAGAAATGTGCAGCACTATGCCGCATAATTTGCCTTTCCTTACCGCAAAATTCAGTCAACACTGTTGCATAATTTGGTGCTCTCCTGCCGCATTATTCCAGTGGCCCTGCATATAGTCATCAGTGTCACCCTCAATAACTGCTTACATTTTAGGCCTATCCTTACACCTTGGTACCACCAACGGCACCAAGTGGATCGCTGATTGGAATTTAGAAAAATCATGCTACATAGTATGCTCCATTGTGCACTCAATCCCAATACAAGTACTTTAGGTTTAGAGCAAATTATATATTCCTCTCCCTGCAGGGAGTATAAAAAAGAATAATTGATAAAGCCAATAGGTGTAGCTTGTAACCGATCCCTCTTCTTAATTTTTTGGTGGAATTTGTGTGTGTGGTATGGCTGACTGCAACAATGAGTCAATGGGTGGATGAATATGTGATTGGGTACGAGTAGGAGAAACTGAATTAATAGGTGATGCGTGATTGATCACAAAGACAGATAGTTTAGTGATTGCGTGGTTGAAAATCTCTGGGCATTTTCATGTATAAGCTAGACCATTTGGTTTTGCTTGTTTTTCTGGTATGAGATTAGCTCTGGCAGACAGCTAGAGTTGTCGCTAGCCAGATGTCAAACAGATTTAAAAATAAAATGAGTAAACAGTCGAGAAAGAGAGGGCAGAGAGGTTTATGTAAACAAGCATTGGAAATGCATTAGATCTCGCATTAGGAAAGTTTGAGCAATTGGTATTGTAAATGACACTTTTTTTATTTATGTGTTGGTTTTGTAACTAGCAAAAGTAATAGCTTTATCAGTTACAATGTCAATAGTTTTAACTTTCGCAAATGTGACACCTATAGCATTTGTAATGCAACATGTTTTGTATTTACGTGACATAGATGGCAGCTCTGGTCGTTAGGCCACATCTCTAGAGAGCAGGAGAGTGCAGCAGGGGAGAGAAGCACAGCAATATATAGATTCAATGTATGGATACTTTATGTTGATATAGTGAAAATCTACACAGATCCGCCCATGAGGGACAGACCTTCACAAACCTGCTCCAGAACATCACATCAAATTAGGATGTAAAGAAGTTTAGTAACAATGTAACTGGATTGCTGCATGTATAAATACTATTATTAGTAGACTTTGCAACTATTGCACTTCAAACAACTTATACATTTCCGACTTGTTTTTATCGTAAAGAGCTTGGACGAGCCATATACACCACATGAACTTTATAAAAAAAGCATATGTTAATTAGGTATGTTTAGTACTAATTTACTCTGGTAGTAGTACTGTAAAGTCAGAACAGGACAGGGGGCATGGTGTCTAGGAGACAACAGTAGGTGGAACGGGGAGGGGGGGTGTTGAGGACGAGCACGAGGAAGTTAGGTGCAATGTCTGAGGAAGGCGGGCCCACGGGAGGCCGCAGGCGGAGGGAAGGAAAATATGAAAGCCTTTGGAGGGATTGTGGGCAAAGGGAGCCAGGAGTAAAAGGTGTGATCTTCCATGAGGTGGAGTGGGGGCTCAAGTATATGTGGGGTGGCGGGGATGCGAACTAGGGGACTTAGGCATTCATAGAATTGTTAATGGTGGTACTGCATTGCGTGCTGTGGCAGCCTTAGACACTTGTTTGTGGTGGGCGGACTGTAAGACACTGGGTTGGGCTGGATTTTGGTAGGATAGACGAACTTTGTGCGAGAACGCGCGCACATTTTTTTCCCATTACTGCCGCGCCCACTATCACCGCCACAGCAGGCAGCTCACTACGAGAGTAAGATTGCGTCAAGTCAGCCTGCCTACTCAACCAGACTCGTAGTAATTAGTATGCGTAACACGAGGCAGGTTAATAATGAGTAAACAAAAGGCCATGAATGCTCTTGCAACCCGTGTGAATGTGCCCCTCGCTTCGAGTCTCACGCCTCCCTCGTTCTCGCTGTCCCAAGTGAGTCCTTGTCGGCCTGTTCGCCACAGGTAAGTTCAGTATTAACTTACTTTGGTAGTAGTACTGTACTGTCACGTCAGAAAAGGGCGGGGGCATGGTGTCCATGAAACAACAGTAGGGGGGATGGGGGTGTTGAGGACGAGCACGAGGAGGTTAGGTGCGATGTCTGTGGAAAGCGAGCCTACAGGAGGCAGGGTTGGAAAATGAGAAAGGGTTTGGAGGGATTGTTGCCATGTAACTCAACGTCTGCTTTTGTAATCAGTTCTCGTGTAATGCTCTTACCATGTATCATTTTCGTTCCTATTGTGAAGCGCTCTAACACCCTTCGGGTAAAGTGTGCGTTATATTAAAAGGCCTAAATAAATACAAAAGTACATAAGTAAAGTTAGTGGAAGTAGAGATCACGCAGCTGAGATTGTTTTCTTGTATCCGAAGCAACGGATGTTGTGATGGGGTGACCATTTGTCACTAAACTGAAATAACACGTGGCAGCGCCTGCTTAGTATCCTTTTGAAGTGTCCCTGTGCTTTGTAACAGTCTACTTCTAATGAAAGCGGAAACAGTGTTGATGGCTGTAGGGTGGGGGAAAGGATGTCTTGAACAGCGTAAATGCAAGTAAATGGCTGCAGGCTGGGGGAAGGCTGTGTTGAACTGCCCATGTGCAAGCGAATAAAACGAATACAAACGTGAAATGGAGTAAAAAGCACGTAGAAATATGGTGAATTGTTAGAGGCTTGATAGGGGTAAATGGAATTTTAAATGTAAGAACGTAGTGCAGAACACAATAATGCGTTTCATTTGGCATGGCAAGCTATAGTTTCTTTACTAGTTTTGATGTGTATCATTTTGTGCATGCATATCACTGTTGACACGCAGAGGTGAAGGGTGATAGTGTCCGTATCACTGTGGTTTGCTGCGAGATTAAAAAAAACTTCCAAGTAACGATTTGCAAAGCAGTAAAAGTGTGTGTATCACTGTGGAGACACAAAGGTGGTACAGAAACAGATGACCAGCTGAAAGGTGTGCACATCACCATGCAACACGCACTAAGGAATTTTTCGCTGTACCACGGAAAGGCAGCACACTGGCGTGGAGAAGCAATCTCACATGAGATGGCTGTTATTGATGTTGATCACACGCTGAAGGGTGTGCGTGTCATCGTGTAGACATGCGTTGTAGAGGTAACTGTAGAATACCTTGAAAAGGCACACTGGAAGGAGAGCTTACATAAGATGGTCGCTGTTGTGAGGCGTGTGAGGGAAATGGCTGATGACATGGGGGAGTGCGCTGAAACTTTCGAGAGGATCGAGTGCTCAGGCAGTTGTGAGCAAAAAGTACGGGAAGACGGAGGGCATTTCTGTGGGGAGGGGGGAGGAGAAATGCGACACGGCGGGCAGGGGAGGGGGCGGAGCGGGGAGAGGGAACAGACGGAGGGAAGGCAGATAAGGGGAGGGGGGAGGAGAAATGCGACACGGCGGGCAGGGGAGGGGCGGAGCGGGGGCCTGGAGTGCGGCTGAGGGAACTGATGTGCACGCGCTTTTAAGCTCAATGCGCATGCGCATTGAGCTTAAAAGTCACGGGCACTGCAAGGAATCGCCACGATTCCTTGCAAGTCAGTTAAAGAGTGGTTAAGCCCCCATAGTCTCGCAAGCTCGATGCGCATGCGCATCGACAGGCGAGACCTAAAAAAGGGAATGCATGGGGAAGCGAAAAAGGTTAACAGTTGTGCAAAGGACATGTTTAGGTGGTAAATGCGGGAAACTGAGAGATTATTCCTTACTGTTCTCCTGCAGTCTCCTCTGTTCTCCTACAGTATTTGCTGTGCTCCTGCAGGCTCCTCTGTGCTCTTACAATCTTTGCTGTGCTTCTACAGTCTTCTCTGGGCTTCTACAGTCTTTGTGGTACTTCTCAGTCTACTCTGTGCTCCTGCAAGTCTTTGCTCGGCTCGACCTTTACTGTGCTCCTGCAGTCTCCTCTGTGCTCCTGCAGACTCTGCTTCTGCCATCTTGGTTGTGAAGGCTTTGCTTTAACAGTCTGCTGTGCTTCTGCCGTATTTGTTATCCCCTTACAGTTTCTATAGGGCTCCAGACGTCATTGCTGCTGGGTTTGTTGCACCTTCACTGTCTGTGCTGTGCTTGCCCCTGTCGTCTCTGCAGTGTTACAGCAATTTATACTTTGCTCCAGCAGTCTGTGGTTTGCTTCAGAAGTCTTGCTATGGTCCTGCAGTCGTTGCTGTTCTCCTGCAGTCTAGTGTGCTCCTGCTGTCAGTGCTGCGCTTCTACCATCTGTGCTCCTGCAGTCTCTGCTGTGTTCCTGCAACACCTCTCGTGCTTACAGTATAAGAAGGCTATCTGGTTTTAGGTTTAAACATATAATAACTGATAAAACCCCACTGAAAGGAAAATAGCCATCCCCGGTATAAACATATATACACTGAAAAACATCTTTGCAACCACAAACTAAGTGCCATTCAAAGAAAGGAAAAGATGAGTGAAAGAGACATTTTTATTTCTTCCTGAAGAGGCCAATACAATGTAACTTTGTTATACAAGGTAGCATCAAGAAAGACTGGGCTAACGTTACTTTGATTGGGTTTTGTTGTTTAGGGATGTCACTAAAACATTGTTTCTTCTTCCTTCTTTTTTTCAGGTTTTTGATCTTTGGTCTAAAGATGCAGTGTTTAGAAGCATGTGTTAGGTCTTTTTTAGTTGTTTTATAAACTGTAGAGAATCAGGAAATATCAAAATCATATTTGGTATTTTGGCTACATTTGATTTCACTGTTAGGTAAAATGGCTGGTTTCATAAGAATCTTTCCTAGTAAGTACCATCACATTTACCCACAGACAGAGAATTGTTTAAAGTCCTTTGATACATCAGCCCCCGTTTTCTAGTGAGTCTGTATTGATTGCAAGTGAATTGTCAAACACCCCAAGCTTTAAACATTTAATGGAAGATGTAGTGACAGGTATATGTGAAAAGAATGTTGTCACCAAGCACCTGAGATAGTGGTGAAAAGATGACACCAGACGTTTGGTAAAAACTGAAAGCAGTGTCTCTTGGAATGTTACTGAAAAAATTCCTACCAAGTTCAATCAAGATTGGAGTGATATAGTTTGCATGTGCAGTAATGCAGCTACATATGTGAAAACGTTGTATGATGGTCTGTCAAAATCAATACCGGAGCTGAAGTGCATACCTGTAAGAGATCTTTGTCACTTGCTAGATGGTATGCTGAAAGCATCTTTACAATCTTCAGAGTTAATGTAGAATGCTATTGACTTTGTAGTCGATTCTGGTGCAGTAAAGATTTATTTGGATCTCATATACTCTGTGCACATGCACTATCAGTGCAGAAAGCAAGCAATAATTAAAATTAAATTAAAATTCCATAAACACCTGTAAAAAAATGTTTCTGTGTTTTTAATGGCGCGGAAATGTGTAACCACTGATAACCACTGTTTTTTAAGGTATGGAAAAAACTCGAAAAACCCCACCAGAATTTACCAAAAATAGAAACTGAAAACAGGAAAGCCTAAGTATAAGCTATGCTTTTCAGTATTTGCTGTGCCCCTTGTGTCTTTTCTGCAATCTTCAGTCTGCTCTGAGCTCCAGCTGCCTCTGCCACCACCCATCATCCAGCAGCCTCTGCAGTGTGTCTCTAATTGTGCCTTAGTCTTGCAGTCATGGCTTTGCTCCTGCAAACTCAACTGTGCTCCTGCTGCCTTGGCTGTGCACTATAATCTGTACAGTGCTCCTGTAATCTCTGCTGTTCTCCTGCAACCTCTGTTGTGCTTCAGCACGCTGTAGTGCTACAGCATTCTCTACTGTGCTCGCTCAATCTATGCTCCCATTACTGAGTGCTGTCCTCCTGCAGTCTCTGATGTACTCCAGCTGTCAGTTCACCTACAGTCTGTGTTCCGCAGTGCGCTTGCAGTCCATGCTGTTCCCCTGCTGCAGTCTCCAGCAGTTTGGTGATGTGCTCCTACTGTCTGTGTAAATGTAAACACTCTTTAGTCAGACTAACATTACTGCTAGCCGCCCATATGCTGTGCAGCCACAATAAGGCAGACTAATCCCAAGGCAGAGCCAAAGTCCTCTCTATATAGTGCTTTTTTCCAATTTTCTAAAACATGAAGTATGGTAGACCACTGTAGCTGTCTCCTACCATACCCAAACAAATTCAACAAAGTAAAGTCCAGTTTTGAGCCTGGAACCACCCCATAACTGTTGATTAAGTAGTGGTAAGGCAATCACGCATCATTGTTTGCGTAATTTCTCCCAAATTACATCAAGTACTTAAACAAATTCAGTACTTTGACCAAATAACCAATGGCAGAGATGCAAGCTGATAATATTGCTGCTGTGCCCTTTACTTGTAATTAGAAGTACATGTTGTCTGCGAAATGAATGGGAGGATCGACCTCTGTAAATTGATAAAGAGTGGCTGAACTGAGAAGAGCAACTTAGGTGGAGGATAGGGGCTAGACGAAGAGGCATAAAAGGTGGTACCTCGATAATACTAGATGTTACTTCTAAACATGACAGTCAGTGCCCTTCAGCAGTGTTAGGAGTAAGTGAGAGGGTGAGCTGATGATGAAACTATTTGGCGATGAAGACTGAAATCAGGTAGTCCAATCCATACATGAGAGCATGTACTTCCTTTCCTTGCGGGAAACCCATTCAAAAGGAGTGCGATGCTTCTTTCGAGTTCCAGCCCATGTAAAGGATTGGAATGGAGCAGAGGACATTGTTGGAAGTGTGGTGGCTGGTGGATTATATTAGCACTTCATCAGGTCCTCCAAAAAGGTCAAAGCAAAGCTAAACGAATAGTAGAATTTATGAATTTGAATTTATGAGTAAAATCATGGAAATTTCGCTACCTGTTTCGCCCCAAAAGAAATGTTAGATCAACTAACCGAGAGAAGAACCTTCTTGGAACCCTGTATGTTCCCGCTTACAAGTGCATAACAATCAAGTGGTTAAAGGAGATCACACCCACCATTCACCAGGATAGATGTAAAGAAGCAGAACTGAGGTAAATGTTGCTAAATTAACACCAGCTCGTAAAGCAGCCTTGTTTGTAGAAGGGTAGGCCTAGTAACTCTTTCGATAGACACTTTTCAGTTTAACCAGATACTACAGTACACCCCGTGGTGGCGAAGAGCGGATCGGACTCCCAGTTCATACAACCTATTCAACCCATTCAATTTAGGGCAAACAATAGCTGCTGATACAAAACACTGGCCTGTCCGAAGCCCTCCATCTGATTATATGGCCGTAGAGCAAGTTCTAGACACACTGCAAACATTTGCCTCATTCAGAGTCCCAAGGCATGTCCTCACCTCCTCGGTATACTGCCTCATCCCCCACTTGGTATTCATTTTACACGTTGTGTTGAGTCAGGAGTTCTTCTTCAAGATACCAGCTGTGTTGAGAGTGCCACAGAAACAAATGAAGGAGGATAAATTGAATCTTCCTTTAATAAAATGTAATGTGCAAGTTAAAATGTTGAAAATATATAAATCATGTTTTCAAATGCTTGTCGAAATTCTCTTGCATGTTTACTGATTTCCCAAACCAAAAAATCCATCTCCTATGGAAACATGGTCCTAACAAGAACTACCCAGTGGCGACTGCCAGCCAACAGTCAACACTGAGGGGAGCGCAAATTGTGGACAGCATGTACCATGTATCATGTACCATGATGCAAATGTGGAAACTTTTCAGGGATATGATCTACTGTCCGGCCACACCCTTTTTCCTGCTCAAAATGATTTTTATGACCTCCTCTACGATTTATCACAGGTTCCTAAAATTCCTTTTTGTAAGAATAGCATTCTGTCCCATTGATTACACTTCATCCGGCCTGGGCCGGAGAGTACGGCCCGGGTGCGATGAGTACAGCCCAAGCCGGAAATTCAGGCCCAACTGCGGATGTAATGATGCGACTCATAAATGCCCTCTGTGAATACCAATAGTTGTAAAGTTAGATTTATGTCCAAGATTGCCTTTATGACTCGGGCCCAATAAGATTACATTGTGCACAGAATGTCAATGTGCTTTTGTGACATGCGACATATAATAACTTTCAATTAAATGAATATTTGCATTTACACAATTTTCTTACTTAAATAGCATAGTGACTGCCACGGTCCCAAACCTATCTGAAAGCACAATTTTTATTGCACAGGTTATTAAGCAAAAACAAGATAAATGTGATTCCCAACCTTCTATGATATTTCAGAGTTGCCCCAAATTAATATTTTCCAAATTAAAATCACATAGACAATTGAATAAATTAATGTAATTGCCACTTAAAAAATAAGAATTCAAAAAGATGTTCAGTGTTGAACTGTAACACCACCAAACTGATACTTGGCTCTATTTGATCGCGTGCATTGGTGTAAATGTCCTTCCTCCCCGAGAACCTTCTAGCAGGGGTGGCATTTTTCGCAAAGGAACAAAAACAGCAAATTTATTTTGCAGTGTTTAAGCAGCACCAATACCAAGCCATAACTTACAACAAAAAACAGCTTATTATTAATCATATAGGCGAAATCCATTGTGTCTACCAACTGCCTCCTTCCATCACGGATGATACTGTTTCCTTCCTGAGATAACTCATTACTTGCCAAACAACCACTGTCAGGCACGCTTATCCAGCTGCTTTTAGATGACGCTTCAATTTTTAAGCAGTTTTCATCAGATATACCTATCTATTGCTTACTCTAATAATCAGCTTTCATTCTCTGCTATTTATGACATACTTTTGCTTTAACATGTCTCTCGATGTTGGGGGACACTTGCCTGTCCCTAGTGATGAAAAGGGCTTTTACTGTTTATACTGGTTTATTAGGATGGTTTCAATATTCATTTCCTCCATTGTGTCAGTGTCTTTAGTGTTCACCCCTTATCATGGGGGGGCCTGCATGTTTTTTCTTTAGTGATTTTAATTGCTTTGTACATTGTGGAGGAGCGCTGCTGACTTCACGTTCTTACAAGTTTTGAGTAGTATCTTAAAGACTATTCCTGTGATTTGCATGTAGTAAGTTGTTCGTATTTTCTTTGGTGGGCTTTTGGTTTGATCTGTTATGAGTTCTAGGAAATGACATAACATGTTCTAATCTCTGCCTTACCCTCCCCCTTTTCCTATATATACAGACACATATTTGACAAACTAATTGATGATATTACTATGTCTGTGGTCTTTGTTGACATACGTCAGTACGTAATTCACATATCATGGTGGTGTGCTTACAGTACGCCTACCAACTATTCCTTCTATGATATAGGTGGGAGGCCTTTCTACTGCCTGTATTTTTTTTATTTTTCTTACAAATGTAAGGGGGTCAATAGGTAGTATCCTATTCTTCATGGGAGAGGGCATGTTTTGCCTCTGCCAAAATGTTGGCCATTATTGACACAGTTTGCCCAGCACAATACACTGCCTTTCTCAATAAAAAAGTCATAACACTTAAATGGAGTTTCAGTAACTTATATTGCACAACTGCTCAGCTATCTTCAACTTACAACAAAAAACAGCTTATATTTATCAGATAGGAAACCTAATACATTTACCAATGTTTGTTGGTACTTAATGCAGAGACCCAGCAAGAAGGGCATGCAATAAAGGCTGTAGCTCTCAAAAAAGAGAGCAGGCAGCAAAATGGCACCTGCATCCCCCTTGACCTGTAGAAGGGAGGCAGGGAAAACAGCAGTAGAGGGGGCACGCTGATCGTGAACATACCGTGAAGTGCACCAAAAGGCAGCAGTGAGGGATAGTAACACTGGATACAGCTTGAACCGCCCTTTAGGGCATCCCTTCCCTGGATTGGACAGAAAAGTGGTGTCCTTCAAAAAGAGCCAATCAGGGGAAAACAGGAAGGAAAAATAAAGGTGGCACCTTGGCTAGGGCCTCCTCACAACTGCAGTGACCAAACGGTTTGCCCTAAGAAATAGTTGGAGGAGTGTGAAGGATTTCACGACGAAGGACTGCAGAACCAGCAATGGGGACACTCTTGGAGGAAAAGACAACCCAAGGTAAGCACTTCCAGGGAGCAGAAGTTGAAAAGAAAGGGCCAACAACAGAGGCCAGGCATACCTGACCAATGGATAGAACTGATGCGAGCCAGGGATCTGGCAGCATCAAGAGACTACAAAGGGGCACCAAGTGAGCTGCATCCATACAGCTTGCAGGTGATTGTCATCTCGATTTCAGATCTGAAAATTCAGGCAGCTGCCTCAAGAGACTCTATTACCTAGGGCACTGTGGACACTAATAGAGCGAAGCTGGACTGTCTGATTAAAAAAAAAGAAACTAATAATAATCAGCACCAAACGTGGTTATTAGATAATGTAAGTACCTAGAGACCTTTTTGGGGGTGATGCAGCTGGGTGAGATAGGACAGTACACAAACAATAAGCAGTAGTGAATCAGTTTAGTAGCTGGTCACTCTGCAAAGGGTAAAGCATGATCTTGGGTGGAAGGCATAACTCTCAGCCCTGGCGCATCACTACAAGATATTGATAGGTTGCAACCCCACTAAGAACTATTACATAAAGGCGGCTATGACAGGCTAATGGTGCAGAGGGCCGGAGACAAAGGATACCTGGTTCTAGGGATGGATCAGCTGCTAAACTTCATGAAAAACGGGCTTACAGTGGTAGCCATAAGGGGTGGTCAGCCAGGGTGATATGGTCTGAAATCATACACAGTTTTGAATGCAGGAGAGCCCTATCCTAAAGCACTGTGGAAAGATCCAGGATAAACCATAACATACATATGCACAAAATCTGTGGCAACATAGGGTTCAATTTTGCTTCGCATGGCCTGATTAACCTGACAGTTTTGCGTTTCTGTTGTACAGAGAGGGTTGACAGGCTAATGGCGCAGAGGGCCAGAGACAAAGGATACCTGGCTCTAGGGAGGGATTGGCTGCTAAACTTCATGAAAAACAGGCTTACAGTGGTAGCCAAAAGGGGTGGTCAGCCAGGGTGATATGGTCTGAAATCATACATAGTTTTGAATGCAGGAGAGCCCTATCCTAAAGCACTGTGGAAAGATCCAGGATAAACCATAACATACATATGCACACATTCTGTGGAAACACGGGGTTCAATTTTGCTTGCCATTGTCTGATTAACCTGACAGTTTCGCGTTTCTGTTGTACAGAGAGGGATCACCTTTCAGGGATGGGAAGTGACAACAACAGGGATGACTTGGAGTTGATGGGTTGCCAATAAAGGGAGAGCAGAGTAACAGAGGAACCCCAAAGGGGTAAAAACCTATTTGGAGTGAAAGACAAGACAAAACACAAAACACCCTGACCACAGTGGCCAAAAGGGAATGGAATTACACTCCACAGGCTCTGGGGGTGTCACCCAGCAGGACCTAGTGGGTAGGGAACAAGGAGTGACCCAAGAATGTAGACTTTGACAAGAATGCCGATTCTTCAATTAATATGCAGAGAAAATCTTGATCTCATTACAGACAACGGAGGCAAACATTATGCAATAACCTTTTACTGCTGCCCCAACATGCAGCCCTTTATGGTTTAAATCTGTTTATTCAAAGTGGTTCAAAAGAAACATAGCATTGGTACATATAATTGTCCCGGGTAGACATAGCTCCATGTTATGATAGAGTGCATAAAAACTAAAAAGAATCCCCAAACTCCCCCCCCCCCAAGACCCTGAAGATGTCTAGAAGTATGGGCAATATAATCAAACTGTGGAGTTGTTATATCTAAAACTGTGGAGTTGTTATATCTCAATGGTTACCTACATGAGAAGAGGCGAACAAAGTATCTGTCAATCGCAAGAGGCGGAGGTATTAAGGACAAGTGAGCCCAACATGCAGCCCTTTAAAGAATAGTAATACATCATAAATCATTTAAAATGTTCATGAACGCATTAAAATATCCAGTGTGGTGACAAAACAGGAAACAAACCACTGTGATGACGTCTGTTGAATCCTATGAAATATTATCTAAAATAATGGGTAAAAGAAAACTTCACAATAAATGTAATCCAAATTTAAAGCCTCAGAGTTGTAAAAGACTAGTTGCTTTAAGGAGCTACATTTCCTTTAAACATTTCCACAAAGATATTATTGAAATTCACCATATTTAGATACTAACCATTAAAATACCACCCCTCAAGGGGAGGAGGGTGGGGTAATGTTAGCCTCTGTTGTCTTTGTTGAAATCAAGATTCTCCCTGAATGTTAATTGGAGAATCGCCATTTCAATACAAAACCGCAGGCTACCATAATGCATGTTTAAACCCATACTAAACTAAATTACTAACATACTCCACTGGTCTCAAATAAAACTATTCAAAAGTATTTGCATTCAATCGGTCTGCTGTTTTAAGTATTTCAGGTAGGGAACCACCTGCCCAAAAGACTGTACTAGCCAAAGTCCCTCTTGAAGAATGGGCTCTAAACCTTCACCCGCTTTGCTCACAATCATGTGTAACCATCTGGCCAATGTGGCTGTAGATACAGGTATATAAAGTTTTACATAGGAGAAAAGCGGTTGATGAACAGCATGCGCTCTGAACCCCTGAGATCTTGCTGTCATGCAGCTTCATACGGCTTACCACGCACATTTTCTCTCAATCATGGAAAAAATTATAGAAGACTGAATCTGGCACAGTTTTTGTTTTTTTCCAAACGTCTGTAACCTCTGGTGAAAAGAATCTATTAGACAACTCTAGGACTTTGATGCCTGAGACTCTCCTAAAGGAAATCAAACATAACAAGGTTGCCAACTTCATTGATATTAGTTTAAGAAAGAGGTACGTATTGGCTGGTAAGAGCTTGAAAATCAAATTTACATCCCAGAGGGGGACATAACATGTCCTAGGGTGCCTTTTCAACCTCACACCTTTCATCACTCTTCCTATCAGAGGATTACCACCAATTGCCAAATTATCAACCAATGTATGACCAGAAGAAACTGATGATCTATAACGATTAACTGTCCTATAATAAAGTCCAGAATTAAAAAGATCTGCTACTCATTTAAAAGGTGCAAGATTGTCTGAAAAGAAGCAGACACTTCCCCTTGAGGGATCCACTCTGTTGGCCCGATAGATGAAGAGGAAGCAATATCTCCCGGGTGTATTTCTTGTACAGACTCACCTAGTGGAGTCTTTATCTCCTCGGAAATAGGTGCCCTTGGAGTGTTAGACATATCCTCGATTATACTGCCATTGCTGTTATTACCGCTATTGCTACTGATATTACTGCAGTCAATTGATAAAGAAGCGGAGTTATCTTCAATAGGTATCGGAGTAGGTGCAGAAGGGTGTGGATGTAGCTGGTCCAATAAGCTTTCCCCAGAAGTCTTTGTCTTATTAGAGATAGTGGATTGAGTAGGGCTGAGTGGAGCATTGACCTTTTTTAAGTCTTTAGAAATAGTGTTTAAATCATTAGGGCTATTACCAGACAATCGCAGCGCCATAGTTTTTACACCACCCTTAGCCTGTACCCATTGTCTGATTGGGCTATTCTCAGCAATCGCCTTCAAAACGCTTGTTTTAGATTTGCTTGTGGTTTTTGCCGCCTTATTCTTATTTTTGCCCTTCGATTTTTTGGAGTTGAAAGTTTTATTTTTAGCTTTAATCACATTTAAAGGCGTATTACTCCCCTGTTCATTAACATCCACATATTCTTCATCTGTCTCAACAATGTCTGTATTATCAGTATTTTCACCTTCTTCCGCCCCCTCAGCATACCCCTTGTCTAAGGGCATGCTAGTAGTGCTAGTCATTTCAGCGTGAGGGATCTTTGCGTTAATATCGATGTTAATCAGCTTATTCAGAGTCGAGGACTGAAGCTCTAAGGGTTCTGCGGGATCAGCAAGAGTAGTAGTAGATATAGGAGTTAAATCATTTACCCCCTTCTCCGCACCAACCATCTCTGATGTAAGTGACGCTGGTAGTGTATTAACATTGTTTAAAGTAATAGCATCCTGTGTTATTACAGCGCCGCTTAGAAATAGCTTCTCAGCCTCTTTTGTATTAATTTGACCCCCTTCATTTGCAGCGTTACCTCTCACATGACCCCCTTTGTTTGCAGCGTTACCTCTCACATGAGCTGGGGTTTTCTCCCCTTCGAGTGCTCCAAGCTGCTGTTGTTCAACATCCGAAGCCGCTTCCACAGCGTTGTTAAAAGATAAGGATTTTTTATTTGCCAAGAGTTCGTTTATGGCAGCCACTGACAACGACTTGCACCTTTTAAATGAACAGAAACAAGAAGCAAAAAACCACTATCAGCAAATGAGGGAAGATAATAATAGAACTCAAACCTCCTTGCAAGAGATGGCGTGTAAACTGGGGGTAGTGTCGCAAGACATAGAGGAACTGCAGCAGAGAGTGGTAGTTACAGAGGAGAAATCACAATGTTCTGAAGTAGCAGTGAATAGACATGCCTCTCAACTACTTCAGATGCAAGCCAAACTGGAAGATTTAGAGAATAGACATAGGAGACAGAACCTCCGTGTTTTTGGTATTGCTGAAGGAGCGGAGGGGGCAGACCCGAGAGCATACATTACTCAATTATTCCAAAAGGCCTTTCCTTATCTTTCAGATTGGGACTGGGACTCTCAGATCCAACGAGCTCATCGATTACCCCTAGTCCAGAAAGACAAGAGTGGTAAATATCCACGACCAATTCTGATCTACATTGGTAACTACTTGCTCCAACAAGCCATTTCTTTAAAAGCACGTCCTAACTCTCCAGTCACTATTGATTCTATCACTTTCTTTGTGAGATCGGATCTAAGTTAACTTTCGCTAGAAAGGCGATGGAAATTGAAGCAATTTATAGATCCAATTAAAGAACTTGGATTTCAAGCTTATTTGCAGGAGCCTGCAAAATTGAAAGTGATAAAAAATGGCCGCTCCTATTTCTTTCTAGAAGTAAATGAGGTTGAAAATGCTATTGCCTCTTGGCGAGTGGGGAAATGATTAAGCTAATGATTAATGTTCAGTATATAGTTTCTTCCGGTCTTATTGGCTATATTTGTGTTAATCCCTTTTTTTTTGTTGTTAGCTTTAAAATTTACAGGATATTTAGATGATTGCTCTTATGGCTAGGTTATAGCCGAGATAAAGAGTAGTGTGTAGCACGGGGTGTGATTTTCTCTTGTATTGTGTTGTAATGATTAGTTTTGAATACCTGGACCCTATTAGCGTTCTATCCGCTCATCGACTGCCAGGGGAACGGCAGTCAACAGAACGGGGGGATCTGCAGGTAAATATGGGGTGGGGGGAGGGAGGAGCAGAGTGTGGGGTGGGCAAAGGGAAGAAATGGCTTGGGGTAAAAAATGCAGCAAAGGACACAAAAATGACTAAAAAATTAAGAAGCTTTATAAGGCCGTTTTGATTTATTATAGTGGTCATATAGATAAGGAAATATACAATTGGAAATGCATTTAATAAAATGTTTAACCTGGAATGTGTCAGGTTTAAACAATAAAATAAAGTGGCGTCTTGTTTATGAGGAGCTTAGGATGTATAACCCGCAAATAGTGGTTCTTACTGAAACTCATATCGCTTACAAAGATAAACATCTGATTAAACAACTAGGATATGATCCCTTAGTTTGCACTGAATTTAACGCTTCAATTCGGGGGGTAGCGATTTTAAAACATAAAGGACTAAAATGTGAGATATTCAAGACATTAACTGATAAAGCTGGTAGATGGGCGATAGCGCAGATAAAGCTAGGAAACTGTAAATATACAATATGTGGAGTTTATGCATCTAATCAAGATGAGCCTATAATTTTTGACCAGATTAATATGGAATTACTTGGCTGGGAGGGGGAATATATTGTGTTGGGTGATTTTAATTGCATAATGGATTATAACTTGGATATTACTAGAAAAAACTCTTTTCAAAGAATGAGGAAAACCAGAGCTGCAATTCTGGATTTGGCAGCTATACATCTTCTAAAAGATGTATGGAGATGTCTAAATCCTGAAATAGCCGGCTATACATTTTATTCTGCTGCACATAAGGTATGCTCACGCATAGACATGATATGGGCTTCAGACTTGATTCTTGGTAATTGTTCAATGGCTATACACCCAAGGGTGACCTCTGATCATAACCCGATTTCTATAACATTTGCACTAGCAACTGAGGAGGCTACCCCTCGCTCCTTCTCATTTCCTCGTTATTTGTTTGCTGATATGGTGTTTGTAACTCAACTTAAGGAGCATATAAAAGAGTTTATTGATATAAACATACATTCCAGTTCACCCTGGATAGTATGGGATTCTTGTAAAGCAAGCATACGTGGATTTACCCAACAATACATCTGGCGACAAAACAAAGAACTTCGAACTTTAAATGAGCGAAGGCTCATTGAAATTCGTGATATTGAACTCCAGATATCTGACGCTATTTGTAATGGGGTTTCAAACCTAGATGAATTAAACTTCAAACTAATTGAGCTTAAAGCTGCATTAAAAGATCTTCTAAGGGGTAAAAGCATTAACAAATTAAAAAAATATCAATTAGATCAGTATGAAAATGGTGATAAGAGCGATAAATTACTGGCTTACAAAGTTGCAGAAGATCGATCTGTTAATATGGTTAAAGAAATCAAAAGGGACAATAATCAATTATTTTGTGATCCAAAATCGATTTTACAACAATTTGCTTCTTTCTATCAAACTTTATATACACCGGAAGTTGCTATTCCAGATGATAGCATTAACAATTATATTAACGTAAACAAAGCCAATAACTTAGAGCCGGAACAATCTGCTCAATTAGCGGCCGACATTACAGCAATAGAAATTAGGGAGGCAATTAAATCTTTAGCGATGGGCAAAGCTGTAGGGGAAGATCTTATCCCTTTGGAACTTTATAAATACTGTATTGAGGAACTAATATCATTATTTACTGATGTGATTGGTGATATTGGTAAAGGGCAACAAGCACCCAGATCCTGGAATTTAACCCAAATTATTTTCTTTTTAAAAAAAGGCAAGGCACCCCAAGAGAGGGGATCTTATAGGCCAATTTCACTTATTAACAGTGATGCAAAAATCTTTGCCAAAATACTGGCTACTAGGTTAGCACCATTCATGTCTCAACTTGTTTCTCCCCAACAACATGGTTTTATTCCAAAGCGTGACACTACAGCGCATATCAATATGGCTATATCTGCCTTTGATGCTGCACGGGCTAAACTCACCCCACTCGGTATGATATTATTAGATGCAGAAAAAGCATTTGACCGGGTGGGGTGGGGGTTTTTGTGGGCAGTTTTACAGGCATTTGGTATTAAGGGTCAACTGTTTCGATGGATTCAATCAATATATGATAACCCTATGGGTAAGATCTCGTATATGGGGAAATGCTCCTCTTTGTTTTCTATTAAAAGGGGGACAAGGCAGGGGTGTCCTTTATCACCCCTGCTTTTCGCTTTAGCGATAGAACCTTTTTTAATTGCACTTCAACGCCAAGCTTTAATTTGTCCTTTTATTAATGGCTCAAATAAATTAGATATCACTGTATATGCTGACGATATTGCCGTTTTTTCCCCAGATGTTGCTAAAACCATGAAAGGCATTTTAATAGAAGCAGGTATATACGGCTCTGTTTCTGGGTACAGACTTAATACCACAAAAACTCAGGTTGTTATGAACTATCAGCCAATTGCCCCTATTTTTGGAACAAGCTGCGCAGCTACCTACCTAGGTGTTAAAATCTCCTCCAATATTGATTCCATCATAGGATTAAACTACGAACCTTTACTAAAAGAGACCGCTATGCAACTTAAGAAATGGCATAAACTGCCAATCAGCATGATTGGTCGAATAAATTTAATAAAAATGAAAATTTTGCCTAAGTTTTTGTATTTGTTCCGAGCGATTCCCCTACAGGTCAATAACTCCTTCTTCCTTAGATTAGAAGGTATCATTAGCAGTTTTGTATGGGGATATAAAAAAGCTCGGCGCGCCGTATCATCGCTTAAACTCCCCTTTAGTCAAGGAGGACTGTTGTTCCCGGACTTCAAATTCTATTACTGGTCAGCATTTCTGACTCGGATACGCAGTTTGACAGTTATGGATAAATGCTTGTACTTTCATAGGTTCCTACTAGGACTGGATGCTAATATGTTTCTCTATAGGATGAATGACCCCAATTATTTCAAGAGGGTTAAATTTAAGACTATACGGGATACCGTGAGTGTCTGGCGATCTATTATGGTTAAATGCAATACCTCTCTTTTACATTGTAAAACACCTTTATGGGGCAATCCTGGTTTTCCTATAATTTTTCATGATTCAACTTGTCGAATGTTTTTAAATTCTGGTATTAGATTTTTGGGAGATTTATATGACCATCAGGGTTTTATGGCATTTGACAAAATGAAATACTGTTATAATTTACCTGAACTGGCAAGGTTTAAATACTATCAGATTAAAGACTTCTTGGTGAAGAAACTAGAACTTACTATGGTATTAGACTCTGAGTTATGGGATTGTATTTATGGAGATGTAGACAAATCCATCATAAGCTTAGGATATAAGCTTTTGCCTGATCTTAGGATCAGCGATGTTACTACTTTAACAGAGAAATGGAATAGAAAATTGGCAGTGAGTGTACCAACTGATTTAATTACTACATCTCTTAAAAGTCTTAACGTATCTGTTCAATCTTCTAGTTTAAAATTGCAAATGTTCAAAACTGTTTGTCAATTATATCATACCCCTGAGAGGATACTCAAATGGGCAACGAATAATAATTATTCTGATAAAACGAAATGCCCTAAATGTGATCTGAGTGGTGCGGATATTATCCACATGTTTTTTTCTTGCCCACGTCTTAGTGAATATTGGGAAGGAATAACTAAGGTGATTTCTGATAGACTTGAGCAACCCTTTTCATTTTCACACACTGATGTTTTTGTGGGCATCAACAGGGGTGAAAGGTTTAGAGATCTTTTGAATATTCTAATCACATGTGCAAGGTTAACTATTGCTAGAGCATGGATCCAAAAAAACCCACCAATAGTTTTGGAATGGTGGAGTCTAGTTAAGGAAACTTATAGTATGGAAACCGCTATTGCGGATTCAAGGGGGCTACAGGCCAAACGAAAAATTGATAGAATTTGGGGTTTATTCATGTCTTAATAATTCTCTTTTTAAAACTTATGTTTGTTTGACCTTATTTATATATCTGTTATGGCCTAAGTAATGTTGTATAATTACCTAATGTAGTTTTTGAAAAGTGTTCTATATTCTTTTTTGTAAATTTGAAATGTTTTTTTTGCTTTGTGTGTTCCTTTGATGCAAATAAAAACTATTCAAAAAAATAAAAAAAAATAAAAAAAGATCTGCTACATAATTGGCTATCTGGTGTACAAAGACTTCCATGGTATCCATAACTGCCTTTCCAAGCACCAACTACACAATTTTTTTCAAACACCCCTGTATCTTTTCCTTGTTCCTAAGGCACGTGATTCATCCAGTAAACCCTTAGCTTCTCCTAATAGGCCTAAATATCTGTTCAATCTCCTGAAATCCTCCAAACACGAAGGTTCACCTTCCCCTCACCTTCCCCTCTAGAACCAAAGTGTGTTCCTCTCTGTCTGAACCCTGTAGCAGATCCTGTAGCAGACATCGGTCATGGAATAGCTACTGCAAGCTCCGTTACCCTGGAAACCAGACCTGAGACCTCCAAAAAGGGAGTCACTAGAATAATGTTGCAGGACTCTAACCTCATTTTCTACAATAATCTCAGAATCATAGAGAACAGGGAAAGGCATATTCCTTGTTCTTGCCGCAGTGCTGAAAAAAAGGGTCCACTGATGCTACTTTTGGATTTGGACTACAACCAAAATACATCTGTACGTGGAAGGATAGCATGCTTGCAAATAATTCTACTTGAATTAGCCCCCACAGATCTTGTATCAGAGAGGAAACCTTGGGTCTAACTTCCAATCACTAGAGTCCCGGAAAAACCTGAAACTCAAGTCCGTCGTTACATTCTAAAGACCTGGAATATACTCCTCTCTTAACACAATCTTGTGCCCCCAAACAAAAATATCAAATTTGTCTTACCAACTCTGCTGAGGCTTTTAACCTGGCACCTCCAAGTCGGTTTATATAAGAAACTGCAGTAAAATTGTCTGATCGGATCAGTGTGTTTGAATTCATCAATAATTCCCTGAAAGACATTAAGTCATTCAAACTATCCAACATTTCTAAACAATGTATGTGAAGTGACTGTTCCCCTTTTGCCAATTTTCCAAATGGAGGATGATAACAGACCCAGAATGCTCGCCAGGTCTCTCAGAAATATAGTATCTTTGGAAAAAAACTGATCTCACCTCCTTCTTTATCTTTGTCACTTTATTGTGTGGAAGGATTAATTAAGATAGAATTGAATCTACTTGGAAACCCAAAAACTCTATGTGCTGTGTGGGGACCATGACAGACTTCTCTGAATTCACTATGAAACGCAGGCTCTCCAGAAGTTCTATTGTCAATGGCAGCTGCTTTAGAAGTTCAGCCTGTCCTGAGATATAATAAGGATATCGTCCAAATATATAATAAGGCGAACTCCTCTCTGTCTGAAGTGGCTTAACACAGAACAAAGCACCTTGATAAAACAGCATGGAGCCAAGGACAGCCCAAAAGGGAGTCAGAAGAACTGATTAAGCACGCCCCTCAATGTGAAGTGCAGATACTTCTGGCTATCCTAGTCCTTGGGTATCATGAAGTAAGCATCCGTGAAGTCCAATTTTACCAACCAATCCTTGCCCTGCAATAGGTCTCGTAATAGATGAATACCCTCCATCTTGAAATGTCTGTGGTTTAGAAATCTGTTTAATTCCCTTAAATTTATATTAGGGCTCCAACCTTTGTCCTTCTTTTTTATCTAAAAAAAACTGTGCTCACAAAGCCCCTGATGCCTCCTGTTCTAGGACATTAATTACTGCCCCTTTTTCTAACATCTGGGATACTTTTTCTGCATCCAACACTACCAAAAATCTACTCTGAAGCCATCAACAGTCTTTAACAGCCAATTGCCCTGTGTGGTCTTCCCCCAATTGTGAATAAAGAATTTTAACCTTCCCCCTGTCTTTTCAAGGGAAGAAGCTATACTGCTCACCTTGATATCCTGAGCTTGAGGTTCTAGACCTCCACGGTTTCTTAAGATTTTCCTTCTCTGGGGGTAGATGTATGAAATTTGACAGTAACCTCTCCCATAGTGTTAAATCAGGATCACAAAGGTTTAGTAGAGAATGTAGTTTATTCGTGGATAAAAGGAAGCATCTCCCAGAAACACGTCTTAAGGCATCGGTCAGCATACAGCAACTGACTCTACATCTCATAACAGTACAACGGCCCGATAACAGATCGTGCCATGGAGTAATGATAACACATTTGAACAATAACAAGTTATGCATTAAAACACAAAGCGCGAGAAGACAGCGCGCAGGAGAGACAGCACGCGAGAAGGAGCGTGCGTGCATGCGCAGCATACACAACACACCTTCCCCCCTTATAAAACAGAAGAAAAGAGAAAACAGTAAAGGAAAATAAAAAAAAATTAAGAAAAAAAAAAAAAAAACTAACTATCTAATTTCCCCTTCACAAAAACAATAAAGTCTGACATCCATTTAGGCTTTCTTATGGATCTTCTTTGTACAGGCAATTCACTGTCATTGACAGATGTAGGTTGAACGTCCACATTTTGACTAGAATTGCTTTCCACACCTGAACAACTAGATGTTGCCTCATCCTTATTAGGAATAGTACCATCACCAAAACTCTCATCCAAAAATGAATAATCAGAATGATTCACAGTGGAAGATTTCTTGTAAATAGACTTATCTGATTTAAGGACATCAATTCTGTTGAGATTCCATACCTTATTATTCGACAATCTCACAGAATTTTTAAGGACCTCAACCACTTCAAAAGGACCCATGAAAGAACTTTCTCCCTTTTTGACCTTCCAAGGTTTCTTAACCTTCACCATCATACCAACTTCCACAATTGGGTCAACTTTAGATCCAAATTTTTCATTGAAATATTTGCTGTTGTTACAATGAGTGCGAGCAAGATTTTCTTTAACTCTACCCAGATCTACACCTGAAAAGGTTGATTTAATCAACCATGACGGATTCACTTTAGTCCTTGGGAGTCTTCCCCTCATGATCTCAAAAGGAGAATAACCAGTCATGGAATTTACAGTAGTCCTGTACATCCACACTTTTTTAAAGACTTCAACTTCCCATCTCTTGCTCTCATTTCCCACTGACAGTATGGCACTTTTCAAAACTCTATTAAACCTCTCTATTACGCCATTCCCACTAGGGTTATACAGAGAAGTTGTAGAATGCACAATGCCTAACCTAGAAAAATAATCTTTAGCCTTATTCGAATTGAATTGAACACCATTGTCCGTAATAAGTCTAACTGGCAAACTTTCCTCAGTGAATACCTTGTGTAAAAAACACAAGACAGACTCAGTATCGATCCTTTCCACAATCTTGATGATGGGCCACTTAGAAAACACATCAATAGCCGCAATGACATACTTAGATTCTAAGCCAATAGGGCCCATAATATCCATGGCAATGGTTTCCCATGGGTTATCTGGAATAACCTGCTTGCCTATATTAGGTTTAAGAGTGATCAAAGACTTGTCAGAATTAGCACAAACAACACAATCCCTGACAAAACGTTCAATAAACAAATCCATACCTGGCCACCAGAACAAACTTTTAACTTGCTGTTTAGTTCTGACCATACCACTATGACCCTCATGACTTTGTGACACTATAGTCTTCCTCACACCTACAGGTGGAATGACACGTTCACCCCTTTTAACCACACACTCATTATATGAAAGCTCTGATCTTACTTCCCAGAAACTTTTAAGCTCTGGACTAATGTATTTTTTATCTGGCCAAGTAGTATTAGTGTAATCAGCAACACTCTTCAAAATTCCATCCTCCTCAAATCTTTTACACCACAAAGTCTGATCAATAGGGATAGGACCTTCATCGTGAACCATAGCAATTTGAAAGTCATCCCATTCATTATACAAATCTTCCTGAATGGGTAAGGGCATTCTAGACAAAAAATCGGCTGAAACATTCTCCTTCCCCGGAACATATTGTATCTCATAGATAAAATCCTGCAACCGCATGGACATACGTGCAATACGGGCTGAAGCTCTCAACATTCCTTCAGTGGTGAGTAACCGCACTAACGGTTTATGGTCACTCCTCAATGTACACTCTTTTCCCCAAATAAATACCCTGAAATGCTCCAAAGCCCAAATGCACGCTAACGTCTCCCTCTCTATTGTGGAGTATTTCTCCTCTGAAGGTGTAAGAGCTCTGGACGCATGAGCAATGACAACCTCCTTGCCATCCTTGTTCTTTTGAGAAAAAACTGCGCCAAGCCCTTTCGAGCTAGCGTCTGTGGTGATAATATTTTGTAGAGAAGGGTCGAAACAAGAGAGAGCATTGGCAGAGCAAATAGCATCTTTTACATCGCAAAATTCTTTCTCACACTCATCCGTCCACTCAAAGACAACTCTGTTCTTGATTAGTTGTCTTATATTGAATGTCCTACAAGAAAAATCAGGTACATATCTGGCATAGAATTCAACTAACCCCAAAAATGATCTTACATCATCCTTGGATTTAGGGTGTGGTGCAGACTTGATAGCCTCTAATAAATCGGATTTGGGCTTAATTCCTTCCTCACACAGTTCATGGCCTAAATAGTTAACAGAATGAACACCAAATTTGCATTTTTCATACTTAATTGTAAGACCATGTACATTCAATGCACTTAAAACATCTTCCAAAGCAGAAATATGGTTTTCTCTGTTGTCATTGAAAACTAAGATGTCATCCTGAAAACAGACGGCATTCTTGCAGTTCTTCAAAATATCTTGCATCACCCTCTGAAAAATGGCAGCAGCCGATGCCAAACCAAAAGGCATCCTGTTAAATCTAAAACACCCAAATGGGGTGATGAAAGCTGTTAGATCCTTGCTCTTTTCACTAAGCTCAATCTGGTGGTAGGCGGCAGATAAGTCTATGGTAGAGAAAAATTTGGAACCACCAGCAGAAGATAACAATTCAGCAATGCGAGGAAGAGGAAACTGATCCACTATAATATTATTGTTAAGATGGCGAAGGTCAATGCAAAGTCTGACCTTGCCATTGGCCCGCCTGGCAACCACTATGGGCGAAACCCATTCAGAAGATTCAATCCTCTCTATTATGCCCTCTTTCACTAAAGCATCTAATTCCTTTTGGACTTCCTCTCTAACTGCAAACAGAATATTCCTAGCCTTGTGCACTTTAGGGCACGCATTTTCCTTTAGTCGAATTTCATGTTTGAAACTGGTTAACCTCCCAATATTTTTTGAAAAAACATTAGGAAATTTTTCTAACAACATAGCTGAAATACCATTATGTTCATCCACTAACATCACTGGATTTGGGCTATTTGGATTCAAAATAATACCAAGTTTGCCAAAATCAAACCAGCTAAGAACTGAAGGACCCTTCTTAGAAATGAAAAGTTTAGCTATGCATTCCCTATCTTTGAACCTGAAAACTAATTTTCTAAAACCTAAAATATCTATCCTTCCACCTGAATATCCCTCAGGATTGATGTCACTCTTTTCTAAAAAACTTCCCAATCTGTCTACAGAACAACTTCTTCCATACAGATTCACATACAATAGAGTATGGTGAACCAGAGTCAGCATACATTTTAATTTCCACCCCTCCGATAACCATGTCACACAATGGCTTTTTCTTAATTACAACATCATTGACATTTAGGATTGCAGATTCTTTGATATTTAGGACAAATGAACAGTTGTTGGAGTCATTAGAGAAGGAATCATCATCACTGTTATCACTCTGTTCAATACATTTGACTTTCTGGTTGGCTTTGCTCTTTCTGCAAGCAGAAGTAAAATGCCCAGACAGTCCACAATTCGAACATTTTTGTTTTAAACCAGGACAAGCTTTGCTATTAGCCAGATGTGATTTGCTATTGCACCTATAACATCTTAAATTGGTCTTAAACTCTTCCGAATTATTTTTGGCATTGTAATTTGGCTTCTTCTTAAAAGAATCCTTACGTTTATCATCATATTTAGAATTAATTTTTGAGACAATCTCTTTACTTATAGAAACATCTTTCCCTTTAACCTGCTGTGCACTTCTACATGAAAGTTCAGCTTTCCTAACAATGGCAACAACAAAATCCAAATTTTCATCACCATTAATCCACAACCTTTCTTGTATAGTTTCATTACATGAATGCATAACAACCTGATCTCTAATCAGATCTTCTTGTAGATTTCCAAACTTGCAATCTAAGGCTAGTGTTTTAAGTGAGGAAACAAAATTGTCAACAGATTCTTCACTTAACTGTTTCCTTTGAAAGAATTTATACCTAGAGATTCCTATGCAAACATTTGGAGAACAACATTTATCAAAGTCAAATAATTCTTTTTCAAAAACATTTGCATATCCACTGCCTTGTGAAGCAGGCAATTGGTTGAAGGCTTTTAACCCTTCAGGTCCTAAACAATGTAAGAAAATACCTTTCTTTTCAGGGGGTTTCATTTTACCATTTGCATCTAGGGTTTCAATATAATTTAGAAAATAGGCTTTCCACTCAATCCAAGGCATGCAAGGAGAACTTCCAGCTGCCCAATAACTTTGGGGTGGGGAAAGCGTATAACCCTGTGCACACATGTCAGTACTTTATACTTATACTGTAAATAAATAATAAATTAACAAGTTAAACAATGTGTTATTTTTTTTTAAAAATAGTCACTAATTCAAAAGAAAAAATTTGAGGGGTTGCCGAGTTTTTCTTGAAACTGCTTCACTCAATAAGCGAAATCCAATTGAGAAATAAACATTAAGTCACCTCCTTCGCTTTTAAACTGCCGATAAATAAATTCAATCCAAGAATAACTTCTTCTTCGTGAAATCCGATTTTGAGTCACCTCTTTTCTTTCTGAGACCGGTAAAGGGGAGTGGCGTTAACACGAGTTGATCCAATCACCTCTCTGCTTGAAGAAAACCAATGACGGCTCTTCATAGACAAACGTTGCCCAGCGTGTGGAAGGAAGTAAATGAAGAAAACCTCCACGTCTAACTGGCAGCAAACGATTTTTAGAAAGGCGCCGATCAAGGTAAAGTAATCAAATCCAACTCCCACAGTCTTGTGTAGATATGTAGAATAAAATCGGATATCCAGCAATTAATTTTGTAAAGTTTCCAATCTCTCGGTGCTCGTTAATTTCTTGAAGAAAAAAAATAAATCGAAATGAAACTAGGAAATGCCTCCAAAGTGTTCCGTCCCTCGTCGCCAGATTGTTAAATCAGGATCACAAAGGTTTAGTAGAGAATGTAGTTTATTCGTGGATAAAAGGAAGCATCTCCCAGAAACACGTCTTAAGGAATCGGTCAGCATACAGCAACTGACTCTACATCTCATAACAGTACAACGGCCCGATAACAGATCGTGCCATGGAGTAATGATAACACATTTGAACAATAACAAGTTATGCATTAAAACACAAAGCGCGAGAAGACAGCGCGCAGGAGAGACAGCACGCGAGAAGGAGCGTGCGTGCATGCGCAGCATACACAACACATAGCTACCAAAGCTTCTCTGTTCTTGTGGATAA
Organism: Lissotriton vulgaris; assembly: GCF_964263255.1. Classification (NCBI taxonomy): domain Eukaryota; kingdom Metazoa; phylum Chordata; class Amphibia; order Caudata; family Salamandridae; genus Lissotriton; species Lissotriton vulgaris. Next base: position 1,459,583,481 of record NC_141695.1, on the reverse strand, counting down.
AACTGGGATCTTAAGGATCCGCTGCTGACAGCAAGTCCCCTCCTGTCAGCCGGACCAAAAATAGCCTGCGAGCCAAAGACTCTGTACATGCTACTTTGAGCCTTACTGAAAGTTCAAAAGGTGGAAACACATTTTCCTAGTGAATTCATAAAACTTTCCCCAAAAAAGAGACCTTTGGTATCACCATGTCTGCTCTAGAGGACAGATCTATCAGTTTAGGATTTATCCTCATTAAGAACACCTCTTGCCTTTCAATAATCAGGCCTGCATGGCATTGCCCAACATACATAAGGCACTCTGTGCCCAACCCCTTAAAAGATCAATGTTTACCGTCCCATTCTTACCCATGGCATCCTCTGCCATATCTAAGATATGAGTAAGAAGGCCCAATATACCAAGGACTCTATTGTGGCATTGTTTCAAACATTTTTCAATACCCTTTCTAGGGTTCTTGCCGAATTTAAACAGAAAGGTAATCAGTTCTGGGTCCAGATTGAGTGCATTACACACGTTATCCTCTGTAGAGAGCCTAGGGCATTCTGTCCGAAGTAAGTTGCGTGTTTCCCTGTCAAGTGGCTTCCTGACCCAATGAGTAAGGTACTTTGCCATGTGGTCTGTTGGCCATCATTCTGCACTGCATGAATATTTAATTGTAGTCGGGTTAAACATCTCACCCCCAAAGGGGTCCTTAACCTTTTGGGATGTAGAGGCTTGATTCAGATCCTCATCAAGTCCCCCCAAGATATCATAGTAAATAGAGGAAAATAAATTCATCCATATCCACATCATCATAATCAATATTCTCTGCTGAGGAGTTTAGACTGCCCCAAAAATATTTTCTGCCATGAAGGTCACTTCTTCCAATCATGTCTCTAAGGACAACTTTTCTGTGTGCCCCGTCAAGGTGGCCTCTTTCTTTTGTGCTGCTCTCTATTGTATCAGTGCCAGCGGCATGGTTAAACACCTTCTCAATATGTTTCATCTTATGGGAAACCTTGCAGCCTCTCTGTGGTTCAGAGTTTGAAGGTGAGTCTCCATTTGAGAAGGGAAAAATATGTCTCCTCTGCAGGGGTCTTCCTCTTCCTCTTAGTTAATGTGTCATCTAACGCCTCTCTCATGGAGGACCTAAGTTCCTCCTTTAAAAATCTTTTAATAGATTCTCCCAGGAGTTCAGACACTGCATGGGTCTGGGGGTTAATGGCCTCCATAATTGGTATGATACAGTGGCGGCTCTTTGGCTACAGCAGAGGTGTGCCGTCCCACTGCTTTCAGCAGTGGAAATGAAGGAAAAATAAGATGATAATACCTCATTGTTATTATCATCTTAATTGTTCTTGCTGCTGGCGTCTTTGCGGGGCGGGGCAGCTCTGCTCTCAGAGCAGGGGGGAGGAGTGGTGGGCACACTGTAAGTGTGCAAGACTGATTGGCCAGCCCTTTAAAAAGTAACAGAAAGTCATGTACGTATCGTGTTGAGGAGCAGCTAATAAAAGAGGAGGATGTCTTCATGCCCTGGATATTTATATGCTTTTATGAACATTGTAAATGCTTTATGATGTATTAGAACATTGGTAGCTCCATTGAAAACAATTGAGTGCTCCAGGCTTATAATGGCTGGTATAAGCCTGGAGCTCCAACATTCCAATGTTTCGTTGTTCACAGCTCTGGCTGTGAACAAAGGCTTCAGGGAGCCTGAGGGGATTCCAATCCCCTCACACTCCCATAAGGCTTTGTTCTTTTTTGTTAGAACAGTCTACCCTCTAGTGGCAGAATGTTCTAATAGCCTTATAGCCCTTCGTAGCTGGGCTATACCGGCTATTAAAGTCCCTCTCCCTTGTTAAAGGCCCTCGCCTTCGGCTCGGGCCTTTAATAGCTGGTATACCCCTCTACGGTGGACTAAAAGGCTATAGTACTATTCTTTAAAGGGCTACATGTTGGGGCACCAATAAAAGGTTATTGCATAATGGTAGCCTCTGGCCTTGTAATGAAATATGCAGGGTCCCCCTGGAAGCAAATTATGCCCTTATGAGCAAAAGAAAATTAAGGATACCAATAGGAATGATGGCCTTAAAGTGTCACATGATATATGGTTTGGTTAATGATTTCCTGCCTGCTTTTGGTAGGTTGATAAGATAGGTGTGAATAAACTCCAGCCAGGTGACTACACAAAGTAACGGCTCAAGTGAAGTGGGTAAAATGTATTGGGGTTGGTAACTGTGTGACCGGTTTGCACAGCTTCAGCCTGTGGTACACTCCTGAAGGCCTTTCAGGGTTTGGCAGAATCTTTTGAATTTGGGACCCCCAATATTTAAGGATTTCGTTCCGATGGCAATATGGCGAACACTGTTTACTGAGTATGAAGCAGGTAGGCAGTGTAGAGTTGGTAAAAACATGGTTGGGAATGGTTGTGTGGCAGGGGGCAGGTACCTTCTATTGTGGAACACAGCTTCCACTGTAATCTGCTCCTCTACCGCGTGCGTGACAGAAGGAGGAGGATCGCTAAGAGGACTTGAGTGAGACAGAAGGCTTTCTTTGTAGTGCTGTTAAATCAATAGATGAAGGAAACCTCTGTACTGAAGGTGATATCCACGTTGAAAACCGTCAGTGACTTTCTGGAAAGGGCACCAATTACCATTGGCGCTCCAAATGGTCGGTGGTCAAGTTCCTTGGGCTGAGCAGTAATTCCTTGGTGGTATTAATTTTAAAGCAGGTTGTAGTAAAGACTGCTCACACGCGGAAATTCCTTATGAGCTTTTATCCCAAATAAGTGCCCCAGCAGTACACGGAGAGCAGGAGCCGGCTCCTACCTCTAGCTCCATCAAACACCTTTCTTCAGCATTCTAACATGACATCACAATACCCCCAAGCTATGACATAGACAGTTAAGGATGGGCACATGTGACAATAAGCTAACAAAAGCAAAGCCTATAAGTTACATCACAACACAGGTCTTTGAAAGGGAGTCTGGTGCAACTCACGCCATACGGTAGCTGCTTCGTTTATCAATAGAGATAAGACTATTAGCCTTGGCCAAACAGTGTGAGCACATGTAGCTCTATGACGCGTGTCAGACATTTGATCCTCATGAAAAGGTCTGCCTCGCTCTGAATGGCACCAGCAGACACAGTGCACCAAGTTCTGGCAGTGGACCGCGGAGAGTTACGCGTGCGCCACCAGACAAAGAGGAGTGACGTACATGAGGACGCAAATAGGAGGGAACTCGTACTTGCAAAAGACCTTACCGGCCGGTCTGGAGTTACTCTGTCCGAATTTAATCCCAGTGGAATTACTTTTGAAACGATGGAGGAAGAAAACCTACTTTTCAGTGCAGATGGGTAAGTAAGATGTTTCTGCTTGTACTACACCTGCAAGCCCAGGTAAAAAAGAGCACGTTGCTGAACATTATAAGAGAAAAAAAGAAATGTCAATTTTGATAGGTCATCCTCCTCTTTTGTGTTGTTTTTGAGGAGAGCTGCAGGTGGGTGTCTGTATTGAATTTAGTAAAGTTTTTCATCAGCTTTGCTCATCGAGTCCTACGCCATAGAAGTCTTTCGATCTGAATAGACTAATTCATTCTAGATCCTGAACGTCACTATGGGTCTCTCTGCTTTTTCACCCTCCTCCTTTCCCTAGGGGGCAAGCTGTCGTCTTTGTTGCCTCATATTGTGTCATGGGCTATTTCAGTGTTTTACTTTAATGTGATTTCTATAACTTTATGCTGCAAAAATTGCACTTTTTATTAAGTTACATTCCTTTGGTGTCTTCAGTTTTTTCTTATTGTATTTTTGTTGCTACATTCACGGTTGCTCTTCTGCTTTTAGTACTGTATTTTTATTGTGGAAATGTAAACGTGCAAGGTCTCTAAAGTCCGTAATCTTGCCTTTGTGCAACATGTGGAATGTACAAGGTGAGACGCATCATATGATTATGTTCTTGCATGTAGAAGAAGGGCTGGGAAAATGTCCGAATCCACATGATGGAATTTACTCATGGGTACAATCCACAAGCACTGGGGCAGTTTCCTAATTGAATGTATGTTCTTAGTATTTGCTAAATCTATGTCCATTTCTCGTATCTTCCAAAGAAAAAGTACAACACTTAGGGCCAGATGTATCAAGATACCGTTTTGCGAATCCTAAATAGCGATTTTTTGCGAATCGCTATTTAGAATTCGCAAAACGGTATGTATGTACAAAATCGCAATTTTTTTGCGATTCCTTATTATTCTTTATTTGCGAATTCGCATTTTGCGAATTCGCAAATAAAGAATAATTTTCAATGCATTCCTATGGGCCAGCAGGCCCATAGGAATGATAGTGCAATAATTCTCAAATTGCGAATTCGCAAATTGCTAATCGCAATTTGAGAATTATTTCAAGGGTGCAGGAGTGTCTCAAAGACACCCTGCTGCACCCCTCAAATCTACATGTGTGTGCATGTGGCACACATACATGCCCTATGGGCATGTATGAGTGTCACATGCCACCCTTACAAATGCCAATTAGGGCATTTTTAAAAGAAATCGCAATTTACCACCAACTACAAGTTGGTGGTAAATTGCGATTTCTTAACACAAATTCGCAAACCAAAAATGTGTCATACATATCATTTAAGGAATCGCAAAATTTGCGATTCCTTAAATGCTATGGCAAAATAAGGAATCGCAAATATTTGCGATTCCTTAAATTGCGATATTTTGATACATAACAAAAATCGCAAATCGGCCGTTTGCGAGTCGCAAAAGCCTTGATACATCTGGCCCTCACTCCCTTACCTCTAACCCTATTTTTTTGGCGGGAGGAGGGGGGTTTAGAAAGAATTCAACAACAATGTCCAGGTATCTCCACACCTGTCCATGAATACTCAAATGTGTCCAGGTATATGGAAAAGTACCAGGTCTATGTTTCCGCAATCAAAACAGTACCACGCACACACTTGTTCTTGAAACTTTTTCTCATACATCGCTATTGAGGGGCGGGGTTTCCGTGAAAACTAGTTTCAAAGGTTTGGTGAAGATCCAGAAGTTTGCAAGTTTGTGGGTGTTTCACTAGCTTTTATACGTGGACCCACTCAAGAACGCCTACAAATCATCCCTTGGAAGAACGTTTGTTCTGATTAAAATCATAAGATTTTGTAATAATATTGGGAACAGATCTCATTTGGGAGGGCATCACCTTTGAATATAATGTAAACCTGCTTTAGGAATTTGCCCATGCATCTACAACGAACTTACCTGCAGAATAACTATGGGTCTATGTGATGAGTTAACTGTATTAATAACAGCTTTTCCGGCTTAACAATGAGTGCATTCAAATTAACCAACTACCCCAATCACAATTTTTTGGGCGTTCAACTACAGTTGCAGATCTGCCAAACTTCTAAATATTACCATTATGTGAGAGGAGGGAGAAGGGCCTTTTAGAAGGTGGGGTCCATTGAGGGGGCGGGCTTCATTCTCATTAATATCTGGACAATCCTGGAGAAGGAGAAGCTAACAAGAGGGGGACAGACTTGGAACACAGCAATGGCTCTTGAACAGAGCCCCCCCTATGCCCCCCCAAAAAAACAATGACTTACTTCTAACTCAAGTGTAAAAAGATACAATACCTCAGCACACCCTTCTCATTATTTCAGTGAATAGTAGTCGCAATATTACTTGACACAATTTAGGCAAACTCGGTGCCCTATGCAATATAGTCCAGAAAAACAACCAAAGTCTTCAGAAAGTGATATGATAGTCCAGACAGGTCTCCTTGGATTGAAGTTTGTTTATTGTCATATATCACTGGAAGCAAGCAGCCGACGCGCGTTTCGCCCGCAGGGCTTTTTCAAGGCTGCGAACAAAGTATTGATACATGTCCATCAGGCAAATATGCACTTCCATTGCTTTATGATAGAAAGTGTACTTCTCCAATCATGCAGAGTCACACGTGATTCCTGTTTGTTACCTGGGTAATCCCGTGGTAAGTGCTGGGATGTACACCATTTTATATTCACAATACACCCTGGTGCACATGAACTCCCAGATTACACCCATCTGCGATGGTGGAAGTATAATGTTTTAACAAAAGTGATAAAGGATGAGGGAATTATTTTAAGAGCCACGACGACAATGCTTAAAATATGAGGTTTTAAGAAAATGGAAAATACCAGATAGTGTTCTGCTAAATATCAATAAAGGTTAAAACCATATAAAAAAGATAGCCTCTATTCCGTGCTAAAGAATTTTTCTGCTACCACAATATATCTCACCTCGTAGTTTCCTTCCTTCTAATTTGATAGATCCGCGAACTTTGTTTCCAGAAACAGTATTTGACAATCCAATCAGTCACACCTTAGGGAATGGTTCTGCATTAAATCATTTGTTCTGAAAATATAATATGGCCATCTGTTGTTATCTATAGTGTTAAAAAATGGGGTCCAGTCACATTCAATATAAGTTCAAAGAGTTAGGGAAACTTCACACGAGTTGGAACAGATAAAGGAATGTGTACTATCGTCACATAGTCCTTACTATAGCATAAATTGCTGTTATATTAGTACCCTTATTATGGGAAACAAAATCACTCATAAAATTGCTAAAATAGCAGAACACAGTCTTACCTATGTAGTGTTGAAACTATGTCCAATAAGAGGGAATATTTTTATTTCCTTTCCGAATATAAGAGCCAAAGTCCCAATGTATGTGACATCCAATCCCGAGGTATGGGTGTGATTTCTTGAATCTTGATAAATCCAAGACCTTGGATTTATCAAGATTCAAGAAATCACACCCATACCTCGGTAAGACTGTGTTCTGCTATTTTAGCAATTTTATGAGTGATTTTGTTTCCCATAATAAGGGTACTAATATAACAGCAATTTATGCTATAGTAAGGACTATGTGACGATAGTACACATTCCTTTATCTGTTCCAACTCGTGTGAAGTTTCCCTAACTCTTTGAACTTATATTGAATGTGACTGGACCCCATTTTTTAACACTATAGATAACAACAGATGGCCATATTATATTTTCAGAACAAATGATTTAATGCAGAACCATTCCCTAAGGTGTGACTGATTGGATTGTCAAATACTGTTTCTGGAAACAAAGTTCGCGGATCTATCAAATTAGAAGGAAGGAAACTACGAGGTGAGATATATTGTGGTAGCAGAAAAATTCTTTAGCACGGAATAGAGGCTATCTTTTTTATATGGTTTTAACCTTTATTGATATTTAGCAGAACACTATCTGGTATTTTCCATTTTCTTAAAACCTCATATTTTAAGCATTGTCGTCGTGGCTCTTAAAATAATTCCCTCATCCTTTATTACTTTTGTTAAAACATTATACTTCCACCATCGCAGATGGGTGTAATCTGGGAGTTCATGTGCACCAGGGTGTATTGTGAATATAAAATGGTGTACATCCCAGCACTTACCACGGGATTACCCAGGTAACAAACAGGAATCACGTGTGACTCTGCATGATTGGAGAAGTACACTTTTTATCATAAAGCAATGGAAGTGCATATTTGCCTGATGGACATGTATCAATACTTTGTTCGCAGCCTTGAAAAAGCCCTGCGGGCGAAACGCGCGTCGGCTGCTTGCTTCCAGTGATATATGACAATAAACAAACTTCAATCCAAGGAGACCTGTCTGGACTATCATATCACTTTCTGAAGACTTTGGTTGTTTTTCTGGACTATATTGCATAGGGCACCGAGTTTGCCTAAATTGTGTCAAGTAATATTGCGACTACTATTCACTGAAATAATGAGAAGGGTGTGCTGAGGTATTGTATCTTTTTGTATATGTGACCCAAGTTTCGCCTTTGGATCTTGGGAGGAAACGACACCTTGGTGGGTAGGTGTTATTACCTTAAGCACCCTCGCCGCAGTAGCGATTGCCTAACGACTGTTTTTTACGAGTATATCTGGCATAACAAATCCAAGATGTGCGGCTCAATCTAAGCAAACCCATTCAATTGCTATATAATTCTAACTCAAGTGTGTCAAGGAAATTTCAAAACCCACTAGCAAAAGAAGGGTTGAAGCAAGAAGCCTGCACCTGTTATGGCCTGTGACTTTTAAGTGGTATGATGGTGCTTGAGAAACCTAGGAACACAACCCTATCTGTTCCTTCAAGGACAAAGTCCAAATACACAACATAAACTGTGGAATCAGCACCCATCAACAAAACATTTTTTGCAATAATAGTTAGTGTCCTTAAATCAATGGTTAGAGTCCATATCAAATGAACAGGTCCGAACTTGATAGCCGTGTATTTTCAATTCTTTATTGTATTTTCAACAGTAGAAAAAATGATCCAATTCACAGTAGATTTTCTTTTCTTAGCCAACGCGTTTCGTCTCATCAACTGAGACTTCTTCAGGGCTCAAACACCTGTCTTTATGGAATATAGTGTGAGCGGGAGAGTTTCTTTAATTCACGCAAACTTTGGAGAGATCTGTCATATCCGATGAATATTCAGAAGTGACCCGAAAACGGCATGGTGACCTGCGAGAACGAGCGATGTAAAGTTTAACAGTAACCATTGATTTAAGGACACTAACTATTATTGCAAAAAAATGTTTTTGTTGATGGGTGCTGATTCCACAGTTTATGTTGAAATTTCAAAACCTTTGATATCTGTTCAGACTCCACCTATGAGATATAAACCTCTCTGTGCATGGGTTTACAGCTCACCATGTGCTCACAAAGTGAGTGACTGTGGTGCTTAACCAGGAGACTGTGCGAAGAGAACAATTACCTCCTTGTCCATTCCCTCGATTGCAACCATCAACATGTGAGGCTTCCCGTCTCCCCAGACACCAATCCCACTTAATAAAAAACAACACAATACATATAAAAGACCCCCCCACACCACCACACCTCCTGTTTTTCTTGTGTCTCCTTACTATGATCTCTGTCGGCAACGACGGTACCTTGTGGACTATTGTGCAGAGTTGTTTTAATTCATTCCTGTCTGAGGCGCTGAGGTTGTGTGTGTGGCCAACGTTTCAGGAAGCAGATCTCCAAAGGAGGGCAAACAGGTTTATGTGCAATGAATGGTTGAGGTTTGGGAGCCGTCCATTCCGGCAGTTTACTCAGCCTCGTCAGCAATATCTCAGCGGATATTTGGAGCCACACCGTTCAGTTCACTCTGTGTTGGGGCTCCTTGACGGAGTCTGGCAGTCCCAATGCGGCCGGGGCACTGTTTCTGGGATCTGGAGGAGGAGTCTTGTAATCCTTCGGGGGAAGCTCTGTCATTCCAGAGGGCACAGGGGGAGAGGTGCTTCCTTGCCAAAGTTGGTAAGGTGCTGTTGGGCCATATTTGATGTGCTACTGGAGATTGTGGCATTTTCTATTTGAAGGTTGTTAATGCTTACAGTTTCTGGGGCCTTCATTGGTTAACTTATGGTACAGTATCTTTTATTGGGTGAATATTGAAAACTGTCCCTATTTAAGGGTTCTTTCTGCCGAGTTTTATGTTTCTAAAACTCATTGAGGACGGATGTCTGAAAAGCATACTGTGAGGAGGAAGCATGTTATTTATTCTTCATCTTCTTTAGATGAGGCGATCCAGATTCCAGTGAGGGTGCCGTCTAGGAGTGGTGCGTCAGAATCTTGGATTTCCCCCTTTTTATATGCATAATGAGGAGGGGATGGTATTCCCAAAGTACTCCAAACCCTGTTCCATGGTGATGCTGTTCCAAGGTGCAATCAAGGACATGGGGATTTCTTAATGGAGGAGGTAGACAGTTTCAGTTCCGATGTTCCTTCAGATACTTTATATGCTGAAGGGTAGGGAAGTTCTTCCTCACAATGTCAAAGTGGACTCGATATTGACAACGTTGATTGGCAAGACCTCCATTTATCCAGAGGACTATACTCCAAATGATCCTTCAGGCAAGAAGATCGAAGTGGGGCTGAAGAAAGCATTTGTGCTGAGAATCATTCTCTGAAAGCCAGCCTCGATGCAGCATATCGACATAGTCTGTCATTAAAGATTTAGATCAGTTGGCAGTGGCAATCCAGGAGGGTTCTGAGTTTTCGGTAGGGAACAATAGTCCCTCTTATTGGCTGATATTTCCTCCAATATAGTCAAGGCTACTGCAATGTCCTCAGAGGTTTTGGTGGCAGCTGAACACCACCTCTGGATGAGGGACTCAGAAGATAGAAGCAGTGGAGAAGTCTGCCTGGATTTAAAATTTCTTTTCAAGGGAATATGTTCTTTTGGGTAACAGTTGGATTCCGTGATTTCCAAAACCTTTAAAGACTGAAAACATACCCCACTGTAAAATGGTATGTTAGACTACAAAAGGTTCTCGGATAAGAGCTCTAAGTCTTCGCTTCGTAAGGACTTAAAGTGGTACTCTTCTCGCAAGCAGAAGTATCAACCAAAGCATTTTTCACTAAAGACTAATTTAAAAAAAGAAGGGGTCAGTCTAGAATGACAATTACGGTGAATTCCCGATTGGAGGGGGGTTACTTCATTTTGTGATGATTTGGCGTCAAGACATCACAGACAAATGGATTCTCAGTGTGGTCAATGAGGGCTATGCAGTGGAATTCAAAGAGCCTTCTCCATGCACTGAGATCAAAGTGACTCATCTGCCAGCACGGTGTCCAAACGTATTTCTCTGATCCTAGGGGTGGACCTGCTGCTCCAGAAGAAGGTGATAATTCAGATTCCTCTGGGGGAGAGTGGCCTATGTGACTTTTTCATTATTTTTCTAGTACAAAAGGTGTCAGGTGCATACAGACTGGTGCTGGATTTAAAGTTGGTCAATGCTTGGATCCAGACTCTTCATTTTTGGATGGTGACACTGCAGTCAGTTATCCTTCTGCTAAGGGCAGCAGATAGGTTGGCATCCATATATTTGGAGGATGTATATCTCCATGTTCCTGTCAATCCCTCTCATCAACAATTTCTAAGGTTTGCTCTGGATGATGTCCATTATCAGTTTCGGGTACATCTTTTCGGGCTCAAGTCATCTCCGCGGGTGTTCACTAAAGGACTGGCTCCTTTGGTGGCAATTGTACATGCAGAAGGCATCTTTGTGCACCTTAATCTAGACGACTGGTTGGTGCAGGCTCCCTTGTCAGAGCTGTTGCTCTAACATACCCAAAGAGTACTGGCGGTCCTCTGTTTTCATGGGTTCCTCATCAATTGTGAGAAGTCTTTCTTACATCTGTCCCAGGATATGGTGTTCATTGGGGCTTGTTTTCCGACTTGGCGAGGTCGTGTTTGCCAGAAGCCTATGTGGTCAAGCTGCAAGACCATGTCAGAAGTATGTTGGCACACAACAATGTAAGAGTGGAATCTTGGCTCAGTGTCCAGGGAGACATGATGTCTATGGTCTTTCTGGTCCCGTGAGCTGCTCGGTTCCATCTTCACAGGTTGGTAGCATCGATTCTGGGCAATTCGAATTCAGTGTCACAGGACTTGACAAGCTTACCTCCAATGTCAGGTTTTAAAGTCTTTATTTCGATTTAAAAAAAATCATAAAAGACAAATAATAACAAACATTAATTAATTGACAATAAATACACATACATTAACAATAAAAAGAAATTGAACAGTTTTAAGACAGTCCTGAAACAAGTTTTCCTTGGGGGGAATAGGATTACAAGTAAATTACAAACAGTAATATTTAATAGATCAAAAATATTCAGTAGCAGGAACAAGTGTGCAAGCTTGCAAAAAAACGGGGTACACGGGCCATCAGTATGTTCATACAATCCAAGGTTAAACTATTGTTTTGCCCTGAGTATCCAGGCCCAGCCCAGGTATTTGGCTATACACACTGTAATAATTTCTAGTGTGTTAGTTTTTAATACATGGATGGCCTCTTCTGATTTTCTTATGGGCAGGCACTGGAAAAGTGGTTTTAGCCATTTGGCCCTTGGTGCATGGTATCTAGGACAAGCAAACAGAAAATGGCCCTCTGTTTCCTTATGGCCTGGGCACCATTCGTGGTGCTTGATGACCAATTTTTCGTAAAGGTATTCAACGGCAATGAGCCCACCCGGAACTGGTGGAAAAGTTTCCTGTCTAGGGATTTAGAAACCGTGTCCCAATATTGTTCACGTGTGGGGTCCAACTTAAAGCAAAGGAACCTACCAGTGAGGTTGGTAGAACTGGAGGCATTGATTCTGTTCAGACGAAGCGTGGACCAGTACAATTCTTTAAATGCCAATTTAGTTGGAAAGGTACTAGTGGCAGGGGATATCCAAAGCTGCTCTAGACCCATATCCATCAGGATGGATTTTACCATTCGGAACCAGGGAATTTTCTCCGATCCCCTAATTGACCTAACTTCTACTACCCCGTTTGCAAATAGGATAAGGTCGGGCGAGGTCCATAGGCGCCTCCAAAAGGCAACCAGTCTAAATCTGGCCATCTCGTTAATTGGAGGACAACCTAAGTCCAAACAAAGGGGAATGGAGGGGGACGACTGTGGCAAGCCTACCAAATTGCGGAGGAATTTGCACTGTATTTTAAACAGGCCCGTAAGATCCATATGGCCCCACAGATCTGCACCATATAGAATCGCAGGATTGATTTTTGCATCATAGATTTTGAGAGCTGGTGTAACCCGCTTGGTGATGGATTTCCTTTGCTCACTGAGGAGGCAGCCAGTGAGTCGGGCAAGCTTAAGATGTTGGGCATCAACTTGTGTTTTCCATTTCAGGCGACTATCTAGCATAACCCCCAAGTATGTCATATTCTCTACTTGGTCCAGTTTGACTCCACCCATACTAACTGAGCTCCGGACAGGGCAGTTCTTAGTTAGCACCATAAATTTGGTTTTCCCAACGTTCACCTTAAGATCGTTGATGGCACAGAACTCCTCAAAGCGGTCCAGGGCCTGCTGTAATCCGCTGCGTGTTCTGGAGAGGAGTAAGGTGTCATCAGCAAAGATGAGCATTGGGAAACGCTGTCCTGCCAGCATAGGGGCATCTGTTGGGGTCGATTCAAAGAATTTTACCACTTGGTCAATGAACAATAAGAAAAGAGTGGGTGCCAGTACGCAACCCTGGCGAACACCTCGGGTGACTGGGAAGGGTTCTGTCACTTGGCCCTGTCCTCCCCATCTTACCCTCGCAAAATTCTCCTCATGCAATTTGATTATCAAATCGAGCAGTTCTACTGGCATTCCTAGATTCTTCAAGACTCCCCACAGTTTTTCCCTCGGTACTAGATCGAAGGCGGACTTCAGATCGATGAACGCTGCGAAGATGGTACCGCCGCCAAGCTGCACCACCTTCCAGTAGATCAGACAAAATCTGAACACCTGGTCGATGGTGCTGGTTCCCGATCTGAAGCCCGCCTGCATTGGAGATAGAATGTCCTCCATCTCGATCCAGCCTTGGACCCTGCCCAGAACCATGCGAGCGATGAGTTTTTGCATAGAGTCAATAAGACTAATCGGGCGGTAGTTACCCGGATTAGACCTATTGCCCTTTTTGTAAATCGGTAGGATCTCCGCCCCCTTCCAAGATTTGGGTATTCTTGCACCTGCAGCTATGGAGTTTGCCACCGTGATAATGTATGGTATCCACAGGGCGGGATTTGCTTTAAACAGATCGGCGGGTATAAGATCCATACCTGGCGCTTTCCCTCGCATGGTAAGATTTAATGCCAGCTCGACCTCTCCTTCTGTGAAGATGATAGTCTCGCTTTGGGTGGTGGGGTGGGATGTCCTTTCCAAAGTACTAGGTGGCATGGAATTCACTGCACAGAACTGGGTTGAGTAGAAAATCACCCAATCATTGGGGGGCACATGGTTTGTGGGGATGCGTGCGTCCGGATCCTTCCCCCACTTGACTATTTCCCAAAATTTAATGGGGTTATTGGACAGGGAGGCTTCCAAAAGGTCTGACCAATACTTATCCTCCCACTCCCGTTTAGCTTCCCCTTGTATTTTCCTATAGGTTAATCTAGCCGCTTTCACTAAACCCATATTCCGAGACTTAACTGCTTTAACCAGGTCGGTGTGTGCTTCCCTACATTTTTTATTATACCATTTATGAGGGCGAATAGATGCTGTATTGTTTCCCTGCCGGCGAGGTTGCGAAAGCAGAGATTTTAAATCGTCAAAACAACGATTGTGAAGATTTATAATAAGGTCAGCTTTTTCGGGGTTGTCCCGCAACTCAGCGTGGGTCAGCATTTTGTTATAAGTATTATTAACCACGCTAATAACCTTATTCCTCAATATTTCATCCCCCTCAATTTTTGACCATTTTACCCTCTTCCTATCGTTTGTTAGATAGGTGTCCCCCGTCTGAGAGGTACCGGGTTCCGCTAGTCTCGCAAGTCCTGGCAACTTTAGTTGCAAGATCAAGGGGTTATGGTCACTTTCTGGACGGGAAGTTACCTCCATATCCACCATCAGGGACCAGTCTCCTACTTTCATCAGGATATAGTCAATGCGGCTTCTTCTTAACCCATTATCAAATGTGCAGTTGGCTTCCTGGTCTGATTTTGTTCGACCGTTGCAGGCCCGAAAGCCACTGTTTAGACAAAAGGCCATCCAATTCACCGCTGCCTCTGTGGCGGGTACCGGTTTGACGGGCAGCAGGTCGGGTATGCCCCATACTGCGTCCTCCACGGAACCCCAACAGTCCCCTGGGTCTAATAGAGGTTCAAAGCAGCAATTTAGGTCCCCAGCAAGAAGAATGACGTTGTTGTTATCAAGGGCTGCCAGAATAGAATCCAGTACCTCCAACAGGGGTGGCGTACGGCCACCCGGCAGACCTCGTGCATATATGTTAAACAGGATCAGGTCCCGATAGCCAGTCTTTCTCAGCCTAACAATGAGGAGGTCCGGGTTTTGTACACATATCTCCGTAATACAATATCCCAGGGATTGTTTCACCCAGATCAGTAGCCCCCCTGAGGCTCTCCCTTTGGCGTTTCCAATAGCGCTTCGAGTGGCAGCTTTGTGAAAATTTACATAGCCCTGCCTAAATATTGGATCAACAGCCCAAGTTTCCTGGAGTAAGATGATATCAAATTTGTCCATGAACTCGAGCCAGTCTCCAGAATGGATACGACTTTTAACCCCAGCAATGTTCCAGGACACTAGGGCAAGAGTTTCCGATGTAGGTACCATGGTGGGGGCCACCACCTCTGAAACTACAAACTTGTCCTGTCCAGCCCCAACATCCAGCCCGTTTTCAGATCTCCCAACGAGACTGTT
This sequence comes from Lissotriton vulgaris, assembly GCF_964263255.1. Lineage (NCBI taxonomy): Eukaryota > Metazoa > Chordata > Amphibia > Caudata > Salamandridae > Lissotriton > Lissotriton vulgaris. The sequence continues at coordinate 1,459,568,286 of NC_141695.1, read as the reverse complement.
TTCAATCAGCGACAAGGAGGTTCCCCCTGCCCTCGAAGATGGTGTGTCCCTCCCTGTTGGTGCTGGGACCCTCTTACACTCCTCTGCCATGATTGTGGGCTGGGGGGACGCCTGACCCTGCCTCTTGCTCCCTACCCCAAGGTCAGCATTTTCTACGGATTCAGGTGTTTGAGAAGGTTTTTGAAGTCAATCAATGGCCTCCAGATCAGACAGGGGGCCAAAGTGATTGAATAGAGGTGGGAATATCGGTAGTTGCGGTGTCCTTATCATGGGGTAGCTCCTAATGGTGGATCGTCCCTGTTTGGGGGCCTTCAGGGTATAAGCCTGTCTTTGAGGATAAAAATATGAAAGGTCTAGTGTTTGGACGCCCCCCTGCCTGGCAAACCTAGCTTCTCTACAAATTGTGTCCACCACCCAGGAATCCCTGAAGGATATTAGAATGCAGTCACCCTCCAAATCCTTAATACCCTGGCCCACCCAGTCAACCCTTCTTACAAATAAGATTTCTGTTGGCGAGGATGGAGGTAGGGGTCTGTTTTTATTCAGCCAGAAAATGACCTTGTTACGCAGGTCACCATGAGTCTCCCTTTTACCAGATTGCAGTGGGGCTACACCAGTCAACACCATGGTATATGGTGTAGCCTCTATGGGGATGTCAACCCGAGGCGTTGGAGGCCTGGGTTGTTTACTTGCCAAAGGATTTAGGGTACTTTGGTGGTTTACTGAGGGCCCATGGGGAGGAAGGCTATGGGTGACTGTACTAGGTTTTGCCTGAGGGGGTGGTTTGGTTGTTTGGCGTCTAGCGGGGGTTGGTCTATCCGGTTTATTCATGGGCTTCATAATGTGAGTGCGTTGGGGCGGGGCCTCTGGTACCTTGCTTGGAATATTTTTGCGAGCACCACCTCTGTTTGATCTATCTATTACTGGCCCTGGGGGTTTGTGATTGCTGGGGTTATCAATGAGACTAGTTGGAATATTAGATGTTTTTGGGGCCGAAAGTGGGGGTTTGACCACCCCGGAATTTATATCGGATAAAGACAATAATATGGCAGAATTCGCATTAACTACAGCCTCCAGAGAATTTATTTTCAATGTCATTAATCTAGTCCGCTCCAAGACAGGTGATAGGAGGTTTTTCATTAGAGCCTCAATCTTTGCCAACAGGGAATCATCGCTGCTTAGGCATGTTGGGCACGGGTTCGAGGAACCTAAGGAGATGAGGGAGGGGCATAAGGCATTAGTCAGTGTGTTAGTACATTGTTTTTCGCTGGGATGGCCTGATCCCGATGTAGGATTACCAACGGTGACTTTTAGTTTAGGCATCTTGGATTCTCTCCCTCCCTTGTAACTAGTATCTTGTTTTCTCTTCCTCGAAACCTTGTCTATACCTATGGAATCTGTGTGGACTGGGTCGTTAGAATCTACTTTGGGTGAGTCAAGGTATGAGTCAACAGATTCCGAACTGTGTTCGGAGTTTTGGCTATCCTGAGTTTCAATTTCCCCTGTTACTTCGTGGTCGTCCAGGGGGTGTTTAGGAAAAAGTGTAGTGTGAACAGGAGGATCAGTCCCCTCACTATCCATATGAACTATGGCTTCCGTAGTGTCTAAATGTATACAATTAAAAGCTGCATGTGCTTGTGCATGAGGCACGGGACTAGGAATCTTGGCCAGCCTACCTAGTGAAGAGCGTTTTCCGCTGACTAAGTCAATGGAAAGACGCTTTTCCACCATTGCTATTTCCTTTTCCAGGATACCCGTGGCACGTGTAATAAAAGCGTCCAATGGACCTGATACCACTCCTGTGGGTGTTTGAATTTGGACATTGCGTGTTTTACCAGATCTTAAAACCATGATTTCAGAATTAGCACCAACTTCAGTAATCAGACCTAGACACGCTCTTTACACAATTGGGATAATAACTTATTTGTCCCCACTGTTAGTCAGTACAGAGTCTCTAATGCCCAAACCAGCTCTGGGTCACAATATCACCTATCTTACTTATATCACAGCAAGCCAAGGGTTGTGGGCCGGGGCCGTCCTCTGCCGTCCTCAAACGGCCCGCTCTTAGCCCGGTCCTTGCTCCGGGCTGCGTCCCGCGCTGCGGGAGGGATTGCCCCAGATATAGTAGTGACAGTGTCTGAGGGCGGTGGGCGGGCCGGCAGGGAGAGCGGACCGGATGTTGTCAACGGTCTATCAGGGACTCCTGGGATTTGGAGTCCCTGGTACGCTCGCAGCCCTGCAGCCCTCTGCCTTGAGTAGTTTCTCGTCCCCTGATGAGCTCTCGATCAGCTCCTCCTCCACACGACGGTCGGCGATGCGGCACCCGCGGAGCGGGTGCGGCGAGATTTAACAGCTGCTCCTCACGATCCTCACAGTATCCAACAGAGGTGAGCGCGGGCCAGCAATGCGCTTCTGCTACTGTTTGGCTTGTGTCCCAGTTAGGCTAATGCAGCACAGGATTTAAAAAGCCCTCCAGTGGGCGGTGGGCGGGCCGGCAGGGAGAGCGGACCGGATGTTGTCAACGATCTATCAGGGACTCCTGGGATTTGGAGTCCCTGGTACGCTCGCAGCCCTGCAGCCCTCTGCCTTGAGTAGTTTCTCGTCCCCTGATGAGCTCTCGATCAGCTCCTCCTCCACACGATGGTCGGCGATGCGGCACCCGCGGAGCGGGTGCGCGCGAGATTTAACAGCTGCTCCTCACGATCCTCACAGTATCCAACAGAGGTGAGCGCGGGCCAGCAATGCGCTTCTGCTACTGTTTGGTTTGTGTCCTCCAATGTCTCAACAGGTGAGGAGGGATCTGGCGTGGTGGCTGGATTTGGCAAACCTGTTGCACATGGTAGAGTTAGATCTTCCCAAACCTTTTGTTCTTACCACCGAAGTCAGTTTGTCAGTCTGGGGCACTTTATAGGGATGCTTTACAGGCGCAAGGGTTGTTGGAATCATACAGAGGTGAATAGATTCTACAATTGGAGAGAGATGGACACCATAAGAAGGGTTCTTCTCATGTTCAGAATCTAGTTACAGTGGAGAGCAGTGCTGGACAGGACAGATAATATTACCTCAAAAGTCTATGTGAAGAGACTGGGAAGACCCATTCCAGCAGTCTGGGATAGATTTCTCTGAAAATGTTTTCCTGGGCTCAGGAGTCTCTGCTCTCTCTTCAGGCCATTCACATTCAGGGGTCAGCCAATGTGACTGCTGATTCCCTCCTCGAGGGACTTTTCTGTGGATCATGAGGTGCTTTCTCACCTTACTCTCCAGTGGGGCCTTCCAGTAATAGATCTGTTTGCTTCCCAGGGCAATTCAGAAAGTTCTTAGGTTCTGTGCCAATGGGAGGGGAGGTTCAAGCGTGGGTGATCGAAACTCTGTCATGTGGGTCGCCGGAAGGCCTGATGTATGCCTTTCCTCCATTTCCTCTTCTCCAGCTATTTTTGGTGACTATGGAGGCTGGATGCTGGAATGAATCTGCCCCCCCCCCCCCTGTGGCTGCGTGGCATTTGGTTTCCCCTTTGGTTGATGCTGTTGAGGGCCCTGGAGTAGTCTCTCACATTAGTTCCATCCCTCCTGGAGTTCTCCATTCTGAGGCTAGTCTACGGAAGCTCTGTTTGACGGCTTGGAGGTTGAGGGGAGGGGATTGAAAGGACAGGGTGTTTTAGAGACTTTATTGGCTACCTTACAGGCAAACAGAAAGAGGTCTACTCATTGCTCTTGTAACTGCATTGGCAATCATTGTCTAGATGGTGTGGGGTCAGGGGACTTGATCCGACCTATGTGAGTTTGCTGCTCGTGATAGAATTCTTACAGGATGGTTCTAAATTGGGTCTGTCAGTTGCCACTTTGAGAGTACAGTGGATGGCTATCCAGGAGTTTAGGGGTCAGTGGAAGACTTTGTTGGATGATGACAGCTTGGTGGCTCGTCTTCTGCAGGGTCTCTCTAATTCCGGTCCAAGGTTGGTTGTCTGTTCCTTCTTGGGACTCATCAGTGGTTTTGGAGTCCTTGAGGTTTGCTTAATTTGAGCCGTTGGAGGAGTTTGTTTTGCAATTCCTGACGCTGAAGACTCTGTTTTTGGTGGCTATAACTTCATCCAGGAGGTTGGGGGTTTAGGGGCCTTGTCTTCTAAATTTCCTTTTTGCAAGGTGTTTTATGATAGTTGTGTTGGTGCCCATTCCGCTATTACCCTGAAGGTAAGGTCTTCTTTTCATTTGCAGCAGGAAGTTATTCTTTCGGAGTTCAACCCTTCCCATGAGTCTCTGGAGGAGAAGAGGTTACATTGTCTAGATGTCAGGAGGGCTATTCTGGTATATTTGCAGTGAGTTCATCCCTTTTTTAAGGTGGAATCTTTGTTTGTGACGCTTGGTCTCGCCAGGAAAAGGGAGAAACCTGTGACAGCTACTTTGAGCAGATGGATCAAGTTAATGGGCTCGAAGGCATATGAGGTTTCATGTTTGGTTCCTCCTTTGTCGGTTCAGGGTAGGTCTAACTGAAGAATGGCGTCTATGGTAACAGAACTACAGGGCGTGTCCATTGGGGACATTTGCCAGGCTGCGACCTGGGCTTATTCTTCTACGCTAAGCATTACCGACTTGCTGAGGTTCAATGTTTCTCTGATGTGTTTGGTCATTGACTGCTTTTGTCTATGGCTCAATAGATGGAGTCCTGATGTCATGAGTCGAAATTAATTTGTGCTCAGCAGACTTTGTCAGTTCTGATTTTTTTTCTTGTTAGATCTCACATGTGGCTACAAGCGAGGGAATGGACGAGGAGCTAATGTTATGATGACTTACTGGTAATGGAATTACTCTGAGTCCAATTCACTCACTTGCAGCCATGGTCCCTCCCATCCGCCCTACGGATCAACTGACTTGTGTTGGTTGGAGCTTGTTACTAACGGGTGGTGTGGTGGGTGGGAGACTCTTTTATACTTTTTTTTAAATATTATTGAGTGAGATTGGTGTCTTGAGAGACTAGAGGCCTCGCATGTTAATTGCCGCAAATGAGAGAATAACAATCAGAGTAATGCAATTACCGGTAAGTAATTATGAGACTACCGTGACACATGGTGGCAGCAGATCTGTAGAGCTCTGTAGGGATCTAACCCCGCTCCCTTCTCCCCTCCGTCACATACAACACGCGCTTCACAGCCTTTTTACCCTTGACTGTGTCAAGCAATTGTGAGTGAGCAGATACAACGCATTTTCGGCTACAGGAATTGCATGACTAATGCAAAAATATAAAGCCACAGAAATCTCCAACTCTCACAAATTCAGACGTCAAGTTCACAGAGGCCTTGGACTGGACACAAGCAGCAGCGCAATGGCTGTGGCTGCAAAGAGAGAAAGATTTCTGACTCACTGTGCCCGTCATGGACCACCAATACAGGTATTTTAATGGCTTAGTTCTGCTTTGTGCAGACGACTACTGGATGACTTTCCCACGACTGCCAACCACTAACCATGGAAATACCAGGAAAAACACAATAAATAAAAGACACGATGCCAAACCACGGCTATGGGCTCATCGAGACTAGGTGGAAGGAACAAAACAACACACAAGATTATTGCGTGACTTTAACCAGCCTTAAGTGCATTCAACTGTAGCCTTATTGTATGCCTGCGAAATAAAGCGGCAGGAATGTTGTCCGCCAAGTGAAAGAATTTTGAGGCCAAGAGAGGTAGCAAAATTTAAAGCAGAAAATATATTTTCAGTACACAAAAGAAACTCCCAACGAAATTATACGCCTGTATTTGTTAATAAAGTTATACTTGAGAAACGAATTTTAATGAGCCTATAGCACAATCTTCTGTTACAAACGTTAAAGAATGAATATTGTGTAAATATATGTTTAAAAAATGCACTCTAAAGCTTGGGATATCAGTTTGCCTTATTGACATTACAAGCTTATGACATTTGATTGATGTTTTCAGGAGTAGGCTATAGGATACTGCTTTAATATTTTAAAAAAGACATACTTGTAAGGGTCCAAGGTTGTTCGTAGGAGCCTGCCACTTCTGCTAATACCTCTTTGTACCATGCTTCTAGTCTCTTTATCTCATTCTTTCTGGCTCTTTTCCATCTCGTCTTTTAACTTTTGTTTCCGTTTCCTGTCTTCCTCTTCCTCCTTCTTTCTTCCTTTTCTAATATTAAAGTCTGATGATGAAAAATAAGCCTGGTCCCTGAGAATGAATGCAGGTGCCGTTGATCGCCTACAACCTCTGGCGTAAATTTAGCATTAGTGCAGGGGTAGACAAGCATTTACAATGCAATAGGTCTCGCAGCATTAAAGTATGAGTTATTTGCATTGTGTATGACAATGCCAATAGTTATAACTTTTGCAAATGTGACACCTATAGCATTTGTAATGCAATATGTGTTGTATTACACAGAGACAATCAATCACATGTGTTTAAATCAGTGTATAGGAAATGCTACATAAGGCCGAGGACTACAAGGTGTAGGAGTCACGTGTTATTTACACTGATAAGCAGTGTTGTTTAATAGTTCTTGCTCTAAAAAAGCACAAACTCAGAATGTAAAACTTAACACCATGGTTGGGGGTTATCTTTAAAGATTCGAATTGATTTGTATCCAAAATAACCATTTTTCCAACATTAGGATAATAAAAGGATGGGGAATAAAATTTTAACTGCTCACTGTTGAATCTTCCTCCTTTCCATTCCACTTTAAAGTGTGGTTGCTGTCACTCATCCCAGGTGTAGTTTAAACTCCACTTTCCACCTTTTACCACCCCAACCTTTTTGCTCCACCCCTCCTTTACTCAATCCCGTTTCTTCCCCTCAGCTTTTGTTTTCTCTTTTTCTTCCTTATGGCTCTACCTCATATACATTTTAACTGTTGCCTTCTGCCCACTACCCTCTCCTCACCACTCCACCTGTCCCTGCCTATGTATCTTCCACTATCTTTCATGCCCTATCTCTCCTGATCGATTCTTCAACACCCACCTCAAACTCCACCTCGCCCCGTACCATCCTCATACGGTCCTTCCCGTCCTCAACCCCTGGCCATTGTTTTCTTCAGTCTTGCTCTCACCACTCCAGACCCCTCTTACCTCCGTCCTGTCCAGTTGCCTCCCCATTTGCTAGGAATTAACCTCCCCTGAGCACATAGAGAATGCCCAGCGCCTAGCTACCCTGCTTCAGCCTACCCCTGTCACGCGGCTGTAACGGCCAAGGCTCTCCCCGGCAGGTACCTCGTGTTGGGCTGCAGCTGTTGCGGGTGCCGCGCAGAGGGGCAGCCAATCCTCCTCTCTCGTCTCAGAGCCAGCGGCTCTCAGCATCCAGGCGCAGCAGTACAGCCGAGCCCAGCCAAGGGGCGGGCCTGGCTGTTGAGACGGCTGACTGACGGGTGGCAATAACCAATCAGCACCGGCAACAGATCGTTTCGGGCACGCTGGGATTTGTAGTTTACAGACCTGACTGCTGTCATGCCATTAGTCTCTGAAGGAGCGTTAGCAAATTCCTTCATCGCGTGGTCGATTGTGAATAAGGAGTAGCATATTAAGGTCGATGTAAGGCCGACAAAAATATCGACTTTCTCTTCAGTTCCTTTATCTTTCTTACTGGTACTACATTTCCCTTCGTCCCAGGGAAGCCGCTGGATCTCGCTTGTGTAGCACCTGTTAGCGTCATTTGGTGTGGTTCCCCAACTGCAGTACATAATATGGCCCCTAAATGGCGCACCTAGCACAGATTTACCGGTACCGTGAATGTCTGCATAAATGGGAGTTCCCCGATGGGACTGCGCAGCTCTCTAGAGCTGTATGTACAAGAGAAACAGTACAACCTGTCCCTGAATTGCTCTGATGGCCAGGATTTTCAAGGCCCGCAGCTGAACAAATGTGTAGGCGCTTCCAATGAACCACAAGCTGCGCGGCGTCAGCTGAAGATCACGCGCGCGACCCAAGTCCAAGGCGCATGGCAGAGTCGGATTCCGACGCGCGCGACCCAATCCCAAGGCGCGCGTCGGAATCCGACTCTGCCATGCGTCTGAATGTGCGTTCGCAGCGAGCCCTAACGAAACCTGCCTTGGGGCGGGACTTCCGTCTTCGGAAGCCCACGCCCACGGAATGCCTGGACAGAAAAGCAGTGCTGGTGACGCGGGGCTCTCATGCCCGAGGGAGAGCCCCGCGGAGGCTGCAGAGTCCGGCGATGTGGTGAGTAGGGTTAGTTGGGGGTGGAGTGGGGTGGGGTGAGGTCTCTGTATGAGTGTGTGTGGGGGGTCTCTGTATGCGTGTGTGTGTGGGCGGGGGCGGCGGGGAGTGTCTGTGTGTGTGCGCTCGTGTGGGGGGGTTGAGTTGGGGATGTGTGGGGATGTGTGTATGTAAGCGCCGGGGGTTCTGTGTGTGCGTGTGTGTATGCTCGGCGGGGGGGGCGTTCTGTATGTGTGTGTATGCGCGGCGGGGGGTTGGGCTGTATGTGTGTTGTGCATGTGTTGTGAAGAGCCTGCCGGAATCGGAGCGCGTGTTCATGCGCGCGACCTGATCCGATTCCGGCAGGCTGCGTGCACGTAACAGCCTCTTGTCCGCTCTGCCTAGTCCTTGAAAGCAAAAAGGACTGAAATGATTACAATAGACTCGCTCTGCGACAGCAGGGGCTTTCACCCCTGCAATTGCAGGCACGAGACCTAAAAAAGGAGAGTTAAGTATCTTATAACCAGGGTAACTCAATCTCCGATCCACACAGCAGCAACCCCTCCGTCCTCCTCCTCGTAGACACATTGCTGAAGTCAGCTCGTTGTGTGAAAGTTTTCACAAACTTTTTGAAGGCTGTTGTGAAGACGGGGGTCTTGGTGAGCAAGTTTTGTGTTCACTTTTACGCTTCCCGGCCACCCACTTGCTTGTGTTGCAAATGCTAAATAGCTTTGACTCCCACATCTTATTTGCATTCAAGAAGTTGGTAGACTACATGCAAAGTTCTGTATTTTATGATTGTGAAGGATCGAGTTAGAGCCATGTCTAAAAATGTTCATGCTTCTCTGGTGGACCATCTTTCTTGAGTCTTCTGAGCAGTGGCGGCTGCTTCTTAATGGCAGTGGGGTGGAACTGGTCCCATGGGGAAATGAAAACAAAAAATCGCTTGCCTGCCAGCCGCCACCTCTCAGTCCTCTCCGCCAGCTTCCAGGACTCCAGGAGCAGGAACTGGAAGCACCCAGGCTTGAAGACTCCCCTAGCCAATCACAACGCTGCTGCTGGCAGCGTTGTGATTGGTCTGAGCGCCGTGGTTCGGCTCCCAGATGGAGACTGGGAGCCTGGGCATGTTCTCCAACCAGGCTGTGCATTACTGCCTGGTGGAAAACATGCAAAGTGCGCATGATGGTTTGGCCGGCCAAACCGTCATGCGCACTTAAGAGAGTGCTCACCACGCCTCACCTTGCTCCTCTGACACAGCACAGCCCCATCCCAGACTAACCAGCTGAGCAATAACGGAAAAAAGATGATAATAATAATATTATAATAATTTTATTTTTTTCCTTTTTGACCTGCTCATAGAGCAGTGGGGCGACGCTCCTCCGCCCTGCTTCTGAGATGGCAGAAGCTGAGTGTAATATTGGAATCTTGCAAACCACCTGAGCTTATAAAAATCTTGTCTTCAGCAAGCACTCTACGCTTTGGCTATAAGTATACATTTAGGATTACTCGGCCAGAAATTGCTTTAGTCCGTTGCAATGGTCGGGCACATATGATTAGTTACCTATTTCCTCACTTTATGGAAAACTTTAAATACCCTACATGTGTAGGTTATTCAGACATCGGTGTCACACCACTTACTGCCTAGGAACTTAAGCTACACCTCACCTCACAGATAAAGTCAGGGAGGGGGAGATGTGTAAAGGGTTGTTTTCGTTACAAGAAAAGAGAAGGAGGTCTAACAAATCAGGCTTGGCGTCCATTTTGGAATGTGATCCCATTCATGTGCATATGAGTTGTCTTCTCTTGTAAAGATATTGCAGAAGTCAAAAGAGATTATTATAACGTTTTTCACAACTTTTTAATTCAATTTTCAGACTGTAGTGCAGACATTGCAACCGTTGTGACTGTGCATGAAAACATGTGACATATAATATAGTTGCAATAGAATGCACCTACAGTTGTATATTTTCGACTTCGAGGCAAGCATTATTCCTAAAGGCATCAAATGAATCTGAACGGAAGTGATGACCCAGTTCACACTGAACAAAAGTTAATTCGAGCAAACACGAAGTCATGGATGACACAAGCATTGGCAAAGCCAAAAGGTCTCGCCTTAGTGACCCATTGGCTATGCCAATGCCTTTCGGCAATGACTTACGCTGGCAGGCTTTTTCCTGTCACTGGGCAGCATCATCAAAAATAAAATATAAACATAAAGACAAAATGTTGTGACTGCTTCTATTGACAACAAGGACAGGGTATAAGCACACATGGAGAGAAGGAAGCAGAGCTAGGGACACAGGGCAGAGAAGGCCTCAAACTCAGGGTAAAATCACACAAGAGTGAGAAACACAGAAAAGTGACAGTAAATCAGGGAGTAGGGAGATGCATCTGAGGGTGAACAATACGGAGAACAGGGAGTATCATTTGATGGAAGGAGACGGACAGAGTAGGGGAGAGCTTGAAATCACAAGACAAGCACTCTCAACCAAAAAGGGCAAAACAGTTCCCTAAAAGGGAGCAGTGAAAAGATAGAGTCAGCCAGTTAGAAAGATGGTAAACAAACCATGCTCTAGGAGAGGGTCAAACGCAAGATGAACAAGCTGGGATTGGGAAAGCCATTGAATAAGAATGCAAGAAGCAAAGGAGAGTAACAATGGGGAGAGGATGTGGTGTAACGGCCAGAGCTGCTGACTTTGGAGCTGTGGACCCAGGTTTGAGACTCAATGTCAGCTCAACATCCTGGGATTCTAGACTGGTCATTTAATCTCCCACTGCCTACTAAAAAATGAGTGTGTCCTTTTGTAATGTAACTGATGCTCATGTAAAGGTCTCCAAGATATTTGAGTTGAGTTTGCGCTATATAAAACTGCAAAAAATAATAATTAAAACCAACCAATGATAAGCAATGGGCTGGCTATAAACCTTGTAAGTTCTTTGCAACTAGATAGCTTGAGGTGCGTGTTAGTCTCAAAGTAAAAAGCATCTTACGCTCTTTGCATCTGCATACACACTTCACACATTGTAGCCTGTAACATTGCTCATTTGGATGATGTCGATGCTGCAAGAATTTTCTAAACCACCTATTAAGAGTTTATTTTCCATTATAAATGTGGCAATCTACCCTTTCTCAAAATAAAAACACTTGTTTAATGTATAGGCTAAAGCAGGACGAAGCACTCAAACATCTGTGTTGTTAGTAATTGTCTTTGTTCTCCAGAACCATACACAGTGGCGGTGCGTCCATTGGGGGCGTTGGGGCGTTGCCCCACTAGCCATGGACGACCGCACTACATCAATACAAGCATTTGAGAATGTTTTCTCAAAGGCATTCTGTCTGATTAAATTTCTGAGCGCACTGCGCGCTACCGGCCGGGACAAGCCCGACAGAATCGGGCATGGTATATGGAAGTGGGCCGTGGTGGGTGGGGGCGGGGCTGCGGCAGAGTGACAGGCAGCGCACAGGCAGAGGGAGCAGTGTCGGAGAGTGAGACTCAGACAACGCATGTGGAATGAAGGAGTACTCACAATTTTGACTGGCCCGCGCATGCGCTGCAGTGGTAGACCTTCCCTCCCCCCCTCTTTAGCACAGGCACTGTCAGGCAGGGACCCGGGGTCCCCGGTCTCTAAAAGGGCAGATAGTGTCCTGCTCGTAGCCCAATCCTGGTGCAGTGTTGCTGGTAACGCTGCGCCAGGATTGGCTGCTGCAGCAGGATGGTGCCGCGTGTGGGTGTTGGTTGGCAGCTGAGGGGCCGCACTGTATGGCCAATCACCATATGGCTATATCCAGCCATATCGAGGTGATTGGCCATTTGAACGCTGTCTCGACGTCACCGCGCATGGCGCGTGCCAGAACACAACTACAACAAGTAAGTAGTAGTAAGTGAAAGTAGACTCTAGAACTAAACACAGAGTCAACGCGTGAGTGACCAGTTCCGCTGCTCCGCAGTTCGTCGTCGTTGTGGTGTGCTCCTGCCTGCTGCTGCCGACCAGTGCAGTTGTGTTGTGTGCCCAGTCAGTGCCCAGTTGCTATGGGGGTCCGGACCACGTAAGTTTTTTATAGTGACTGTGCCCGTGCGTGCCGCTAGCCAAAGTGTCAGTGTGGCCCTCGCCTGAGTGTGGCTCGTCGGTGGCCCGTGGCCGTGTTTGCAGTCTTGAACTGTTGATCTCAGGGGGACTCGCGGGCAGGGTCAGGAGGGCAGCTTCATTGAGTTGGGGGTGTTGGGGGGGCTTACGGGCACGTCCTGAGCTTGAGTCGAGGAGCAGCGCTGCAGACCCCGGCTCTGTGGATTTAGCTGGAATAAGCAATGCACAGCACGGATTGTGCGCTCCGAGCAGATCTCACTGCGAATGCTGGCTGCTCAAATTTTCGAATCACACTCGCATGTATTTCCACCAACACCTGAACACCCTTTAAGCACCGGGGACAGAAAGTGCAGGGGGTTCGGACCCGATATTCTTACTTTTGTTGGTGTGGCTGGGCTGGCATCTTTAGATTTGTGTGCAGTGATGGAAAAAACATGTATTTAATTTGAGCACAGTCATTCACAGAGTGTGATAACTTTGTGCGTGTTTAAAAATGAAGCGATGCTTGCTCGGCCCAGATTTGTGTTTACATCAGCTAAGTTTTTGTATTAAATTGTGCTTTAAAAGACCATGGTTTCTGGTAGGCCAATTAACATGCAAGGCATTGTTTACTAATATATGGCAGTTTACATACACGAGTCTCAGAGTTTTAAATGGACATAGAAAAGTGCAGGTGCTCACATTTCGATTACCTGTCTGCTACTGAGAAGTGCCACTCTCCCATTAAATGTATTGCAAGGGTGCTGAGAAGTGCATACATAGAGTGTTAAATTACTCAGTAGTGCCTATTGTGACACGACCCCATGTTATTCCTTCAGTTCCTGTACATTGATGGAACGGTCCGATGAATCAGCCTTTTAACACCAGGCCCCGCGCACAGAAACATTGAAATGGGTGGAATGCGTCCCTGTGTTATGCAACTGGTGCTCGTGTAAGCCGTTCCCTCGGGTTTGTTTTCTCTTGATGTGGTGAGCGCTGCCTATTATCAGACTCCGTGCCTTGAAGCCCTCAATATTATTGGCTGGGAGAGGATGGGTCATTACAGACCTGCTGACTATGGAAGTAGGCAATCAGATTGGAGTCCCGGCACCGGATCAGCACCCTGTGATTCCAGGCAAATCGCTTCATCGTCCCTTGTTCACAATTTGAATGCGTCCCTGTGTTATGCAACTGGTGCTCATGTAAAAAGCTCCCACAAGTTTGTTTTTACTTGTTGTAGTGAGCAGTCCCGGCACGGCTCAGCACCCTGTGATTCCAGGCAAATCGCTTCACCTTCCCTTGTTCACAATATGAATGCGTCCCTGTTTTATGTAACTGGTGCTCATGTAAGACGCTCCCTCTGGTTTGTTTTCTATTGACGTGGTGAGCACTGCTTGTGCTCAGACTCAGTGCCCTAGAAGCCCTCCATGTTATTGGCTGGGACAGGATGGATTACAGAGCTGCTGACTTTGGAACTATGCAATCAGATTCGAGTCCCGGCATCATCTCAGCACTCTGTGATCCCAGGCAAATCACTTCACCTTCCCTTGTTCACAATATGAATGCATCCCTGTCTTATGTAACTGGTGCTTTTGTAAAAAGTTCCCACAAGTTTGTTTTCATTGATGTGGTGAGCGCTGCCTGTGCTCGGACTCAGTTCCTAGAAGCCCTCAATGTTATTGGCTGGGAGATGATGGGTCATTACAGAGCTGCTGTCTGTGGAACTAGGCAATGAGACTGGAGTCCTGGCGCCGGCTCAGCACCCTGTGATTCCAGGTAAATCGCTTTACCTTCCCTTGTTCACAATATGAATGCGTCCCTGTATTATTTAACTGGTGCTTGTGTAAAGTGCTCCCTCTGGTATGTTTTCTCTTGCTGTGGTGAGCGATGGCTGTGCTCAGACTCAGTGTCTAGAATCCCTCGATGTTATTGGCTGGGAGAGGATGGGTCATTACAGAGCTGATGACTTTGGAACTAGGCAATCAGACAGGAGTCCTGGCGCTGGCTTAGCACCCTGTGATTCCAGGCAAATTGCTTCACCTTTCCTTGTTTTTTCAGTGGATGGACGCTTCAGTAAAGGAGGCCTCAAAACCAACCAGACACATTAAAAGCAGGGGATGTGCTGGACTAAGACCCCTCTTTGGATATTTTCCCCGGGGGAATCCTTTAAAATGTTAGTGTCACAGAAGGCCTCGGATCAGAACCAGATGCAATCAAGCAAAATAACATTCTAGAATGCTTCTATTTGACTGTGACCCAGTATTGGATGAAGAGCGCTAGATCTGCACTCTTTCTCTCACGCAGAATTACATACCAGAATCTCATTCTCCCCTAGCACCCGAGACTCTGCACACACACTGAGGCCACCTAGGACAAGTTCCTACACTGTAGCAGTCTAGCCCCGGTCCAAATTAAGATTTGATGAGTGCTGATGGAGTGCTTTCAGCATGCTTGTTGGAGCTCATCCTCAAACCCATACACCTCTGCCCTCTCTGACGTCATAACACCTAGGGGAATGAATGGGAGAGTGCTAGTAAATCCAGCTCTGACTCCCACTGACCCCTCGCATCACAGGGAGGGGCAGCGTGATGTCAGAAGTGGAGGAGGCATCACTACTTACTCCCTCGGGACTCTACAGGGCCTATGCCTTTAATTTAAAGCCTCTGACAGGCCCAGATACCGTTACAAGCAAGACACTCATGACACACACTAGACACTCATGACACACACACACACACACACACACACACTCCACACACACACTCCACCTCACTCTCCCTCTCTTATGCTTTCACTGTGCACCAAACATTTGTAAAGCCAATAGGTTTGGCACTCACACTTGAGCACTAATGATAGCAATACAAAATACTTGCTGCAGTGCAAAACAATTAAAATAAGGGTTCCTTTGTGTACATAATGTACTAAGGAGAGCGATTTTAACATAGGGTGGCACGTACTTTTCAGAAGTAAAATAGTCCCTCGTGTTCCAGGTCTCGCATTATTAAAGTTTGAGGTATTGGCATTGTAAATGACAATGCCTTTTATTCATTTGCATTGGTGTGTAAACAAGCGATTTGTACTTATAGTCCATGCTTATGAGAAGCAAGGCTGGCAGTCTCTTTTACTGCCAGCCTTACTCATCGTAAGCAAGGAGTATACATTCAAAGTGCGTGTTTATGCACCGATTGCAGGTTTTAAAAACAAATGAATAAAAGGCATGGTCATTTACAATGCCAATAGCTCAAACTTTAATAATGCGAGACCTAGTGCATTGTAAATGCTTGCTTTTTAAATGTATTTACTTTTGGGGAAATCGCACCTGACTAAGTTATTTAAAAGAGTGACCATGTTTGATGTGTCTTTATCTACAAGATGCTCAGCAACTTTCTGAAGAAGCAGGGGGAGTTCCTGGGAGAGCTGCTCGGGGAGAAATCTTCGGGGACGTGGTGGTCCTTTTTCCCCGGCAGCCGAGGAAGCTCCAGTTGGACTGTTCGAGATGCATCTAATGCATTATATGTTCCTTGAAGTTGAACCGAGGGAACAGGGATGATATGATTCACATGATCATCCCTGTTCCTGATGTGAAAGAGGTCAACCGTTGCCCACAGCAATTTATTTCAAGCAGCAGAAATGCTCTCCAGTGAGTGCCACCGCCCCCTCCGCTGCCCTCATGTTTGTTTTCGTGTTGGCACCAGCCCTGTCTCAGCAGACACACAATCTGACAATACATCCAAGGCAAGCAGAACTTGAACTCTATCCAGCGCCTTGCCTCGAATTAAATGTCTATTTAGGTTAAATTAAACTTTGACAAAAAACGCGAGCACAAAACCGCACCAGTCACAGTGACCGCTGCAGCCACCCATAAGTCTAACTTTTATTCTAGTGACTGTAATCATGTCTCTTCACTGCCTGAAGAGAAGAATGTGCATTGTTTGACTTTAACATAGTTTCATCCCTGTGCAGCCTTGGCTGAATGAATGAATAAACCAAAAATATCAACAAAGGGAGTGAAGAGGTGGTGCAACAAGGCACCGCGGTGGGCTAATCCTCCTCTTATGAACGTCTAAATAATCAACAAAGACCACCTGAAACAGACATACAATACATATTCCGATGGTGTTGGAATACACTCAGTGTGTTAAAATACCCCTCACACACCAAAAGGGCCCTTGGTGTCATGCTTCATCATCGACCGAACACGCACATCGGTTTCGAGTTAATTAATTAAGGCTCTGCTAACAAGCCACGGCCTCACTATATAAGACCCGCCCTGCCCCGGCTTACCATTACCACGGAAGCCACTGACGAAGGAGGAAGCACTGAGGTGTGGGGGTTGAGTAAGTACGGCATAGCCGACAGTCCTGACCTGGTATACACTACCTTAATTCACTCAGGGTAAAAAGCTAATCTAGGTCCTGGCATTATCTCTCCATGTCTCCCCACAGTTGGACCCTCTATACCCTTCGCCCAGCTTGGCTCATGGGGCATTGTCTCATCATTCAATAAGTATGTATAAAAAGTGAATAAGCATCTCTTTGCTAGTTTTTGATGCTTTATATTGGTGTGTGTATGTATGTATACATTTTTATGTGTGTTTTTTCCTTCCCAGTTGCACCCTGTGAAGTTACCTGGCCCCTCCGGGAAATCCTCGGCCAGCCAGGCAATAAGCCCATGAATGCTTTTCTCCACAGTTCTATATATTTTGTCTTTTCCATATCCGGCTATCCAGGTCCCCCTAAGAAGTCTTTGGCGTGACATGTAACAGCCTAAAGTGTGTTTTCTTCCCCTATGTGTATTTTCATTCCTTACAGGTATTCATTAGTAAAGCGCATTGGGATCCGCGCTCTTTCTAAAATCCTGTGTTCTTATCCTTGCAGGCTTACATCATCAGTATTACTGACCGAGCTTCTTTCACGTGTATTTAAATTATTTATACACATTGATCAAACACAACACTCTCTATCTGTGGGAGCGCATTAGTGAGTGACAGGGGGATCTGTACATCCCGGTCCTGACGAAGGGGCATTTCGCCCCGAAACATGTTGACCCACACAGGAGAGCAAGACTAGTAACCCGATCTTGCACTCCGCCTCACCCCTTTTAACGATACCAGCCAGTGCCTATTAAATAATTTTTTCGAAACACCAGGCCAGGTATTTTTTAACTTTAATTTCACTGTTCATCACTTCTGACCTCACTGACACTCACTCCATTATCACTCACATAGTACTCACAATTAAAAGGTGCTCCGGCGTAGCCGCTTGTCGCAGCACTGCCCCGTCCCGCAGCGGGGGCGGGAAGACCCCGATGATGAAGCATGACACCAAGGGCCCTTTTGGTGTGTGAGGGGTATTTTAACACACTGAGTGTATTCCAACACCATCGGAATATGTATTGTATGTCTGTTTCAGGTGGTCTTTGTTGATTATTTGAATGAATGAATATCCTCATTAATTTGTCTGATTTTAATACTAATGCATGGGCTGATGCGTCCTTTAATGCAGCCTGCAGAGCAGCATTATTATCCACTGATTAGCCTACCTTTAATATGTGTGATGGGCGCAATGTCCTCTCTAGACAATCTGAAGAGCAGAATACATATTATTGTTCTGTCTAAAATATTATTCATGACAGCGTTTTTCTGTGTGCCCTGCAGGGCTGCATTTATACCCAATGATTAGCACACCTTTTCTTTTACTATCTGGGCACACTACTGTCCCTTTGCATCCTGAAAACATGATTTGCTATGCATTGTTTTGTTATTTATTGATAATACCCTTCCTGTGCAGCCATCATATAATTAATATCGATTGATGCATCTGAGTAAATGGGCATACCGCTCCAGTGCAACATTAAGCCTCATTGGTCACTCGAATATTCACAGCCCTTTACCACGAAGGGGCACCACGCCGGCCAGTGCAGCCCGAAGAGCGAATAAATATTCATGGTTTAGCCAACTTTATTCATGAAGGAGTGGGGCGTCCTGCACATCAGCGTTAATATGCATTGATTACAATAGCTTTCATTGGCTGCACACACTGATTTTCATACGAGAACATGTAATAATCATTGATTAGCCTTCAATATTAATGATGACGCACACTGTCCTAGTCATTCATCCAGGGTATCCTGCAGTACAACATTAATATTAATTGAATAGCTTGACTTTTAGTACTGACGACGAGGCCCAGTGTCATCTCCAGCCGATGGGCAGCTTCGATATTCATCCTTGCATGAGTTTAAATGGATTATTAATGGAGGGGCCCTCCATTGCTTGCAGAGCCGCATTAATAATCATTCATCCATTAGTTTAACTTTTATATTGATGAAGAAGCAGTGTGTACTACAGCACAGCATGCAAGGCAGCATTATAATCATTCATTCATTAGCTTACATGTAAAATTAATAGAGGGGCGCACTGTTCACCCTTGCAGCTTGCAGAGCAGCATTAATATAGGCCTTTCATTAAGTTAAAGCCATTTGCTTTGCTATACAATACCATTAGCAAAGCAAATGCCTTTAACTTAATCAAAGGCGCGACCTATTACATTTTCAATGCTTGGGTAACAGACTGATCGCAGCCCTTTAGTAAAAATATATCAGGCCCAAACATGTACCTGATGCAGATCACAAAATGCTGTAAATAGGTCAGTGAGTCACTGCATTTGTCAGAGAAATCATTTTGTCACTTGCAGTTCGTAAGTTAAAATCCTAACATACAACAGTTAGCTATTGAATACTGCAAGGTAAAAATGGTACCGTTATGTTTCACCCCCCCAGTCTTTGTTTGATTTACCCAATGTCTCAAAAATAAATTGTTATATTTTTATTTACAGCACCTGGTAAAAAAGCCTGACAACCTGAACCTGTTTAGTTGGTTCTTTTGTTGTTTGCAGTTTAAATCAAAACAATATGTGAGGTTCTCAGCATTGTATCTTGAAGTCTGTTATGAAGCTCTGTGGTTATACTGAATAAGCAGCTACCTATGTTATATGACAGCTCTTTAATAATGTAATACCTGCACTTTCACAATTGCTTTATTAACCTTCTGGCTTTCTCAAATTTGCTTGAAAATGCACCATTTTGCCACGATTTTTTCAAAATTTTCTCGGGGGGAAATCCCCCCGAACCCTCCTTAGGGGGTTCGGGCTCGCTCGCTACGCTCGCTCGCTACGGTGCAGTATGATTATCAGTTTCCGCCCCACCACTTTCAAATGTCACCAGCCGCCACTGACCATACACCATGTTATCCTGTGGGCCCAGAACAGTGCTTAATTTGAGCCGGAGGTTTCCGGTGCTCAGCACCCGCACTTCATTGTCAACACTAATTTAGAGATGAGCAGAACAACAGTTGTTTATGAATACAATATATATTAAAAATTACTAGTACCTGTCAGCCCAGCCATTCCTTTAGCTTTTGGGAACTGGAATAATCAAAGCTGTTGCACTTACAGGGGAGAGCTATGGTTTGTAGTTGTTTTATCAGCAATGGCAGGGGCAATGGGTGGTGCAAGCTGCTGTGGCCTCCTGATCAAGGCCCTGGCAATTATTATTTTACAAACTAAACACTGGCCCAGATGTGTAAGGCTGCAGAACATCATCTGCAGGGAATTACAGGGTTACGTGTTTTAGATCACGTTTTTCGTATGACATCTTTACGGTTCCGCAAACTTTTCTGATCTCAGGATTTGCAGCAGCAGAGTCTATCAATTGAAAGGTATCCTGCAATTTCATTGAGGGTCATTCACTAAACTGTCAAAATATCTGGCCCTCGGGACGTCAATCAAAGTCATTTTCCAGGGATTTTTGTTTTTACCTCTGAATGTGCAAAGGAGATGTGTGATCTTTGGCCAACGATCATACAACATGTAAGTGGAATCGTAGGGTCCTGACCACTAGAATACAATAACAAGGTATTTTGTATTGGCTTCGGTGATAAATTTATAGAAAAATTCAACATAAAGATTTTTCTTCTGTCTACATTACATAAGCTTATTCACATTGTCAAACAACTGTGAAAAATGACATACGTTGCTTACAAATACTGTTACATTAGTAAATTAGCTTCCAACAAAGAAAGTCATAAACCTTGATAAGTGCATTGATTTTGTAGTCTTTTTGCTGATTTCACAAAAATCTGTGTAAATTGATTTTGCTTCAAACTCAGTTTGAACTATGTTAGCAAGAAAGCAGCTAAACGTTACAAAAGGGCTCATGTTATTTTCTTTTCACACCATTTGCATGAAAGCAGTTGTTTTGCACTGAATTAAGCCTATTACGTACGATTACTTGCCTTGCAATTTACCTTGTCTGTTCACTGAGCAGGTGATAAATTAAGCACTTTGTCTGGAAAAAGTGCCCAAATGATTCAAAGATTAAAATAGTCTTAAATAGTGGCATAACATTAGGCCCCGGCAACTGCTGCAAACTTCAAGGGGCCCCCTTCAGCACTGAGCATGGGCAACAGGCCCCTGGCCTGAGAGATCCCAACTGGGTCCGAAGCGTGTATGGGGTGCCCTCCAGGAACTTTGCAGGGGGCCACCCTCAAGTTCTGTTACGCCAATAGGATTAACAAAATGTTTGCACCGGCTGCTCAAGTGTAAATATTGAAACTGGCAGGGATCGGGGTGGCGGGCGGGGGGTGAAGGAAAGAAATACACTTACCTCTTCATGGCCGCGTCCGTCCTCCGCCGACGCTCTGCTTCTATTCCAGGCGAGTCCCGGAACGGAGCCGGAAACACCTAGGCTCCCCTAAGCCAATCACGATGCTGCTGTCACTAGCATGACAGCAGCGTTGTGATTGGTCTGAGCGCCATGGTTCGGTGCTCAGATAGGGATTGGGAGTCTGGGCATGTTCTCCACCCAGGCTATGCACTACACCCTGTTGTAGAACATGCTAAGTGTGCCTCAGTAGGGAAAAAAAATGATAATAACATTGTGTTATTATCATTTTATTTTTCATTTTTTGCACTGCTAAGCCGTGGATCGATGCTCCTCCGCCTTAGCGGAGGAGCTGCCTCTGACTTTACGGTTTCTTCTGAGATAGTTATGATCGCATTTTCCATCCCAGCATACTTCGAGACTTCTGCCGCCCCAGAATGTTCTCAATGAACAAAAACTCTTACCTTCTGGAAAAACAATTGCTTGAAGAGCATCAAAGTCTTAGAAAAACTGGAAGGCGATACCTTTGTATAAAAGGCACCCAAAAGTTTTTAGGGGAACATTCCTGGATTCTTGGTCACTAAAGCACCTAAACTGGATGATCAGATGAGAGATTAGAGGCTTAAATCCACTCAGCTTTACAAACGTAAGTTACTAATAACATAACAACTAGTAAACTTTTCATTAGTAAACGTACTACTAGTAAACTTACTGCACGTAAACTTACTAGTAGTAACCTACCTTTGTGAGTACCTAAAAGTAGACTTTTGGTCTAACTTTATCTTTGTGAATCGGGCCTACCCTGTCCATATTAGGGCCATTGGCAGCAATGGTAAAAAACTACTGAAGAGATACCATTTGCAGTTGGTCCAAAGCGTGATAGCTAGACTCCAGAGGTGACTCCCTCATTAAAAAACACATTGCACTAGCTCTAAAAGCACTGTAGTGGTTGCCAGTGAATTAACATAGCACAATGCAGTCACTATGCCTGTTCCACAAAGTGCTATACTCAAAATCACCACTAACCATTCGATTAGGCGTTATAGACCAAGCTGCGAACTAAAACTGCATTGTGTGCAAGTTCCGTCTTTTAGGCGGCTTAGGTTATGGGGTAGAACACTTTATATTTCAGCAGCTTCATAATGGTACAGGGATGGCGAAGACAGCGAAGATAGCAGAAGATCGAAAGATGATGCATCGCAAACACTTTACTACATTGACCAGAGTCCTTAGGGGCGACACCGCCGGTGTGTGAGTAGTGTGCGACCCCACCCCCATTTGTAATCATAATGGAACATGTTTTGCAGGGAATATTACCTCATGAATTTTAGGAAAAGTTTGGAAACTGGATTAGTTCCAAAAATCTCATAGGTGCTAAAAGTGCTGAATTCTCTTGGTTTCTTATGTTTTTAGTGACGCCTTTCAATAGAGTGAGCTGTGGTGTTAACAAAGTATCAACTCAAAGTTTTGACTTTTTCCAATGTTAATGGATAATAACATCAGCCATCCAACCACTTTTCCTTTACTTTTCTGCTCTTTTTATATTTAGCAGGTCTTTTTAAAGTGTGTGCTTCAAATCGGGTGCAACTGTCCCAACTCCAAGTGCTATAGCTACTGAGACCTACATTTTCACATCAAACTATGGTTCAATATGTTGGAAGATGTCAGGTGTGCAGTTCTCTTGCTGCTTTGCTAGCAGTCGTATTGTCAAATCTGTAGAGGTCAGTCTGCAGAGTCGGAAGTAAGTGGTCAGTAAATAAAAGAGATTTACACAGGATAATGTTAGGTTTGATTGGTGCTTTCAGGCAGGTAGGCCTGTTCCATTATTTACTGTAGCTCATTGTCATGACATTGAAAAGGTCTACTCAGAGGGCAATGCAAGTTCATCAGAAACAGAGTAACATTAACCCTTTGCCTCCTTGCCTTTACAAACATACCTTTACCACGCATACGCCTTTACCTTGCATGCCTTTACCACACAAGGTCTTTATATTTAAGGTATGCCAAGCTTGTGTGTGTGTGTGTGTATGTGCATGCATGTGTGTGTGTGTGTGCCATTGGGTAGCTATAGGTAGTTGTTCTATAGGAATACCTTTGGTCCCGTTTGACGAATCTCTATGAAACTATCCAAAACTGTGATACATTTTGACTAGTTTGTGCATAGGAAGTTTCAGGGTGTTCCATCAAGTGGGGAAAAAAAGAGGGGGGGGGTGTCAAAAAGCAAAATCTCTATTAATTTTCCATAGACTTCTTCAAGGAGGGTGTGGCGGTTCAGAAGGAGGGACACGTACAACTGAATGGGGTAAATGAGGTTTTATTCGGATAAACGTTTTCTTTTTCCTTTGAGAAAGTCTTTCCCGTGCAAGAGTCGCTGGATTCAGGGTTTTCGCAAGGCTCTGGGGTCTTCTGGGACTTGTTCCCCTCGGTTTAGTGTTGGCGGGGTCCTCTCCCTTGATAGTCGCCCAACGCCACATGCAGGAAGGAAAAAGAGAGCTCTTAGTGGTTTGTTCAGGCTGTCAGTACCCCAGGGGGACCAAGGACGTGAGGGCACCGGTGCGTTGGCGTGCTATATAACAGTACCCGAGTGTGATGGACAGATGCAAGGGACTAAGGTGAGGGAAGGAGGCAGGGGGGGGGTTACAGGAAAATCGGTAGGGAAAGAGACACGCTATTTACACTATCTACAAGGCGTTGCCACGGCTCCCAAGCCACCCCGCCACATGTTGGCGCACCTGAGTGAGCCACACTCCTCCGTGAGCGTGGCTGGGTGATTTGTGTAAACGTTGGCCTCCTGGCACTGCTTCTCCTCGTCTCCGCTCCTCCGCCGTCTCCACATTCCGTCCGTCCTCCTCGTACTTCGCATGCTCTCCACTCTTCTCCTCCCGGGTGTCGGAACACCCCGATCCCTCTCCTTCCGGGTTTTTATCCACTCCTCTCGGCCACGCGTCACAGGGGGTCGTAACTACTTGCTCCATGCTGGTTCCGCTGAGCCATACCAGCGCGTCACAGTGTCTTCTCTGTCTTCCTCTTCCGTATTAAAGGAACAGTCCTCCTTTCTGCTGTCCTGCCGGTTCCACCATTCTTCGGACTCCAATTCCCAGGAGTTCTGAAGCAGAGAAGGAGCGGGATGATTATCAGGGGTCCACCAGTCTGTGTCGTTAGCGATACCCTCCACCCTGCTACAGAGGGCTACAGCAAAAACAGCTCAATGGAATTGGAATTACACCAAATTAGTCAGGAAGCTAGATCTTTGTCCACAGACTATGCTTTATGTGATTTTGGAAACATTCATTCAGTAGTTTTTGAGTAATTAAATTGCAACAATAATTCAATATCTGGACCGTTGGGTCCTCGAGAGGCTCAAAAGACTTTTGCAGGAGCGCCAATTTGAAAATAGAGTGTTCAGATTGCCCAAAGGGCATTTTTCTCCTTGGGCCATCTCTCTCCTGTGGGAGTCAGACTCCCAGGGGAGTGAGCACTCTGACTAGCTCCCAGCAACATCAGCAAAATGTTGATGGCAGCCTTTACAGAACTCAGGGACTTAATCCACTTGTCCTGCAGCATAAAATAAAAAGTAATGTAAGGGGGCAGGGTAGGGATATCCTGAACCTAGGCCCCATGGGGGCGGACGGGACACAGAGGGAACCCCTGCCATTGTCCAAACGTCCAAAAACGAAATTAAAAGTGGCAAAAAATGCAGCGATCCTATTGGACCCAAAAAGAAATGGCACCAGGGCACCTTCAAGTACTGGCTATCCCACCACTGGGCCTCCATTCAATACGGAGAGGGGGATCAGCCCTGTGGCCAACCCACCTGAAGGCAGCCTACACCCCCCCCACAGCAAGACAACCTCATGCTGGCCATGACCCTTTCGTCATGCGTGGCAGTGGGTTGACCGTAGGGCCTCGCTATCTAACTTCCCTAGACAACCACCCAGAAGCAGCCAACACCACTCCCCACTCCGCCTTTGGTCTTGTGTGGCATGGGGTTTGCTGCAGGACCTGACTTGCAGACAGGACCTTTGTTCAACTTCCCACAGACAGCCAACCCCACGCTGCACATGTCCTTTGGTCATTCGTGGAGTAGGTTAGCCACAACCCGAAAATCCCACGGGGCACACACTTTTTGGCTGTGCGTAGTGGGGTTGGCCACAGGGCTTGGCCTGCCACCAGGCCCTGTACCCAAACCCCCAGCAGGCCGACAATTCCATGCTGCGCACAGCCTTTGGTGTGCACAGCTTAAAGCTGGCCTCGGGGATCCCATTTCCCAGGGCCAAAGCATACATATTAAGGGGAGCGAGGTATGCACCCCCCTCCCCAAGCCTACATGGACCCCGGGGACCCCATCCCCCGAAGCAGAATTTCAATAAAAAAGGGATGGGGTAGTGTTGCTCCCTTCCTAAGCCTTAAAAGGCCAGAGGACCACATCCCCAGGGCAAAATATTTAAAAAAAATTAGAGGAGGAGGAGGCCCGCTTACCTCCCTCCCGAAACAAATTCACAGTTTTGGAGTGGTCCATCAAGGGTAACCAAGAAAAAAAAGGGGGGGTCCCAAAGGCAAATTTCCCCAATCATTAGCCATAGACTTTTTTAGGCAGGGCTGCAGCTAAAACTGCTGAACTGAATTTAACTAAATTTGGCAGGAAGCTAGATATTGCTTGCAGATTTGACTTTGGTATAAATCCGCTCAGTAGTTTTTGAGAAATTAAAACCAATTTAAAAATAGAGCATTCTGATTGGCCCAGGGAGCTTTTTTTCTCTTGAACCATCTCGCTTCCATGGGAGTTATCCTCCTGTGGGAGCGAGCACTCTGATTGGCTGCCAGCAACATGAGAAAAATGTTGCTGGCTTCCATTACAGGACTGGGGGACTTAGTCCCCTGTCCTGAATTAAAAATATAAATGATATAAGGAAGCGAGGTTGAGATACCCCGCCTACCTAGACCCGGGGAACACAGTGAGAACCCCACCCCCCCTTATCAAGGCCAAAATTTAAAAAACTAAAATATTGGCAAATTTTGTAGCGATCAATGATGTCATTTGCAGTGTCATCAGTGATGTCATAGAGCATGTCATAAGTGATGTAACTATAACTGGTGAATTGCTGTGGGTTTTTGTGAGTTTAAAACGTTAATTAGGTCACTGACATATTCATTACCTCCAATTCAAATACCTGCTTTCTGTCTTCAGGTCACAATCCTATCCTCAATATACTGTGATTAACTGCTGACAAATAACCCACTTCCTTTTATGGTCCTCGTGTTAAACTTTAAAAGCCTTCTGTTGCCTGAGGGCTAGGGCGCGCTATAAAAACATCGTGAATATGTAAATAAATATTAGCCAAATACATATAATCATCCAGTTGGATTTGTTTACTTTTGGTGCTGTGTAATACTCGAATTGCTTTTGGGCGGCTTCTTAATAATAATCATTTACCTACGTAATCTGAGACATTCTGACTCATCGTAGTATGGGAACATTGACTGTTTAAGACTATGTTGACTATATATTTACAATGGCCTGAAGGTGGAGCAGCCACAATATCATCTGTATACATTAGGTGAAGGAAGCCAATCAAAACCAACCTCCCATGGCTCTGTGCCTACGGTGGTAATCCTCTCTTCCGGATCTGCCCTGCAATCCGGTGCTACCATCAAAGAAAGCTTTCTGGCTTCTGCTCTACTTCCATCCACATTCTTTCTCTCATTCCACATTCCCCGCAGTGCTAAGTATAGCATGTGTTAATTTTAGCTTTACCTATGGCAACTTCAAAATTTCAACCGGTGAAGCAAAGCAAGCCTAGTGCATGGTGAGAGAACTGGAAAATGTGAAACAGTGTGAACAAACATTTGTTGTTCAGGCAACATAAGTGCTGCAGCACAGAAGAGAACTTCATTTTTAGTTCTAGCCTTAGCCAAAACCTTCTGATTTTACTAAAATGATGTGTATAATAAACATATAGGGGTTTTTAGCCAGTCCTTCGTCCAGTGGTCTGTTCTTATGGCATTTTTCTTCCATTAGATACAGCATGGGGCAGTGGGTCAATCCACATCAGCCATTTATTAACTTTATTGTGAGTGATGGTATTCTGCCCTTTCACAAGGAGCACATCCATGCACAAATGAGTTCCCTTCTGTGCAAGGGATTAAAGTTGAAATGTGTGCTTTTTGGGGAAAAAACTATTTTTGTTATTTAGCCAATGTGTTTTCTAACTGTTTGATGGTTAGCACTTCCCTCAAAATTAAAGTTTGCGAAACAATGACAAAACAAGCACTGGCAAAGTCTAAAGGTAATGCCAAACCAATTAGCTTTGCAGTGCTTGTTCCAAATTGGTGTGAAACGTTGTTGCAACTCACTCTTTATTGTAGATATGATGATTCTAATTTGCCTTTTCTAAGTTACACTGTTTGTCTTTCACTTTTTTGCCTTCTGTGCTACTCCAGGCAGAGACCAGCCATATGCAAATTTTCTTTGGTCTGTCTCCGAAAGGAACACTATCCAGTACTGCCATGCCAGGTCCCCTCCAGGTGGGTAAACGAGCAAACCCAGGCCTATTTTAGCCTTGTTGGCCTTCATTGTGAAGTGTATCTGGAGTCCATAGCCTCATAGAAACAGGGAGGGCACTTCCGTAATGGCGGTGGAGCGTTGCCCCACTGGTCAGAGTTTGTCACAGAAAAATAAAATGATATTAAAACAATAACATAATTGGCCGGGCCATGACAGGCAGGAATGATGGGCACTTAAAAATGTGCAAGTAAGTTTGGCTGGACGTCTTAGGCCAGTCAAACAGACATACTCAGTTCTATTTCTCCAACCCAGCTGTGTTCACAAAGCCTTTGGCTCCTAAGTAGTGTCTGAGTGTCAGGCCGCTCACACCAATCCTGGCACTGCTGTCATAGCATGAGAGCAGCGTCTGGATTGGATGGGGAGTCTGTGCCTTTCCAGAGACTGCTGGGAGTGAAGCAGTGGCTATCAGTGTTGGGGAAGTGAGAGGTAAGTTTTTTTTATATATATATAATATTTTGACCCTCCATTCCCTCCTTTCACCCCCCCCCCTACTTTCGTTGTGCCACTGCATACAGCACAGGACCACATTCTGGGACATACCCATCACATAAAGCACTTAGTGTGTCTCTCAGAGAATCACAAAATGTAAAGGGTGGAATGCTGGAATTAATCGTACTACAGTTAAATATTTGGAATGCATTTCAGTGCCTCGTTTTTTATTTGCTCACTGGTCTGGAGTTCCTTGTGTTTGCGTCTATAGAGGACATGGCCTGGAACTATAGGCTGGATTGCTCCTATTGGAGACAGATTAAGGCTCATTTCAATATGGCGTATATTGTTCTGGAGTTTACTATGCTCAACCACCCACCAGTCTGGACTCCAAACCTGAGTCGAGGCCTGTTTCTTCATTTTTCTATAGCGGAACAACTGTGCCAGGTCATAAAGGTCTATGATGGGCAAGTTTTTAAACCTTTTCTTTAAAAATACGTAACTGAATTAATATGCCTGATCCCTTTAACATGTTTTTGAATAACTTATTTGTTGTGCAGCGACCATCACTTCGGCTGTTCCTGAAAACTGTACTGCAAAGGTGTCCCTATCTCTAGATGTAATGGTTCAGCCCATTTGAGGTGTAGTACCATTTGGAGTAAAAGTGACACGGTAGCGTCCCCAGATGGGGGTGTCTCATCCCTTTATCAGATTCGGTATTCCTTGCTTCTTCCTAATAATAAAATCCTAAATCTCCTGCAAAACATATTTTCTATTATTTATTTTTAGCATTTGTAGAGCGCACTGCAACCCTACGGGCATCCTGGCGCTTGAGACGAAAAAGGAGAAAGCTGGGCAGAAGAGGGAAATAGAAAAGCAGGTTATGTGAGAAATCATGTAAGTGAGTCAGGGATCAAACTTTGGGAAAAAGCAATATCTTGATTCTCTTGCGAAAAAACATTAGATTCTGTGTGCCCCTGATTTCCAGAGGAAGGCGGTTCCAAAGGCGGGCAGCCGCCACACCAAAAGCTCCACTCCCCCCAGGGTTACTTTCTTTATCCTCGGAATCCTGGCAAGGCTGGCAGTGGATGAACGAAGGTTACGTATAGGCTCATACAATTGGAACCTATCTTGAAGCAGTTTTGGTCCCTCTCCATGAAGTACTTTGAACACTATACATAAAGAATTAAACAAAATCCTTTGTGTAACTGAGAGCCAGTTCAGTTCCACCAATGTTTGCGTGCTCGAAGAGCAGCGTGCTCGAGACAGAGCCAGCTTTGCTGCTGCTGCCTGAATACTCTGGAGTCTGGCAAACAAATATCCTGGAGACTCTAAGAGCAGGGCATTACAATAATCCAGGCAGCTTAGTATAATACTCCTGACTACCATGGTTTTAACCTGGACTGGCAGCAATGGTAGCACTTTCCAAAGTCCTCGGATGAGAGTGTAACAACCTCCCACCAGTTTGTCAACATGGGACTCCAGATTCAGCTTTTCATTGAAGCTGACCCCCAGATTATGTACCGTGCTCACTGGTGTCAGAGGGCCATCGGTGGTTATTGGCCAAAAATCAGCTGGCAGTCCTCGTGGGATCCTAGCCACCTTACAGTGTAAAATTTCAGTTTTTTCGCTATTGAATTGAAGCGAGTTGTTCTTCAGCCATTTCACCGTTTCAAACATACAAGCGTGAAACCTTTCCAGGGGATCAGCCTGATCGCTATCCAGGGATACCATGAGCTGGGTGTCATCAGCGTAATTAACCATGCTGGTGTTATACGTTTTTATAATCTCCAGCAGTGGTCGCATATATGCGTTAAACAAGATAGGGCTTATTGAGGACCCCTAGGGTACCCCATGTTCGTTTATCACAAACTCCGATTGATACGGAGGGAGCACTACGGCTTGCCATCTATATGATAGGTAAGAGCGCATCCACCTCAATACCCCCCCTGTCACTCCTAGGCTTTCCAGCCTCGAGAGAAGTATACCATGGTTGACCATGTCGAATACGGCAGACAGATGTAGCAGTATTAAAGTTGCTGATTGACCCCTGTCTGCCCGCATTCGAAGATTGTCTAAAACAGTCACCAAGGCTGTCTCCGTTCTCTGACCAGGTCTGAACCTGAATTGCTCCTCTTTCAGTTTGTTGTTTGTCTCCAGAAAGAGGGACAATGCCCTACTAACTAGGCATTCCAGGATCGTAGCCGGGTAAGGTAAGAGGGAAATAGGTCTAAAGTTCTTATGGCAGCTTGAGTCTAGTGTGGGCTTTTTTCAATAGCGGTGTGATAATGGCTTGCTTCCAGCTAAGTGGCACCTCTCCGCTGTTAAGGGATTGGCAGCACAGCTGATATAAGATAGGAAAGTTCTCTACTTTGAGTTCCTTCATTATCTTATGGGGGATAGGATCCAAAGGTGACCCGGAGGAGATTCCTAGGGCTATTCGGGCAAACTCCTCTTCCGATGGTATCATGAAATTATCCACGATGACCTTAGGTACAGCCAAATTAGAATCATTTTCCCAATTAAGGTTGTTCTCACAAGTCTCCTCATTTTCCTGTCTCGAGGACCAGATGGGGTCACATCTTTCAGGCCATCCGCGATCTTCATAATTTCTTCTTGGAAGAAGAGAGCCAGCCCATCACATAGCTCCTGAGTGGGTTTAATTTCACTGTTAACACAGTCCGGGTGGGTCATATTTCTAATCATCCTGAAGACATCCCTAGATTTATTAGATGATTTGAGTATGGTGGAGGCAAAGTATTCTGCTTTAGCAATAGCTATTTCTTTTTTGTATTTTATTAAAGTAATCCTCCAGATTGTCTTGTCCTTTTCCACGTAGTTCTTTCTCCACTGTCTTTCTGCCATTTTGCAAGTCAGCTCAAGGCTCCTTAAATTCTCTGTATACCATGGAGCTGAGGGACTACCTCTTTTCCTGATATCTTTTACCGGAGCAAGCTGGTCAATCTTCCTGGTTAGGTACTCACAGAGAGCTGTATAATTCTCTGTTACCTGTTTCTCCGGGTTAAACAGGGTCCCTGTCTGGAATAACGGGCCCGTAGTTGCCTTTCTTAATAATCCTTTCCAGCCCCTGCCACGGAAGGTCCTTTCTTGCTTATTCAAAGGCCTTGTTTTACTTAAGATTGACATGCCAAAATTGGCTAGATGGTGGTCCCACCATCCCACCGGCAAAGTTTCCCCCATCGTAATAAGCCCTTCCTCCGCAAATATCATATCTAAGATATGACCTTTGGTGTGCGTTGGGTCTGTCACCCATTGTGTCAGGCTGAGGTTTGCACAAGACTGAATACGGTTATGAAATGCTGTATCCATTCTACCACTGGCCCACAGATTGAAGTCTCCCAGGACTAGGAGCCTGGTATGTGTAAGGGCCATGTTATTAATTACATCAATCAGTTCTTGCTGTTGTTGTACGTTAATTGCCCCCGGTGGCCTGTAGCAGATCATACCAGTAAAAGAGTGTCCTGTCTGATCTTTAACGGAAAAGCCCAGTATTTCTGCACAGGTGATTTAATCAATATCTAACGGAGAGATATTCAATATTTCTTTAAAAATGATTCTAGTCCCACCTCCCGACCCCTAGATCTTGGCTTATGAAAGGCATTGTATCCCACTGGACAGGCCAGTTCCAGTTCTAGCTCCAATCCCGCTGTGGTCCATGTCCCAGTCATAAATAGGACATCTATATATCATATAGGCACTAATATACTCCATGACAGTACTCCTCCAACCCTCAGGGTAGCACACGTGGTACGGGCTAACTTATCCACTAGATCAGAGTCTCTAAATGTATTTCATTCAGTTGATGTAGATGATCGGTAACATGATATGCAAGGCTTTCAGTTGGATTATTACGATGGGAGCACCCGTGCTGGAAGATGAGTGATAAAAAACAACTGCGAAAACTGAAAGGAAAAATGTGCAAAGTTGGAGAAAGGATCTTGCTTGCATGATTAAAACATGGTACGTTCCATATCTAAAGATGGAAAAAACGCAGTGTTTAACTTCAGGCAGTGTTTGCCAGTGCTCTGCGTCTGCGGCTATGACAGTCTACCACATGGTGGCTCTGTTAGTTTATTTGTGAGGTGATCACATCAGCAGAGAGGCCTTCAAAGTGTGTGTGTGTGGGGAGGGGGGGTCCCTGGCTGCATTCCCAAGGTGGTGCAAATGGGTCTGCAAGTGTTTGTAAATTAAGATGACCTGGAAGTTCGATCTTGTGTATTTCGCACATTTCCAGACTATCTTCATTTACATGCAGAGATGAAGTCCATATGTCACTGACCTTGAGCGCCTTGGGGTGGGCTCAAATATATGGCTAAAAACAACAATGTCTTCGGTAGCTATATATATTTTTGCACCTACAGGAAACTGCATATAAAAAATTGCGCACACACCTTAAATAAAAAGTAAATGCAAGTTAAACTAATCGGTGGTAAATGCACCCTTTTACATAATGAAACATCAGTTAGCTAATGGAATCAGTGCAGATATTGGTGTGTGTCTGTAGAGTAACAGATTGGTTGGCGCAGTGGGAAATAGTGTTTTGTGTATTTATAGTGGTAAGAGGTTCCAACCTGTGGCAAAAAGCACTGTGCGTATGTAAATAGGACCCCCATATCCCTGGTGGCGGTTCGATGCATGCCTCACTGCAGGACTGCCCGCAGTATTACAATTGCGGCAGTTGGACTGCCAGGAGACCGTTGGCACCACCAGGATCAAGGATCCAGCTGGGCCAGTGCTCTTCCAACACTGGAATATGCTGGCGGTGCCACAGCCGGCACCACAGAGCATATTCAGAGTTCCCTGGCATTGAACCCACCATGAAAAGGGTTGCAGAATGGCCACAAATGGGGCCCGCTGTCGGATTTGGGCCTGAGGTGCATGCAGGTGGGGCAAATGTAGTGCCCCCTAAATTAGCGATTCTTCTTCCTGCACGGTGTGGCATGTATGTCACACCTTGCAGGAAGGTGAAGTTGGCACTCTGAGAGCGTCAATCTGCCTGCTAAGCTCTTTTATGAGCATGACAAACCGCTGCTCTGAGACCTCCGCAGGACCACCCAGCAGACAAGAAAAAAAACTCCTGATGTGGCGGGAGGCTACACCACGGGTGAGGTGGTCCCAGAGTGGCGGGTGTTACACCGTACGCTGTGGGACCGCCAAACTCATGATTAGGCCCTTGATCTTCGTCATTATGAAACTCCAAGTGATTCCATCAGTTCAAGCCTATTCTAGCTCCCAAGCAGCCATTATGTTTGGTAATTAACCAATTGCACACATTTACTTTCAGGAGGTCCCCCTCTTCCAGCCCCTCACTCTTCACCTTCAGAAAGAAGTATCTTAAGGTTAGCCATAACCTTTCCGGTATCACTGTTTTTCTTAAAATGGTGACACCAGCAGGGCCAGACTGACTGTAGTGGGCACCGGGCATTTTCCCGGTGGGCTGGAAGCGTGGGGGCCGTTTTTGGACCAGTGGAGGGCGTTTTTGTTACTTGGGGCTGGTTTTGCATCAGTGCTGCAAAATCGGGCCCCTGTAACAAAAGTGCAGCAGCAGGATTCTCCACCAGGAGCCCCCCTCCCCAGGGGAGCCGGTACGACATCATTGCCTTGGCTGGTTTGCATTCCTTGACCGGCCCTGGACACCAGGGTTTGGCAGAGAGAAGGCCATTGTGTTTGCATTCAGATGCAGAGCCCTGATCTTCTGGACCCCTGGGGCCGCAGGATAATGGACCAGGCAAAACAGGAAGGAAGCCATGTGGGAGCTCATTTTTGTCAGAAGGGAGAAGATGTTAGCTAAGAGCCAGGGCTGCTGACATTGGCACTGGGAAACTATGTTCAAGTCCTGCTGTCTGCTCAACATGCTGTGATTCTGGGCAAACCACTTAATCACCTCATGCCACAAAAAAATGTGAATTTGACCTTGTGAAATGTAATCTGTACTTCTGTTAAGTGCTCCAAAACTCATGGGCTGATTCAGCGCTATATAAGACTAAACAAAAAAAACTAAACAGAGACAAAAGAGAGCCTGTTTCAAGATTAGAGTGATAATCAGGCATGGTGTGGCAGGGCCCAGGGGTGAAAGAGAGCATAGGAGATAGTCTCCTACTCAATGCCGCACCCATCCTTAGTGCAGCTGCATTGGGGCCCAAGAGTGTGCGAGGGTCACAGCACCCAAATTCTCTGTAGCAGAGTTTTTTGGTCACTTTCTGATTTTGTATGATGAGTTTGCACTTTTATGTCTTACATTTTTGGGGGATTATGAGCTACAGAAAACGTATCCCTGAAATGATCCATAAGCCCTGTCCCCTGCACTCAGTCCCTCCCACTCCCTGAAGCCTTGTCATTAAGTTTTGGAGGGGGTCGTCTTCAAAGCATTTTCTTTTTGGTGCTCAGAGAAAGATTCCAGGGGGGTAATCCAACAGTGCTTAATTTGTAAAATATTAAGTGCAGGTGCTCCAATTGTTTTATTAGGCCACATCCACTTCCCCTGGCTCCACCTACTTCTACCACTGGCTCCACCCACATATTTATATGTTCCGTATAAATTCTACAACTGGCACTGCTGAAAGCCAGATGTAATACCGAAGTTGGATTTCAGCCAGCGAGCCTTCCTCCAACATGGTTTTGATAGAAGCTCCCCCCCCTCCAGCACCCCAAGTAAATTTTGAAAAAATAAATAAAATCACAAAGTGCATTTAAAGCACAATTTTGGCATAGATTTGCTAAAATCACTAATGGACTGAAAGGGAATACATGAAATATTCCTGTGCTCTATGTACCGACTTGGGGAAAGGAGAATACTGGGATATATCCTGGTCCCTGTATCTTAGCGGTCAGCCTGAACTTGTGACTTTCCCCCAGTCTAGCATGACCAGATGACAAGTGGGGCTTTGTGGTTTTAGGTGCAATACCTACCATAAATCTTTAAAACAGCACATCTCCAGTTCTAACAATTATATTTGTGTCCCTTTGGTGTCAAATAATGTATTACATTTTACTCTATTGTTCTAAATTGGTGTAGGGTTATTCTTATGTTGTGTTTTCACTTTAATACGGTATTGTATGCTGAATAAATACTTTACACATTGCCTCTATGCTAATCCTGACTGCTTTTATGCCAAGCTATCCGAGGGTTAAGCACAGATTAATTTAGTAACTTCTAAGGTTCACCCTGACAGGGATTGTGACTGTTGCTTCAGAAGGGCTCACACCCTCCCCTTCAATCAACAACCTAATTTCTCACAACAGCCATACAACTTTTATCTTATACATAACCTGCACCAAGATGTGACTGTGGCTGTGCTCACTCAGCAGTGATAGTGGAACACCCTCTTTTACGAAGTAAAGCAAAACTTCAGAGCGATCAGGAGAAGGGACAGGATAGAAAGAAGGCAGTGCTGAGAAGAGAGGGACCAAGGAGAGGGAGGGTACAAAAGAAGGCAATACTGAGAACAAAGCGGGTAGGGGTAGGGAGAGTGAGAGAGGAGGCACTGCTGAGGGGAGACAGGGCAAAAGCTGGAAACGGGCTGACAGCAGAAGGTTTGTAGGCAAGAGGTTTGGGAGGGAGAGGGAGAGCAATGATTGCTGAGGAAAGAATGTGCAGGCATGAAGGGACTGGAGAGAGTGAGGTCAAGCCCTTGTGGGGAGAGAGGGACTAGATTGTGGAAGGCAGGGAAAGCAGGCTTTGTTGGGCAGAGGCTGGAACTCAGTCAGGACATGACTCTCACACTGGGGCATGCCTCGCGCCGTCCCTGCCTCTAGCCTTTATCCTGAGATATTAAAAGGAGTCATCAAACTATTTAATATTAAACAGGTTTTACCTCGTTTAATTGTTTTTTCTGTGTCAGTATGTGCAATTGGTACCACCTATAAACTGCATCTTTGCTTCTTTGATTTTTGTTCCCCAGCCATTTGAGAAAATAGTTTCCATTTACCAAGTTCTCAAGCAGTTCTTTCCTTAGTCTTATAACTAGTTACCTTTTTCCAGCAGTAACTCACTAAAGATATCCAGATACTGCATGACCTGTCTCCCATCCACCATGAAGCTTTGTTGATAAAAAAAAATCGCCAGTATTGTAGGTTAGAACCTTTTTATATTAGAGCCAAAATAAACCTACCTCTATGGAAATAAAAAGTTATGTAGGTTTGTATGCAAATCATTATCCTGAAAACTTATGTCGGAAAGTCAAAGACAAAACATGTGAACAAAATACTTGAAATGATGCTCAGACATGAAAAATATCTGGTGCCTCTTAGGGGTCAGAATCACTGAAAAGACAGTTGTTGAAAACTATTATTATAACAGACCCACTGAACAGCCCCAATAGCCACGAATTTTGGTTCCCTTTTATTTTGTAATTCACTTCTGCTCGAGCAAAGCATCACAAATGTAAAAGTAAGGATGTACTACATTGTAGTATAACTGAACTAACTGAGATATGTGGCAAAACTTGATTGCCACAGGACTTAATGCAAAGATGGAAAATAGGCCGACTATCCCCTGATTGGGTTATAAAAGGACAATATAATTGAGCTTCAGTGGGCCTTACACAGCCCTGGATCCCAGCGCCAATACACCTGCTGCATAATTCATAACCCTACCCCTTATTGTTATGCAATTATAAATGGTGCTGGATATTGCCTTCACTTTCTTAAATTGCCTTTATAAATGAATGCACAATTGAAATAGCATTGTCTCTCTGATCAGCTACCATGCCCTTCCTCGTCCATGTGCTTCCAGCCATTCTTTGTCTTCCTTGGGTTCCTGCTATCTCTCACTATGAATTGTAGCCCAGTGCGGATTACACGGAAGTGTTTGCTTAAGTGATTGTTCATCTGTATTGGTGAACAGGCGGAAAGATGAGCACAAGAATGTGAGTGTTACCCACAGACACCATTCAACCCCATCACACACCCATTTTAATTTCAGCAATTATAAGTAAGCGCTATGCCTGCAGATCAAATCAATACAGGACAGCCGATGATTGTTAAAGGGCATTTCACAAAGGGACGTCCACTCACACCTTGTAGCTTGAGGTAAAGCTGGCTTTTTGTGTGCTTGAATATGTTACACTTGTCCTTCAGCCACAAAATCGTATTTGTATACATATAAAGTGTAGGAACATGGGTACCAAATAGCATAGCAGTCAGATGTGAATGCACCGCTTATCAGCATACAGTGTTTGAAGTTATGTTTTATTTGCTGTTTTATAACATGTAGGATACACACATACCCACCCGTCTCACACAATCAGCAAGCATACATATATACACACACACACACACAACCCTCCCCCCGCCAAGGACCCATCCACCTCCACTTTTCTGCTCAGTGAGGAGGGTTAGGATGACATGATGATGGCTGGTCACAGCAGGTCACCATCGCGCTCCTCGGTTTGTGATCTAATCTGTGCAGGCCAGGCAGGTTGGTGGCGGTGTCTACAGTTCAGCTTAGCTTGCCATGCATGCTACCCAGCTACTCCCGGTAATGCTGCCCCTGCCAGGTTCACGCAGCACAGCAATAAAGGTGATGGCAGCTTTTATACAGTAGCATTATGTTGTAAGTAGATTTAAGATAGATTTATTAAGTTACACAGCAGAGCAGAAAACCTCACAGCTGACCAGACCATCAACTGCCAAGGCTGGAATCTTCACATACTAGATAGAATACTCTGAGGTACTATGGGAGAGTGGTAAGATAGGAACACTAAGAAAGGACTACCGACACTAAGTAGCCATATTGAAGTAAGTATAAATATACAACACATCTTCTCCCTTTACAGACAAAACACAAATGAAAGACTCGAACACATAGTAAGAGTTAAAGCATGGAAAACAAGAAGAAGAAAACATATAACACATAGGAGGTGAGCAACCTCTTAGACTTCCAGATCACGAAGGCAAAGGGACAGAATCAAAACAAGGATCAACATGAATATCATGATGACCACCTTCTCCCTTTAGAATGACAAAGAAAACAAAAAGAGACAGTCTACTCTCTACAATCCGTCGTTGTGGCCAGCAAAAACGGGAAGAGACAGTTTACTTCCTCCGATCAGTCTTTGTCCGCCGTGGCTTCTCACTCATTGTAGAAGATAGAACAGTTCAACAAATGCCTCAATGGGTCACAAGTTCTGGAAGAATGTTCCCGTAGAAAACTTTAGAGCCAGATCTCTTGTCCAAGATGAAGTTCTGGACCAGGTGTCTTGGTTCTGGTTTTTTCCTCTGGATGTGGGCCTCTAGTTGTGATTCGGGCCTCTGAGTTGCCTTTAAATTTCATTTCTTTTGTGGACAAACTATCTCAGTACTGTGGGCTTTAAGCCTGGTTCAAAACGCTGAACATTTATCCGGTTTAGAGAACCACCCTGTCACAACTTTCTCTGTCGTGGTACTGGAACTCTTGTCTGTCACGAATCTCGGTCGTGAACGCTCCTGGTACTGGGACACCCTTTGTCCACTCCCGGAACTGATTCTGGGACATCCATTGTCCCTTTCTGGATAGGTTGGAACCTTTGTTCACTTTTTTTTCTCTGGGACCTTTGTCGCCTTTTGCAACCTTTGTTCCCTTTTTATTCTCTGAGACCTTTGTCTCCTTTTGGAACCTTTGTTCACTATGATCCTTTTGTCTCCTTTGACCACAGGACTCTTCATTTAGGTCTCGGGACACCCTATCATGGCACTCGGGCATTTGCCCACTTCCACACGAGACGGGTTCCTGGACCTTTGTCCCCTTCCAGCCCTGAGAGGTCCTTTGACTTCTCCTGGTTATGATTCTCTGAGGGCCTTTGTCCCCTTCCAGTCCTGGACATCTTTTGACCGAATCCACAAGATACTCCTTTTTGCAATTCTTCTGTGAATTTACTATATATATATATATATATATACTAGCAGCCCGCCCCAGCGTTGCCCGGGGCAGAAGGGGGCTGGGGGCAGCATTTCTGGCTTGCGTGCACTCCCGCCCTGGCCCCCGCCCGCCACGACATTGTCCGTGTCCCGGAGCCTGAGCCTTACCTCAGCCGCCGTTGTTCAGGGCCAACCTCCCGCCCCCCTCCCCCTACCCCTCCCGCCCCGGCCCCCTCCCGCCCGTGTCCCGGAGAGCCTGAGCCTTACCTCAGCCGCCGGTCCCGCTCCAGGCGCTTTTCCTCCTGTAATTCACCGTTTGCTACCTCCCGCTCCCCGCGTATGAAGCAGCGCCAGTCACTCCAGGAGTCACCCCCGTCCGCGCTCTAAGGGATTGTACGGTCCCGCTCCAGGCGCCCCGCCCGCACAGGCCGCCACTTCGCCCAGCAGCAAGCAGGGCCGCGGCAGTCCTCCCAGCAGGTCGCGATCTTCCGTCAATGGGCACGATCCGCAGAGCTGCCCAGCCTCGGGCAGCCCGGGCAGCACGATTCGCCGCCATTTCAGGAAGTATTGCCAGGGAGCGCAAATGATGTCAGGATGCACGTGGGCACGATCCGCAGAGCTGCACAGCCTCGGACACCCCGGGCAGCACGATTCGCCGCCATTTCAGGAAGTGTTGCCAGGGAGCGCAAATGATGTCATCACGCAGACGTCGCGGCCGGCGCTACTTGCAAGGGACTACTTTATTTTTATTTCTAAATTTTTTAAACAACGTATATTTTTTATTTTCAATAGCCTGTGTTCTTCTGCTTGCCCTGAGGTTTTCAAAGATGTCTTGGGTGTTTGGATTGGTGGTGTACTTTTCGAGTTTACCTGGCTCAAAGGACACAGTTCTCTCTTTATAATTGTCAAGATCCGCATCGTCGGTGGCGTGGAGCCATCAGTAAACATTCCGTACCTCGAACTACATTTCCCGGCATGCTGTGCATACGTCACGTAACGACGTGATGCGCGCGCATACCGGGAAATAAAGGGATGCAGAGAACGGTGAGGAAACGCCGATAATTCAGTTCGGATCAGAATGAAGCCGTGGTAGGATCTATGACTTGTTTTGCCCCAAGTCCTACGAACCTGTGAGTACAGAGTTGTGTTGGGTGTGCGAGGCGTTGGTAGTTTCGATCCCAACAGCGCACCCCACTTGCTGGTCTGCCTTGGTGTTTCTCTCGGCTGAGAGGGACTCGTTTAACAGACATCTTGTTGTGTATAACCAAGGGTTATTTAGGCCGTTTTGCGGTCACCAGAATAGAAACACTAGTGATTTCGGTCACCTCCGGATCTACCTATCTTTTGTCTTGAAGAATTATGTTGTTTACTTCCTGTGATAAACAGAGGATAAGATTGATGCGATAGGACTCACTTTGCGGGATATTATCTCTGAGCCTCGCAGTCTATCAGAAAACTCTTCACATGTACATCGAACATTGGTGTGTTCATGTATTCTAGATGGAAGTATTCCTTGATGTGACCATATAACACGAAGGAAAAGTACTCGCCATTATTCTCCTTGTGTTCTCGTAGTTTATGCAGGATTCATTATTCTTTCTTTGTTCTCATTTCTTCAGGAGACAGGAGGGGTATTGGAACAGAAAAGTACCTATATTAAAAGAATAGTTGCATAGCAAAGGGTATGTGTTCTATGTTCTCAACTCAGTAATAGGACTTGTGGTTACTTAGCAGAGACCCTTGACTGTGTTTTGTTTTATGTTCACAGTTGGGTACAAGTTCCTGATACCACCTCAGAACCATTGTCTCCATTTGGATGTGGCCTGTTGTATTTTCTTTTACAGGTATAGCTTAAGCGCCTGGGGGGGGGGAAGGTTATCTTAAGAGAGTATATAGGAAAGTAGCGTTAAAGAGTGAGGGAGGTAGGGTGTTCTAATTCCTTGTTCTTTGTCATTACAGATCTCCCTCCCCGCTGTCCCCTTCCTTTCCCGCGGCGTTTGCATTGTCTCAGTGTCTGTATTATTGTATTCGGACTCTGGGGCAGTTCAGAGGGTGCGGGAATTGGACTCACAGCATTGCCCCGAGGAAGACGGAAAGCGGAGCCTGATAGAATTATCGGCCCACGAATGTTGCCTCTTCTTGGCAGTGCTGTGATTCCGCCATGACTACCTTAGAGGATGTTTTGGCTGCTTTGGCCTTAGTGCAGGTGGAGCTGGCAGCTTCCAGTAGAGAGGTTGCTGCTGCAAGGGCTGAGAATGCACAATTACGAGCCAAGGTAGATAGATTACCCCCTCCCACGGTTGCACAAGATGGGGCATCAGGCAGTTCGTCTCCTACTACCTCTGTGGTGGTTGAGATGCCTACACAGATCCCTCTTGCTCCTCCTGAACGATACTATGGGGATAACAAGAAGGTACAAGTCTTCATGACACAGGTCCAGTTGCATTTCATGTGTAAACCTAAGATGTTTTCCACACACCAAGCGAGGGTGGCTTTCCTTATTTCATATCTCGGGGGGGAAGCAGCACAGTGGGCGGTTCCGATAGTTAGAAGGGATGACCCACTCTTATATCATTGGGATAATTTCAAAGAAGAATTTGAAAAAACATTCGATAGGCGAGCAGAAACCTTCACCGCAGATAGGGAATTGTTAAAACTGAAGCAAGGTGATGCAGATTTAGTTACATATTTAAACAATTTCAGGAGGTTGGTGGCCGAAACAGATTGGCCGGAACCCAAGAGATCAGACATCTTCTACCAAGGCCTCAGTGAAGAGATGAAAGATGTGCTGGCACAAATCGACCCCCAACCCCGTACCTGCTTGGCTTGGATAGATCTTGCCCTCCGTTTGGATCATAGAATGAAAGAAAGGAAAGGGGAACATAAGAAGAAAGATAAATCTGTGATGCCCTATGAACATGCGAGCAGTGGGGAGAAAACTGTTCCATCACCTGAGCCTATGGACATCGGAGCCGTGCGAGCCTCCTTAACTGCCAGTGAAAGAGAACATAGACGTAAATTAGGACTATGTTTATACTGCGGAAAAAAAGGACACTTTTTACGCGAATGCCCAGTGAAACCTAAAGCCAACAGGTTTCGGGGAGATCAAAACCTTGCAGGAATTAATGAGAAGGAGTCGGAAAACTCCAAAGCTTGAAGGCAAATGGAGGGAGGCACTCAAGCACACATATCATCCCTTCATTTACCCCAGTTGCGGATTATGAGAGGAAACACCTCTTTCTGGACTTGACAATTTTGATTGGGGAGGTGAAACAAGACATTCGTGCAATGGTTGATTCTGGGGCTACTGGTTGTTTCATGGATATCAGCGAGGCCCGTCGATTGGGAGTGCAACTAGTCCCCAAAGAAAGTCCAGAAACAGTCTACGCGGTTGATGGGAACGAACTACAAGCGGGACCCATCACATGTCATACTCGGGAGTATGAGGTTACTCATGACCACACCCATCACGAATACTTGGGATTCAACATTATCGAAGCACCACAATATGGGATCATATTAGGGCTTCCGTGGTTGCAAAAACATGATCCTGAGATACGTTGGACCACAAAAACTGTCCAATTTCTTTCTCCCTATTGTTTAGAACACTGTCTTACAGGGGTTTGGAGCCCGGCTCAAGCATTGTCTTCCTTGCATACCATATCCACAGCCGCGGAAAAAGATGTGTCTCTTCCACAATGTTATGCTGAGTACGAAGCGGTGTTCAGAGACAAAGAGGCTGAGGTCCTTCCGCCGCATCGAGCGTATGATTGCCGGATCGACCTCATACCTGGATCGGTAATTCCCAATGGGAGGATATATGCTCTGACCCTTCCTGAAAATGAGACATTGCGAGCCTATTTAGATAAGTATCTAGCTCTAGGATACATTAGGCCTTCCAGATCCCCTGCAGCCTCTCCGTTGTTTTTCATCCCGAAGGCCAATGGTGAAAAGAGATGTTGCGTCGACTACAGAGCGTTGAATTACATCACCGTAAAAAAACAGTACCCACTACCCTTGATCCCTGTTTTACTGGAACAGGTTCGATCAGCGCACATCTACACCAAACTCGACCTGCGTGGCGCATATCATCTTGTCCGTATCAGAAGGGGTGATGAGTGGAAAACTGCCTTCAAGACGCGGTATGGGCTTTATGAATATCGGGTAATGCCCTTTGGGCTCTGCAACGCCCCAGCCGCTTTTCAATTTTTTTTGAATGAAGTGCTGCGTGAATATCTGGATCATCATGTCATCGTTTATATTGATGACATTCTTATATATTCCAATTCTACAGAGGAACACGTCACGCATGTGAAAACGGTGTTGCAAGCGTTGATGAAACATCACCTATTCTGCAAAATCACCAAATGTGAGTTTCATGTGACAACGGTGGAATTTCTTGGAGTAATGCTCACTCCATCCGGACAGGTGATGGCCGACAGAAAGGTACAAGCCATTGTGGGGTGGCCTCAACCGAAGAACGTCAAGGATATTCAGAGCCTATTGGGGTTTGCCAACTTCTACCGAAGGTTTATATCAGGATTTTCTGGAATGGTTTCACCACTCACTCGGCTCACGAGAAAAAACGTTCGGTTTGTGTGGGATGAAGAAGCACAAACCGCTTTTGATAAACTCAAGAACACTTTTTCCTCCGCACCTGTATTAACACATGCCAATTCCGACCTTCCTTTCATTGTCGAAGCGGATGCGTCAGAAATAGCACTGGGAGCTGTGCTATCACAGAAAGAGGTCTCTACTGGAACGCTACATCCCATTGCCTACATGTCTCGCAAGCTAAGTCCTGCGGAGATAAATTATACTATTGCGGAAAAAGAGTTGTTGGCCATTCGGGATGCGTTTGTGGAATGGAGACACTGGCTAATGGGAGCAAAACATGTAGTCACGGTTTACACAGACCATCGGAATCTGCAGTTTCTAAGGGCAGCCAGACAGTTGTCACCTAGGCAACTCCGCTGGATGATGTTTTTTGAGGAGTTCCGCTTTGTGGTTACATTCAGACCAGGATCTACCAATTGAAAGGCGGATGCACTCACACGACGAGAAAATCTCCTACTTCCCACAGAGAAACCCATCCGATCCATCGTGGAACCGGCCAACGTCATAGGAGCAACGCAAACCAGTGATTTTTTGATGGGGGTCAGAAGAGGTACACAAACCTGTGTATGGCGCACATGGCTTCGACATCATCCAGAATGGAAACTGAAAGACGGCATACCGATGAGAGGACAACAGGTTCTAATACCCTCTCTCAAGTTGAGGAAAACGGTGTTCTCTTGGTGCCACAAAAGTCCAATTGCTGGACATATGGGTTTTATCAAAACACTGTGTTATGGCTGTCTTTTTGCTAGCTCTTTGGAGATGGAGAATGATGGAGTGTGACTCCAGCCTATCACCCCCATAGCATAGGGATTAGGCCGATAGACAGGGACCCTGTCTTACATATATAAAGGCATTTTCGTATTATTTCCCTTAGAGTAAGGCTTATGAATTTAAGTTAGGGGATAGATATATAAGTACTAGTCATGATTCACTCATTTGCTAACATGCCGATCTGTTATTCATGGAGCTATGCATATTATGGGCTCCGTAGGCCTTAAACGAGACAGACTCCATTTTGCTTTCTGCCCGGTAGCTCGAGA
Source organism: Lissotriton vulgaris (assembly GCF_964263255.1). Taxonomy (NCBI): domain Eukaryota; kingdom Metazoa; phylum Chordata; class Amphibia; order Caudata; family Salamandridae; genus Lissotriton; species Lissotriton vulgaris. Next base: position 1,459,523,899 of record NC_141695.1, on the reverse strand, counting down.
AGGCTTTCTAGGTGAAGAGTAATGTTTTAGTTTCAAGCTGTTGTTCGCTTGGAGAGAACCGGTTCAGGCTGACCCTTATCGAAGGAATGTATTTTTCTCCACTCCGAAGACACAACTTCAGGCTGGCCAGCTGGGAAAGTGTCCTTGGTACGGGGAGGTACAAGAATTTGGTGGGCGGCAGGTTACTGGCCGTGAATTTCCATGAAGGAACGGGCTTTGATATTAGCGAAGGTGTTAGTCTTTTTGTCAGTTAGTCCGTAGGCGGCATCTAGCCGTTAGCATCTCTGCCATTATTCATTTTCATGGTGGATGAGTCGCCATCTTTGAAGTCGGAGAAAGATTTAAGACCGAAACTCTCTGAGATAGACTGAACGAGAAGTAGCGCGGAGCGCACTGATACAGAGAGAGAGAGAGACGGTAGCTAATAAACAGCAAGGTTCCGAGGTCCTGAGGGAGAGCAGACGAGGTTGAGCCTAGCGGTGCAGACGTGTACTTGTGACGGCTGAGGGTGACTGCAAGGCGAGCCAGGACCCAGAGACGAGACAGGAGCCCAGATGACTGCCGAGTCCAGACTTCCCACTAACCAGGTGATACCCGCCCAATTTATGTAGGATGTGCACTCTAATCTTTACCTTTTTCTTGCAAATGTTATGCTGCATAGTAATGTGATTTATGTTTATTGTTAATAAATACCCTAATTCATATAGAATTATTGTGTGCCTGGTGCTCATGTTCAATCTTGATAAACCCGACTTCTAGTTAGGAGCTGTTTGGGTGAACGGATGAGAAATCCCGATCAGGTAAATGGTGACTGAATAAGGAGGGAGTGGGTGGATCTTTGATGCCAAGAGCAGGGAGTACACTACATAATCTGAAACCATATTCAAAGTTATTACTGTAGTTTTATTCCAGGTAGACCACTGAGACAATACCCCCGAATAATGGTTCATAGGAATGTGGTCGTCGTTGATATGTGGCGTTAGTGATAACACTGGGTGGGAGACCAGTGGGAATACCCACCAGATTGTGGCTTGAATAAGTGAGAACGCCAGGGAGGATACTGGCGCTTAGTTTCGCCAGATTGCGAACAGTTTGGAAAAGGGAGCATTGGGTTCTGCAGGCCCGTGTGTAGACACACCGGATTGTGTGTCAGATCTGCCCTAGGGTAGAACGGTCTGGGTCGGGGTGACCGCGAGGCCAACTGATGTGAATAAGATATTGTAGAAAATCCGTACATACATATATTGTCATTCCCCGTCCTTAGGTGCGATCTGTATATTTATCTGTATATCTACTCATTGTGAATACGATCTGAGGAGGGAAGGTGAGTACGTTTTGGCTGGGTCACAGGGGCCCCTGGGGGCTGATCCCATCTAAACAGAAAATCCAGCCATTACATCTGGCGTCACGAACTGTTTACGAAGCCTGTGTGCATTGTGTTGTTTTAATCTCGTTGGTTTGCGCTCGGCTTGTACGTATGAAATTTTGTTTATAATTGTGTATATAATTTTTTGTGTGTCATTATGTTTGCGAAAAAATCAACGTCGGTTTTCAAATTACCGATCCAGATTCCCGGCTGGGAGTCTACGCCTTACGAGGCTTTGGCCCATGAGTGGGCTGATTCTACTGGTTTGAGTGAAAATTGGTCTTCATGCTTGGAGCAGGCGGAGCCTGCTGATGTGGTGTCATGCCTACAGAAAGCGCCAGTAGTGAAGGGTGATGAGCTTCCTATTTTAGGACTCAGAGGGTGGATTGTTCTTAATGCATACAGAATATTGCATGAGAGGTTTGTTCAACTACAAAAACAGTTTAAAGATTCGGAAGGACAGTGTGTCGAGTTGCAAAATGCGCACACTTTGTTGCGTTGTCAAAACAAATTGCTTGCCGATAAACTTGAAACATATCAGACCATTGCCGAAAGAGCTGCGGTCCGTATTGCACGATATAAATATAAACATCGTCGTGGACGTGTGTCTTCACGCAAAGTGCGTATGATTGTAGCGAAAGCTGGAATGGATTGGAACCCCGACGAGTGGGACGGTAATATCTGGGATTCTCATACTTCTGACTCCTCGGCAGAGGAGGGTGACAAGCGCGAGTCTTCTCGCTCCGGACGTGATTGTAAATCTGCTTCATGCATTGATTTGACTCCCGATTGTGACCGTGCTCGTTCTTCCCGTGTGGATGACGTAGCTTGCCCCGATTGTTCTGTTAAATCTAAGATGCGGGCTTCCTCGGAAGCTCTTCCCGCAGTTTCTGCTCACCCGATTTTTCGACGAAAATTACAACAAGCCCCTGGTAATCCCGGTGGTATAGCTCTCGATTGTATGGAAGATTTTACTCAGCAGGAGGTCAGTGACATCCTGCAACGATTTAAACAACGGCCTGGTGAGGCCTTGCTTACCTGGATGGTGCGTCTTTATGATCTTGGCGCTGCCGGTATTATGCTTGATGCTGTTGATTGCTTACGATTTTGCTCTTTAAGTTCTGATTCTACGATTCAGGACCATTTTCGGAATTATAATGGTGGTGTTCAAATTTCTTTGCTCCAGCTTGCGTCTGAGGGCTGTAATCATAAATATCCAACTGAATCTGATTGGCCTACTGATGAAAAACCGTGGTATACTCTGCGCGATGCGTCGCAACGTTTGAAGGAGGAAGTCATGAAAACGTGTATCTTCCTTAGTACTGCTGACAGGTTATTGGATGGTCTTTTAACATCTTCTGTGCGTAACCGCATTATACGTACTTCCCCTGTTGCTTATAAGCAGGTCATGATGACACTATTGATTAATCAAACTGGCAATCCTTTGTCTGCTGTGCTCGAGTCTGTTCGTCAGCTTGGTGAGCTGGGTGAATGGTTTAAACCTGAAAGACAATCCCGACCTGAGGGTCGTACTGGTGGGGACTATAAGTTCTCTAGACGTGACATGTTTCTTGCTCTCATTGCTGATGGTGTCAAAAGGGAAGACATTGATGGTGAGCCTAATAATAGCTTATGGGACATGTTTCGTAAGCGTGGTTTGGATCGTAAGGAGGGTGCCCGCTGTGTGCGAAAGAATGAGTATGACCGTGGTTCGGATGACAGTGGTGATGAGAGGCGACGTGTGAATTCTGATCGCCGTGATGATCGGCGCTATGAACGTGATGGATCCCCCCGTCGGAATGATGGGAGGGGGAGAGAGGATGAGCGTGAAAGGGGTAGAGATGATCGTGTTTCTGACAGACGACGAGATGCAAGGAGTTACTCCCCTGACATGAGAAAGAGAGAGGATCGTAACAGACTCTCTGACCGTAACTCACAACTTTTTGAATCTGACACTAATCCGTTTCGTACTGGAGACGGATATGAACAAGAAATCTTAATACCAAAGAAAACTGAGAACATTTACCCTGATCTGTCTTGGTTGACGGAACGTAGGAAAAATGACTAGGAAATAGGTCAAGCTCCGGTACGCAAGTGGGCCCACAGAGATTACAGACCCTATGTAGATATTGAGATTTTTTGGAAACATCGTAATATCCAAAGGGCCCGAGCGTTGGTTGATACTGGGGCGGAGGCCACTTTAATTCATGGTAAGTCGAGAAAATTTCATGGACAGTCTTTTACAATTACCGGTCTGGGTGGTAAAGAGACACCCGCGGTTCAAACTGCACTCGAAATTAAAATTGGTAGAATTCCTCGTAGAGAATACTCTGTGTTGGTTGTGCCACTTTTGGAATACATTATTGGAATTGACATTTTGAAAGGTATGACTTTGCATTTGGATGATGGATGTTATCAATTTGGTACACGACAGTACATTTCGACCAGACCCGTTCGGGTTGGCCGTTTACGCATGCCACCTATTAAGATCCCTTTAGCGACGAAAGTGATTTCTCAGAAACAATATCGCATTCCAGGTGGTCATGAAGAAATTACAGCTACGATTCAGGATTTGGTTGACGCGGGAGTCATTACTCCGGTCACATCTGCTTGGAATAATCCTGTTTGGCCCGTGCGCAAAAGTGACAACTCTTGGCGCATGACTGTTGATTATCGAGAATTGAACAAACATACACCTAAATTAACTGTTGCAGTGCCTGACATTGTTACACTGATTCAGAGAATTCAAAAGCATCCAGGTACATGGTATGCTTCTATTGATATTGCTAATGCATTCTTTTCAATTCCGATTGCTCCCGAATGCCAGGAACAATTCAGTTTTACATGGAATGGACGTCAAATGACGTTCCGGAGTCTTCCTCAAGGCTATGTACATAGTCCTACGATCTGTCACCGGCTGGTGGCGGAACATTTATCTGAAGTGCCCACGAATCCACAAGTTCAGATTTGTCATTATATTGATTTGTTGTTAAAACATGGGCACGAGTGCTCTGATTTTGAAGGTCTATGCTGTTTTAATTTGTCTGACCATTCTAAAGATATCCAGTCCCACATTAACAAACTCCACGACTTGACTGCAGAAATCAGAGAACATATAGATCAGGGTTTCTTTGACTGGCTTTTTAATTGGCTCCCTGACATGCATTTCATGCGACAAATTTTAGGGGGGGTTATTGTTGCTGTCTGTATCCTTATAGCAATTTGTTGCTTTATTCAGTGTATCCCTTCCCTGCTACAATTTTTTAGACTTACGAAGGGTCGTAGATCAGTTAGTTTTGTTTCATATTATTCGTCTACTGACGTTAGTTCTATTTAGTTTGTGGTTAATAGACTGGAGTCAAGGGGTGTAATGTTATGGCTGTCTTTTTGCTAGCTCTTTGGAGATGGAGAATGATGGAGTGTGACTCCAGCCTATCACCCCCATAGCATAGGGATTAGGCCGATAGACAGGGACCCTGTCTTACATATATAAAGGCATTTTCGTATTATTTCCCTTAGAGTAAGGCTTATGAATTTAAGTTAGGGGATAGATATATAAGTACTAGTCATGATTCACTCATTTGCTAACATGCCGATCTGTTATTCATGGAGCTATGCATATTATGGGCTCCGTAGGCCTTAAACGAGACAGACTCCATTTTGCTTTCTGCCCGGTAGCTCGAGAAGGCTTTCTAGGTGAAGAGTAATGTTTTAGTTTCAAGCTGTTGTTCGCTTGGAGAGAACCGGTTCAGGCTGACCCTTATCGAAGGAATGTATTTTTCTCCACTCCGAAGACACAACTTCAGGCTGGCCAGCTGGGAAAGTGTCCTTGGTACGGGGAGGTACAAGAATTTGGTGGGCGGCAGGTTACTGGCCGTGAATTTCCATGAAGGAACGGGCTTTGATATTAGCGAAGGTGTTAGTCTTTTTGTCAGTTAGTCCGTAGGCGGCATCTAGCCGTTAGCATCTCTGCCATTATTCATTTTCATGGTGGATGAGTCGCCATCTTTGAAGTCGGAGAAAGATTTAAGACCGAAACTCTCTGAGATAGACTGAACGAGAAGTAGCGCGGAGCGCACTGATACAGAGAGAGAGAGAGACGGTAGCTAATAAACAGCAAGGTTCCGAGGTCCTGAGGGAGAGCAGACGAGGTTGAGCCTAGCGGTGCAGACGTGTACTTGTGACGGCTGAGGGTGACTGCAAGGCGAGCCAGGACCCAGAGACGAGACAGGAGCCCAGATGACTGCCGAGTCCAGACTTCCCACTAACCAGGTGATACCCGCCCAATTTATGTAGGATGTGCACTCTAATCTTTACCTTTTTCTTGCAAATGTTATGCTGCATAGTAATGTGATTTATGTTTATTGTTAATAAATACCCTAATTCATATAGAATTATTGTGTGCCTGGTGCTCATGTTCAATCTTGATAAACCCGACTTCTAGTTAGGAGCTGTTTGGGTGAACGGATGAGAAATCCCGATCAGGTAAATGGTGACTGAATAAGGAGGGAGTGGGTGGATCTTTGATGCCAAGAGCAGGGAGTACACTACATAATCTGAAACCATATTCAAAGTTATTACTGTAGTTTTATTCCAGGTAGACCACTGAGACAATACCCCCGAATAATGGTTCATAGGAATGTGGTCGTCGTTGATATGCGGCGTTAGTGATAACACTGGGTGGGAGACCAGTGGGAATACCCACCAGATTGTGGCTTGAATAAGTGAGAACGCCAGGGAGGATACTGGCGCTTAGTTTCGCCAGATTGCGAACAGTTTGGAAAAGGGAGCATTGGGTTCTGCAGGCCCGTGTGTAGACACACCGGATTGTGTGTCAGATCTGCCCTAGGGTAGAACGGTCTGGGTCGGGGTGACCGCGAGGCCAACTGATGTGAATAAGATATTGTAGAAAATCCGTACATACATATATTGTCATTCCCCGTCCTTAGGTGCGATCTGTATATTTATCTGTATATCTACTCATTGTGAATACGATCTGAGGAGGGAAGGTGAGTACGTTTTGGCTGGGTCACAGGGGCCCCTGGGGGCTGATCCCATCTAAACAGAAAATCCAGCCATTACACACTGGAGAAAACCCAGAGACAATTCTGGTGGCCTTCCATCAGACCTGATTTGAGTCGTTGGGTGGCAGAATGTGTTACATGCAACCAGATGAAATCGGACAGACAAAAGCCTCAGGGATTACTGCAACCTCTGCCCACTCCAGAGCATCCATGGGAGAGGTTTTCGGTAGACTTCATAGTGGGACTTCCGAAAGACCAAGGCAATACCACCATTGTGGTGGTTGTGGATTTTTTGACCAAAATGGGTCATTTCATCGCTTGCACGCGGGTGCCCACTGCAGGCCAGTTGGCTCATCTGCTCCTTGTGAATATTGTGCGACTACACGGCCTTCCGAGGGACATTGTGTCTGACCGAGGGGCACAATTCACTGCTCGCTTTTGGAAAACTTGGTGTGCCGCCTTACGCATAACATCTTCTGTGTCCACCAGTTTCCACCCGCAAACAGACGGGCAGACGGAGAGACTAAACCAATCTTTGAAGCAATATCTCCGCTGTTATGTGCAGACCAACAGTGACTCTTGGGTAAATTGGTTGTGGGTGGCTGAAATAGCTTATAACAACACGCAACACACATCCACTCAACACTCACCATTCTTTTGCTCCTATGGGCATCACCCTAGATTCACCCCTATGCTGTTGACGAGTGACAATGTGAAGCTGCCAGAGGTGAGGGACAGATTGTTGCGGGTACGCAAAATACTTTTGAGTACGCGCAAAAATCTGGTGCAGGCCAAGGCGAGATACAAACTCCAAGCTGACAAGCATCGGAGGCCCAATCCAAGGTATAAGAAGGGGGACTTGGTGTGGTTGTCCACGAAACATATCAGTTTCAGGAAACATAGCGTGTTCAATCCCCGCTTCATTGGGCCTTACCGAGTGGTGGGCCATGTGAATCCTGTGGCTGTTCGGTTGCGGTTGCCTGCGCAGTTGCGCATTCACCTTGTTTTCCACGTTTCCCTCTTGAAACCCTCCAGGTGTCCGGTCAGGAAGGCCCCTTTGCCTATCTGGGTGCAACAGGATAGTGAATATGAGGTGAATCGGATCCTGGACTCTAGATGGGTGCGGGGTCGTCTCCAGTATTTGCTCTCCTGGAAGGGGTATGGTCCGGAGGAGAACTCCTGGGAGCCTGCAGGGGCTGTTCGGGCTCCCCGGTTGGTGGCCCAGTTTCACCGTTTGTTTCCGGACAAGCCGCAAACGGCTACGGGTCCCCTTGTGAAGGGGGGTGTACTGTCAAGATCCGCATCGTCGGTGGCGTGGAGCCATCGGTAAACACGGGCATTCCGTACCTCGAACTACATTTCCCGGCATGCTGTGCATACGTCACGTAACGACGTGATGCGCGCGCATACCGGGAAATAAAGGGATGCAGAGAACGGCGAGGAAACGCCGATAATTCCGTTCGGATCAGAATGAAGCCGTGGTAGGATCTATGACTTGTTTTGCCCCAAGTCCTACGAACCTGTGAGTACAGAGTTGTGTTGGGTGTGCGAGGCGTTGGTAGTTTCGATCCCAACAGCGCACCCCACTTGCTGGTCTGCCTTGGTGTTTCTCTCGGCTGAGAGGGACTCGTTTAACAGACATCTTGTTGTGTATAACCAAGGGTTATTTAGGCCGTTTTGCGGTCACCAGAATAGAAACACTAGTGATTTCGGTCACCTCCGGATCTACCTATCTTTTGTCTTGAAGAATTATGTTGTTTACTTCCTGTGATAAACAGAGGATAAGATTGATGCGATAGGACTCACTTTGCGGGATATTATCTCTGAGCCTCGCAGTCTATCAGAAAACTCTTCACATGTACATATCGAACATTGGTGTGTTCATGTATTCTAGATGGAAGTATTCCTTGGTGTGACCATATAACACGAAGGAAAAGTACTCCCCATTATTCTCCTTGTGTTCTCGTAGTTTATGCAGGATTCATTATTCTTTCTTTGTTCTCATTTCTTCAGGAGACAGGAGGGGTATTGGAACAGAAAAGTACCTATATTAAGAGAATAGTTGCATAGCAAAGGGTATGTGTTCTATGTTCTCAACTCAGTAATAGGACTTGTGGTTACTTAGCAGAGACCCTTGACTGTGTTTTGTTTTATGTTCACAGTTGGGTACAAGTTCCTGATACCACCTCAGAACCATTGTCTCCATTTGGATGTGGCCTGTTGTATTTTCTTTTACAGGTATAGCTTAAGCGCCTGGGGGGGGGGAAGGTTATCTTAAGAGAGTATATAGGAAAGTAGCGTTAAAGAGTGAGGGAGGTAGGGTGTTCTAATTCCTTGTTCTTTGTCATTACAGATCTCCCTCCCCGCTGTCCCCTTCCTTTCCCGCGGCGTTTGCATTGTCTCAGTGTCTGTATTATTGTATTCGGACTCTGGGGCAGTTCAGAGGGTGCGGGAATTGGACTCACAGCATTGCCCCGAGGAAGACGGAAAGCGGAGCCTGATTATAATAGTAGTATAGATAGATATATATATTATTAAACATCACATCTAAACAATTTACTGTTCCTTTCGGTTCTTGACTTTCAAGGGTCTAGAGTCTCTGTCCTTGTTTTTGTATTTTTTTCCACAGTAATGTACTCCAGTCAATATTTCAATAATAATTGCCAGTATTGCCCTTTACTGTACTTGCTTAGATAATCCATTGTGCTTTGCACGCATGGGTTCGTATCACATCCTCGTCGCCAAAATGTTGTAAGTAGATTTAAGATAGATTTATTAAGTTACACAGCGGAGCAGAAAACCTCACAGCTGACCAGACCATCAACTGCCAAGGCTGGAATCTTCACATACTAGATAGAATACTCTTAGGTACTATGGGAGATTGGTAAGATAAGAACACTAAGAAAGGACTACCGACACTAAGTAGCCATATTAAAGTAAGTATAAATATACAACACAGTACAGGGCAGCACGTGCACACCGAGGTTCCACAGTGACTCTGGCCAACTTCAGCTAGTTTCAGTTCAAGTGCGAGCTGATTAAAAACTATGCTACGCACTTTTAATTTTCTCCACAACATCCCCTAAAGTTTCTCTTGAACTTTCTCAGCCTGCCTCCCCATTCCAGCTTACCCATCAGTCCGTCCTCAACCACAATTATCCAATGGAATTTGGAAATTACGATGTTCCATACTGAAAGGCAGGCATGCACTGCGTCCATCACGCTACCCAAAAAAAAACAGCGTTAGTATTGGCACGGTTGGTGACGGCATATTATTGGAATAATCAATGGCATCCCTTGTTAGCTGGCTTCGCTTAGCTACTAGTACTAAAGTTAGTTAGTTTACAATCACTACTTAACCCCTTCGATGCTGATGACGAGCTCAGCTCGTCATCAGCCACGGGGGGCGTGTGCAGATGACGAGCTGGGCTCGTCATCTAACGCGGCTTTTCGAAAAAAGCCGCGTAGCGCAAAAATCACCGCAGCAGCGATGCGGTTAAATGCTTAACTTCTAATCTTACCAGTGCTTAATTTGTGCCACTGCTGCCAGCCCCCACATACTAGCGGAATCAGCTGAACACATTCTAAAAAGATCAGAGGTCATGCACTAGATGACATCACAAAACAACGGAAAACCTGCGCTGACATCATCAAACTTGCATTCTAGAACACCTACTATTGGTTATTGACAGAAAGAAGGAGCGCTGGATTCACAGGACGATCCCCTGTGGCAGCTAGACTCAGCATCATGTGACTCTGGGCAATAGCACACTTAATCTCCCCGGCTACCCACACCACCTTGAAACATTAAGAGCCGATATGCTCACGCTTTACAAATAGGAATTATTATTATAAAGACAGGACTCGATAAAGAGAACTGTGTTTTTTCTGTACACTTGACGGTCTCTTTAACACCCTCTTTCAAACGGTGCAGTCCAGCATTTTGCACTAAACCGCACCTTGAGCTGGACTAAGGTGCTGCGGCCTGTGTGCACTTTGTAGACCCCTTTAATAACATGGTTTTTTCCCCCCTGGTTTCCGGCATTCATGCTTTGTTTCTCTGCCATCCTGCTTTCCAGCGAGCCTGGCGCAGTTAGGCCTCTCTGGCATGGATGTGTAAACTCAGATCCCTAGTGGCTGCGAAGTCCCTGGAAACCCCTTTTGTGCAGTCAATCAAATGTAATGTAATGTAATGTAATGTAAGGATTTATTTATACCGCGCAACTATCGCTCCAAGGAGCATCTTGGCGCCCACTTGTGTAGCTGATCAGAAAGAAATCTTACACTAGGGATCTGGCAATAGTGTCCGGAAGGGTAAAGATCCAGGTTTTTAGTTGTTTCCTGAATTCAGTTTCTCTGTCCAGCGCTCTTATGTGGGGTGGGAGGGTGTTCCATGCTTTTGCACCTAAGGGTCCCCTATCTTGCTGATGGTCCCTGCAAATTTGATAATATGGCATAATAAGTGCATTAGTGAGTGCCTGTGTGTGTGTGCTTAAGTGCCTATGACCATGAGTGCGTATGTGTGCATCATGCATGCACATGTGGAAAGCATATTTGTGTGGTGGGATTTCATGACTGTGTGTGCATGTATGTTTGTGCTTGTGTGTGCGCATACTTGAGTGCTTGTGTGTGTATTGTATTGCATTTTAGTATGTACATAGGGCTTCCAACTACTGACAAGGTCACGCCGTGCTTGTTAGAAGTAGATTGTCTTACCAGAGAAGTGTGGGGTGGGGTGTATGAAGTTTGGAGATGTGCAGTAAATGTGGTGCAGGGGCGTTGCTGCACATAATCATGAAGTGCTGTGGAGAGTGTGAGAATTCACACATACACTTATGTAAATAAATCATTTGTTATGAAAACTGTGAGGAATCCACTTACCGCTACTCGTGGTGGGCCGGCCGGCAGGGACACACAGTGGCTGCACTTCACTGCCTTGTGCCTTTGCTTTAATTAGTACGATTGATTAGGCCACAGCAGCCTGGTGCTGCCTGCTTGCTACCAGACCGTCAGTACTGTAGTACTACTGGCTGCCAGTTGATTGATGCCTGCAGAGGCTGCCCAGCTCTGCCCTTAACGTCGTTGTCATCGGTCGGGCCAGGCCGAGCTGACAACATCGACGATGACTCGTGGGGAGCTGCGGTGGTTATGCTGGGGCCTGGCAACTGGGGGCAAAGTGAAAAAACATGCGCGTGCTACCGTGTGCACAGCCCCTACCCCACCAGAACCTCCAGCACCCACCCAAATAAATCAATGTGTGTGTGCGTGTTCCACGGCCCGCCCACTGGCAAGTGACAAACAGTCAACACTGCGCTGACTGAACGAAGAAGGGTCGCGCGGGCCCGTGGCCGCCATGACATATATATTTATTATTAATTGTAATATTCTCTTGGACTTGGGCAGGGCTGCAAGTTAAGTGATTCAGAAGTGAGACGGAACACTAAACGCTGTGACACTGTGACTCACACTCGGCGGGATCCGTGAAAAACACGCTGCGGGCCTGCGCTGCACCGAGTACAGTAAAGGTACATTTAAAGAAACATCAATGTGGATGTGCGCAGCAGATGCGTAGACCTGGCCCTGATAATTAAGTGCTGGTGCTAAGCACTGGAAAGCACCGTCACAAATTAAGCACTAACTCTATTACATAATCACTTGCCTGAGATTGCGGCTGTCTGGTTTGCTAAAGACATCTTGGGGACATTCAGAAAGCTTCCCTGGAAATGCCTTCCACTCGTTAATTACCATTGGCTTTGTGGTCTGTAACTCACAATTTATGGCTTTCAATTTTCTGTCTTTATTTATTTTAAGCTGTCCAAGTTCAGTTCATCCCTCCCAAGAAGCAAAGCCTTTTCACACTACTTCTCCTTGTATTCTTCCGCAAGGCTCTTTTCTGTAAACAGGCCTGTAAATCATGTTCTTATCTTGTCATATTTGCTGTGCATTCAAAATCAGAGATCTAATGTCAGACTCTGTTTTCAGAAGAAGCTTGGTGTTTACTTTTCTTTTTCTGACTTCAAAGTGATGGGATTTATGTGACAATCTTGCTAGATAGGAGGGGTAGAGAAAAGGTTTTTTTTTCTAGCACATAACAACATTTAAAGGAACTGCGCAAGCATTTCTGAATATATCAGAATTATCAAAACACAAATGGAGCACATTTGTGTTAATTCTGAAGTGTATTGGAAACAAATTCTTTAATATGATCAAAACAAATAAATCACTAGGTGATGGTATTTCCACACATTTCCATTTGTGTGCTGCATAGTTTTATTAGTAAACTTGTATGTATGTGCAAATGTAATGGCCATTGCAATTGAAAATGTGTTGTCTGTAATGACAGTGTGCTACCACACCATGCATACTCTACTCTGCACCACTCCATGCCACTGAATTCTACTCAGCACCACGCTACTGCACTCTGTTCCACTGCACTCTACTCTGCACTACTCCATGGCACTGCACACTATGCTACTCCACTCCTATCTATTCCACTCTGCACCACTCAAGTCTATGCCAATGCACTCTACACCACTCTAGTCTAGGCAATTCCACTCTGCTCTGCACAACTTCACTCTATGCCACATCACTCTATGCCAATACACTCTATGCCAATGCACTCTACTCTGTACCACTCCACTCTACGACTCTGCACTCTATGCCAATCCACTGAACACCACTCTAATCTACTCTGCACCACTGCACTCTGACACTGCACTCTACACCACTATACGCCATTACTCTATGCCACTCTACTCTATGCCACTGCACTCTATCCTGCTCCACTCCACCCTACACCACTCCGCATCACTCTACCATACACCACTCAACTATACGTCACCACTCTACTCTGAAGCAATCTACTCTACTGTACTCTACTCCACTTTACTCCACTCTGCGCCACTGCACGTTAAACCACTACACTCTATGTCACTGCACTCTACTGTGGTCCCAAGTAGAATGCAGTGGCGTAGGGTGCAGTGACATAGAGTGCAGTTGCATCACCACTATAGAGGGCAGTGACATAGAGTGTAGTTGCGTCTAGTGCAGTGGCATAGAGTAGAGTGGTGTAGAGTGCAGTGGCATAGAGTGGAGTGGCGCAGAGTGGAGTAGAGAGACGAAGAGTGCAGTGGCGTAGACTGGAGTGCAGTAGATTGTTTCAGAGTAGAGTGGTGGCGTAGAGTGGGGTGGAGCAAGGTAGAGTGCAGTGGCATAGAATAGAGTGGTATAGAGTAATGGCTTAAAGTTTTGTAGAGTGCAGTGGCATAGAGTGCAGTGGTGTAGAGTGACATAAAGTAGAGTGGCAAAGTGAGCAGTGGCAAAAACTACAGTGGTGCAAAGTAGAGTGGAATGTCATAGTCTACGCCACTCTACTCTATGCCACCCTACAACACTGCACTCTATGACACTCTAATTTGCAACACTGCACTCTATGCCACTCTACTCTGCACTACTGAACTCTATACCATGGAACTCTGCAGCACTCCAGTCTACATCATTGCAGTCTACGGCACTCCAGTCGATGCCCCTCTACTCTATGCCACTCTACTCTGCGCCCCGTCACACTGCGCCACACCACTCTGTGTCAATGCACTCTACATCACTGCACCCTACACCACAGCACTCGACTATGCACCACTCTAATGCACACCACTATATTGTACGACACTGCACTTTATGCCCCTGAATTCTTGCCGATACACTCTACGTCACTGCACTCTACACCAGTCCACTCTACGCCAGTCCACATCTCTCTATGCCACTGCACTCTACCCTGCTCCATAGTACTCTACGCCACAGTACTGTGCTATGTATAACTCTAATGTACGCCTCTGTATTCTACGAAGATGCACCGTACGCCACCGAATTCTATTTTGCTGCACTCTATTCCACTGTACTCTACACCACTGTGCTCCACACCAGTCTACTCTACGCCACTCCGCTGCACTTGCCTGTATGCCACTCTATGGCACTGCACTCTACTCTGCACCACTGTACTCTGTCACTGTACTCTATGCCACTGCACTTTACACCACAACATTCTACTCTGCCCCACTATTCTCAATGCCACTGCACTCTACACCACTCTACTCTATACCATTGCACTCTACACCAATGCACTCTACACCACTTCACTCTATGACACTCTGCTTTGAACTCTACGCCACTGAACTCTATGCCACTACTCAGCACTACTGTATCCTATGCCACTGCACTGTATGCCACTATACTCTATGCCATTCTACAATGCAGCACTTTACTCTTCACCACTGCACTCTGTGCCACTGCACTCTATGCCACGGTAAATGTCATTAACAACAAATCTTTCTCCCGCAGGAAATCACAACGCGGTCATTACAACGACCGCGTTGTGATTCCGCATACCATTACTCCGCAAGTCGGAACGACGACTTGCGGAGGGGGGGGGAGGTGTTGGATTTATAGTCCAACACCTTCCCTAGTGTCCGCACAGACTGGAGTTGGAATAGTAAATTATACTATTCCAAAATCCAGCGCCCACAATCCGCAAGTCATTGTTCTGACTTGCGGAGTAATGGTATGTGGAATCACAACGCGGTCGTTGTAACAACCGCGTTGTCATTCCCTGCGGAGTGAAAGACTGTGGGATGGTATCATATATTCATGCACTGCACTCTACAGCACTAACTGTACTCTGCACCACTCTACACACGCTACTCTGCACCACTGCACTCTTCGCCACTAACTTTACTCTGCACCACTCTACACACTTTTCTCTACACCCCTGCACTTTATGCATCTTCACTCTACTATGCCTCTTCACTCTACTATGCAACACTCTAATCTACCCACTGCATTTTACAACTTTAAGTTGTACGCCACTAAATTTTAGGCTGCTGCACTCGATGCCACTGCACTCCACACCGCTATATTCTGCAACACTCTACGGCAGTGCACTCTATACCAGTCCACTCTACGTCACTCCACGCTAAGCCACTCCAATACAGGACACTCTATTCCACTCTATGACGCTTTATTCAACTCTGTCATTTCACTCTACGACACCCCACGCTCCTCTTAGCCATGCTGGTGTACCACATGGATAAAACACACTGGCAAAGCCAATAGCTCTTGCATAGGTTAGACCTATTGGCCTTGCCAATGCTTGTTTTATCAGCAAGCTTTTTATATGTATTTTGAATGTGTGACATCGAAAGTGCTCCCGGTTCCAAGAATCTTTGACTCTCTCTGGCTGGTTTGTTATTATGTAATGTGTTTTGTGTCCCAGCTCGCTAAAATAGGCAGATATCTGATCTTACGAAACACTTTCTAGGCGGTGACTGTAATGTCACTTTATGGATGATCCGCCCAGGCTGTGCGAGTCTCAGATGTGCGCAGGGCCGTGCTCTGTGACTGGGACAAATGTGTCAGAGGTCCTCGTGCGGGGCTTGTGCTGCTGAAGACGTATTTGTTTCTGTTCCATCAGAAGGCACTAGGCTGCCGCGAGCCCCCGGTTGAACGGTCAATGCTGCTCAACTGTAACTCCTAAGGTGACAGAGGGCGGCGCTTTCCCACCACGCTCTCGGTGGGTAATGTTCCGGAGCTGCTTTGGATGCCGAGCCAGTCGAACTAGCACACCTACAAACCGTGGAATCTGCCGCTGAGCCGCGTTCATTCCAGCGCCGTGCAAGAGAAGGTGTGGCGCTACAGCCGGACACAGGAAGCGGTGCGTGGACTGTCAGATGTGCACGGAGAGGCGCCTGTGCGCGAGCATGAAAAGCATGGAGTACCCCGGCGCGTACTTTGTGACGACGCGGATCCCCCGCCCGCAGATCCTGCTGAGGCCAGCCCGGGGTCACGGGCACGCGCCCAGCACTCCCCCCCACAGGTACAGCGCACCTGGTCTATCAGTAATGGGGGCGGGGGGTTCACAGGTGGAGGGGAGGTGAAGAAGTTATGGTCAGCTGACTGCATTTTCATTTGTGCTGCAACGCGATCAGATTGCTGTTTTTCAATGTATGTGCCATTTGTGTGATCCTGTGCAAACCGATGTATTATTGCCCCTATCCTTCATTCAAACCGAGTGGGCCTCAGACCGGCATCCCATCCTTGCATTTCATTTCTTTAAATTGACAGGGCACACACCAGCAGCAACCGGCCCCCTCATATAAATTACTTAAACCCTGTCATGCAGGCTGGCAGCAGGCAGAGTATGCTTGTCCTAGTGTAATTATGTTTTGTATGTCGTCTTTTGCTGTTTTATGTTTTTGCATTTTGTTCTTAGTGTTTGCTTATAGAACTTTTGAATGCTGTACTGGCTATGTTTGGGTTTCGGCGGATGGGGACTCCTAAACGAAATAGGTTCCATATAAAATGGGCCACAATTTATTTTCAGCCAGCCCTGGCAGTGAATCGACATTTTCTGATATACATTTTGGAACTGATGTTACAGAATGAATGATTGAGTACAGTGATGGTTTTGTTATGCTGCACATTTGTTAATGTTCATGTCTGCAGTTCCAGTGCCTTTATGACTATCATACACTTTGGGGTGTTTGTGACGCGTTCTTCGTTCTAGCCCGTATTCTGTTGACTATTGCTTCCTGTACAATATTTAACTAATTGTCAGCCATCTTTGGTGCTTGCTTTGATAATGCAAAGCGCTGATTATATGCTGAAGGAGACTATTTCCTGAATTTTCATGCTAATTTCTTTGTTTATATGAAGGGTTTCAAGCCACTGTGCGGTGTGTAGGTCTTCGTTTGGGCATATGTGATTGAGTGTGGGTGTGTCCTTCAATGACGTGTAAGCTTGACATGCCAGTTAAAAATACATGTGACCCAATATAGCATGGTATTTGGAGCGAGTGTAGTAATAACCGCAGATTCACACTTCAATTGCTACAGCGCTAAAATCTATATATTATAATAGAAGCTATTCGTTTCCTGCACTGGCTGCCTTTTATGGAGAGGGTTCAATTTAAATAATTGTGCATTGTTCACAAGACACTTTACGGTGTTAGCCCTGTTCACTTCAATAAATTCATCAGATGGTACACTCCATGACGTAATCCTAGATCGTCATCGGTCTCCCTTCTGGACATTCCCAGGGTACAGACTGTAAAATGGGGAGGAAGAAGTTTCTTCTACCTCACCTGTAAACTATGGAACACGTTACCACTTACCATGAAGACCCAAACCAATAGACAGACTTTCTGTAAACCCCTCAAAACATGGCTATTCTTACCCAAGTCTTAAGCCAGCGCCTGCCCTCACTGTATGACCACACTGACAACTTCCAGCGCTAAGACGCCTCGGCATTCACGTGCTTTATAAAACTCCTCATTCATGCATTCATGCTCAAATATCGTGCCATAGTGCAGCATTCTCCATGGACTGCGATACTATCAAGATAACAAGGGCCATTTCCCCAAGACCTGTTTAATGAACTTGCAGTTTTTGTTTCTAACTTCCACACGTGAAAAGGCTGGATACAACAAATGCACATAGGCTTATGCACCGAATATGATGTTATGATGTAACTTCTTACCATTGTGCGGTGAGGCTTGGTGCATTGTGGTTTTACCAGTCATGAGGGTCTATCATGGGGGGGGGGGGGGGGGGGGGGGGGAAGGGGATGGGGGGGGGGAGGGGGAATGGCTAAATACTTGAGGTAATATCAAAAATTGCCAGGCAAGGCCAATTAAGGAATTTCTTAAATGAAGCATAAATTATAATTACAGGTAAGCAACTGAATCAAAAAAGATTGAACCGATACCTGGAAGATTCTAATAATTCATTCGTATTCAGGACTAGTTCACAAGTAGGTAATGGTGAAGTAAAAATGTGATGTTGTGAAAAAACGCAATGTTCTTCATCAAATAAGATGGCTAAACTATAAGAAAACAAAATATCCAAACGAAACAATTAGTTGTCCAAAATAGGTAAAAATATCATATGAAACAAATCATTTGTGAATACTGCATGTTGTGTTTGTAGAAGTACATTCAATATTAAAATTTTTGATCACGATGGGGCAAATTTACAACTTCAATGTCATTCTGACAGTAATTCACAACGTGCATGTTTTACCTAGTCATTCTCTTGCAAATAAACCAGTGTTTTTATACTCTGTTTGATACTCTATTTTTTACCAAGTTCTTAGGGTCATTGGGCTTACTTAACCTGTCCTTTCTTACATGTGCCACTCATGAGTCAAGATCCCTGCCCCACACTCCTTAGTTGTAATAAATAACATTTTACTACTCAGTAAATCTATGTAAAGGCTATATCACCACACAAACTCCATCTCAATCCATCATTTATAAAGTGCTGCAAATCCCCCGTGAGGGTCTCAAGGGCTGGAGATGCTAGCTGCTGCATGGTGGTCTGTTCATTCGAACAGCCTGGTCTTGATTCCTTTCCTGAATTGCTGGAGCTGTGAGGCGGTCCTGAGGGGCAGGGGAAGGTTGTTCTAAGCTTTGGCTGCCCGGTGTGAGAAAGAGATTCCTGTTCTGTTGTCTTGGCAGATCCGGGGGTGTCTGCGAGGAAGAGGGAGGCGGATCACAGGTGTCTGGTTGGTTATGCATTTGTTGATGTATGCTGGTTCTTCGTTGAGCAGGAGTTTGTATTTGTAGGTCAACATCTTGAACAGACATCTCTTCTGCATTGGGAGCCAGTTTAGCTTCTTGAGGTGGGGTGTGATGTGGGTCCATCTGGAGATGTCGAGGATGAATTGTGCCCCTGAGTTTTGTATTGTATATAGTCTCCACAGGAGTCGTGCAGTGAGTCCTGCGTAGAATGTGTTCCCGTAGTGTAGTTTGCTAGAGACGAGGGCCTGCATGACCGTTCTTCTGGTGTTGACTGGGAGGTACCTGAAGATCTTGCGGAGCATTCATAGGGTATGAAAGCAGGCAGATGAGACTGCGTTTACGTGTTTCTTCATAGATAGCTTGCTGTCCAAGATGATGCCGAGGTTGAAGTTGTGGTCTGTTGGAATGGGGTTGGGACGAGTTTCGCAGGCCACCATGCGCTGTTCCATGGCAAGTTGTTCCCAAAGATGAGAACTTCTGTTTTGTTTGTGCTGAGCTTGAAACAGTTAGCCTTCATTCAGTCTGCAACATTCATCGTACATCTGTGGAAGTTGGCTCAGCTGTTGGAGGGTTCTTTTGACAGCAAGAGGATTTATTTATTTATTTGAAAAGTGTTATATAGCGCTGGCTATATGAACCTTGAGGTATCAGAGTGCTTTACATGAGGATCAGTGAGTTACAAGTTGCAACTTACATCTGTAACACAAGCAAAGTTAAATATAGGAGAAAAAAGCAATGTTACGGTAATTTGTCGGATGGAGGGGGAGGAAGGAAAGAGATATACGGGGAGAAGGGAAGAAACTGTGCCCATTGTCCGGCTGGGTAGGTGACGGCCGAAGGGTGAACCAGGGCCGATCTCCTCTTTAGCTGTCTAGGCAGCTCCACCGGGCATCGGCCCTATTGCTTAGACTCCGCTGTGAGGATAATGATCAGGGTTAATCTGAAAATGTTGAGTTCAAACGAGTGAGTTGGAGAGATGAGAACCACAGTCAGATCTAAAACCAAGCATGAATGGGGTTTTGTTTCAGTATTATCAAGGCGCAATCAGCAGGAAGCTCGATGTCCGGGAGAGGCAGCCGCCAGAGAACCGGAGAAGACTGCGGGCAGTACAGAGTCAGGGCGCGGGCACGATCTTAAAGTCAAGCGTTGTCCTGGCCCATCCTTACAGTAGACACCCCGGTCTGGAAATGCCCCCAGAATAGAGCGTCTTCATAAGGGGGATCAGCTGGAATGCCCCAACAGCTCAGTTTGGGAGTGCCCCGGAGGTTCAGGACTCCCCCCGCGGCGGTAATCAAGACTGGCCCCAGCCATCATCTTAGGGTCAGACACTGCAGCTACTCCACCTCTGCCCGAGTTGCAAGCAATGTGGAAGGCAAAGGGGAAGGGGGACCAAGAAGTCACAGAAGCCTTTACAGCAGGAGACATAGACCAAGGTCAAGCAGGTCGTAGGGCCTGGAATTCAAAGGTGTAGCGAGGCCGCGTCACAGCCCAGGAACAGTAATGGCTGTGGAGCATAAGGACATGACACCTTGTGTTGGATCCCACAAGCGCCCGAAGTGCTATAGAGGAGAGTGGGGGTCGCCGTGGGTACTCCCTGCAGAAGGTGAAAGTGCAGCTAAAGGTCATGTGCACTTCACGGCAGTACCGGTACAGCAGCCAGGCCCAGCCCAGGAGGTGAGCTGTGGGCAAGGTTCGCTCCTTGGAGCACCGCAGACGTGAGCTCAGCAGCGATCCGCTCCCCAAAGCCAGGGGAGACACGCACTCCGCACACAGGATCGGATGTAGGCCGCAGCTCTTGGCCGGTGTGCACCACCATCTCCAGGCAGCCAAACACCGGAATTCCAGGCAATCTCGGCAGCAGGCGTGTTCTCTAGGCTACGACCACAGCGGGGAAGCACTCCTCGTTACGTGGCCCCCGCTCGGTTCCACATTAAAGCGAGTACACTCTGCCCCATGCTCCATGTTGAGGCGTGAACGCCTGGCGAGTTTTAGCCGATTACACGGCAACGAATCAGTTAGATATGAGCTGGGTGCTGTTGGTGTAGGAGATGATAAAGAGTCTGTGTGATATGTCGTTGTTGGCTGGGGGAAGGGGGCTCATGTAGGTGTTGAAGAGGGTGGGGCTGAGGGACGATTCTTGGGGGATGCCTCAGATGATCTTTTTGGGTTCAGAGGCGAATGGAGGGAGACAGATTCTCTGGGTTCTTTCGGTGAGGTATGAGGCAAACCGTTTGAGGGCACCCCCCCCAGCCCCCCCTCCACGGATTCCGATGTAGTCAAGCCTGTTGATCGAGATGTTATGGGAGACAGTGCTGAAGGCGGCTGACAGGTCCAGGAAGAGGAGGGCTGCCATAGTCCTTAAGGGTCCTGATGTTGTCGGTGGTACAAAATAAAGGATGGACATTTTAAAAAAAATTCCAAAGAAGTTATATAGTTTTTACCCCCCTAGTTCATTTCTCTCCCAGCATGTGAACCACATCTGTGACGGCAAAGAGGGTTATGAATGTATGATTGTTGAATCTTTTTGAGAGATGTCCTCCTTTGACTTAAAGTCAGATGGATTATGATGCTATTCTAACTAAATCTCTTGAGCTATATGAGGTCCTTTCTGAATCTGAATATGCAGCACCTGCCTTGAATAATAAGAAAAAAAAGCAACATTTCTCAACACATGAGCTTGTTATATCCAAGGTTCCTGTATTTGTATATAATCTTTAAGTGTTCTTGGGGAAGAGAAAAGGGCAGTGTGTTGGTGCAGGGCTATGTTATATATAAGCTTTCCATATTTGAATGGTCTCTCGGTGTGTTCAAAGGGAAGTGAAAAGTGGGGCCTATTCCCAAAGGTACATTTGCACATGTATATGTACTCTAGCTCCTTGTAGCAACTTTACTCATGTTTGCTGTTCACTATTTCAGAGTGTACATTTACTAACCAGGGCAGAATTTCACATTTCCTGCCCTTCAGTACTATGCACAGACCCTGTTAGAGCTGGATGTATGAGTGTAAAGTTACTACTAAGTCATTTTTTCACATGTAGGCAGAGGTGACCACCAGTGGGACGGGGATCTCGCTATAGTAGATAAGAGGGAAAAATAATAAAGCTTAATCATTATTAAAAGCAAAAAAGTTAAATATTTACTCTAAAATAAAGATGTTAATTAAATTATTACTAATATGGGACTGAAAAAATGACAGAGCACATTAACTCATCAATTGAATTGTTTAATAAATCATTAATTACTTTCTTCAGAATTATTTCATTCCCTCGCTTCCTGCATGTCCTGCAGCATTACTCTTATATGCTCCAATCTCCTCCTTTAATGATCTTCAGTCCATTTTTAGTACATTTCTTTGGGCCGGTAAGATGCTCCGGTGTCCTACAGGAAGTGCTCTTGGTCACCGTACAAGGTGGGGCTGGGATGGGCAGATGTGAACTTATGCTACTGGGCCTCTCGTTTGGTGCTGTTCAATGACTGGTTGCAGTGCGACAGGCATGACCCTACTTATGCGTTGGGGCTGAAGTCAGTTGAGGCATACTAACTTCTTAAATTGGTTTATCCTAGAACCCCAACGAGTTATCTGCCACCCCATCGCCATACTTTATGTCCTTTGTTCTCACTCAGCCCTCAGACATATCAATATTCCGGAGGAGCTCCTTGCAATAATTCAAGTGTTGCATGAACAGAACTGGGCACAGGTCATTAAAGATATTAGAGGGGGGTTGACCCCGGAAATGGCTATAAACAATGGCCTTAGACAGGGTTGCGTTCTAGCCCCACTTTTATTTTTGATATTTCTCGCAGACCTACCATCTTCCTTGATGACCGATAGAAGTGCAAGCCCAAGAGTTAGTGGGAAGCATATATCCTGTTTGCTGTATGCAGACGACTTAGTGATTATATCCTGTTTGCTGTATGCAGACGACTTAGTAATTTTAGACCAAACGGAGTTGGATCTGATAAGAAAGTTAATTATATATATTGTGCATCTAAACGCCTTACAGTGAATATGGATAAAACAAAAATCCTGTGCTTCGGTAAGATAAATCAAACATTTAAATGGACTTTGGGGCAAACGAAATTTGAAATTGTTAACCATTATAAATATCTTGGGATATGGTTCGACAAGTCTCTAAAATGGACTACGCACCTGGAGGCCCAGAAAGTTAAAGCCCTAGCTTCAGTTTGCGGGCTGAACATTTTCAATAGTAGCTATGGTGATATGTCCCACAGACCACTGTTGAAGGCATTCAATGCAATGATCCCCCCACAAATGCAATATGGTGCAGAAATATTATGCTTAGGAGGGAAAAGTACCTGGAACAGAGAAGAGGGGAAATGTTTAAAAGCACTATTGTCATTACCTAGCTCATCAACGTTACAGTCAATTAGGTTAGAGCTAGATGTGACTTCGTGGGATGTCCAGGTACTAGTAGGTTTGTTAAGGTTCTGGAAATGGGTGGGAACAGGAGAAGAGATGAAAGTGTCTCAATGGTGTATGGAGGAGATTCAGAAGAGTGAACTTAGGTGGGCGAATGAAACAAGAAAGACACTGTACTCCATCTGTGATAATTTAAAAGTGGAAATGGACTAGCAGTCCCTGTATATTGCTGAGTCAAAGAGTGAGCTTAAACTCCTAGGGAAGGAACTTTCCAAATCAAACAATATAGAGTATATGTTAAAAAAAGAGTCTGTGCAACCCTTGATAAATAGCTGGAGGAAAGAAAATTGTTATCCCTACTTAGACACCCTGCCAAATCTGGGGCTTAGGATGGAACTTTTAAGGGTGAGAATTGGGATTAACCCAGCTCGGTCAAATGACATAATAAAAAAGGAATTGTTGGGTCCAGGAGGGTAGATGCACATGCAGGATTGGTACGAAATGTAATTGCTTGCATATATTATTAGACTGTCAAAATTAGTAGTCCAGCGAAAACAGTTTTTACAACCGATATTTGTAAAATATAGCATTGGGTCCCGTCTGCAAGCAATTGAGCTCCCCGCAGATATGTTTTACCTTGATATTGCCATTGCGGTGGCAAAGTTTATCCAGGCTGTTAAAAAGTTGTTCATGGAATAGGAAATGGAGGATCAGATCGAGTAATGAGGAATAGAGAATTAAGTTTTATTCTTTTAATATTTTAAAACAGGATTTAGTGAATTCGATCTACCCTAAGGATGTTGGAATGGTTTTAATGCTGTATGAAATTGGTTTTAATGTAACTATGATGGAGGATATGGAACTTCATAGTACTTATGGAAACAATATGCGGTTTTAGTAATTATTTTAAGAATTCTAAAATAAATGTGTATTCTTTGTGGTTTAAAGATCAATGATCTAAATAAACTTAAATTTTGACTTGACTTGATATCAGATGGCACCATGTCCTGACGGCCGTGATCCCTCTGTGGTGATGCACTTGGCTGGGGCATACTGTCAGGCTTGCGGTATTCTCCCAGTAGGACAACATAGGTTGCTTGACTGTGGGAGACTTTTGGAAGGGCAGTATGTATGTTGAGGGCTTTTGCTAATCTGACCTCCAAATTCCAACTCCACAATACCCAGTTCTACTGATATTTCCAGGTGAGAGATGCTCTGTCTGCTGATGGGAAGCACTTGTCCGGGTTGCCAGATAACAGCCCTCTAGAAACTTGTGTCACACTGGGCAAACTAGGAAGAGGGGGCATTTTGCGACTCTACAAGACCATAGTAAATAACTCACCTGACACACTTCACCACCTCCTAGCTGTATGTGAGCAGGACCTGGGGGTGCTAGGGAACACTGACTGGACTGAGGCCTTGATGGCGCCTAGAGTGCTGGTGATCTTCATTCGCCTCAGACTCATTCGATTCAATCCTCTTCATAGATACTATTATGTCCCAGAGAGGTTGTGGCGCATGGATAGATCAGCCCGTCCCACCTGTCTGAGGTGTGTAGAGTTGCCTGGCATGTGGCACGTAGTATGGGAATGTTCGATGATCCAGCAGTACTGGCGCTCTATTAACGGGGATCTGAAAGGGGTATGGAAAGGTGGCTAGGCCCTTAGACTTAGACCCAAGAGTCATCCTGTTTAGCCTCATGGACGTTTTTGGCGGCGCACGCAGTGCATCCTCCCTGGTAGCACTGGGGTACGTAGTCACCAACCGTGATATAGCCCGACATTGGTGTGAGAGTGTTTCCCCCACCATATCTGAGTGGACGCAGGGCATAGACAGCTGTGCCAAAATGGAGGAACTGGTGCATAAAAAACAAGGGAGTCAGCAAGAAATACGTCAAGATTTGGAGACCATGGCTCGCATCTTTGACCATCCTACGGCGGCTGGCCTGTTCGAGTGGGGGTCGATTCACTGATAGCCTGACTTCTTGTTATAGCACTGCTGTGTAATTCCCCTGTTTTGCTGTATCACGAGATGGACATTCCTCGACACAGGTTTTTCGGTATTTATCAGTTTTGTAATGAGAAACCTCTATAAAAAGAAGATCTTCAAAAAAAGTAAATAAATCATTAAATGCCTAATAATCATAAATGAGATTAATATATTTTATTTAAAATATGTTTTAAAAAATTCCACCCTCACTCATTTTTATATTTATGTTGTACATTTAATTAAATCCAATTAGGATAAAAAAAATAAAGCTTTTAACCTTTTAATTGAAAATAAAATGAAAATGAAACATTTAAATACTAATTTAATTAAAACTGTTTTAAATGAGCTATAACTTTTAATATTTAAAAAATATATCTATATGCAATTTTACATTCGAAAAGACATATTATTTAACATTACTTCCCTTGGGGCATTATTTTTAGCCCCTGCTTCCATTTTTTTCTGTGGCAGGGTGTCGAAGTACCTTTGAGTGTCATGTGTGGTGCTGGACATATTCCAAGTCTGGTCTGGAGTACATTACAACTGTACTTAGTCTTTTAACTGTAGCCATCTTAGAAGTTGAGTTTGTGAAAAGCAGTGAGCTTGCTGTTTTGTGAGTGGGTATTTGTATTTGAATGTCCCTCCCTAAACCCCAATACAAAACAAGGTAGGAATAAGGTTTTGTAAAGTCACCTCATCTTCTCCTGGAACATGTACTACAACTTAGCGGACACCTCCCAAATGGAGTCTCTTGTTATTCCTATTTCGAGACTGGCGAGAGGGAATAAACCTTACCTTTAAACGTTCTCTAACCCACATTCCTTTTGTGGCACGCTTCATCATTGAGTCGCTAAGCAGTGGCTCTAGGTTTACAGGGCGGGCTCAGCCCTACTTTTGGAGGGAACATTTTGATGTGAATATTTTTACGCCTTACAGGGGCAAAAACGCCTAAAGGTGAATCCCCCATATTGGCCCTAATCTTAAAGCACCATTGGAAATTAAGAAAGAAAACGGAACTGATTTGGGGCCTTCTATACCTTTCCATCTGCTACTTACCATGTTTCAGCCAGTTCTGCTCTCCTCAAGGGATCATTTGGCTTTTGTCAGGACCAACACGATCCCTCGGAAGGATCCTATTGATTATTTTGAATGGTATACCCATGGTGTAAGTACATTTTGGAAATTCAGTGATGATCCTCATGCACACTCTTCATGCATACAGTCACAGAATACCACTCCGGAAATCCTGTAGGTCTCATGGTTGAATGTCTGAATATTACTTAGCGTACACTTCTGTGGAAACAGGAAACAGCGCCTTTGGAGATCAAGCTCCAGAGAGTTGTTTGCGAGGCTGGACAGCTGCTGGTCCCTCCATCTATCCACTCTAACAGATGTCCCTTTGCCTTCAGCCTGATGGATGTATTGCCTGTCTTGCCCTGTTGCTCAGTTTCTTGTCCTAGTAGTACAGCAGACCATCAATTGTTTTTGCTCTGTGTCTCTTGTATAACCTTCAGCATATAGCAGACTCCCTCACGGTTTGCTTCATGTATCTTTCAGGGCTTTTACACTCCCTGAAAAATATCCTTTTAAATTTCCTGCATTTTGCTGTTCAAGGAGCTCCACTCAAATTCCAGTGTCCAGTTGCTCCTGTGGTCATTACGTTTCTTGACTTTTGCTGAATCTTAGAACGCGATGGTGTTTAATGTGTTTCAGAATACCAGCCCTTGATTAATCTAAACTATAAGTGCTTGTGCCAAAAGATTTTCTGAAGAGGTTGCTTCTGGTACTGTCCACTGTTGCTGCTAGCCCTATCATCAGGCACTAAGTGGAAAGGGAGAGGAATGCGGATTGGTAGGTTTACTAACTGAGGGAAAACACAATATTTTTTTGGGACTAAATTATTTTTTTGAACACTTTCCCTTCTCTTTTTGAAACTCAGGAGCAGTAACATCGGTGTGGTCTCAGAAGCTTTTTCAATATTATATACAACAAGCTATAGTTGCTGCTTATTTATCTTATGCAACTAACAACCATTGACAAAGCCAATAGTCCTGCCTTGATGTGGGTATGATGTTACTTGCTGTATCATAAATCTGTATGCAATGACAGAAACAGCAAAATACAAGTCGGGCGGCACACTATGCTATGCACAGATTTTTAGCTTATGTGTTTTTAAGCGATACCCTTAATTACATTGGCCACGCCCCTATGGGAGACCCCTCCCAGTTTTTTCATCCCACTTAAAGCCCTGCTCTCGTCCTTAGCTAGCTGTGTAACTAATTCCGACGGGACTAGCAGTTCATACAGTAAATTGTTGCAGATTGAGCTCCAAGTTATCAGATTTATTTATTGAAATTTCTCGGCTGGCTTCTGTCTGGGTCTTCTTCAAATGGTCATGTTCACGCCAGTGAAGCGCAATTCGAACAGCCACATGGTTGCAATTTTTTAATGGCTGCTACCACATGATGAATTAGTTCTTCACACAGTGTTTTCTCTTATAAAGAGTGGGTCTTTCATGTATCTCCATTAATTGCTGTGGTCCTGAAGGTGCTCTCATGGATTGGCACTGTTTCAGACTGAAACGTCGACAAGTAGCCAATCTCTCCTTTGGACAATTTTTCAGACTTCACAAGCTATGTCTTGATGCAAGATGGACATTCATATGTTTTCAATAGAGAGTTGGCTTTTGGTACATTCACAAATGGAACAGTATAAAGAGTGTAAACTTTCATTGGATAACACATTGTCAATGCATGGTGTGATTTCATTCTCATTGAACCCCAGAATCTATTTTGCTTTCATTTAATATAATGTGTTGCATTTAATAATTATATACGCCTTTATGTGTGTTTTTTTTATTTTTTCATGCAAATATTCCTAATTTAGGTTATGATGCCATGAAAGGACATCCTAAACAGACTTTAAATTTCCAATCTATCTATCTTTGAATGATTCCCTTGATTTAGTATTATTCAGGAATGGCTCTGAGCAACTAGTGGGTCTGCTTTCTCAGTTTACCACATTAGCAAACATTAACTGTCTGATGTCATGCGCAAAGACTTAGAATAGCATGACAAATATCCAGAGATGGACACGCCTATTGAAATAGTTTGAGATTTTTCCACACAGATTGATGCCTCTGAAAGTCGGACATTGCAGAGTAAGTGATGATTACATTGGGCATGCCTAACTTATGACTGACTACTCTTTAGTCCTCCCAGCCTTTTGACACATCTGCCTACCTGAAACATCTTGCATTTCCCCAGAGGTGAGTCAGTCTTCCCATTTCCACATTCTAGTCCAAATGTGTGTGACATCAGACAGTCAGTGATTATCGAGACCGGTCTTGCCAATGGTGCTCTGGGATGCATGCCACAGTGACCAGGAAGAAGAGATTTTAACAGAAGATTCAAACAGATGCTTCCAGGAAGGAGGTCTGATGGCACTCATCCAAATCTACCAAGTGAATCTTCTTATATCACAATTTATACAGAGAAGAGAATTATTTTAATTACATTTCTTTCAGCTCTTCAAGTTTGGTGTTCTCAATTTGTCATAATATATTTAAATGGATATTCCTTTCAAGAAAATACTGCCACATGGAATTTTCCTCCTTCTATATTACTTTAAGTACTAGTGTCTCACTTATGAAAGTGGAAAAAGTACAGAAACGTTTACGCCAATGTACTCATTGATTTAAAGGTAGTTTACAGTAATACTCCAGTAAGTAGGTGTGGTAACATACTTACTGATTAAAGGCATTACTGAAAATGTACTGCCATTCTCTAAAACAAGAGCCTCACTTCTCGTAAGTAAACACCGATCTATTTATGCATTTCTTATGTTATGGGGGCTGTAATAGGAGTCACTTATTTCTAGCCCTTTCGTAGATCTAGCCTACATGCAGTTTTCAGCTGTCTGCTGTTGAAGAATTCTTGTGTGCAATGTCAATGCTTTCAGGCGGCTTTGGGCCAGCACATTGCTGGCCTTTGGTTAGTTTTCTTTTCTATCTCATTTTCTTACTTCTTATTTATTAACTTTCCTTCCTCATCGTGTGTCTCTCTTCCCTGGAGCATTGGTTCTTTACCATATTTGTGATTGGATGACTTGCGGCCTTCCACTGCTTGGAACTATATTTTTTCTTTTTCTTTCAGCACTCTATGAAAGTGCATGTGTTTTCTTGATCTCTTCCTTGTTCTGATTTTCCCTTTAAATCCTTTCCCCTGCATTCTCCATATTGCTACCACCTCTCCTCGACTCTTTTAAGCTTCAAATCCATCTACCCGTCTTTCTTTTTTTGCTCCTTCACTGCATACTCCTTCATTGAATCCCTAGACCTTCTGCTGTTCGTTGGCATTGGCTTGATGCCCATCATCCTCCCCATCAGCTCCTCTGTTACTCCACCACCTCTCCTCATAGTTTTCTTTTTATTTATTGTTACTGCTGTAGACTCCAAAAAAGGCACATAAAAAACTATATGAACGACCTGCAAATTTTTCTACCACAGAAGATGCAGTGCCTGCATGTTACCATATGTCCTCTAAATGCTTGTTGATAAAAAAAAAGCATAAGCTGATTTTAAATTCTCTTTTAAGACATAACACACTTCTTTGTTCCTGTGTCACCACGTATGTTAAAACTTTCTTTGCTGCTAAGAAGGTTGCACTCAAGTATGGAAGAAAGATTCACAAAAGACAACTGAACAGATGTGATCATTGATTTTTAACCGCATCGCTGCGGCGGCTATTTTTCCACTGTGCGGCTTTTTTCAAAAAGCCGTGTTAGATGACGAGCTCAGCTCGTCATCCGCACACGACCACCGTGGCTGATGACGTGCTGAGCTCGTCATCAGCAGCGAAGGGGTTAATATGATTAGTACTGTTCATTGTGAAAGAAAACTCTCACTTAGTCAGGGGGCTACCCTTAGGACCCGCACAGGTCTCTGTGTTAGAACTAGCACAAGTTTCTCTCCTGCCTAATTGGGATACTCTTTGACTCCAAGCTTTCATTTGTTCCACATGTCAAAGCAGCGATTAGAGGTATCAACCTTGCGTTATCCCTCCTCGCAAACAAAACCATATCCCACTCTAAACATAGGATGGAACTAATCGCAGCACTTGTCATGTCCTGCATGGTCCACTGCAACATCATTTACACTGGCCTTTCTAAAACTCTCATTATTGGGCTACAAAGCCGGGCAACCAGATTGTACCTTGACCTAGTCCCACTTCAGACCTAATCTGAAAGCACTCCAGAGACTACTAGTCAAAGCAATGATTAAATTCAAGGTTTTTTTGTATTGTCCACAAAGCATACTGGGAAAAGGCCCCACATTTATGAAAAAATTAGCTGCACTCTACATCACAGCCAGAAGCCTCCACTCATCAAGTGCTAACTTGATCTGACAATAGTCTCTCAAGTGGATAAAGTGCAGAGGCAAATTAATGGGTATTTAAGGCCAAAGACTTTGGAATACCCTGAGCTCCTAAATAAGATCCATGCTCAACCTCATTCGCTTTAGGAAATATCTGAAAACTAAACTACTCCGATTAGCTTTCTAAATGGACCATCCATACTCCGTGGTGCTGTGATCACAGAACAGTAGTTATGGGCTCCCACCTACCTGATTCGACGCCTTCTCCCCTTAATTTGCTCTTCCATGAGATTGGAAATAGCCCCTATCTTATTTTGCGCACTGAAGTAGTCAAAAGGTCACATGTAGTACTATAATCCTTCTAAATAAATAAATTATAAATTCTTAGGCATTCATTATCGAATGAATTAAACGTGCATTATGCCAGTATGGAAAACATACTTTGCGATTATTTCTGTATTTCCCCATAATCAGAAACAGTGCTTCTCTGGTATATACAGTGTTGCTTAAATATGATTTTACCTGGAAAAAAGGAAGAGACAAGAGGCGTTTGGCAACAGTAACAAGTTTGTTTAATTAAACCCAGCGGCTGGGAGAGCATCGACAGAGTAGCGTCTGAAGACAGTCTCTTTGTACAGAAGTTTTGGCCAGTTTTATATACAGTTCGCTAGGTACAATAAATAAATTTCACATTCTTTAGAGAGCATCTGTGTCCGGGCCTAGTCATACATTTTAAGTACAACGATCTGATTACTAGGACACAGGTGGCTCTCGACCTCAAGGAGAGCAAGTGTGGGCCAGTGTGTACGTGACCAGATGTCCAGTGAGAGGAGTATGATCATTACGTGTAGTGTGCAGGCTGTGTCCTGATTGACTAAGTGTTCCTAACTACATTTGCATCTAACTTTGTGGTATTTTGGGAATGTAAGCTTTTGGCCAAAAGTGTTTTATTGCGGCCAATTTTCTCTGACCTGTTTATGGTGTAGCTGCCTCTCTGTGGGATCCATGAAGGTTTTATCTGGTTGCGAGTTTGTCTTCGGGCTGAGTGTAACTCCACCTTTGACCTACCAATTGGTAGGCATGGGTCGCAGGGCCTGTCTGACCACGTATCTCTGACTCTGGGTTGATGGGGAGGTCATCTTGGGTGAATTCAACAGCAATGATATGATCTTGTAGTTGCTTGTTCATAGAACATGGCGGTCATTAATATCATATTTACATACATTCTCATTATTATGCATACTGTTGTCATAGTGCACATCAATATTGCTATTACTAGTTTTGACATTGACATTGTTCTGCTTGCATAGTTTGACGTACTTCGACATTGCATTTACTGATATTGCCGTTGTTGGGCCTGCACATTTCATGGCGTACTTTGACATCGTATTCACAGATATTAATAACAGACTCATTGTCATGCCAGGATTAGAATTGCCCCAGTAAGTGAAATATTCATTGTATGCAAACATCAATATTGCCCAGCTTATTACAAGATTGGCATCAAGCCTGAATCCATATTGTTCAGACTATAACCGCATTATTATCGTTCAGAATCCATGTTCCACAGGGGTGAGGACGCAATGGTCGTTCCAAAACCCACTTTTTATTGTTTGATAAAGCAGACATTTTACTTTGCATTAAGATGGACATGAGGCCCAATGCAGTACTTTTTTGACCTGTCTGGAGGAAATGAAAAGTTGAACAGCTGCGGAGTTGGTTACAAGTTAGTACCAAGCAAAAATATGCCATTATCTTAAGATCTCATAAAAAAGATATAATATCTATCCTCCAGGTGTGTATGAATGTATGCTGCTAAAATATGAGTGGTGTGTCTGGATAAGACACTCTCCATGATATCCAGTTGGATGTATGTTGTAAGAATAAATATGCCCTTTCTCTTCTTAATTGAAATCAGTTTTTCCTTTGAACTCCGGTCATTTACACCATTATGGAGCCGAGCTCAGCAGTCCACTTCCGACTGGACTATGCAAATGCCCTTCTCAGGGGCCTTTACAAAGTTGCCTAAGCTGCTGACCTTTGCATCTGCCTAGGTCGAGAAAAGGAGATTGAGCGCAAAGAAGACACACTTAGCTAATGGTTTAAGTTCAGATACCATTGCTCAATTCACAAATATCTTCATGATCAGGCACTGGCCGGTCATCAAGAAATGCACCAGTGAAAGACCTTGTGTGCTCAATAACACAATTGGATGGTCAGTGCCTAGAGGCGGATCTTTATTCTTGTGTGTGCTGTATTAAAGTGCTCACTGACCCACGCTTCGTTAGAGAAGCGGTGAATACCGGACAACCTTCTCTTCACACCTGCTCTGGTCACCTGCTGCTTGAACCTTTTCCGCGGATGTGCTCAAACACAGTTTTGTGGGTTTCTTTTCCCCTGCCCAGATAAACATTTGAGTTGTAAATCAGGAGAGGAACTTGGTCGCGGTTAGAATGTGGCCACTGGGCCTTCCATGGTAAACTTTCTGTTATTGCCTCTTAAAGCCTCGTGCTTTGGGTGTTCCTGTGCTTGCTTCTGTTCCACTGAAGCTTTTCAACTTCCCCTTCTATGATGATAGTCTGGATTAAATTAACATGTTTGTTTTAATTTCAGTTCCTGCCTGAACTCTCTGCCATTCTTCATGCAGTCCAACTCTACTTTGTTTACAGGTACAACCAGTGCTTTAAATGGGCCGGTGCTCACTGGTCCTAAGTACCGGCACTTTTCAATTTTCTTCTCTTGAGTGCTGGAACGCCCCGGTAGGCCAGAAGAGTACAGGTATTCACAAGGGTCTAGCAGCAGTGCAGGTGTTAGCTCGTTACGCTCTCCGAATGATCCATAGCTCATCTGATTGGCTGTCTACAGCGTGTGGTCAAGCAGCACAGCTTGCACTGCAATCCGCAAACAGAGAGCAGTCTCTTTACTTCTATCATCGAGGCGTGTGTGCACATTCATCATGGACTGCATCGCTATACTGCCCACAATCACTACTTCCCATTGGCTGATTATGTTACCCAGGCTGTTGCATGCACAATCTGTCTGCCCGTCCTGGCCTGTTATGGTATGCCACCTATGGGTTGGAGCAGGCCATTTGTCTGCCCTGGGTGCACTCTAGCAGCCACAGCTCTTCTGGCTGGGGCTCCGAACCCCTGACCTCTGCACTGTCATGACTACAAGGCCCTTCTTGAGAGATCTGAGGCACCAGGGTGTTGCATTGACCCATTGCTTCACAGACCTACCCATGTTGCAGCCTCAGCCTGCCCAGAGATCCGCCCAGGGGCCACTGATGTGGCCTTTGCAGTTCATTTATAGAGAAACCGCTATGTTTCACTCAATATTTGGAACCGGGTTCGATTGTCAACATCCTGTGAGTCTGGGCAAATCACCTAATCTCCCCGTGCCTACAAATAGTGAATGTGTCCTTGAGTAATGTAACTGATGCTCATGTAAGGCGCTCCAGTACCTTTGGGCCGAGTTTGCTCTATAGACGAAACTACAAAAGCAAGAAGAGAAAATCTGTCAGATCCCGACACTGCTAGGTGACAGGACGGCAGACCTATGGACTGCCCTGTGTATGTTATGTCCTAATGATTGGTCTTTCTAGTCAGAATCTTACACAGCTGTGGAAGATAAGAGACCACAAGAAGGAAGACTTCAGGTAAGCAAGCCTAGAACTGTGCGTAGCCATCATTGGTGCCGCTGTGCGTAGCCGTCATTGGTGCAGCTGGCGCCACTGCACCAGCTGCACCATTGATAGCTGTGCCTCTGCCACATAGTGCGCTAATAACATTATTGTATCTTTTTCTGTACTGGCTTGTTTGGAAACATTGCGATTGTGTGTTTGCGTGCGAGTATCTTTTATTTGTGTGTGTTTATTTTGCTTGAATACCACCTTCTGAATATCTGGGAGTGTGGGATTGTGGCCTTTTGAGCTAATCGGGGACATTTCCACTTTAGAGATCAGGTACAATATTTTGATAAATATTTCCATGGTTTGTCAGATGTATCACTGGACATAAAAATATGTAGGCATGCCAATATCTGTGCAATTATATGCATTTAACAACACACACATAGACAAAACAAAAAGAATACTCTACAAATGGCAGAACTGTTGCTGCCCTATTGTGCTCTGTTTCACACCAAAGAACTCTCAAATTAAATGCATGTTTCCTAACCAAGTGCTTAGCCACTCCCCAATCCCCGCGCCTTCTGTTAAAGTTGTGAGCAACTGCAGTTATTTTTTTTTTCCATTAAAAGCACTGCCTCCAACTGTGTTTCGCAACGTGAGAATTGAGGTCAAGGCGTACAGCCAACATGACTTGTGCTGGAATCACCTGATGGGTCAGAGCAAAGTCACAGGCACAATGTCGTAAGAGCAGCGTGCCTTTTCTTTTTTGAGTCGTTTCTCTTTCTTCATACTCTTCTGCATACCATCGGTCTTGCAGCTAAATCCAAAAGGGATTACTTCAATTTGTAATCCTAAATCCTGGAGCGATACATAAGAAAAGGACGTATATTATGAAATTGGAATAGTGAGTCGCTAATCTTGGAAGATCTTCCGACCCACTATATCTGCAGTTGGCATGTCTCACTTATATATTTATTTTTCTTTTGTAGCTCGCACTGCAAATTAAGTTGCATGTTAAGTACCGAGTACTTGTCACCCTAGCCTTACTATGCACCCCCAGACCTGCAAACGTCCCACAACATTTCCCAGTGTGAGGAAGGGGTGGGTTTGAGAGTCGGTTCTGTCCTCTATCCCCACCAACCTCTTCTGTGGAAAAAAATAGATTATTAAACCTGCTGCTGACATTTTCCACACCCCTTAACAGACATAAGCTGCTTACCCGCGACCAAGACAAGCTGGAAACCCACTTATTGCAGGGATTTCCAACTTGCTTTCCTTGCCACCTTTTTGTATCACCTCTTCTCAAGGTGACTGTGAAAGGAGCCAATATCGCGTGACGACACATGGTAGCATCGTTTGAGTTGGTAGGTCTGTACCTCGTTGAGGAGCACCAGGGCCAGACAGGCAGTACCGGGCATCGGGCGTTTCCCCGGGAGTCTGGAAGGGCGGGGGCCGGTTTTGTAACTGGGGTCCGGCTTTACAGCAGTAACAAAAGCAATAAGCAATCGTTTCCAGGCTCCCAGGGTCTGGCAATGCTTCCCCAGGGGCTGGTACCAGAAAATTGCCAGGGCTGCTTTGGGTACCCAGTCTGACCCCGAGGAACACATGAACTTTTGTCACATCATGTTAAGTATGGGTCGCTGAGCTGAATCTTTGCCCCGACGCCCAACAATTTTATCTCATGCATACATTCCAGAAACATACTCAGCTGTCTATCTCTTAGTGAAGACTTCCAGATTAGCTCGCGCATAACCTACATTTTGCACATTGCTTTGAAATGAATCATACCCATAAACCATCCCTTGTGGCAAGCAAAATCACCTGCCAGAACCTGTTTGGCACAGTGTCCAGCTCAAGTATCCAACCAAATAAACACACCTGTAGCCCCAATTAAATTGAGCAATGAGTGTCAGAGCTGCCAGTAACAGATGAATTCTCGCAATTGTGATTAACCACGATCACAGTTGGGGAAATTCTTCAAACGATCTAACACACCTTACCACAAGCACAGCCAGGGCTTCAGCCTTAGCTGACTTCAACCACAAAATTCCATCATTTTTTGCAAAAATGTTTTTTTTTTTTTGCAGGCCTTAGTTCTTCGTCTGGAAGTACTGCTCATTTTGATTCCCCTGGTATTTCCTTTTAGTTCTTTATCCTGGTTAACAGTCCCTATGGGTAGCTTCCAATATAGAGACAGGAGGTCATACATTTGGAGTCCAGCATTCTTATTAGTTTTATTGTTAATGGAACAATTACCCGTTCATGTTTCATAACTATTTTATTGTGTATAGTTCATAATCTCTGGACACATAATGGGTCCGACCTGTGCAAATATTTGGTCATTAAAATATCCTCCGAAGTCAAATGAACATTTCCAGAGTTCTTCAGTGCGACTGTTCATCAGACCAAGTTTTGCACTGGGTCAGGTTATCCGTGCACGTAATCATGGGATATCTTATGAAGAGTTATCATATGGTATGCCAATTTGGAAGTTGTACATTGGAAATCATTACATCGCAAGAGTCGTATTCGGAATAATTACATCGAAATGACGTTTTAAGACTTCTACTTTACTGGCTTTTATTTTGCAGGTAAATTAATCTTTAAACGTTTAAACACACCTAAGTCTAACTTCATAAGTGTGTGTGTGTGTGTATCTAGGTGTGGATATATATATACCCCCCACTTGGGAACATTGTGTTTATTTGGTGCAGCGTGTCACAACAGCTCACTGGAGTAGGAGCGGGGACACTACCAATACCAGAATGCCGTGCGAACGGCCACACCCACCTGGGCTGGTATTCTAACTGATTTAAGAGTGCCCCGCAATAGGTTTGTGCACGCTAGCATTTTCCAAGCCTCTGAAGAAGTGATCAGTCATGAAACGCGTCAGGCTGGATTTGAGAAAGAACATAAGCTGTGCCCCTTGGGTTTCCCCAACAGCAAGCTTTCATTAAATTTGAGCAACATTCCTCCTGTGTGGGCTCCTTCTGTTGTTGTGGCAACGAGTTTTGTATATATATATATATATATATATATATATATATATATATATATATATATATATATATATATATATATATATATATATATATATATATATATATATATATATATATATATATATATATATATATATATATATATATATATATATATATATACACACTATGAAACACCACGTTAACAAGTGCACTACCTAGTGGGTGTATTCCCTCATGTCTCTCCCTGAAGGTTGAATATACAGTCTAGTGTATTGATCAAACCTGCCTCTTTTGCACCAAGATTAAGCATATAACACTTAATCTCTAATAATGGTATGTCACCTTGGCGACAAGGATCACCCACACCGAAAGCCACACTGTCTAAAATCACCAAGATGCACAGCCAAAAGGTGCAAGGCCAACGCAGTCTGCTTTGGCCAAGAACACGATCCTTCTCAAGTGTCTTAGCTTTACAAATTCTTGATTCAAGTAATCATTATACTAGAAGAACAAAGCTAGTTAAGACAATTTCAGTAGCATACTACCTTAGAGAGGCCAGTTAATGATTGCATTAGTACAAAACAGCCATGCTCTTCCTTTAAATTAATATTACCCTGTGGAAGATCTTGAAAATGGTCTGGGGATCCTGCCTCTCGGTAGCTTTCGAATGATCTCTCTGGCCACCTCACTCTTAATATCAGAGCTGGAAGCCTCAAACATTCTACCAGCCACCATAACTATCCCTATTTGGATATATGCCACTGAAAAAGATTTAGGACAATGGAAGTACCACACCAGAGAATCAATATTAGCATTTATATGAGTTTTACATTAACACACATTGCTTTGGACTTCAAAACCCCTACGGATAAAAAAAAAGGCTTGGATTAATCTCAGTCTTTGGTAACTTCTCGGGGCTGCATTCCATTTTCATGAATCCCAATCTTTCCCATGTTTCCACTAACCACAATAGTAATAACGTGTTGTGCTGACTTTTTGTCTATTCACTGTAGTAGTTTCTATACTATTGTTCTGTAATTTGGCATTCATTGTAATAAAACATTCACTCACTATATACTTTTGCACCGCATAACATGTAATTCATCATAACATGAGAATGTCAATCACCACAATTGTGGCACTGAAGAGTATTGTATTGTCAGTTCTGTGTCCATTTGTTTTTGGATTTCTTTGCACATTCAACAGGAGCTGGTCTCCCATTAACATGCGTCCAATAACCCTACTTACTGTTTGCACCGACGCTCCGTGGCCCAATTAATTTGACTGAAACTTAGACTTTTGAACCAGTTCTTTAACACCTTAAGCCAATGTGTGCCTGTGTGTGGGGATAGTGGTGCCTGTTTGGGTGGTGGATCTTTATTTTCAATGGCCTCAAACCCAGACAGTTAGCCCTTTCGGAATCCAGGCCCGCTGGGAAACTCCGACAAAGTGTAGCTGCGTCATTGCATATTTGTTATATTTTATGTGGGTTTTCTCTTGCACCTTTGCCCCATTGACAGAGAGCTGTAAACTAATACACAGGAAGAGGACTGAAACTAAGAGGTTTATGAGGAACGCAGACTCATTAACCTGCCACACAACATGTTCCATATATGCTGATTTTATTGGAAATCGTAACACCTTACTGTGTAAGAGGTATAAAGATAATTGGATAGTACATCGGCCACTCCGTCATGGACTTCGATTCACCAAACTGCTCGTGGTAGAGGAACGTGACATAAGGTACAATTGAGACCCCAAAGATAACTCCCGGAGTCCCCATTTTCCCACCAACAACCTCCATCTCTATGTGTAGGGCAAGGAGTTGAAAATATAGGACAGTATCCTGTGTGCAGTATCCTGTGTGGAGTACCCTGTGTGCAGTATTCTGCCTGCTGCTGCCTTTGTGGCCTTTAAAGCCAAGGAAAGTGGGAGCAGGCACAGGCCTGCCAATAGGAAAGTCAGTTGTTATCAGCGCATTTACTGTCTATAAATTAAGACCAACCACGTTCAAAAGATATACGTGTGACTTGGCATTGGAGATGATGTTTCTATGGAGATTGTGTGGTTCTATGATGGCATGCTGTTTCAGGGGCAGGGCCTAATTAGTAAAGCAGGAGAGCGTTGGGCCAAGGCTGCCTAGTCTTTATTCGTTGTCTTCTTCCTTCCACCACCCTACTGTAGTGTAGTTCCTAGTTTCCCACTAGGCCCTGCGCATTGGAATAACATAAACAGTAGTATCGACGTAGAAGTGCGGATCTTCCAGGCCTCTACTGACTATGCTAGACTTAATTGGGTTTGTTACCAACTAGCTCAGAGGTCACTGGAAACTTTCTTCTCTGCATAGGAAGTGATCAGCTTCCCTGGCACAGACAAGAAGGGATTCAGTTTTCCAACAACCGTGCAACATGACAACTTTGCTCCTCAGATCAAGAGTCAATCTCTAGGGTCGTGTGAAACAATAGACAGGTTTTTCACCAAGTCAGATTAGTGCAGATTACTTTCACAATATGTAGAGAATAGAGAGACGGGCGTTTGTCAATAAAGGGTTAACATTTATTGAACAGTCTTTCTTCTCGTACAAGAGAAATGTATTGCCACAATTGCAAGACTTGTTATTATAAAAAGTACGTACAGTAAGATAAGTATTGCGAGATAATACTGTAAAAGCATTGATATGGTTTCTTAGCCATACAATGATTTAAAAGTAATAAAACATATATACAGTCATATATACATTAGGCTAAAATACTCAACTGGTGCTTCTAACTAAGCCTACCCCGGTGTGCCTGACCTAAGCCTAACACGTGGAAGGGGAGTAAGTAAGTAGCTTTAAGTTAAGTTGGTTTTGCCAAGGTTTGCTTCAAGAATTCTCTTCTAAGGGTTTAGTCAACACCATACCTCTGAATAGAATGATGGAGGTCTGGTATCTCCTTCAGGGGTCTCGGTATTCCAGTCACCCGCAAGGGTACACCAGAAACGCTGGAGCTGGATTTCTCAGCAGGAGAAAGGCAGCGTCTCTCTTCAGCGCGTCGAGGAGGAGGAGGGGGGACAGCGTCCGCGGGCAGTTGGCATCTGCTGGGCTTCTTCGCAGAGGGACGGCTGTTCAGCTCCTAAGCTCACCACACCATCGTTCGCGCTTTAGCAGCGATAATGGTATCAGTAGCTTCACCACCAACGGGACAGCAGCATCATCAGCGTACAGCATACAACAGCAATGGGACACCAGCAATTGCTTAAGGCAACGTTGGTAGTATTTATACCTGAAAGGTGCCTTGTTTGACGCAAGTTTGCTGGACATAAGACGTCAATTAAAGATGTCACTAGGAAGTGATAGCTATCAGTTGCTCATTAGAGTTCCATTACTAATCAAAACACAGCAAGCGGGGATTTCCAGGTTTGCTGAGTTTTTATCTTGTTGAAGAACTCGGAGTGTTAATCTAGGAATATCAGATAGTGACTTCTGCTCTGTCATTGCACTAATTGGTTGCAAAGGAAGTGGCAGAGAACTATTCTGGAATGTGGCTCTGTTCGTGTGAGGCCAGAGATGACTTTCTGAATATTGTACTTGAACGGTTATGCCAATATAGGGAATAAATGGATTTATAGCCGAATAGGGGCATAAGGTCACAGTATCGATCAGGAACCTAGATAAACACGCAACACTACATTTACTGAGTTTTTATCTCACTCCTGCAAGTTCTTTGTCATGGTTTCTTTTTCTCTTTTGTCCCTAATTTCCTATTTTCTTCCTTCTATCTCCCCTTTTTTATCTTCTGGGTCCAAGTCTGATGATTAGTCTTAAGTCCCGCTCCCCAAAGTGAATGCTAGTGCCCACTACCCTCAACCACTGGCACAAACTATAAGCACCAATCTGCGATGTAAACCCTGCACTCTGCACCTTCTCCCGAATTAGGCCTTGATTCATTCCCCTAGCTTCCTGTGGAGGGGTACGTGTGTAAAAGAGGTTACTTGCTTTTTCCAGTGGTATTTGAGGCCCTAAAGACATTTCCTAATGCAGATGCTTCCAGTACTGAGAGCACTCGGACCCACAAAAATGCATTCCATTCCATCATTTACCTCATTTTTTTGTGGCTATTTTTCTTCAGCACCGCACCACACACTGGCAGTAATGCACATTGTCCTCAATCTTAAGAAGGACCCTTTTGTATTTCTGATTCCTCTGTATCTCCTGCACAGGGTTGACAATTGTCCTTCCATCTTCTCTTTAACTAACCCCCTCATCAGATGAGCTCTCCCTTACACTGTAATTCTCGTACTTTTCCTGCCTCTCTCCTGATTATTTTCTGACTGTGATGCTGTTCACTGTGCTTTTACCTCCTGACGCTTTTGGGACGGAGGAAACAGGAACACACTGTCCATGCAAGTAGTGGTGAGTGAACCATTTCACCGAAAAGTGGGATTTCCACTAGAACATTTCTTTCGTTAAATAATTTCACCATCTTTTCATTAATTTATTCCATGGATAATTGTTGTGCTTCGATGTAGAAATTGAAGGGGGGAAAAGGAATTTGTAGCCTAATTCGCCGATAACATTCTACAAAACAAAAACGACACAACTACAGGAAACCTTGCGGATGTAGGCAAATCCCTTCAAAGATGGAACCGAACAAAGTGACACAATGTGCGAGAGACTTATGTTGTAAGGTCGTGCGTCAGTTCTCCGCTGAGTCATGTTTCTTTCTTTGTACGTTTCTGTACATCACAGATCTCACTGGTACATCCAGAAGTGATTATAGCTTGCATTCAGTACTTTTTCATCCTAGTTAATTTCCACCCAGCTGTGCAACCCCGCTCGTTTTGGAAAAATCTAAGACAGCCGGCCAAACGGACATGCACACTTGGAGTGCTCACCCCGCCTCCTCCATGCTGGCTGTTGTCGTCAGGATGGCCCCGCCCGCAAGACTCGGCTCCATGATGAAAATTAAAACGATATTAAAATAGTTTTATCATCATTGTATTTTTCATGTTTGCATGTGCTGGCTCTCAGCAGTGGGGCCACGCTCCTCCGCTCTAATGGAGAAGCCGTCGCTGATTCACTGACACCGTTACATATCCAATAACTTCTCTTGAGAGATTGGTAATGATACCTCGGAGATCCAAGGTGATCTAAAGCTGCCCTTAGTTTATGTCACTGATTTAGGGCGTTGTTTAAAACTGAATAACAATTGAATATCCTCCAAATTGTGGATGAAATGCTTTTTGATTGTAATCTACAAGCTGATTTTCCTCTTTCAGTCTTCCTCGAAATTGGAGAATTTTAACTACCTCTGAACTCAAAACCACGCCCCAGGTTTTCTTGTAAAATGTATTTTGTGAAGCCAGTTGCATCTTATTGTTGGGCACTGTCACGCTCACCTTCTGGTGCATAGTTTGCAGTTGCCATTACAGTTGTCGTTCACTTTTTGTACTGCAAGTATCTTGCCTGAGTTATGGAGATTACCGGATTCTGCAAAGCCCCGCTGGATTTCTGGGTATAAACTATATGAAAAAACTTTGGATTGGCTGCTGGTTTAGGAATCCAGCTCCTCTGCATTTCCAAAGTCCAGAATGCAGGTTTGTCACATTCCTGCTAACAAACCTGTTGGATAGAATAACTTTGATTGGACAGCCCACCCCTGGTGACTGGCAAGTCTTATCTCTAACCAGTTCCACTTTCTTTAAACACTAGTGCTTCCTGTCTCTTTATATCATTCTTGCTAGTTCTTTTTAGGTCTGGTTTCAGAGCACAGCTGTCTCCTAGACCTATTGTTACCAATTTCTTAAAACATACATAGAGGGGATTTTAGGTCTTGTATCTCTCTCACCTCTCATCTCTCTCACCTCATCTTTTGCTGTT
This sequence comes from Lissotriton vulgaris, assembly GCF_964263255.1. Lineage (NCBI taxonomy): Eukaryota > Metazoa > Chordata > Amphibia > Caudata > Salamandridae > Lissotriton > Lissotriton vulgaris. Next base: position 1,459,480,719 of record NC_141695.1, on the reverse strand, counting down.
TGGTGGATCATTTTGCCTTTTAGAAGTGCTTCTAATGGACGGAATGAGGGACTACTTGACATATGAAAATTACACTCAATCATCACAATGTTCCTCATATTTATTTCCTCATCTCCTATATCGATTCCATACATAAAACAAACCTTTTTTGAGGTATTATCAATGCCATAATGTGCTATACAGCCTTTGTGCATGCATTTGCGTGTCACACTACATTTAAGCCAGACCTGTTGTCTTTGCCAACGCTTGAACATCCTGCTTACTACATTCACCTCTGGATTCCTATCTTTCTCTTCCTTCTTTCTTCCTTTTCTGACATTCTCTCTCAATTAATCAATCAATAATTACATTTCTAAAGCGCACTACATACCTGTGAGGGTCTCAAGGCGCTAGGGGGGTGTGGGGCACTACTGATCGAAGAGCCAGGTCTTGAGGAGTCTTCTGAAGGCCAGTAGGTCCTGAGTCTGTCGTAGGTTGGTTGGGAGGGTGTTCCAGGTCTTGGCGGCGAGGTAGGAGAAGGATCTTCCGCCGGCTGTGTTTTTCCGGATGCGAGGGACTGTGGCAAGGGCGAGGTTGGCTGAGCGGAGGCTTCGGGAGGGGGTGTGGAAACTGAGTCGGATGATGAGGTAGGTGGGTCTGGTGTTGTGAAGGGCTTTGTGTGCGTGGATGAGGAGCTTGAAGGTAATCCTCTTGTTGACGGGGAGCCAGTGCAGGCCTCTCAAGTGGGGTGTTGTGGCTGCGGCGGGGGACGTCGAGGATCAGTCGAGCGGAGGCATTCTGGACTCGTTGTAGTCGTCTCAGGAGCTTGTTTGTTGTTCCTGAGTAGAGGGCGTTCCTGTAGTCGAGTCGGCTGGTGACGAGGGCCTGGGTGATGGTCTTTCTCGTGTCGATAGGGATCCATTTGAAGATTCTGCGGAGCATTCGGAGGGTGTTGAAGCAGGACGCGGAGACGGCGTTGACTTGCCTGGTCATGGAGAGGGTGGAGTCGAGGATGACCCCCAGGTTGCATGCGTGTTCCGTGGGTTCCGGTGTCTAGTGATGTGGGCCACCAGGAGTCGTCCCAGGCCGATGGGGCGGGTCCGAGGATGAGGACCTCCGTCTTGTCTGAGTTCAGCTTCAGTCTGCTGTCCTTCATCCAGTTGGCTACGGCCCTCATTCCTCTGTGGAGGTTGGCGTTGGCGGTGTGGGGGTCTTCGGTGAGGGATATGATCAGCTGGGTGTCATCGGCGTAGGAGATGATGTTGCGATTATGTTGTCGTGCGACGTGGGCGAGAGGAGCCATGTAGATATTGAACAGCGTCGGGCTGAGGGAGGATCCCTGTGGAACGCCGTAGATGATCTTGGTGGTTTTTGAGCGAAAGGGTGGGAGGCGGACGCTCTGGGTTCTTCCGAAGAGGAAGGATGTGGTCTCTTACTCTAGGTAAAACCATGATTCTAAAAATACGACTCAATGCCCAAAATCTGTGCATGTGCTGTTGGCCACTATTTCCAACAATTGGCTCTTAACTCAGACGCATGCCCGGGCATGACCTGCACGTGTCCCACACTGCGGGACCCGGTGAGCGCTTTTCCAAGCCTGTCGCCTCCTCTGCTCCCGGCCCTGCTTTGGTTGAGAAGAAGTCTTGGGGACATAGTCCCACCCTAGACCGATAGCTCAAGGTGGATTGCTGGTGGGTAGTTAGCCTCTGAAAGAAGTCTGTGCTGCCTACCCAGTGAGCGCTTTTCAAAGCATGTTTCCTCCGCTGCTTCTGGCCCTGCCTTGTTGGAGAGGAAGTCTTGGGGACATAGTCCCACCCTAGACCGATAGCTCAAGGTGGATTGCTGGTGGGTAGTTAGCCTCTGAAAGAAGCCTGTGCTGCCTACCCAGTGAGAGCTTTTCAAAGCATGTTGCCTCCGCTGCTTCCGGCCCTGTCTTGTTGGAGAGGAAGACTTGAGGACATAGTCCCACCGTAGACCGGCAGCTCCACTGAAAGAAGCCTGCACTTGGACCTGGTTAGAGTCGCCTCCTCTGCTTCCAGCCTCATCTTGCTGGAGAGGACGCCTAGGAGATGTAGTCACTCCCCAGACGGGTAGCTCAAGGCGGATTGTTGGCTGGCAGTGAACCGCTGAAAAAGGACCCTCTAATTTGCTTGATTTTCATTGATCTGCTGGTGTGGGCTGACCTTCTCTTATTTTATTTCTTCCTTCCCTGGAAGGTGAATGCATTACTTGTGTTGTTACACTGGTCATTTTTGAAGCACTACTTTTTGGCTAAGCACTGCAAGAGTTTATATGCTTTACAGATACCGCTTTTATGTACTGCTTTTCCACGTGCTCTGTGTTGCTCTTGCCTGTGTGCTCTCCCCAATCCAGTCCTTGTCTGTGCTTCTCCTCAGTGTCTCTTTCTTACCTATGTGTTTACGCCCGAACAACTCAATCTTCCTACCTCTAGCCTGTGTGCTTCTCTTCCCCATGTGCTCCCCGTTCCTCTCCCTCACCTGTGTTGCTTCCCCTGCCCTCCATATTACTTCCACTCACGCTCGGTTTTGCTTTCCCTTACTCTCCATATTGCTTCCCTGATTGGTGGCCTCAGTGTTGGTTATGCCCAAGTTCTCCGTGATGCTTCTGCTGCTCCATGTTGCTTCAACCCCCCTATTGTTTCCTTCCACTCCAGCACCTCTTCGTTGCCTTACCGCACCTCAACCCTCCATGTTGCTTGCCCCCACCCATGCCTTAAAAAAACTTTAGTGCTAGTTTAAAAAAGAAATTAATAAACCAATCCAACTGGGATTAGTTAATAAAAAGACAAAAAGTGCCAATGTAATCTTGTAGGCTTGTGCAAAATGAAGAGGTTGTACACAGTGCTTTTTTTGGTTGACTCTTTAGCAATGCTGCATAGCATCAGGCTGCTATACGTTATTTCTAAAATACAATTGCAAAGCAGCAGGTCTCAAAGGCAAGACCTAATAGAAAGGATGGCCGTAGAGGTGGTGGAGTGGCTTTCATTTACAACGAGAAATACACATTGTTGTCCTCCACTCCCACCACATTCTCAAGCATTGAGGGGTTACACTTCTGCCTCCAAATCACCCCCCAACTGTCTCTTACAGGCCTAGTTATTTACAGACCCCCGGACTGTCCGACATCAGCCTTGTGCGAGCTTATGGACTTTATAGTCCTTAACTCTCTAGACCACTCCTATTATATCGTAGCCGGTGATTTTAATCTTCACGCCGACAGCTCTGACTGTCCACAGGCCACTCATCTTATCTCTACCCTGCAATCGGCCAATCTAACTCAAGCTATTGCAGGCCCCACGCATCGGGCGGGGCATATGCTGGATCTTTTCTTTTCCAACATACCGAACACAACAGCCATCTCCCCGGTCCCACTACTCTGGACGGACCACTACTTAATCACCATGGCCATCTCAATCCCCTCCCAATCTCAGATCACAGGAAAAAGATCCTATGTGCGGAGAAAATGGGACAATCTAACAGCGGACATACTGTGTCCAGCACTTCGTGCAAACCCCCCACCCCTTACCTCGAATGTAAACTCCGATGCTGCATCTCTGAACTTGTGGATAAGCAAAGTAGTGGACTCTATAGCACCGGCCAGTACCGCTACGTCACGCAGAGAATCTCCCTCAGCTCCGTGGTTCTCCCCCGAACTCATGGCCGAAAAAAGTAAATGTAAAAAACTGGAGCGCCTCTGGCGAGCAAATTATTGCGATTCAGCCAAAACCAGCTATAAAAAAGCTCTTCATGCTCTACATTTATCCATCAAAAAAGCCAAAAAAACCTTCTTTGAGGCCTCCATTCTGCAGGCAGATCAATCGAGCAAAGAAGTTTTTAAGATTGTTCAATCTTTCTTCAAACCCAGAGCTATCGAGACGGATATCATCCCATCGGTAAGACTCTGCGAATCCATATCAGACTTCTTTGACACCAAAATTTTAAAAGTGTATGATACTTTTACGGACCCCGAGCCGACACTAATGGATGAGCTGGGAGTTTCTGAGTTTCCCACTACTCCCTTAAATCAATTTCAACCTATTACCCTCTCTGAGGCTGTAAAAGAAATACAAAAATGTAAATCTGGAGCTCCCGATGATCCTTGTCCACCTAAACTGTGGAAATTAATGTCTGAAGCAATCGCAGTTCCCCTCTTACACATATGGAACACGTCCATTGCAATGGGCGCGTTTCCGGACTGTTGGAAACAGGCCACACTTCTCCCGCTGAAAAAAAAGCCCCACGGCGCACCGGATGATCTGAGCAATCTCCGACCCATCTCTCTCCTGGCAGCCCCCGGTAAAATGCTTGAAAAAATGATCCAACGGCAGCTAAACAACTTTATTGAAGAAAGCGGTGCCCTACATGAAACTCAATCTGGCTTTAGGGCCGGTTTCAGCACCGAGACGGCCCTCATTGAGGTTGCCGAGTCTATCAGGTGGTCCTTAGATTCAGGGGCATCAGCTATGCTGGTGCTCCTGGATCTATCAGCTGCTTTTGATACTGTAGATCACAGCAGACTGCTGACCCGACTTAAGGATATTGGCCTTGGAGACAAAGCACTTAACTGGCTCCTCTCCTACCTCACTAATCGCTCCCAGAAAGTGGCCCTGGGCCCCTTCTCTTCTGGACCAAAAAATCTTTGGTGTGGCGTCCCACAGGGGTCGGCACTCAGCCCCCTGTTGTTCAATGTCTATTTGGCCCCGCTTTTCACCTTGATTGCCAAATGGGGGGTCAAGGCAATATCCTATGCGGACGACACTCAATTAGTCTTCCCATATACAGACACGTCTGAGGCAGCCTTCAGCAAAATCAGGGGCTGCCTTCAAGACGTGGCCAAATGGATGAACACTAATAAGCTCAAAATGAATGCGAGCAAAACGGAGGTGCTATTCTTCGGAAATCTCAAACATCCCCCTCCGGACCTGTGGTGGCCTACGGAAATGGGCCCTGCCCCATCTCCCGGAACTCATGCAAAAAATCTAGGAGTAAAATGGGATGAGAACCTGTCTTTCTTGCCGCATATACAACAGCTCACCGCTGGCTGCCTGCATAAACTCAAAAATTTGCGGAAATTTCTGCCTCTACTACCAATCGAGTGTCGAAAAACGGTTGTTCACGCAACAATCACATCCCGACTCGATTATTCTAATGGCCTCTATCTTGGTCTACCCAAATATGCGGTGCAACGCTTACAGATCGTGCAGAATGCGGCTGCGAGATTGATAAAACGTGTCCCTTTCAGGCAGCACATCTCTCCGCATCTGCACGAGCTGCATTGGCTGCCAGTGGCAAGCAGAATTAAGTTCAAAGTGCTTACTCTGGCTTTCAGAGCGCTAAAAGGCACGTGTCCCAATTATTTAAAACTCCGACTCCCCCGCTACCACCAAAAACGAGAGCTGCGCTCAAACTCCCTGCTCAAGCTAATGGTACCGCGCGTGAGGAAAGCTAGACTTGGAGGCAGGTCCTTCTCGGCCGGCACGGCGAAACTTTGGAATACACTGCCCCCTGCCATCCAATCCGCCACGTCAGAAGCCAGCTTTAGGAAACTCCTAAAAACTTGGCTTTTTATGCAATAATCCTGTTCTTTTTCCTGACTTCTCACTCTTGCTGTAGGACTCGCTAGCGCCGGGACACCTCCCCAGAGGTAGCTGTTCGCGCTCAACAAGTTTCTGTATTATTATTATTATTATTATTAAGACCTACTGACTATTGATGCTTGTTAGGTCTTGCCAAGACACAGGTTTAGCACTGTTTTTGCAAGATCTGTTGTCTACAATACCAATACTAAGGGGCTCATTATGATCGCGGACGGACTTGAGTCCGTCCGCGATCACCGAGGAGGAGGGAACCTCCGCATGGCCTGCGGAGTTCCCTCCTGTCCAATTAGGATGTGACCGCCACCCTGGCGGTCACATCCTCTATTTTTAACATTGCGGCGGGTACGGCTTCAAGCTGCACCCGCCGCAAAGTTAAAAATGCATACATTGCATTTGTATGCAGAAAGCGGCAGGCACCGCGCAGTGCCTGCCAATTTTTGCATACAAATGCAGGGGGGTACCATAGGTACCCCCCATGTGCACCCTCCACCCCCCCTTCACCCAGGGGGCCCGCTACGGGCCCCCGAGGTGAAGATCCGCATGCTTTTCCTCGACAGAGAACCCGCCGAGGAAAAGCACTTTTCTTCAGCCATCCTAATATGTCTGGCGGTGTCTGAGAGACACCGCCACCATATTAGGCCTTTTCCGCCGCGGTTGTAAGCCAACCGCGGCGGAAAAGCGGCAGACTGAAACCTGGACCCACCAGCCATCCTAATGTGGCGGTGGGTCTTTGGTGGGTCCGCAGAGGATTTTCCTCCTTAATGCACTTTTGCACTTTTGCACTCTATAAAATATTTTTTTATTTATTGCTCCAAGCTGGGCAGCTGCCAATTCTTCCAACTTAAAAAGGTAAATTAAAAGAAAAAAATGACCGCCGCAGCACGATGAAAAATCTTAACCCCCCCTCCCCCCCAAAAAAAGAATTCCTTTAATTTCTGTAAGATCATTGATGCTCGTAATTATGCTCTATTACACTTGCCTCCTTCCCTTGGGAGGGGGAATATCATAATAATTCATGTGTTCCTTAAACCAGACCTGACTAGTTAATGAGGTTCACATTCGAAAAGGATGAGCCTGGTGTACAAAGTAGCAGTCTGATGGAAGAGAAGTCCAAGAGCAAGAGTTAAAGAATGAGAAATAATGCTGTAAGTCAAGGGGTATACTTGAGAATATCTGAATACATATTACATAACCAACTTTGGCAAAGTCAATAGGTCTCGCCATTTGGACCTACTGGCTTTGGCAATGGATTTTAGCCATACAGTACAGCATCCTCGATGCTATGCAGTGTGGCGGAAGAAACCAAAAATAAATAAATTGCTGTGATGCAACCGCTGTGTCAGTTTCTAGACGTGTGCACCAACCACGGGGGCACCTACAGATCGACACAAGCATTTGATTTATTCATTAGGAGAGAGGATGCAGCCTAACTGCTGGAAAGATCGACCTCGAAGCAGGAGCACCGGCTTCAGGTTTCGGCAACGATGCTCAGTATACTGTGATTCTGAGCAAATCACGTACTCTGCCCGTGCCTAACAAAAAAGAATATGTCCGTCTATAACAAAACTGGTGCTCATGTAAAGTGATCTGATACCTGATATCTTTGGGTCAAGTTTGCGCTATATAAAACAAACAACAAAAAAAAGTTGGACCGCTAAATAAAAAATAAATAAGTATCAAAACTTTTTTTTTTTAAACTTTGTTTTGAAGCACAGGTGCAGGTGGAGTAACACGGGGGGTGGGTGAGGGAAACAACATGGAGGCATGGTTGGGGGAGTAACGCGTTGGGCGTGTGACTCAACACGGAGGATGTGGGTGGGTGTGCAATGTGGAGGGCGTGGGTGGGGAGAGCAATGTGGAAGGAGCAGGCAGGGTAAGCATTGCAAAGGACATGCGAGGGGAAAACAACACTGAGGACACAGGTGGGGAATCAACAAAGAGGGCGCCGGTGTGGGGCTAAACATCATGGAGTGAGCAGGTGGCGGGGGTAAGCAATACTGAGGGTGAGGAGCGTAAGCAACACAGAGTGCAGGTTTGTGGGGGAGAAGCAATGGGTGAGACGGAGCAATGTGGAGAATTAAGGGGAGAAGCATGCAGATGACAAAAGCAACAAGTATGTGGAGAGAAGCACATGGGTGACAAGTGCTTCCGGGGAGAGGAGCATACGAGGGGGACAGCTTAACCCAAGGGTTTAGGGCGTGCTTCACCCAAACATAAAAAATGGTGCTTGAAAAGCAAGCAGCGGAAGGACACAAGTAACGCATCCATGCTCCAGTGGAGGGACAAACACAAGAAGAGGATGGAAAACCTCGTTAATCTAACAAATTAAAAGCAAGCATATGAGAGTGATAGCAAAGCAAACCAATGGTAAGCAATGGTTGAGCTCTAAGCTGGCTTCAAGCTGACAATAGGTATTTTTGCCAAACAGACATCTTACTCTGTCTGGTAGTCGAGACCTAAAAAGGCATGTAGTAATTCTGAGACTGCGCTTATAAGGTAGGAGAGTACTTCAGTGTTTCCTTCTCTGTGAGGGGTTTCACCATATTGAGGGTTGACCTTAACAATTCGGGTTTCTGCTAATGTGTTGAGGTGAGAGTGAGCAAATGCCTTTGTTATGTATCATTCTGAATAATTCTTGTGTTGGCCAAATAGAAAATCTATACAGTTGGCACTTGTGATTTGGTAGGGTCTGCAGAATAGCATTGCTTGGAACTGGGTTAAGCAAAAGTGAGAAACAGAGAAGATAAGATCAAGAAATTCACCAGCTAATAAAATTATTAATCGTGAACCACGAAGTGTCAGTTGGTAAACATTCAAACTAGCCTGGTGCCTTTATTATGTGTATTATT